>NW_026688628.1:1339400-2009100 GCF_030445035.2 Dasypus novemcinctus
AAAGTTTCCTTGTTATAAAATTACCTCTTATTATTACTATTATCAATTCAGTTTTTGTTTAATAATGACTTTCTGCAATTAGTCATTTAAATACTTTAATTTAAACAATGCTTTTGTTAAAATTTTATAATTATTTGTACTTTTAACACAAATTTTACCTTCACAGAACACATTCTCTTACTTAAAGTTACTACAATACCTTCTAAGAACCTGGGCAGAATGCAAATGTATTTTGGCTTTGATACCCTAGGGAGGGAACTTTACTGCATTTATTCTGATTCTGCTTTTCAGCCCCTTCACTTCTCCCCCTTCCAGGCACAACAATCAAATAGGAATGTGGCTAATGAATAGAAGGTATGGGCTCACTGGAAAGGGGCAAGCCACTCCCTCCTTTCCAGCTTTCGGCCAAAATGGGCAGACAGAACCTACTCAAATTTGGCAACTCTCCCAGGGACCCAGCCACCCTGACTGGGGCAGCCCCAACAAACTTGGGTGTGTGGCACAGACACAGATGGCCTCCAAGCCCCAGCAAAGGGGCAGACCAGAGACAAGACTGCAGAGCATGCACAAACATCTAGGCACTGCAAACATCCAGACTCCTCAGTTTTGCCCCATAATCATTTCACCCCCTTGCCAATGGCAAGGGAGGGTTCCAGTTCAACTAAATTCTACTTTACATAACCACACAACTCCAACCCTAGCATTGAGCTGACAGAGACAGAAGCACAAAGGTCACTAATCTGACCCACAAGTTCTCTCTGTATATTTTCAGCGTGGCTGCTCCCACACCATCACAAACCTTAGAACACTTAACATTTGGTATAAAGTGAGTTCATTCACAATTTAGCACCATAACAAAAGATTTCAGCTAGACTTTTTCCACTGTTTAACTTTACACCCAGACCAAGCTCCACTAGAAAAGTCGATCCATTTTCCTGTAACCACGTTTTTTTTTCAATCCAGACCAATTTCCAGGACACTAGGACTCAAACCTATAAGCAGCCCTTCCTATTAAAATCAAGCCTCCACTCCTTTAGTGAATATAAGACCAGTACCAGATTCTAACATGCAGTTAGACAAACCCAAAACACCAGGGCTTTTTCCCGGTTTTTCTCCAGCATATTAGGACTTGAACCTATAAACAACCCTTCCTATTAAAATCAAGACTCCACTCCTTCAGTGGATGTGAGACCAGTAACAGCTTTTAACATGCAGTTAGACAAACCTAAATCACCAGGGCTTTTACCCAGTTTTTCTCCTTTTCCCAGACTTAGAGAGAACAGCTTCACCCAGTTTTCTGGGGCTACTACAGTTCTCTTGGGAGGTGATCAGCCTGCCCTTCCCAGCAAATAAAGCTAGGGCTTTCCAGACTGTGCTCACCCGGGGAGTTTTACCTTCTTCCATGTTCAGAGTTCTTTTTCAGTCCCAGGATCTTTCTCTTCAGACCTCCCATTGCCCTCAATTTTTGTCAGGAAGATTCTGGTGGAGCCCAAATCTTTTCTGGATTAAATTTAATCCAGGGGCACCCAGATTTGGGGTTCACCTGAGTCCTCCCAGCTTCCTTGGGGATTTGGAAGGGGCAGCAAAATGCTACCATCTCTGGCCTTCATTTGCAATCCCACCAGAGTCACCAAAAATGTTGAAGAATTTGAGAGAGGTTCAATTATTTGCATACTGAGAGGCCAGGACTCAGGAATGATTTTGAGAAGGAAAAAAGGTTTATTGATGGCCAGCCAGACTCTGGAGCTTTCTGTTTCAATCCCGAGCCCCGAACAAGATTTTTGAATCTGTTTTATACAGAGAGGAAATGATGAATGGTCCCTTTGTTTCAGTTCTCAAGAGGCTTGAATTAGCATATATATCTTCCACATTCTAGGTAAGCTTTTAGCATGGACTTCATACATATTAGATAAGCTTTTAGCATATTTTGTTTGCATTTCCCCTAAATACTTAAAGTTTATAGACCTTGCATTGTTAAACTGTTTCCTGGGACTGGAGTCATTGCCATTGTCACCAACGGCAGGACTGTAGCCTCTTATCATTTCACACCCACAAGTCAGATGTTTAAGTTATCTCTGAAGAGACAAAGACCCTCCCACCCATAACCCACATCACAGTGACCTTCCTGAGGTAGCACAGCCTTCCCCTTTGCTAGCCCATCGAAATGTCCACAGCCAGTGATTGCTAAATTCTCTTAAATATGATCCCTCCCTTTTACCCCCATGAGATTATCTCAATTTGGGGTTTATGGCAAAAAGAACACAAAGGGAAGATTTTTCTTTCCTGAGGCTTTATCAGCAGTCTTTCTAAGCAATAGGCCTTAAAAGCAATCAGCATTATGATCAGAGTCTACCTGATGAAACTCTGTGCATACAAGGGCCTGGCTGAGTGGGGTTCCCCCAACCCACCTGCCAGCAGTCACAGCATCACCTGGGAATTTGTTAGAAATGCAAATTCTCAGACCCAGATCCAGACCTGCTGAATCAGAAACTCCAGGGATGGGGCAGGCTGTTTTAGGTAACAGTTGTCCAGGAGACTCTGATTCAAGGTCAATCTTGAGACCCTGTGGCTGAGAATCCAGGCACTAAACCAGCCCCTGTATTTTACAAAAACAAAACTGAGTTGCAGAGAGGATAAGGGACTTCTCCAAATTTTCACAGTTGGCCACTGGCTGAGGCAAGAATGGAATGGAAAATTGCCTCTTCCCTGAATTCTAAGACAGAGTAAAACCTACCCAAAGCTTCAGGCAACTGAAAACAACTCTGTGAGCTAAAAATGCAAATCAGAAACCTTGGAGTTCACTTCTGTCAAGCCAATGAACAGTGATATCTATAGGTGAGTAAAAATGCACATACTCAAAGTTCTCCTAAACCCTTAAGGTTTGTAGGAAGTATTCTTTCCTGAAAAGCACTTTAGGGGAAGCAGATGTGGCTCAAGCAGTTGGGCACCACTTGGGAAGTCCTGGCTTCAGTTCCCAGTGTTTCTTAAAGAAAACTAACAAGACAGAGATTTGATGCAAAGGGTTGGTGCAGCAAGCTGACACAACAAAATGACACAATGAGACAACACAATGAGGAAACACTACAAAAGATGCTACAAGCAGGGAGCAGATGTAGCTCAAGTGGCTGAACACCTCCCACCCATATGAGAGATCCTGGGTTCTAAAAAAGAACTAGACATAGAGAGCAGGCAGTGAGTATAAACAATGAGCAGGTGAGAAATATATAAATAAATTAAATAAATAAATGAATAAATAAATAATATAATCTTTAGAAAACACACAAACACTTTAAGTCCACATCCTTTAAAATTCCTGTATTTCAAAGCATCTGTTTAGAAATGACTAGGCTTTATCTTGAATCCTCTATATTTTTCTTTTTCCAAACTCAATGTGCAATTCTTAAAGGCAGCAACCACTCCACTTCCCCTTGCTCTAGATATGTCTAACAATAGAAAAATCATTTTTGACTAATGGTGGAAATCTGATTAAGTGAAACAAATTATTTTAATCTAAGAATATGTTTCTGCTTGATATGGCTTTAATGGGCAAACTTAACACATTTAAGTTGAAAATGTCTCATCTACAGAAATACATTTAATTTCCCTAGCTGTCTAACAAACATGAGAGCTTTTGAAATCTTGCCCATCTCAAACCCTGCTTATTAAAAGTAAGCACTAAAAGGTTAAAGACCTAATTTAAACTAAATGAAAATAACTTAAGTTTGAAATTAATTTATTGCTGTCACTTTCACATGAAGGCATCTCCTACAGATGCATTGTTTTTCTTGGTAATCTGGACTGAAGAAAGAATTATTTATAAAAATGCCTATAACCCAAACTTTATATATTTTATTTTATGGTATAATCAATATGATATAATGAACCCAAAGGCATTCTGAATAAAATATTGTTAATTGTTTTAAAAAAAATAAAAGGCACATACTGTGAAAAAAGCTGGCTTCAGATTAATAAAGACATATTTAGAAGTCACTCAGCCATGAAATTACCAGTCATTCAATGTCATGGGTCCTTTGAGAATGACCTGGTCTTCAAAACAATAAAACCAATGATTGAGGAATCAGGGTTGAAATCAACTAAATCACCTATCCATCAACCACTAAACTGGAGAATTTAATCACAAAAGATGAGGGATTATCTCTTCCAAGGGATCACTTCATTAAAAATATAGATGGTATCGTAACACTCGAACAATTTTTCAAATTTTATCCAAAGTAAACATTTCCAAGTGAGGTTAAAAGAGACTGCTTTAAAAACCACCCAAAGTTGACACAACACCCGGGGATGAGCCTCCCTGGCACTGAGGGATCACTACCACATACCAGCTGAAGAAGCAACTAGAAAATGACCTTAAATTAAAGATTCAATGCGGAACAGCAGAATATACCTGTCTACATATAATAACATGACTTCGGGAAGCAGTTTGACCTAATGTAAGGGGGAAATGGAAAGGAGAAATGAGATTATAAGGCTGTGAGTCTCTAAAAAAGAGTCTGGAGGTTGTCAGAAGGAATACCCCTATGTACAACTGAACAGAGTCTAAGAGACAGATAAGGTAGATACAACCCCAGGTATTGGTTCTTTTGAGGGATAAAGAGACCCACGGGTTCTATGGTCATGGCAGAAGGGGTTCACTGCCATGACAGATGGCCCTTCTTTGGAGCTGGTGTTTCTGCGTGATGGAATTGGACTCAGAGGGGATCTCTTTTCACAAGACTTACATGCTACTTTATTGGAATTGTAGTTGGTGCTGGGTTTAAGATATATGTAGGGGATTTGAATCTCTGGACTGATAATATGACACCCAGGCCCAGAGCCTCAACAGACTTCAGCTCCTACACTTTGATTTATTGGACTTACTCCACTCAGCTAACATGGAGTTGAAGAAGGTCAACCACCACAACATGGAGCCTAGAGTGTCTACAACTAGAAGTGGGAGGAGTGCATCCAGTACCCATGTGGAATCTAAGCCCTCACTTGACATAGGTGTGCAATGGACACAACCAATCCAATGTCCACAGAGAAAATGTGGAATGGGTGTGGGAACGGTAGCCATGGGTGCTGCTGGGTTTGGGGAATGGGAGGAAGAGATGAGATGTGGAGGTGTTTTCAGGACATGGAGTTGTCCTGGATAGTGCTTCAGGGACAATTACGGGACACTGTAGATCCCCCCAGGGCCCACTGGATGGAACGTGAGAGAGTCTGGGCTATGATGTGGACCATTGACTATTGGGTGCAGTGATGCTCAGAGATGAACTTACCAGGTGCAATGGATGTGTCATGATGATGGGAGAGAGTGTTGCTGTGGGGGGAGTAGGGGGAGTGGGGGGTGGGAGCGGTGGGGTTGAATGGGACCTCATTTTTTTAATGTAATTAAAAAATAAATAAATAAATAAATAAAAATAAAAAAATAAAAATAAAAATTAAAAAATAAAAACCACCCAAAGTTGATGATCATCACCATGATTGATGAGCACGGGGTGTACCACAGGGCCACCTGTTTTATGACCAATTCTGGGAGCTCACCAAGCCCCTCACAGACTTAGTGATGGGGACTGACTCATATTCCCCAAGACACATTCAAATCCTGGTCCCTGGTGCTGTGGGTGGGAGCTATTTGGAAGAATCTCTAAGATCCTTTTAAGATGAAACCAAATTGAGACAGGAGGGCCTTCATCCTACAGGACTGGAGACCTCACAAGGAGAGGATCTAGGCAGATGTACCCCTGTGCAGAAGTGGAGACCACAAGATTCAGATGACCATGTGATGAGCAGAGGCTGAGCCACCAGCAGGATGCCCCCCTGCAGGACTGTGTGGCTGCTAATCCCTTGATTTGATGTCTAGCCTCCAAACCCTGAGATACTGAATTCCTGCTGCCTATGGTATGTGTTACAGTCGACCTGCCAGACTCAGACAGATGAGGTTAGCATCCCCCACTGTAAAGATGGGGGAATGTAGGCTCAAAGAAGACATGACTTACACTAGTCCTCAGAGCTAGAAAATGGAGGAGCCAGAATTCTACCCAACCCTGGTGAATGCCAAGCCCCATGCATTCCTCATGACCTCAGCTGCTTCTCACTTACAGGGTGACAACAGAAAATGCTGGCCTCCAGGGCCATCCATCCTTCCTAGGGATTTTTGTCCTTGAGTTAACAAAATTCCATTATTTGCAGTTCAGATCACTGGGGAGAAAGTGCATTGCAGTATATCTAGAGTTCAACTGTGCTAACATGTAACTTTCCTGATATTTCCTCTTAAAGAAAGTAAAATGCAAGCATTGTTTTATGTACACTAGAGATAATATCAGGCAGTAGTAGCTTCTGTGACTATTAGGAAAATAACTGCACACCCCTCCCCAAATACAAATGCAGAGAACCCATGAACAAAAATCCCAGTCACTTAAGGTGGGGGGATATTTGTAAGGTTTGAAGGTGCCCGCAGTGAATGAGTCACCAGCATCACTTAATCTGAAATAGTCTAATGTAAAAATCCACCTGCTGGATGTGCCTAAATCCTAAAGGTGTCTGCCAGGCTCTTGACCAAGGCCCCTTAGGGAAGCTGCTTGTCTTTCATTGTCCCCACCATAAGGCCAGATGGGGGAATCTCTGTGGTTTCTAGATGTCAGCACAATGAGGATGTAAGGCCCCAGGTATCCCTCCTCCCCCATGAAAGGAGCCCCTGGGCCTTTGGGGCCTGGGGTGACCCTCAGGCTTGAGAAAAGTTCCCAAAGCCGGGAGCCTTGATGCTGGGGATGTCCTTCTTCCTGTAGAAGTCAGCCCTCATGTGATTGGCGCTGCCATGGTGGTGGTTCAGTGGCTTGATGGGCTGGTGGATATGCTTCCTATAGGTGGAAGACATCAGCACCTCAACAGGCCATTCATGCTCCTGTGGGGGATCATCGAGATGCTCCCATTAGCAGAGGTCTGCTGCTGTAACTGCCTGAATACCAACAAGGGGCAGAAGTTAGGAGCTTGGGTTTGTAGAAGTCAAAATAAGATGTCACTGGTTAAGCAAGCATGAGGGCATAATTCTAACAAGTTCATTTTCTAGTGTTACTTAAAAATCCATCACACTTCTGGAATGAATTAATTCGTGCTGGATGTTCATGATTTTTTTCATTACATGTAGGAAAATTGAAGCATAACTGATTGGGATGCTTTTCATTTCAGGTGAAGAATCATGTCTGGACAGACTGAGGCTAGCACAACTGACACAATTGTACTTATCCTCAGTCCTAGAATATCCTTTCTATAAGGTAAAAACAAAAAGTGTATGGCATTATTTCACTGAGGGAGAACAGTTTACTTGTGCCCCTTCTGAAAACTAAGGCCCTTCTCTTTTGACCTATCTCCATAACTTTATTAAAAGGGAAAACTTTCATTTACTTGGAGCTAGGTGGAACAGCTGGCCTTCTCTTTGATAAATTGACCCCATTTCTGTCTTGTCCTATAGGACCAGTTCCTGCTGTATGAGATTGCTAGACGGTTTCAAGTGTTGACAGTGTATGAGTCTTAGTATTCCTTGATTCACTTCATGGGTTTTAAAGGGTTTAGCATGCACAATAGCCATTTGATTAAGAAGTCTGGGGAAAAGGACTTTGGCACAGTGGTTGGGGCGTCCGTCTACCACATGGGAGGTCCGTGGTTCAAACCCGGGGCCTCCTTGACCCGTGTGGAGCTGGCCCACACGCAGTGCTGATGCGCGCAAGGAGTGCCGTGCCACACAGGGGTGTCCCCCGTGTAGGGGAGCCCCACGCGCAAGGAGTGCACCCATAAGTAGAGCCGCCCAGTGCCAAGGAGGGAGCAGCCTGCCGAGGAATGGTGCAGCCCACACTTCCCATGCCGCTGACGACATCAGAAGCAGAGAGAGAAACAAGACGCAGCAAAAAGACACAGAAAACAGACAACCGGGGGAGGGGAGGGGAATTAAATGAATAAAAATGAATCTTTAAAAAAAAAAAAAAGAAGTCTGAATCTCTGAACTCTACAAATAATAATTATTTCTGAGTGCATTTTTAAACCAAGTCAGAAATTTCACTCTTCTCTGGTAGACTTTAGGTCGTATCTGTGCTATAAAGATTCACTCTCATAAATTTCACAGCACACCTTTTTTTGTGTGATTGGAAATAGTCTCACCAGACTTCGTCACCTTCTGCTTTGTCCTTCAGACTTGACTCAGGATCATATTCTTGGCATAAAGTAAATATAAGGAAATTCATTACTCTTTTCTTTTAAAAAAATTTAACAATGCCAAGGCTTATAAAGATAAACACTAAAATTAGTTAACCCCAACCACCTCCCTTCCCCGCAATAATAAATTTGTAACTGTGCTTTCTACGCCAAATGTACACAAATATATAAACCAATTTTCTTTTCTCTTTATGTCCAGTATATCATACAATTTACCATTATGTCCAGTATACATAGACCTTCCTCAAGGCCAATGTGTGTGGATCAAATACGTTCTTTCTCAAAGTGGTGCAGTATTTTATGGGACTTACTCACCAGTTCCCCAGCTTATGATCTTTCAGGTTCTTTCCACCTTTGGCATCTATCCGCAGTGCTATAGTAAACACTCTTGCATGTCATTCTACTGGGGCCCATGTTCCTTTAAGCTGCAGACTAGAATGTTAAGAGTGGGACCACTGGTGTAATGTCAATAAATAGTGACTCTGAATGGTAGATGTCACACCTCCCCAGCAGAGAGTGAAGGTGGCTGTGTCACCCCCACTGCCACTGCACAGTATTTTTGTTCTGTTAGCTTTTGCCACTCAGTTCAGTGGAAAAGGGCGACTTGTCATGTATTTAAATTGCATTTGAGTGAGCAATAATGAAGTTGAGCATTTTGTCATATGCTTATTGGCCATTTGTATTTCCTAGGAATTGCCTTCCTGCTCCCTAATTCATCTTTCTATTGTGTTGTGTTTTTAAGTCTTGTGTGACCAAATCTACCTGTCTTTTAATGGTTCCTGATGTTCCCATCATGCATAAGATTATTTCACAAAATATATGTTAGTGCAAGTATTTTACTAATTTTTCCCCCATTGGATCTTTAATCCACCTGGGATTTATTATATAGGTATACCTCAGAGATTTGGCAGGTTCAGTTCCAGACCACCATAATAAAGTGAGTTACATGCATGTTTTGGTTGCCCAGTGCATGTATGCTACAGTCTTTTAAGTATGCAAAAGCATTATTTTTATTTTTAAATGTATATACCTCAATTAAAATGTGACACAGATGAAGCGAGTACACATTGTTGGAAAACTGGAACTGATAGACTTGCTTGACACAGGATTGCCACAAACCCTCAGTTTATTTAGAAAAAAAAAAACCCCACAATATCTGCAAAATGGAATAAAGCAAAACTCAGTAAAAGTATATATACCCATAGTCTGATGTTTGGTAGGAGTTTAACTCTTCTTTACTAGACAGATAGGCAATTTTCCAGCACTAGTTGTTTCATTGCAATCCTTTATTTATTGAATTGAGATGTCAGTTTTATCATTTCTTCTTGGATTAAAAATTTTAACTGAGTGTACTTCAGGTCCTTAAAGCAATTCTGAGAGTTTCAGAGATGTTTCTTGAATTTGACAGTATTGTCATGATGTCTATTGTTCTTTTTTACAGTGACTACTTTCAAAACACATTTTAAAGATATTTTGAGCTATTAGACTTTAACTATAACAAGAATATTTTTCATTGCTGTGTTAAGAAAGATATCAGTCCTAAGTCCTAGAAAAATACCATTTGTTAAAGAATTTTGTATCAAACTTTTATACATAGGTAACTCACTACCTTCACTTTATTCTCTGGTTTTGTACCTTATTTTTCTCTCTCATGTTTGAATATATGATTTTTAGAATCCCAAACTCCTTCCTAAATATCAAATGAAATCATTTTTTACTCCATACCATTCCCTGGAGACCCCTGTGGATTTTCACTCTCATAAATCTGAGGTAATTGAATTGATTGACCTTTTAGGTGCAAGATCCTACTTTGCTTTCAAAATGTTAATACCCTATTGGTATACAATAGGTAAGTACCAGGGGATTTATTTACAGAACCTTGTGGGTTGTTATCTCTTTGGGAGACAGGTGGAGCTTAGTAGCCACAGAATGCAAAATGGAATCTTCCCTGCCCTGCATATGGCTCTAGAGTGTAGATGGTAGAATATAGTATATAGACTATATTTGAATCCAGCTTGCCACAGATTAGCAGAATGTCTTTGCACAGAGTATTTACCCTTTTTAACTTTTTTCGGTTTGCTTCCTCATCTGTAAAATTTGACCTCAAACACCTATGGTAAGAAGGAATACATGAGGGAATAACACAGTAAGTGTTATGTCTGTTTAGCCGCTCTTATAGTCTAGGCCTGCACTGTCCAGTATAGAAGCCACTAGTGCAGATGGCTACTTAAATTTAAATTAAACATAAGTAAAGTTTATAATTCATTTCCCTAATCATATATCACATTTCAAGCATTCCAAAACCTCCCATAGCTGGTGGCTACCACATTAGCACAGATATAAGCACACAAATCCTCCCAGAAATAGCTGCTGGACTATGCTGACTTTGAGTCCAAGTCCTTCCTTTCATCAATTAAAAAGTCATCTCAAAGAGAACCATCTCTGATAGGCTTCAAATGGTCACATGTTCCACCTAACCTCTCTCATGGCCCTTTCTACAGAAGGAATGGCATACACCAGAGGGCTGGGAAGGGAATTCTAGCCATGCCCCTTGGCCACATGTTGTAGTTATGGGGTGCCATGGATATGGGGTGCATTAGCTCTTAGGAGGCACTGGAAGAGATGGATGTGGTGAGCTGCTTAGTTGTCTAATTTTTCTGAACTTAGAACATTTTCTTCACTGTCTGAACTGAAAGTGTGCTGCCATTTGTAAGGAGAAGGAGGAAGTATGTGGTTCCTACTGCTCCCCTGTTAATTTGAGGACCTACTCCTTGCTTTAGCCCAGGAAGCCTCCTTAATTTCAGGCTGACAGGCTTGTTCTTGAAGCTGAGTGAGTGAACATCCTCACCCTCATTTGGTTGTGGTCATTTCTTTGCAGCCTTCTGTCCTATTGATAAATACAGTTTGGAATAAATCAAAATAGAACAAAGAAGTAAAGGAAGATAACGTTTGTGAGGGTATCACATGAAGACCTTTTTTCTTATCTCACCAGATATTGAAATTAAATTAGATAAAGAAGGATTTATATTACCTTTTACAGTTTATGAAGATGGGCCCAAAGGTAGAGAAACTGCTGTTGTTTTTATGTTACAAGGCCTGTTGAGGTGAATAGAAAAGGATCATTTTCTTAAAAAGGTGAGAAAAATAGATGATTCCAGAAATTAAAAGTACATTTCAGGATATGTTTTTTGGAAATTCCTTGTAATATTTTATTAACAGCATCATTAATTAAGCCAAGTACTTTTTCAGTAGACTAAAGAGTAACACATTCATGATTCATGTGAGAGTACTGGCCATTAGGAAAAGCCAAATCTTGAGTAAACTTTGGCCAGAAAAATAATATTTTGGATGGTTATAAAAACTAAGTTTATTTCTCTTTGATTTTTTTTTTCAGAGTAGCACTATGCATCAATGGCCCCAAAAGAGTTTGTTTTAACAGCAAAAATTTACTAGGAAAAGAGGCTATTAAACAACGGCAACTCCCTTTACTTGGTTATCAAGTTGTCCGGGTATGGGTCCATTCCCTCCACCCCCCAAAGTAATCCCTAATTCATACTTGCTTTTTCCAGGGTCCTAAGTAGTCTGCTAGCCCAGTGGACTGAGAAACTTATTAAATTATTGGAATATCTGTTTTAATTTCCTCCTGATGTAAGTGTAAGAATAGACAAGATGACTCACTAAAACCATAATCTTCATCACTCCCTAATACCTAAGACCTTATTGTTTCCTTTGTAAGTTACTTAATAAGGCATTATGATGATGAGTGACTAGAATGTAGATGAGTTTCCCAAGTTCTCTAAGGTATTGGTGCTAGTCTGCTCCCTGGTTTCCTCTCTGGCTTACTCTTGTCCAGTTCATCTTGCACATCCCAGATTAATCTTCTGAAAACCCTCAGCGTGCCAGCCTGTGATCAGAAACCTTTTTTCTTTCCTGCTCACACGATACAGTAGAACCTCCTCTGCTCTGACTTTTGGGACCCCCTGAGGCTGCACCTTGTTGCCTGGCTCCAAGCTGGTGGTCTCTTCCCTCCCACCTAACCCACTCCATTCTCTCTCACCTTGCTCCTTTGCCCGGGTGCCCCCTCTCCCTCCAGACAGCATCTCCCCGTGACTAAATTCTGTCCACTCAGCAGCACCCCACTCAGGTCTCTTCTTTCCCCACAATCTAAAACCCTGACCTCCTCTGAGAGCTGGAATGCTGATTTTCTTCACACACGCTGCTCTGGTTTGTTGTGTACTTCTAGTATTGATTGTGTCTTTGAGGACAGGAATCATGTTTGATACTTCTTTAAATATCCCTCTTATTTAACCAACAAATATTTATTGAGCTCTTATTATGCGCTAGGCATTGTTCTGGGCTCTGGGGGTACCTGAGTAAGATAGCTGTGACTTTGCCCTCAAGGAGCTTCCATTCTTATGTGTGCGCGACTGCTGAGAGCCTCGGTGTTGCTTTAAGACCTCCAGCTGCTGGGGTAATGGGACTCCCCTCCTTGCTGAAGGCAGTCGCCCTTGTTTGTGGATATAATCAGCCATAGCTGCAACCAACTGCCTAATGGTCTAAAGCCACCTACAGAATGCCCTCACACTGGCAGGCCAGGGCTTGCATCATCCAATGACTCAGCACCAACTGGACGGTGATTAACCATCGCATGACCCCATCATGCTGTAACTTTTTAGATCTGTTTATCTTTAATTTTTAAGGTTTTTTAAACTTTAGCATAGGTTATTGAAACTCTATGAGTTCTAGAGCTCCAAGTTCACTTTTAAATTTTATGCTTCTTTGCAGAGAAGGAATGGGACAAATAAAAGCAAATGAAAGATTGACCAGGAGAGAGCTGCAATTGATTCGGATGTGTTCATATACCCAAGTGAATTGCCGCTCACCTGGGGGCCAGGCCAAAAGGATTCTCACATCTCTTGGAAACCTGTGAAGTGGTGTCACTTACAGTTCTTAGAGCAGTTCATGGCTTTGGGCCTGAGCCCCATTCTGGATCATGCTATGCCTCAGAAACCTATCCACAGTCCCTATTCACTACCGAGTCCAAGCCCAGTGTCACTTCTGCCTTCTGTGAGCTCTCTTGCCCCTCCCTGCCCCACCTTATACCCCCCACCCCGCTCACCCCACTCCTCTCCCCATAACAACAACCTCCTCCATCATCATGAGACATTCATTGCATTTGATGAATACATCTCTGAGCACCGCTGCACCTCATGGCCAATGGTCCACACCATAGCCCACACTCTCCTACAGTCCACCCAGTGGGCCATGGGAGGACATACAATATCCAGTAACTGTCCCTGCAGCAACACCCAGGACAACTCCAAGCCACCATGGCCACTTTCTCCACACCAATGCCACATTTTCTTCTATTACTAATCACAATAGTTCATGAATAGAATATCGTTAAGTCCACTCCAATCCATACTCTATTCCTCCATCCTGTGGGCCTTAGAATGGTTGTGTCCATGTGTAAGGAGGTGTAGGAGGAGCACAGACTGGCTTGCTGGGTCATACTTCTAGGGGTGCCATAATTCTAGGGTTCCCTACTGCTAGGTGTGCTGTACTTCTAGGGGTGTCATACTTCTACTGTGCTCTACTTATAGGGGTGCCACTGTAAACGTGTGGTTATTGTTTTTGTTAATTAGCATCAAGGACATGGTACTGAAAAACCTCTGCCTGAGTCAACGATCTGCAGGCAAGAAGCCACGAGAGGGGATCGTTGGTCCGGGCCTGAGAGCAACCCCTCCCCTGCCTGCCTGTCCACCTGCACTCCCTGCTGCCTTCCCCTTCTGAAAGTTGCACCGCCCTTGTCCTCCCGTTCTGCCACCTGCACATCAATGGGCTCGGCCTTAGGGTCACCACAGATGCTCTTCCCTCTACCTGGAATGACCGACTGTTCCCCAGATTTCACAATTCTGGCTCCTCATTATCATTTATGTTTCAAGCCAGTCTTCCTAGAGCCGCCCTGGTTAAAGTATTCCCAAGGCCTGTTTAGTTCCTCTTTTCCTTTTTACTGATACACACACACACATTCGAGGCTTTAGAATTAAGTGAATTTTCGACAAAAGGAACGCGCCTCTTGAACCAGCATCTGACTCAAGAAACAGCAGAGCGCTGCGGAACAGCTCAGTTTTGCCAGATACCACTTGGCTGGATTCGATTCTCGTGCCGCTGCACACCCGCACCTGCCAGTACCGGGAGCGGTGGCCCCTCGTGCTGACGGAGGTGCTGAAAACTAACTCGTTGTACGTTGACACGATGCTGCTGCGGATACAGAGTTAATATAAGAAGGCAATGTATTCCACCTGTGCCTTCCACTACTGTTCCGCAGCTCCTGGAGGGTTTCAGATGCCGCGCTGGGGTGGCCTGCACTTCTCCTGGACAGCCCGCTTGGAACCTTCCGGGAGCGCAAGGGCAAGGGCAAGGGCAAGCAGGCGGAGGCCCCCAGTCCAGCGGACGCGGCTCCTCGCGTCCCAAGTGGGCGCTCCAGGGACCCGCAAGGAGACGGGGGGGGGGGGGGGGGGGGCACGGTCCCATCCCCAGCCCGGCTGCGCCCTCCGCCCTGCGCCCCTGGCCCTGCGCCCCAGCCCTGTGCCCCCCGCCCAGCTTTGTGACGCGAGGCTGCGGTTTCCCGGCAACTGCCTAACACGGGCGCCGGGCAGCCAGGCAGTCGGACTCGGGCTCCCCGGGTGGGACCGACATGGCCTCGTAGGAGAAGTTGGACGCGGGCGGCCTGGGGGACGAAGAGATGGCCTCCGCCACGCTGGGGGGCAAGCCCCGGCCGCCGCCCATGTCGGCGCTGTCCGCCTTCAGCTACGTCCCGCCGCGGCGCCTGGACCCCAAGGAGCAGCTACTTCTCCCGCCAGGCCCGGGTGAGATGGGACGGGCGGCACCGCGCGGCGGGGGTGAGGTGGAGCTGGCGGCAGGGGTCCCCTGCCAGGGAGGGGCTGGGGCGGGGCTGTGCCACCCGGAGCGGGGACTGGAGACCCAGCGGCACCGAGTGGAAGGGGTCTGGGAGCCAAGCAAGGCGTGGGGGTGGGCCCGGGTGGGGGATGCTTCTGTGGGGGTGGGAGCAGGACATCATAGTGGGAAAGGGCTACCGGGAAGGTCGAGTGGCGGGGGGGGGGGGGGGGCGGGGGGAGAGGGAGTGCTCACCAGGGAGGAAGACTCCAGGGAGCGCAAGGGGCTGGAGGGGGCAGAGGGCAGAGGCTGCTCTCCGGGTTCTGTGGGAAGGTCACCTGGACCCCGAAAGAGCAGAGCTTCTAGTACTGAGAGACACAGATGCACCCGTCCCCGCTGGAGCTGGAGGGGCCTCGCGGCCGCGGACAATCTAGAAAGGGCGCCCCGAGGCTATCCAGTGTGCAGGGTGCAGCCCCCTGAGCAGTATGTGAGGTGGTTCCGGGGGCCGTGAATAAGCAGACAGGTGGACGTTCCTGGGCCCCGGGAACCTTCAGGCCGCCTTCCTTCTCACCAGGGAGAACCAGGAATAGGTCTGCATCGTCTGGGCCGGCCCCTCTGGGAAGATGTGCTTGGTGGGAAGAGCGCGAGGGTCTGAGCAGCCGAAGCCCCCAAGAGAGGGCGGAAGGAAGGAAGAGAAGGGTGTTCAGAGTTGTCCAGGTCACACATTCCTTTCTTTTCAACATGGTTTCTGTCCGTCCCCAGGGCGTTCCTCAGGGCATCTGATTAGATAAAAGCCTTGGTTGGAGACCCTCAGCCTGGAGGACAGCTGGGCACCTGGGCTATCCCTCAGCCCTCTTGGAGGGATGATAGTGCCAGAAGAGGGACACCTCACTTTTCTCAGGCTGCTGTCACAAGTGCCATGAACTGGGTGGCTAAAAACACCAGGAACCGCTCTCTCAGCCCTGCAGGCTGAAGCCGCAAATGCGTGGGCCCTGCTGGTGGGTCAGTCCTGGCCTCTGGGGCGCCTCTCCCTTAGCCAGCAAGCCTTGGGTTTTCTATGCCTCCTCAGGCACCTTATGGCCTGCTCTGTCTCTCTTCCCATGGCACCCCCCTCTTCTGTCTGTGCCCACACCCCCCTTCTAAAGACACCAGCCATCCTGGACTAAGGGTCCACCCACTGCAGTCAGCCTCATTCAATTTAAATGATTCTGCTTGCAATAACGCTTTTGCAAAAAGTTCGTGTTCCCAGGTACCCAGGATTAGGACTTCAAGGTATCTTTTTGGGGTACACAGCTCAACCCATAACGTGGAACACAGATTCCCTTGGAAAGGAAGTTAATGATGTATAAAATAATCCCACAAAATGCCTCCTTCCTCTTTTCCTAGCCACCCACAATTAGTGGTGCCCAGGTAAGTCCCCAGTTCTGGTCAACTCTCGCTGGAGTACTAGTGGGAGGCCTCTTGAGTCTCATGAGTTTCACTTCACACACAGAAGCGTAGTTTCCAGTTGAAGCAACCATGGCCCTCAGCCTGCCCCCCGGGATGTCTCTTGAATCTGAGGTACCCCTCTGCCTGGCTTCTAGTGTGTGGAAGGACTGGATGGAGGAAGGGGACTTCCGGGGCCATCTGACAAGGTACCTGTCTCTGCTGGCCATTAAAACAGGAGGGGGGTGGAATGGAAGGGTTCCCGACCTTCTCCCAACACACACCTCATCTGTTTTCTTCCTGTGAGCAATAGCTTTTGAACAAATGTAAATAGTTTCACTTATTAAGTGGAGTTTACATTTTGAGTCTATGGTACCTATGATACTGCCAGTGACTTGATGGCCATCGTGAGATAATAGTAAAAAAGCCAGGACTCTTTGTGTGTGAAGTTGTTCAATGCTTCTTTATTGAGAGAATATAAAATTCATCTGGATTTTCAGAATAACAAAGAGAGTTCATGCTACACCGTTTTGTTTGTATCTTTGAGGAGTCCCTTTCCACAGCACCCTAAGGTGGACTGTAGACTGCTTCTCGATGGGGTGCCACTGATGGAAGGTACCACTGAGAACTGCACAGTGGGGCTTCTGGCTTCTGAAGTCCAAATGGGGTGGAAAAGCAGAGCAGAACCCCTGCACCCTGTGGGCCATGCCCAAGAGGGAGAAGGGCAGAGTGAGCCTGAAGACTCAGTGTCTCCTTCCTGAATTTGGCGGTCTGATAAGTGGCCCCACCTTCCAGGGCTGACTGAACAAGGGCCGGAGAGGGGACCCGAGGTAGGAAGTGACCTGGGCTCTGCCCCTTGGAGGGAAATCAGGAATGAGACATAAGCATGCCTTTCTATATGGCAGGGTTGGCAAACTAAGACCTGGCCCCTGTCTGTTTTGACAAAGTTTTATTAGAACACAGCCACACCCATTCATTTCTCTATCATCTCTGTCTAGGATGTTGGGGTTTAGTGATAGCGACAGAGCCCTCAGGGCCAGGAGAGTTCCCACCTGGTCCTCCACAGACAAAGTCGCTGACTCCTGCTCGAATGCTTTACTGCCCCCTAGAATATGGGAATTGTCTTTAGAATACTTTCATTCAAATGGGATTTTGTATTTAAAGCATTTCAGGGCAGTTTTGATTAGCTGAGGTTACAGGCAAATTCAAGTCCTGGAGCTTTGTACATGCCAAAAGGAAATGATGCAACCGAAATAAATATGAATTAAAATCTAAAGAAAAGAGCCTTAAAAGCAACAAGAACAGCAAAAGGCATTTCAAAGTCTATTTGAACCAATGTTCACACCATAATATTGGGATTATGGTATCTGATCAGCTCCAGGGCTCCAGGAGCAGTTCCTCTGACCTTGGGATCATTGGTCATAAAGAGGGTGAATTCTGTACTACAGGTTTGCTGAAGGACCAAACTGCCCCAAAATTCACTGCAAGTTATTTCAGGCCCTACCAAAGCTGATCAGATTACTTCCTAAGTCAATTTCCTTGGAGCACAGTTAACAGTAGTCAGTGTGTTGGTTAGCAGCCCTGGGTGAGGAGCCCCAAGTGGAAGTATCAGCTCTATGGTGACTAGCGGTGGAGCCTTCACAAGTCACAGCCTCTCTGTCTCACTTTGCCATTCTAGGACAGATCAAACAGAACTGACCTCATGGAGCACTTATGAGAATGAATGTAATTAGTACGCATACAGTGGCTCACAGTAAGCCCTGGGTCAGTGGAGCTCTAATTACTGTTTTGTTTTTATTTTTTTATTTTTAATTATCTTTTTTTTAAGTTAATAGATCACACAAAACATTACATTAAAAAACATAAGAGGTTCCCATATACCCCACTCCCCACCACCCACCCCAATCATTTTTTAGTTATATTTTTTGAAGATACATAGATCACAAAAAATGTTACATTCAAAAAATATACGAGGTTCCCATAAATCCCCACCCCCCTCACTCCACACCTCCCACATCAACAACCTCTTTCATTATTGTGGCACATTCATTGTGTTTGGTGAATACATTTTGGAGCACTGCTGCACCCCATAGACTAATTAGTTTTGACTAGTGATGGTCAGTGCCCTTTGCTAGGGATTGCGTCCACAGGGCCAAGCCTTTCCTTCCTGATCTGGTCATTGTCAGAGATGCACATGCTAGAACCTTCAACCTGGGGGCTTAAATGAGTGGTTCTGGGGCATTGTTAGACCAGCCCTGACAAACTGAGACAGTGGCTAAAAGTAAAGATAGACTTCCCATGCCAAGGGGTGTGTGTGTGTCTGTGTGTGTGTGTGTTTATGTGGCAGGTAGGCTCTTCTCAGTCCAGTCTCAGGAGCCCAGCTGGAGGGAGGGCCACCACTCAGGCTGTTGTCTTTTCAGTGTGAAGTCTCTGGAACTGCTGGCCATGGGTGCTTACATGCTTCTGCCTGAAGAGTCGCACATGGCTCCTTGGTCACATGCAAGCACTTAGCAGAGGAGCAGGGACAGTTACTTCTGTGGGTTGCCAGGAGTGGAGGAGAATTGACTATTGGTGCCCTCTACTACTCAGCTGATCCTGAAGAGCCCTCTGGGGTTGGGTCTCTGGCTCCACTTTCCACTGCTGGGAAACCCTTGCTTCTCCTACCAAGTGCCCTTTCTCAGCCAGCAGCTCTACCTGCAGGAGGAAGATCTCCTCTGCTGTCACCTCTCCTTCCTACCCCCAGCCCCACCGACCTCAGCAACCCTCCTTCTGTGTCGCCCTCCACTTTGTTCACACCTCAGCTGTTTCCTGAGGGAAAACTGATGGTAGACAGCAAGGGCCAAACCAGTATCAGGAAACACTGAATTTCAACAATACTCAAAACACAAAAGGGCCAAATGAACATGCAGAGAGAAAGGTAAATGGGGTTTGTTTTGCTTTGTGTTTTAAAAGCAACACCCTGTGTGAAACAAGAAATCTCTTGAGAATGGTAATAATGAAATACCAATAAACCCAGAAGCTCCATTGTGTGGTAGCATCTAAATCTGGATCAGTTTTATTAATGACATTCTGCTTCAATCCATAAAGTAGTGAAAGAAAAAAAAAGAAGAAAGAAGAAAAATTGATGACACAAATCAAGGAAAAGCAGATTATTCAGTTTGATTAGTTGTTGGAAATGGATAGCCATGTTACTAACCTAGGCTGGCTGGTGATGAATAATTATTTTCTTTATTTTTCTGTGATTGAAAAATTCATTTTGTTCTGCAAAAGTTCTGAGTATATGAAATCCCCACAAAGAAAAGCTGTCTAAGATTCTGATAACATCCACCAACATTGCTAAGGAAGATTATTCTGAGCTATGATAGGCTTGGGAGGCAGGCATTGCTGCTTACTCATCCTTACTTTAAAGAGAGTTTTAGGACTGATTAGAAGGAGAAGAAATGGGCATTTTTCTGTCATGTTGCATATCAAACTCTATTATGCTGGTTTTCTCCAACTTAGGGAACAAAATAAAGTGCCATTTGCTCTCACATTCAGTGTAGGGTGATTGCATGTTCTGTTCTTGAGTTCATTCCTCCCCTTTAGGATCTTCCTCTCAGAATAAGATCCTTAGGGACTTACTCAGTTCACAAGGGTCAGAGGAAAGCACAAGTGGGCCTTTTCCATGAGGCTCTTCCCTTTCCCTGTTCCCCTGCTGTTAGCGCTGCCCTCTGATGGCTGACCTGCTGCCCTATCCACTTTGGCACCAGGCTTTCAGGTGTGAGAGAGGAAGGTGCCTCCCACCTCTCCACCAGGTGTCTGGAGGCCTGGTCTATGTGTTGGACCCTGTGGCTCTTCTCCAGCCACACATGTATTTCACTGGTGGGCTGGCCAGGAGGGACTTAAGCCACAGAATGACCAGGAGCCCAGCTTCCTTCAAAGTCCTTAATTTACTGGGCATATGGAGGTGGTGTGAGTGATGGGGAGCATGTTATCTTTCTTTCTTGCCAGCTGGCCTCAAGTGGGCTGGGCAGTAACTCTGAACCTCAGAGGGGAGGGTCTGGATTCCAGAACTTTCCCTGACAGGAGACCAAGTTCCTCCTTTGGAGAATTGACCTTCTATCATCCCAGGAGAGTGGGTGGGGTGCTTGGACTTCCTTGGGTTCCTGAAGGGCCTTCTGGTCTAGGGGCTTACCTACAAAGTTTCCTTCAAGAGGACATAACACTGCCAGCAAGAGGTGACTCTCAGCCAATCAACATCCTATGTTATGTATGTTAAAGATAATGTGATCTCTCCATGGTGTATTATATATTTTTAAGTGTTGGATTTTATTTGATTTAATTCAAATATCTTTAATTTTTATATAGTGTAGCCATTGATATTGTTTATGAATTCCAAACATAGATATTGGATTATGTTTGTAAACTGGTCTCTTCCTGTGGGCATAATAGATTATATTAACTTCAGAGGTTTCACTTTTACTTTATTAAATTATGATCAGGGGTTCAAATGGCCCATATCAGTAGGACATTGAGTCTTCACTCCCTTGTTGGGCAGGTACTCACTGAGAAAAAGACATGGCAAAGAAGTAGTTAGAGTTTTGATGCTGGAACCTGGGGAAGTAAACACACAGGAGAAGAACACAGAGGAATAGAGATGGCTCCATAGACCTGGCAGAGGCCTGGGGAGAGAACCTGATGGTCTACAGCTGACCTTGTGGAGACACCAGAGCAGCCAAGCCCATAAAGAAACAAGCCCCAGACAGAGAGACAAGCTTTATGCCAGCCTACAGCTGAGACCAGAAGAAGCTGGGACCATGGAGTCTGAAGAAGGCTGAATCCTCACAGAGACCAGCAGCCTTCTTGCTCCAACATGTGGCAACAGACTTTGGTGAGGAAAGTAACTTACACTTTATGGCCTTGTGACTGTAAGCTTCTACCCAAAATAAACCCCTTTTGTCAATGCCAACATATTTCTGCTACTTTGCGTCAGTACCCCTTTTGTTGACTAATACATATAGTCAAAGTGGTTGTTATTTTCTTTGTGATTTCTCCCCATTGCTTTGATGATTAGAAAGCCCTTAGAGCTGTTTTTTCACTTACCTTTTAAAACCCATCCAGAATTTTCTTTTGTCTACAATGAAGTGGGAAGATACAAGTTTATTTTTAACCCAAAGAGCTATCCAATTTTCACAGTACCAAACCCTGAAAACTTTATCACTGGCCATGGTTTGGGCTTCTTGTTAACCTAGGAGTGTAGGAGCCATACTGGAGGTGATACTTTCCACAGAGGTGAAGGCCACAGTGGACCAGGGCACCCTGTGCCCACACCAGAAGTGGACAAGCTTGAGGGCCACAGTGGGAGGAACCTCAGGTGTGGTGGGCTTGTTCTGGCCAGTGGTGGTGTGGGAGCAGGAGCCCTGAGCCCATGCTGGGAGGTTTTCTGTCCTTCCCATCCTGTAAAGTGACTTGGAGCACAGGCACACCAGGATTTCCAGCAGCTGTTTGACAAGTTCCTTTAGTATGGCACCCCTGGAATTCTCAAGAACTTTAAGACAATATTAAGGATTGCCTTGTTGGCCTTAGCAGTGTGGCTATGGACAACAACCAGGCTGACTTATCCTCAAACCTCTCCCAGAATAACCAGGTGTCTTGCACAGGATGGAAGGTGTGTGAAGGGTTTGTAGAGGCTCAATTGAAGCTGCTTTCATCCAGTCTGAGTTCCTGGAGTCAGTGAGCTTGGGGGTTCCTGGGATTTCCATCATACTCTGTATATGTGCTGCATTCTCTTCACTGTACTTTCTGTCTTGACCTTGCTGTTGGTAGAAATGCTTCCTAGTGTTACCACCCAGAGGAAAAAAGTAATGCAAAAACAAACTTAGGCGACCTGGCATTAGGTTCTAGACCTGATACTCCCCAAATCCAGTAAGACCAAGTGTCTGAGTTCACTGTTGGGAGGATCTAAGCAGTCAGATTGATATACATGGCTAACCAGGGGAGGATTAAAGAACAACTAGCATGTGCATTTCTTCATCTTTTATTAGATAATGAGGCAGATGTACTCTCCCTTTAAGGACAAGCTGGGAGGAACAAATGGAGATATTAAAAGATGATATGTGATGGGTGGGGCAAGATGGCATCTGAGTGAATGTACTTCATAATTGCTCCTGCAAAAGACCGGCTGAGTAGGGTTGGAATCTTGCTGCAGTGGGTTGTTTTGGGGACTTACAAGGCAGGAGGTGTTTGGACATCGATTTGGAGAGACTGCAACAGAAATCATGCTTGCTAAAGGTAGAATTGTAGGTTTCTAGCACTGAGGTCAGAAGTGGAGAGGTGGGACTCTTCCCCCTAAGGCGTTCCCTGAACTGTCAGTAGTGTGGTGGCATTCCCAAGCCCTGTGTTCCCCAGAAGCATGGTCCCCAGATCCATGACCCCTAAGCCACCACAGCTGACATTCCACAGACCCACATACCCCAAGTCTGCAATATCCCAGACTTCCCACTCCCAAATCCAGCACTCCCTGTGGTAAGGGAATACACTAGCCCTTCAGTTTTGGACTGACTCTGTGACTTGGAGGGTTTGTTGGAAGGTGTAGAGGGGCCAAGTGAGTGCGGGTTCAATTTTCAGGTCCCGTGCCCCCCATTTTTTTTTTTTTTTGAGCATGGAGGAGCATACCAGCTGGCTTGGGGAAAGCTGGGGAAGAAAGAAGAGGTGAATCTTCTTAGAAAGCCCAATTTACCTAAAAGTGCTGGGATAGAAAACTTGGTCTGGGAGAAGGTGGAGTCAGAAAATCAACTAGCCCTCCTGTAGCACACCTAAGGGAGATAGACTCTAAGATGTGTTTTGAAAACTTCCATTAGGATATTTGGGGTTCCTGGTGAGGTGTGGGCACTCTCTTTGGAAATTAAGAGACATTGTTTTCTCTGGTGATTTGGTTCACCAAGGACCAACTTGAATCTCCTACTGGACACCTCACACAGCTTCCCTGCTGCCCTGGGAGAGAGGGAAGGGAGAAAGGGGGAAGGTCAGACTCCTAAGCATTTTATTTAAATGCAAAGAGGATTCCTTGCTTGAAACTTTGATCTTCTTTGTTGTTTTATTTTCTGGTTTACCCTTCCTCTTTATCCCCCCATAGCCCTTTCTTCCTCCTCCTCCTCCTCCTCCACCTCTTCTTCTTCTTCTTCTTCTTCTTCTTCTTCTTCTTCTTCTTCTTCTTCTTCTTCTTCTTCTTCTTCTTCTTCTTCTTCCCCCTTTTGCTTGCATTTCCACCCCCTTTTTCCCTTTTTTCTTTCTCTTCTTTTTTATATTTTTTATATTAAGTGTGGCAGGGATGATTCATATTTGCTATATTTCCATATCCTCGATTTCCTCTTTCCTGTGTGTACTGATTTTGGCTACCAATGCTAATCCTTTTCCTCTACATCTTTCTATCCTCCATCATTTCGTGTTTCTCTTACATTCCACTGCACTTAATTTAGCCCCCAATTTTTATTTCTAATACCTTTGTACTGTTTTCTGTCTTTTATTCACTCTCTATATTATTGTCCTTTCCTTTCTCTTTCCCACTTTACTGACCACACTGGTCTTTTAATTCATACTATATTCCTCACCATATTCAGTTTACTGTCTCATTATAGATATTCCATTTTTCTTACTGTTATAACTCTACACAGCTTACATGAGTCTAATAGCCATTCTCCTAGATCTCACATGGTTCTTCTGCTAACATTTACTGTCAATACTACTATTATACTTTTTTCTTTTCTTACTTGTTTTGCTTTCCCCTGCCCTAATATTTTCTTTCAAGTGAACTTAGCCAACAACAAGGAAATAGAATAAGAAGAACAAAGTGGCAAAGAGAAAACTTAACACACATGCAAAAACAACAACTAATTAAACCGTGAGACTAGACAAAGAAGTTAATCAACCCAAGCAGATAAAATGATGACCAGACAGCAACAAAAAACTACAATCCAAACCAATAATCAGGAAAACATGACCCAATCCAAAGAACAAACTAAAAACTAGGAAAAAGAGCAGAACATCAAACAAGTAAATAAAGCTCTCAAAACATTTAATAGGGGCCAATTTAATGAGGTGAGGGAAGAGAATATGAAGAAAACACTTGGAGGCATACAGAAGAAATTGCAATCATGCAAAAAAAGACAACGGATATGATGGGGAGGAACAGCACAATCCAAGAAATCAAAAATACACCCTCAGCAAATAACAGCAGATTTGAAGAGGGAGAGGAACTAGTGATGTGGAAGACAGTACATCTGAAATCAAACAGATAGTAGAATTGATAGATAAAAAGAGAGAAAAAATTCAACAGGGACTTTGGGACCTGAATGACAATGCAAAATGCAAAAACATATGCATTATAGGCATCCCAGAAAAAGAAGAGAAGGAAAAGGGAACAGAAGGGGTGTTGGAGGAAATAATGGCTGAAAACTTCCCAAACTTATTGAGGGAGATGAACGTCCACATCCAGGAAGCACAATGCACCCTAAATAGCATAAATCCCAACAGGCCTACCCAGACATATACTTGTCAAATTATCCAATGCTCAAGACAAAGAGAAAATTTTAAAGGCAGCAAGAGAAAAGAGAACCATCACATACAAAGTAGACTTCATAAGGTTAAGTGCTGATTTCTCATCTGAAACCAAGGAGGCAAGAAGGAAGTGGTATGACAAAGTCAAGATACTAAAAGAAAAAAAAATTCCTAAGAAGAATATTCTATACAGCTAAACTAACAAAAAATATGGTAGAAAGTTCAAATAGTCACAGATAAACAGAAATTAATAGAGTATGCCAACAAGAATCCTGCCCTTCAAGAAATACTAAAGGAAGTTCTATAGGAGGAAAGAAAAACACAGGAGAGACAGAGTTGGAGGAGAGTGTAAGAACAGCTAAAAAGACAAAAAAAGTAAAAAACCAAACAAAATATAACAAACACAAATCCAAAGAAAATATGGCTAATATAAATAATTCCTTGAAAGTGATAACACTGAATGTCAATGGATTAAACTCACCTGTCAAGAGACTCAGACTGGAAGATTGGATAAGAAAGTATGATGCATATATATGTTGTCTACATGAAAAACATCTTAGACCCAGGGATTCAAGGAGGTTGAAAGTGAATGGCTGGAAAACAATCTTACAGGCAAATAATAACCAAAAAAAGGGCAGGAGTAACTATGTTAATATCATACAAAATAGACTTTAAATGCAAAACAATTATGAGAGACAAATATGGACACTACATATTAGTGAAAGGGATAATCATTCAAAAAGAAAGAACAGTTATAAACATTTATGCTTCTAACAAGGGTGCCTCCGAATATGTGAGGCAAACACTGGAGAAACTAAGGGAAGGAATAGATGTCTCTACAATTATAGTGGGGGACTAATACGCCACTATCACCTTTGGACAGAACATCTCAAAGAGAATCAATAAAGAAACAAAGACTTTGAACAACATATTAGAGGAACTGAACCTAATAAACATATACAGAACATTATAGCCAAATAAAGCAGAATATACATTCTTCCCAAGCACACATGGATCATTCTCCAGGACAGACCACAGGCTAGGTTGCAGAGAAAGTCTCAATGAATTCAGAAAGTTTGAAATCATACAAAATAATTTCTCTGACTGCAGAGGAATGAAGCAGGAAATCTGCAATAGTCAGAGACCCAGATGTGGCAACAAGATATGGAAGTTAAATAACACACTTTTAGAAAAACAGTGGGTCAAGGAGGAAATCTCAAAGAGAAATCAATAACTGCCTTGAAACAAATGAAAATGATAACACACATATCAACACTTATGGGATGCAGCAAAAGTAGTACTGAGAAGGCAATTTATAGTCATAAATTAACACATGATAAAAGAAAACTAAAATTGAAGAACTAACTGCACAGTCAGAGGAATTATTAAAAAACAACAACAAACTAAACCCAAAGAAAGAAGAAAGAAATAACAAAGAGCACAACTAAATGAAAAAAAATAAGAAAGCACTTGAAAAAAATAAACAAAACCAAGAGCCAGTTCAATAAGATTGACAATAAAATTGTCAATAAAATTGACAAACCCTTAGCTGGACTAACAAAGAAAAAAAGAGAAAAGAGGCAAATACAGAAAGTAAGAAATGAGAAAGGGGATATCACCACCGACCCACAGAAAAAAAGACTATCGTAAGAGGATACTTTGAAAAACTATATTCCAACAAGAGGGACAATTTAGAGAAAATAGACAAATTCCAAGAAACACATAAGCAACCTACATTGATGAAAGAGGAAATAAAAAATCTCAACAAACCAATCACAAGTAAATTATAGAATCAGTCATTTAAAACCTCCCAACTAAGAATAGCCCTTGGTCAGATGATTTCACAGGTGAATTCTACCAAACTTTCCATAAAGAACTAACACCAATCTTGCTGAAACTTCCAAAAAATTGAAACCAAAGAACATTGCATAACTCATACTCTGATGCCAACATTACCCTAATACCAAAGCCAAACAAAGACACCACAGGAAAGGAAAATTACAGACCAATCTCTCTAATGAACATAGATGTGGAAATCCTCAACAAAATACTTACTAATCATATTCAACAGCACATTAAATTAATTATACACCATGACCAGGTGGAATTCATTCCTGGTATGCAAGGATGGTTCAACATAAGAAAATACATTAATGTAAAAACCACATAAACAGACTGAAGGAAAAAATCACATGATCATATCTATAGATGCAGAAAAAGCATTTCACAAAATACTGCACTATTTCTTAATAAAAACACTGCAAAAGATTGGAGTAGAGGGAAGCTTTCTGAACATGATAAAAGATATATATGAAAAACCCCCAGTTAACATGATTTACAATTTTGGAATCTGAAAATCTTTCCTCCATGATGAGGAACAAGACAAGGATGCCCATTATCACCCCTTCTATTTAATATTTTGTTAGAAGTACTTGCCTGAGCATTGAGGCAAGAACCAGACATAAAAGGCATTCAAATCGGAAAGAAAGAAGTCAAAATTTCACTATTGCAGATGATCTGATCCTATACATAGAAAATCCAAAGAAGTCTACAGCAAAGCTTCTAGAACATAAAAAAGAGTTCAATAATGTTACAGGTTATAAGATCAATGCGCAAAAATCAGTAGCATGTCTGTACACCAATAATGGAAAATCTGAGGAGGCAATGAAGAAAAAAAATACCATTTACAATCATAAATTAAAAAATCAAATACCTAGGAATAAATTTTTTTTTCATTTTTTTCTTCTTTATTTTCTTTTAAATGTTACATTAAAAAAATATGAGGTCCCCATGTACCCCGCATCCCCCCTACCCCATTCCTCCTACATCAACAACCTCTTCCATCATCATGGCACATTCACCGCACCTGGTGAATACATTTTGGAGCACTGCTGCACCACATGGACAGTGGTCTACATTGTAGTCTACACTCTCCCCCATTCCACCCAGTGGGCCATGGCAGGACACACAATATCCAGCATCTGTCCCTGCAGCACCACCCAGGACAACTCCAAATCCTGAAAATGCCCCCACATCATATCTCTTCTTCACTCTCCCTACCATCAGCAACTACTGTGGTCACTTTCTCTACATCAATATTACAATTTCTTCCATTACTAATCACAACAGATCCAGAATAGAATATCAGTAAATCCACTCTAACCCATACTCTATTCCTCCATCCTGTGGACCCTGGGATGGTTATGTGCAGCCCCCCTCTACATCAAGAGGGGGCTTAGATTGAGTGACTACAATGGCAAGCAGGAGAATTGCATCCATCAATTCATTTTAATGCTAATATAAGTGGAACTTTATCCTCAATTTCATTATTTTAACTTATTTTTTTAATTTACCATTTATTCATTTTTAAGTATTAAAGTTACGGACATTAACTGTGCATACAATGTGTGCTACCATAACCAGTACATATTACCAACATTTTTTCATCATTCTTTTTTTTTTTTAATTTTTTATTGACTTTGTAATAATATTACATTAAAAATATATATGAGAGGTCCCATTCAACCCCACCCCCCCACCCCCCCTCTCCCCCCCCCCCCAACAACACTCGTTTCCATCATCATGACACATCCATTGGATTTGGTAAGTACATCTTTGGGCACCTCTGCACCTCATATACATTGGTTCACATCATGGCCCATACTCTCCTCTATTCCATCATGTAGGCCCTGTGAGGATTTACAATGTCCGGTGATTACCTCTGAAGCACCATCCAGGGCAGCTCCATGTCCCGATGACGCCTCCACCTCTCATCTCTTCCTGCCTTTCCCCATACCCTTTGTCCATTATGTCCACTTTTCCCAATCCAATGCCACCTCTTCTATGTGGACATTGGATTGGTCCTAGGAATAAATTTAACTAAAGATATAAAAAAATTTATATGCAGAAAACTACATAACACTGTTTAAGGAAATCAAAGAAGACTTAAATAAATGGAAGAATACTCCCTGTTCATGGATAGGAAGGCTAATTATTATGATGTCTATCCTACCAAAACTGATCTACACATTCAATGCAATCCCAATAAACATCAACACAGCATTCTTTAATGAACTAGAAAAACTAGCTATGAAATTTATTTGGAAAGTAAAGAGGCCACGAATATCCAAAGACATATTGAAAAAGAAAAATGAAATTGGAGGAATCATACTACCTGACTCCAAAACATAACACACTAGTAAAAACATCATGGTATTGGCACAAGGAGAGACACACTGATCAATGGAACCAATTTGAATGTTCTCATATAGAGCCTTATAGATACAGTCATATGATATTCACAAGGCCACCAAACCCACTGAAAGAGGATTACCAACTCATGCCTTATACAAAAATCAACTCAAGATGGATCAAAGACCTAAATATAAGAGCCAAGACCATAAGGACCTTAGAAAGCAATGTAGAGAAACATCTACAGGATCTTGTAATAGGAAATGTATTCATGAACTTCACACCCAAAACACGAGCAGCAAAAGAACAAATAGATAAATGAGACTTCTTCAAAATTAAAGCCTTTTGTACCTCAAAGGACTTTGTCAAGAAAATGAAAAGAGAGCCTACCCAATGGGAAAAAATATTTGGTAACCATATATCTGATAGGAGACTAATATCCTTCAAATATAAAGAACCCCTATATCTCAAAAATAAAAAGACAACCCACCCATCTTAAAAAGTGGCAAGACTTAAACAGACACTTCTCCAAATAAGAAATACAAATGGCTAAAAACCACATGAAAAATACTCAAAATCACTAGATGTTAGGGAAATGCAAATCAAAATTACAGTGAGATACCATCTTACTCCCATGAGACTGGCAGCTATCAAAAACACAGAAGACTACAAGTGTGGGAGAGGATGTGGAGAAATGGAAACACTCAGCCATTGCTGGTGGAAATGCAGAAGGATCCAGCCATTCTGTAGGACAGTTTGGCGGTTTATCAAAAAACTAGCTATAGTTTTGCCATATGACTCAGAAATTCCACTGCTGGGTATATACCCAGTAGAACTGAAAATGAGGACACAAACTGATATATGCACACCAATGTTCATAGCAGCACTGTTCACTATTGCCAAAAGTTGGAATCAACTCAAATGCCCATCAACAAATGAATGGATAAATAAAATGTGGTATAGACATGCAATGGAATACTACTCAGCTTTAAGAACAAATACACTACAAACACATGTGATAACATGGATGAATCTTGAGAATCTTATGTTGAGTGAAGCAACCCAAGCATTGAAGGACAAATACTACATGACCTCAATGATATGAAATAAGTAAACCAAGCTGCCTCAGAGAGTTAGAGACTGGATGATAGGCCTAAAGGAAATTGGAGGGTAGAGGAAGGATGTAAGCTGACACCTACATGGGTGAAATCTATGATAAGGTGGAGGTATTTGTAAAAATAAGAGTTAAAATGGGGCATAGTGTTACCTTTGGGTGGGGCTTTGTGTGCTTGAGGCAGGCTAGGGATGGGAGGATGGGTAATATTGCCCAAGAAATTGGGGGGAGAGTGGGACAACACATGAACATAGGAGATTGTCAGTTATTTTGGTTGAGAGTATAATGCTGAGAAAACTTTTTCAAAATATAATAAGGAAGGTTACCTCTTTAAGATGCTTAAAGGGGAGTATCTGATGCAGGACAGGCTTTGAGGGAGTGTGTGAGTGCTCATTCTGCCATAGTGGGTTATATCATTGGATAGAGACACATATAATGAGAGAGAAGATATACCCACATCCTGGGGGGACTGATGCCCTCAAATAGAGGGAATTGTATCTCTCAAGAGAAATGGTGGTTCCCAGGGCACTAGGGCAGTTGAGCATGTCAAGCCCTCCACACTATTGCAAGTATTTCTGAACATGGTCCTTCAAGCAGTGAAGGTTGACTGTCACTGTGGACCCTGAGGGGAGGGGAAAGAGATATTGAATAGATGGAATCAATGTAACTGTGTGGGCAATAGAAGTGTTCCACTAGATTACACAAGGATGGGTATAAGACATGTTAAATTACACCAAAAATGTATAGGGGCTGATAGGCTAAAATGTAAATTGTAAAGTAAAACATAAGATAACTAAAAATTTAGAAAATTGTATAGTCTAAAATATAAACCACAATGTGAACCGAAATGTTACCTTGTTTGAAAGCTATTGTTTTAGTATCTGTACATCAGTTTCAGTAAATATAGTATGAACATGTAAAAAAAATTATTGCTGTGGAAGGGAAAAGGGTTCTCTGTTGGATATGTTGGAGTACTGTATATTGTATATATGAATTACTGTACTCTCAAACTTTTGTGAAGACAAGCTTAATAATTAGGGAAAAAAAGAAAAAACATAGACACGAGAAAAAGACAGAAGAAGCTGCCTTGACAATTTGCATACAAGGCAACACTTATTGCAGTGATGGAAGACAAAGCATCAAAAACAAAGCTTTAGCTGGGTTTGGGGAATGGGAGGAAGAGATGAGATGTAGAGGTGTTTTCGGGACGTGGAGTTGTCCTGGATAGTGCTTCACGGACAATTACGGGACATTGTAGATCCCCCCAGGGCCCACTGGATGGAGCGGGGGAGAGTGTGGGCTATGATGTGGACCATTGACTACGGGGTGCAGTGATGTTCAGAGATGTACTTACTGGGTGCAATGGATGTCTCACGATGATGGGAGAGAGTGTTGCTGTGGGGGGAGTGGGGGTGGGGGCGGTGGGGTTGATTGGGACCTCGTATTTTTTTAATGTAATTCATAAAAATAAATAATTTTAATTAAAAAAAAAGCTTTTGCATTTTTAAATTTTTTTATTCCCCAATTTATTTTTACCTTAATTTTTCTAAATTAACATGTATTCTATATCTGACCTTTAAACTCATCACTATATTCCATTTTACTATTAATGGAACCTGGCAATATATTGGGCTTCATTTTTGAAGAAGTTTTGGATCACAGAGAGGCTCAACAATGGCAGGGTAGGAATACTGGTGTGGGATGTTATGGGCAGGGGACACACGGTTGGAAGGGAGTTCTACAGGGCATATATCCAGGGTACATAAAAATGTTTGAATATTTTCATAGTGGTTACAATTAAAAACAACTGAGGGAGTGCTGAGTTCCTAGCCAGGGGAGCCCTATCACAGTTCCTAAAGGAACAGCAACAATCCCCCAAGTACAACAGCAAAAACCAAAAAAGAAGGAAGGTCCAACAATAAGCCCTTGATACTAATGACTATGCTTGTGAGCCTGTGCACCTGAAATAAGAACAAGGTCTAGAACTCCACGGTGCCTAGGAGTTACCTCCTGAGAGCCTCTGTGTTGCTCAAATGTGGCCAGTCTCAAAGCCAAACTCAGAATGTAAATGTGTTGCCTTCCCCCCAGCGTGAGACATGACTCCTGGGGATGAGCCTCCCTGGCACCAAAGGATTACTACCAAGTACCAGCTAATGATGTAAAAAGAAAATGACCTTAAATAAAAGGGTCAACTCGGATCAACAGAATATCTCAGTCTACATATAATACCAGGTGTTAAAAATGCTTTTGACATGAATAAAAGGGGGAAGTGGAAAGGACAAATGACTTTATATGGCTGTGAGTCTCCAAAAAGAGCCAGGAGGTTATCAGAGGGGTTGCCCTTATGCACTCCTCAGCAGAGTCCCAGAGACAGATAAAGTAGATACAACCCCAGGTATTGGTTCTTCTGAGGGCTACAGAGATCCGTAAGTTCTATGGTAATGGCAGATGGAGTTCAGTGCCATGTCAGTTGGCCCTACTTTGGAATTTGTGTTTCTGTTTGATGGAGCTGGACTCAGATGTGGTCTTTGTCTACAAGCCTCTCCTGTTACTTTTATTAGTCTGTAGTTGGTGCTAGGTTTTAGTGTATAACCTGGGGACCTGACTCTCTGGACTGACCATCTGATAGCCAGGCCCTGAGCCTCAACAGACTTGCAACCCCTACACTCTGGTTTATTGGACTTACCCCACTCAGGTAACATGGAGGTGAAGAAGGTCAACCACCACACCAGGGAGCCAAGAGTGCCTACAACTGAAAGCAGGAGAACTGCATCCAGCATCCATGTGGAATCTAAGCCCTCTCGATATAGATGTGTAGTGGACACAATCATTCTAAGGTACAAAGGATGGAGGAATAGAGTATGGATTAGAGTGTACTTACTGATATTCTATTCATGAACTATTGTGATTAGTAATCAAAGAAAATGTGGCATTGGTGTGGAGAAAGTGGCCATGATGGCAGCTGGGGGTAGGGAGTGGGAGGAGATGAGATGTGGGGGCATTTTTGGGACTTGGAATTGTTCTGGATGGTGCTGCAGGGACAGTTACCAGACATTGTATGTCCTCCCATGGCCCACTAGGTGGAATGTGGGAGAGTGTGGTCTATGATGTGGACCATTGCCCATGAGGTGCAGCAGTGCTCAGAGATGCATTCACCAAATGCAATGAATGTCTCATGATGATGGAGGATATTGTTGTTATGGGGGGAGGAGTGGGGTGAGGGGAGTGGGGGGTATATGGGGACCTCATTTCCCTAATGTATAATTTAAAAAATTAAGACAAAATAGAAAAAAGAAAAAAATGATAATTTTTATAAATTTTTTTTAAGGTTTTGCCTTTCTTCACTCTAATAGGTGTTGTCCTGTATATATAGTGGCAAGGCAATCTCTTCCATTTCTTCCTCAGGGTCTCAGCTTTTTTATATTTCATTATGTCTTCAAAATTTTAAGGTCACATAAAGTCGTACACAGAATATAGGTATCTCCCATGTACCCAACATCCTCCCTTTTCCTCACCAATGATGTTTTTACATGTGAATGTTACATTTGCTACAACTGATGTACAAATATCAAAACATAACTACCAACCATTTTAGACCATACACTTTTATAAATTTTTGTTGAAATTTATCATGGCCTGTATCCATCATTGCAAGATCATACAGAACACTTCCATTGACCACCAATTACCCCCTCTTCCATCTATTCTATCTTTCTCTCTCCCTCTCCTTGGGGCCCACATTGGCAACCAAGCTTCACTGTTTGAAGGACAAGATTCATAGATACTTGCAACAATGCTGAGGGTTTGGCACACTGGTCTGTCCTTTCCCATTAGGAGGCACCCTTGCTCTTGAGAGACACCCTCCCCTCTATTCGAGAACACTGATGTGTCCTCTCCATTATTGGTGTACAATTCCTGCTCATTGTATTGGTCTACACCCATGAATATAACACCCTGGGTCAGACGGTCCATGGAATTGTGGGTATGTTGGGGGTGGAAAAGGTGAACACGGGGGATTGGTGGGTACGTGGTTGAAAGAATAATATTGAGAAAACACTTTAGACAATATAATACGGAAGGGTTACTGGTTTAGGATATTGGATGGTGGACATCTGGCACAAGGTGCACCAGGGGCAGGCTTCTAGAGAGTGTGTGAGTGCTCATTTTTTAGCTTTTTAAAACTGTGAACAGTTTGTGAGGAAACACAGTACCTTTGTCTTCTCTTCATTCCCAGAATGTATTTTAGGATTTGCCATATAGTATTGCTGAATAAATATTGTTGAATGACTGAGAAACCGAATGGTTGTGTGCGTTGAACAGATATTGCTAATTATGGGGGAGAAAGGAGAAGCAGTGAGACAAGAGGAAATTCTCTTGTGAGTGGGTGTCTCCATTCATGACAGCCAACTCCAGAGGAGAAAAATTGGAAATAAGATAGTTTAGTGTATTCAGAATCTTTCTCCAAAAATAGCAAGAGGAAAATCACTATGGGAAACCTGACAATACTCGAGCCCACTGCTTGATAGGGGTGACCTCCTCCTGAAAGGTAGGTGTCCACAGGGATAAGAGATGAACATGGAGCTCCAAAGCTGTCACAAGGGACAAAACTGGAACAAACTTGCATTGTGCTTTCCTTTCTTATCTCCAGAGAAATAATTATCTCAGGGAGTATTGAGACAAAAGAATACTTCATTAATGTGTTTCATGGGAATGGAATCCCTAATTGTTCAGATACTCTATGTGCTTCTCCTTCACTATATCAAAGAAATACAATTTGTCTTCTACAGATCTCATGACTCATTCCATCTCACTTCTCTTCTTGGGAGCAGAGCCTCCAACTTCTTTCATCATTCAAGGAAGAACCTGCATTGATGAACTTAGACCCTGCCTTGATAACTTCAGAGTGAGTTACAGAATCGTCACAGGTACTGGGGGAATATATTTTTGGCTCCATGGACACCTTTTATTGGTAGAAGCTTTAAGGAAATCAACAGATTACAATTATAGAGAAAGCTTAAAACACAAAGTCTGTCTTATTAAAAAGCCTGAGTGGAAATAGCAGATAAACTAAGATAGATTTTTTTCCAATCTGTCTCCTCTGATCTCTCACTCTTGGGTCTTCCCTTTCTCAGAAGCATTGTTTCCTTGTTTCACTCATTCTTCTTTCTCTACAATTTTAGAAATCATCTGTTTAACTGCATTCATTTATTTTTTTTTCTTTTAGTCATTCAATATATGTGGCTCTGGAATTCTGGTGAAGTGGATCAGAAATTACCGACTCATCCTGGGGAGGTTAGTGAAGGCATCACAAGGGAGATTTTAATTGTAATAAGACTTGAAAGAGGATTTAGAGTAATTTCAGGAGGAAAAAAGGATAGAAGTACACCAAGAAGAAATGACATGAACACAAATATGGAGTCAATATAATCATAAGTTGTGGTGAGGTTTTAAAAATAGTTCTTTTTTAAAAAGAAATCAACTTTATTGGTACATATTAATAAAGCATACAATTCCTCTGATGCGTAAAATTCGTTGTATTTGCCATAATGACATAATTGTGCATTCATTACTTCAGTCATTATTAGAGTATGTTCACTGAGAGGTAAAGGTTTTCCTTGTATGTTTTTATAAATGGGCTATAAGATTTTTTAAGCAAAATTTTTATGGTCTTCTTTTTTAATGATACATAGATCACACTAAATTTTACATTAAAAAATATGAGGTTCCCATATACCCCACTCCCCAAATACCCAATCCTCACACTTTAACAACCTCTTTCATCAGTTGGCACATTCCTTTTATTTGATGAATACATTTTGGAGCATTGCTACGAAGCTTAGATTATAGTTTACATGGTAGTTTACACTCTCTCCCAGTCCGTCCAGTGTGTTATGGTAGGATATATAATATCCTGCATCTGTTCCTGTGATATCATTCAGGACAACTCCAAGTCCCAAAAAAGCAACCATATCACAACCTGTTCTTCCCTCTCCCTGCACTCAACAACTCCAATTGTCGCTGTCTCTTAAACAGGGACACAATTTCTTCCATTGCTAGAGTCACAATAAGTCTATAGTAGAATACCATTGAATCCACTCTAATTCTTATTTTATTCCTCTATCCTGAGGATCTTGGGATGGTGATGACCACTCCACCTCTAAATCGAGAGGGGCCGTAGATCCCTCATATCTGATGAATGGAATTCTGCTTGCAGTTGTGGACTCTCTCTGTTCCCTGGTGTGGTGGTTGACCAACATTTTGTTTGCTTTCAGATTTGGAGATTACAAATATAGCTGCTGTAAACATTCATGTGTGGACCTTTGTGTGGACTCCAATTTTCATATCACATATATGTATACCTAAAAACAAAACTGCTGGATTGTATGGTAAGACAATGTTTAGTTTTACAAGAAACTGCTAAACTGCCTTCTGGCAGAACCATTTTGTATTCTCACTAGCAGAGAATGAAAGATGTATTGCTCCACATACTCAACAGCAATTGGTATTCGCAGTTTTAAGTTTTTATCTCTTCTAATAAGCATGTGATCATATATCATTATGGTCATAGTCTTCCAATTCCCTAATGACAAATGATGTTTAATTTTTAAAAGATTTTAATTTATTTATTTATTCATTTATTTATTTAAATTTTTAAAATTTTAAAGTAGATTTAGATTACATAAATGTTACATAACATGTAGATTACATAACATATAGAGGGGCCACATATGCCCCACCTCTTCTCCCTCCCACTCTTTCCCATAGTAACAACATCTTTCATTAGTATAGTACATTTGCTACAATTGATGAACACATAAAGAAACAATGCTACTAACCGTGGACTATAGTTTATATTGTAGTTAACAGCCTTTCCTGCACAATTTTAGGTAATGACAAAACACATACGGCCTGTATCCATCATTGCAAGGTCATGCAGAACAATCCCAATGTCCTGAAAATGCCCTGATATTACACCTATTCTGCCTGCTCCCTCCTCTCAGAATCTCTAGTGGCCATGGCCTTTATATCAGTGATAAACATTCTTCCATTGCTAGAATAATAAATCTATAATAGAAAAATAATAAGTCTACTTTAGTCCATTGTTGATTCCCCAATCTTGAGGATTTTGTGATGGTGATGCCCACTGTTTCTAATTGAGAGCAGGCTTAGATCCCTTGGGGTATTTGGGTGGAACTGTTGCTTAGAGTTGCAGACATTCTTTGCTCCTTGGGATAGGTGTTGTTCATTATCATCTCCTTATTTGTTGTGCTGCATAGGTCCAATGAACTGGAGAGTAAGAGTTGAAACTCTGCTTAGATTAAAGGCTCAACTGGCACATGAACAGACCAAAAATATAAGGCTCTGACTCATGTATTTAACAAGGATAGTGCCAATGCATGGCTTTATGTAAATAACATGTAGAGAAGAGCCACATGTTGGGAATCTACAAATGAGTCTAACTATTTTATATTGGGGAACATAAATTCAAAAGTAAGTCCTACTGACAGGGTGCCAAATTCCTGAGAGTCTCTGCACTATTTGTAGTGTCTAGATATCTCTAGAACCATCAGGATCCCTGCTGTATGAGGCACTGTTTACTATAACAGTTAATGAGATTCTGCTGAGACCAGCATAAGCATAACCTCTGGAATGACCTCCAAACTCACTTTGAAATCTCTTAGTCATAAAATCTCATCTGCACTGAATATTTCCCCTTTTTAGTCAAGGTCTTTTTCAGATGCATTGCTAGTTGGCAATTCATAGTAATACCTAGGTGCCAGTGAAGTTGAATTTCTTTTTATATTTTGTGTTTTGTACTTGTATTTTGAATTTCTTCCTAGGTTAGGATTCTGTTCATACCTTTTGCAGATTTTTAAATTCAGCATTTGCTTTCTTATTTTGTAGTGTTAATATTAATTTCTACATTTGTATACAAATCATTTATCAGATGTTTTGTGTTTTTCCAAATCTGTATGTTTTCTTACAACCCCTTATCAATGTCTTTCACAGAGCAGATATTTTACATTTGAATAAAAACTGACTTATAAATTTTAATCTCTCATGAAACATGCTTCCATTGCTATATCTAAAAACTCATTTCCATCCTATGGGTCCTTTGATTTTCTTCACATTTCACTCTAGCACTTTTGCAATGCATTTTACTTTGAAGTGGTATGATTCATTTTGATTTAATTTTTGTGAAATGAATTCAATCAGTGTTAAGTACCTTTTTTGTTTGGCATGAGTGCATCCTGTTGTTACCAGATTCTAAGTTCTTGGCTATGCTGCAGAGGTGAATTTCTAGAGCATGCCAGGTGAGTTAGGCCAGTAATTTATTCAGGTAAGGAGGGAAGAGAATTGGGAGAAAATAACAGAGCAGGGTCCCAGGTAGTGAGGAAGGGGCTGAAAAGGGATGAAGAGGGCTAATTTACAAGCTACAATTTCCCATTATAGATTATAAATCCCTAGGGTAACGTGCATGGCCACATGGCAGAGGAAAAATGATGAAAGCGACATGCAGAGGGCAAGACACACCTTAGGCAAAAAGCTAGGCAAGAGCAAGCTCAAGCCTCACAGTTTGCTTTTAAACTGCTAATTATTCCACCGCTTTGCTAATGGCAGGGGAGGGGGTTTCAGTTGTTTGCTCTTTGGATTGATTACCCTGCCCATCAATTCTTTAGTGAGGACCCAATGATAAAGTTCCCAGGTAACATCCGAGCTTTTCCATATTCTCAGGAAGGAGTCTTTCTTCTGGGTAGCAGAATCCTAGGGGTGAGATTCCTCCAGCAGCCATCTTAGGGGTTTTTGATGTCCATGTCGCCTCTGTCAGGTTCCAGGTCCATCTATTCCCTATCTTACTAGCCTGCTTCACTACTGTTCCAACACCACTTCTTGAAAATATCATACTTTCTACACTGAATTACCCTAGTCCTCTCTGAAACATCAGTGGAACCCATTTGTGTGGGATCATTTGTCCATTTCACCAAAAGGATTTTTTAAATTATTGTGTTTTTATAATAACTGTTACAACCAAATAACATGGTTCCTACAACTTTGTTCTTCTTTTCTATTTTGTCACAGGGTACAAAGAAAACTGGTCATAATGTTTGCTGCTTAATTAAAGTCTGAGAGAATTTATCATAGAAATTATTGCCTTGGCAAAGTGTATTCTATTATGGCCAAGAGTTTCTAGGCATCACAACAATCAAAGAGAAGCAGGAACATATGTTTTCCCTGACATTTTCAGAAAAGGGTACTAGATCTCTATAAAATCTATAAAAATATTAACTTAATGTAATTACAATACAAACAGTACCATTTATTATATTTTTCTGATTACGGCTTGAGGCTAAATTGCATTGTTTTGAATATCTCCTCCAGGAAATTTATCATCCACATGGAAACAGAAAACCAAACATATGTTTTAAATTCATCCTCCTGGGGCTCTCAGAAGATACAGAGGTGCAGTCCCTCCTCTTTGGGATGTTCCTGTCCATGTACCTGATCACCTTCACTGGCAACCTGCTCATCATCCTGGTTGTCATCTTGGACTCCCATCTCCACACACCCATGTACTTCTTCCTCTCCAACCTGTCTTTTACTGATATCTGTTTCACCTCCACAACAGTACCAAAGATGCTGCTGAACATCCACACAGGCAACAAGATCATAACTTTTGAAAACTGTCTCACCCAGATGTATTTTTTCATGCTTTTTGGACAATTAGATAACTCCTTCTTGACTGCAATGGCCTATGACCGCTTCGTGGCCATCTGTCACCCCCTGCACTACACAGTCATCATGAACCCCTGGCTCTGTGGCCTCCTACTGCTGGCATCCTGGTTATTGAGTGTTTTGGACTCTCTTTTGCATAACTTAATGGTTTTGCAATTGTCTTTTTGTACAGAGATGGAAATGCCCCACTTTTTCTGTGAACTTAATCAGGTAGTCAGATATGCTTGTTCTGACACCTTCCTCAATGAGCTTGTGATGTATTTTGCAGGTGGACTTCTGGGGGTTATACCACTCACTGGGATCTTTTTCTCTTACTATAAAATTATATCCTCAATTTTGAGAATCTCAACAGCTCGTGGTAAATATAAAGCATTTTCTACTTGTGGGTCTCACCTTTCAGTAGTGACCTTGTTTTATGGTACAGGTCTTGGAGTGTATCTTAGCTCTGCTGCTACCCAAAACTCAAGGGCAAATGCAATAGCCTCAGTGATGTACACGGCAGTCACTCCCATGTTGAATCCCTTTATATACAGTCTTAGAAACAAGGACATAAAGCAGGCCTTTAAAAAGCTGGGAAACATTCTGTCTATAAATGGATACTTTGTCTCAAGTTTACAAAAGTGCTCATGATTAACAGAGATCAAACACTAGAAGATTCTTTTTTTGAAAATGAAATATTTTGTTGTCTTTTTTTTGAAGATACATAGATAATGCAAAATGTAACATTAAAAATATGAGGTTCCCATATATACCACTCCCCACCCCACCCCCACTCCTCTTACACCAACAACTTCTGGTTGTGTGGATTATCATTTGCATTGTAGTTTACACTTTCCCACAGTCCATTCAATGGCTTATGGCATGATATGTAATGTCCTTCATCTATCCCTACTATATCATTCAGGGCAACTTCAAGTCCTGAAAATGCCTCCATATCACACATCTTCCCTCTCCCAGCACTCAGCAACTCCCATGGCCACTGTTTCCAGACAGACTAGTGTGTCAAATCCTCAGCATTGTTGCAAGTATCTGTGAATCTTATGCTCCAAGCAGTGAAGCTTGGTTGTCACTGTGGGCCCCAAGGGGTGGGGGAGAGAGGAGTAGAATAGATGGAAGAGGGGACAACTGGGGGCAGTGGGAGTGTCCCACAAGATCATGCAGTGATGGATATAGGCCTTGTTGGGAGCGATAAAAAGAATGTATGTCGAACTCAGCAAGAATCAGTAGCACGGCTGCCAGAGAAGAGCCAACCCTCTCAATTAAGCAAACTATAATTAGCCCCTCACAATATGTCAGGTCCCACAACATGGCAGAATCCAAATCTGCCTTGTCACTTCCTCATTCTTCTTCCCCTTCAGGTCTTTGTTCTCTGTCTTCCCGCCACTGCCCAGGCTGACAAGGCAGTGCGCAGGCACAAGGCAGGTAAACTGAAACCCACTCTACATATCAGTAGTGACCACAACCAATCCCTAACTTTCACCTCCACCCATTACCCCTCCTTTTCCCAAGAGTATATATCCTTTGTTCCCCTCAATAAAATTTGCAGCTTGATCCTCACCCTGTCTCGCTGTCATTCCTCGCGTCTCCTGTCTCATCATTCTCCTCCACGCAAGCCACGAGCCCCAGTTCGCAGCCCCGCTGGCCGGGGGCATTCACAGCTGGCGCCCGGACGTGGGACTTTTGGCTTACGTGTGAGAGGGAACCGCCGCACCCACCAAGATAGAGAGCTCTCTTCACTACTAGCCGATGCAGAGGCGAAACTAGTGGCGCAGAGGTCCAGGCATCCGGGAAGGATCCTGTCCAGGAGGGAGTCCTGGGAACCTACTCGAGGTAAAGTTTCTTCTAGTCTCTTCATTTTTCTTACTTTTTCTAAAATTAAAGTTTTTTTCTTCCATGGGACAGGAACAATCACAACACGATCTATTTCTTAATCAAGTAAAGGAAGCACTTCAGGCGCGAGGAATTGTGGTAAAAAAGAAGGGTCTTAGTGAATTTTTTAGGTTTATCATAAAAACTTGCCCGTGGTTCCCTGAGGAGGGAACCATAGATGAAAGATGTTGGAAAAGAGTCAGTGACTGTTTGAACGACTATTATAAGACTTTTAGCCCCTCCCGAATCCCTGTCACTGCATTTAATTATTGTCAACTGATATATGAGATGATTCGGGCTTCCCCCCGCTTCCCTGATGTTACTGAAATCATCACAGAAGGGGAGACTGCTTTAAAATTAAGTTCTCAACCCCCTTCGAGTTGCAGTAAAAAGTCTGAGCATCACTCGCAACCCCATCACTTACATTCAAACTCACCCCTCAGTTTAATTTCCTTTGATAACAAACCCTCCACTCCTTCTACCCCCTCCCCCAAGGATGAGGTCTGTGAAAACAACCCAGAAACTCCCAATGAAGATGTAAGTTGTAATCTTAAACTGCTCTCACTTCCGCCCTGCCTCCTCCCTCACTAATATTAAGCAGGGGCCAGAATAACCCTTTTCAAAGTTTGTAGGCAAATTGTGCACGGCTGCAGAAAAACTGGCGATATCAACACAGAAACAGACTTTGTAAAGCAAATTGCCTTTGTAAATGCAAATGCAGCTTATCAGGCAGCAGTTAGACCTTACTGAACGTAGGAGAACTTGTCTGGTTACTTCAGGCTTTGTTCTGAAATTAGCCCTGCCTCGGGCGCTGGCTGGGGGGCGCTGGCTGGGGGGAGCGCAGCGGGCTGTAGGCGGCACTCGGCCCAAGCCTTCCTGGCCGTGGCACCCTCCCTGCGCTCCGCGGGTGCGGGCTTAAGTGCCTGCTGATTGAAGCCCGCCAGAATCCGCGCCACCAGGAAGAGCAAGGCGCTGCCCCTGCTTCCCATTAGGGAAGTGGGAAACAAAGGCAGCCACAAGCCCCAAAATCCAAACAAACTTTATGAGGCAATCAACTTTATCCAGGCAAACACTAGCCCACTTTCGCAACTTTTCAAACTTCCTGCTGTCTACATGACAATGTAGCTGTGGGCTAGTGGGGGTTAATAGAGTTAAGCCACTGAAAAAAGAGAAAAACATGGCAACATTGGTGTTCTGTTTTATTTCCATGCTAATTCTAATTGGGCTTATTTAACCAAGATAATAAAATTAGTACAAAATTTTTATCAAGGTTTAAAAAGGAATTTTCAGTTTTAGATCAGTAGTTTACTCCTGAACTTCAAGTCTCAGTATAGTCTTACAGAATAATAATCCAAAAATTTGTGTTAATGGTCTAAACTGCTAAATTAGAGTTTAACTACATTTATGCTGCTCAAGTTATTTTAACTGATTGCTGATGACTAATAAAAATGTTTCCAAGCACAAGCTTTCATATTACAGGCAACATGAAGTCCAGAAGAAATCTTCAAGGGTATAATCTATGATATGCTATATAACAGAAGATTTAAAAGCAGCTATACCAAGAAAGTAAGAATTATGAGTCAATCGTAAATAAATTATATATTTCTGTTAATGTGTTGTAATTGTTCTGTGTTTGTCTGTCTGTTCGTTCAGTGTCAATGTATATTGTAATACCTCCGGATGGTAAATATAAATTACTAGAAATTTTTAAAAGAGCTCTATTCAAATGGCCAAAAATCAAATAAGCGCTTATATTAATACTTAAGTTTATTATATTAATACATAAGTTTAAATGTTAATAAGATATCTACAATAATAAAAATTGTAAATCTTAATTAACAAAATTAACTGTACGTCTTCATAAAAAGTTGTTCTTGCCTAGATTAAAATAAATAACTTATCTTTCTTCACAGGATAATATGAAAGATGCAAAACTTAAGTGAACATTTGGTTAAAAGTTTGTGAAAATGCTAACTGAAATTTAATAAGTTTTGCAAAAAGGGGTGTTTTGTCCTAAAGTAGAATGGCTAATTTTTCATAAACTCTTGAAACTTAATTTGCATGTGGCAAGTTGTAAAAGGTATTGTGATAATTTTAAGTAAGGGAATGTGCTCTGTAAAGATAAAAGTTGTCTTCAATAGTCTATATGGTTATAAATAAAAGGTTTAATAAAGCATTGTTTACATTAAGGTATTAAATGGCTAATTCCAAAAGGTCATTCTTAAATATATATAAAACTGAATTGATGATGATAATAATAAAAGGTAATTTTATAACAGGAAAGATTGACAGCAACCAGCCTCCCCTGCCAACTTGCTTCTAAAAACCATTTCTAATATTGCATGCTACTAAGTATTTAAAGAAAGGTTCATTATTTTAACAAGCTTGTTTAGTGTTCTCAGTATTATAAGAAGTTTGCTTAATAACTTTGATGTAGGCTATATGGAATGTGTTTTTATTATTAAAGAAACAGAAAATAATTTTGTCCTGAAATAAAATAATTGACTATTGGAAAGAGTAGAGTATAAGACGGAACCTGAGTGAATGCTGAAACTGCAGAAAGTTGGTGGAAAAGGAATTTTTACAGTTAAAGTTAAATAAAATTTAATGAGTCTTCGAGTAGTATGCTGATGCAAAGTTAATTTTTTTGTTCTTTCTCAAAGCCTCTCACCATTAATCTGTTTTGGTAAAGTTCTTATCCTCAGTCAGTATACAAAGAAAGACTGTCTTGTGTTTCTTGTGCTTATCATTTCCTAGGTATTCCAAGAAGGAAAGCTTTATCTCTTAAAGGAACATAATGTTCAAAACTGCTTTCTCAAAACCTAATCCTGAACAGTAGCCTTTTATTCCAAACTAATTATGAGATTTGTTCTTTTACCTTGAAAGAAAAATTAAAGTAATAATTAAGTTCATTTGATATGTTATAAGCTAAATAAAGGTGTTTTACAGTGTTATAAAATTAACAACTTTTTCTTCCCTTAAACCCTCTATTAATTAAAGTCGTATGGATAAAAGGTTTCTATGAATGCTTAAAAGTGTACAAAGTTACCAATATTTCAGCATAATATTAAAGAAAAGTACAATGTGGTTGTTCATGGTTTTAGTTATTATAAAAGAGTATCACAAAACAACCTCTTATCATAGATTAAAGTAACAACATACTATGCAGCAATCCCAAACACTGCTAGTTTGTTGCAAAAAGTTAAAGTCCAGCTGTATTGTTATCACTTTGTTTTAAAACTTGCTAAGACTTTCTTTAGTGTCTTCTTAAACAAATCAAGCCAGCTGCATTCCTTTATCTGTAAAAAACCCAACAATAAACTTTTGCAGTGCTTTTCAAGGCTGTGTGCATAGCCCAACCATCCTGTACAGTATTTACTGATAGTAATATTAATGGAAAAGCAGCATACATTACTTCTCAAAAAGGTTTAGCCAACTCCTTATTCATCTGCTCAATGCGCAGAGCTTTGAGCCATCATTAAAGTTTTACAAATGTTTTGAGAGCCCTTGAACATTGTCTCTAACTCTAAATATGTATGCCTTACTGTCAAGCATATTGAAACAGCTCATATCTTTGCTACTGATGAGTTATCTCAACTTTGCGCTGATTTGCAACATCTCATTAGGTTAAAATCTATTTACATTATTCATATATCTCGCATGCCTCTTTGCCTAGTCCTATGACATCAAATAATGCTCGAGCTGATTTATTGGTAAGGTGTTTACAGTAAAGTGCTCATAATTGCCATGCTTTAACTCATATTAATGCTAAAGGCCTGTGAAATAAATATCAAAAGTTAATAAGACTACAGGCACAAGGAATTATCTGTACCTGTCCCACCTGTGGACCCTTAACTACAGTGTCTTTTCAGGCTGGGACTAATCCCAGAGGCCTGACTCCTAATCAATTATGGCAGATGGATGTTACTCACATATCATCCTTTGGTAAACTACAATATGTTCATGTTTATATGGACACTTATTCTCATTTCATTTGGGATACTGCTCAAAGTGGGGAACAGTTTCATCATGTTCACTCACACCTCTGGTCTGCTTTTGCTGTAATGGGATGCCCTCTGAAAATTAAAACTGATAATGGACCTTCTTACATTAGTAAATCCTTTGAATCTTTCTGTTTAAAATATGGTATTGAACATGATACCAGCATTCCTTATAATCCTACAGGTCAAGCCATAATTGAATGCAGCCATCATACCCTAAAAACTATGCTTTTAAAACAAAAAGGGGGAGATGATGGTATTATAACACCAAAAGATCAATTAGCTAAAGCTTTATTTACTTTACATTCTCTTAATGTTTATAATTCATTAACACCTGTGGAATGTCACTTAGAAAATGTCAAACATCTACAGTAGACACAGGAAATGAAGATCAACCAATATTCTGGAAAGATATTTTAAGCAATGTGTGGAAAAAAGGCAGGATTATAGTAAGGGGGTGAGGCTATGCTCTTATCATTTCAGAAAATGGAAAACAAGTTTAGTTATCTGCAAAAAGGATTAAACTCCAGAATGAGGAGATGGAGACTTCTACAACTTCTGATGATGGTGATCGTCTTGCTGGAGTTGGTACTGGAGTAGCAGCCCTAACTACACAACAAACTTCCTTCTCCCCTATCAGGCGAGCCGTCGATGAAGATATAGCCCGCATCAAAACCTCCATTTCCCATCTAGAAAAGTCCCTAAATTCATTATCTGAAGTTGTCCTCCAAAATTGCAGAAGGCTCCTCTTAAAGAGGGAGGGATTTATGCGGCATTAGGAGAGGAATGCTTTTTTTTATGCTAATCATTCCGGCCTTATTAGAAATAACGTATCTCAGCTCAGAAATGGACCAGCAAAGCGTAATAAAGAGAAACCCAAGGAAATTTCTCCTGGGGGATTAATGGAATCCTCCCTTATATTCTTCCCATATTGGGCCCACTAATAACTATACTCCTTATATTGTCTTTTGGACCCTGGGCCGTAAAAAGAATTATTCAGTTAGTTAAGGACCAGGTTGACTCCGCTCTTGGTAAGCCCATTCAAGTGCACTACCATCGACTCCACCTCGCTGATCAAGGTATATCTATGGACCATCCAGACTGTCTCCCCTATGATACCAACTCCCCCCACTAATAAGCTGCTGAGTGCAAGGTACAACACTGCAAGAGACGGTTAGAGGTAAGCACAACATAGCTGTTCTCTGAGAAGCATGCCTCACTAATTTAGGGGACCCGCTCTGTTCGCAAGGGCCACTGGGCAGGGTGCTTCGATCACATGCATTGATAGCATCACTGGCCGCTCAGGGAGCTGGGCTGGTTAGCCAATGACGGGCAACTGAACTGACCTAACAGTCAACCTAAGACAGGGACGTGGCCTTTCGCTGCCATGCTTCCCAATGACGGGTAAGACTGGTCACGTGTGTGAGTGAGCTAAAATGGCTCACCGGGTGCAGTTCAGACCTAAGACAGGCACGGTCCCCCCTTTTTTTATTCGCCCTTGTAGCGCAGTCGGTAAAGCCCCCTCTTCACATCGAGAAAATGAGGCCTCTGTTTCCCTCAGTCAGCCATGCAGAAAGTACTGTGCTAATAAAAGAAAAAGGGAGGAGATGTTGGGAGCGATAAAAAGAATGTATGTCGAACTCAGCAAGAATCAGTAGCATGGCTGCCAGAGAAGAGCCAACCCTCTCAATTAAGCAAACTATAATTAGCCCCTCACAATATGTCAGGTCCCACAACATGGCAGAATCCAAATCTGCCTTGTCACTTCCTCATTCTTCTTCCCCTTCAGGTCTTTGTTCTCTGTCTTCCCGCCACTGCCCAGGCTGACAAGGCAGTGTGCAGGCACAAGGCAGGTAAACTGAAACCCACTCTACATATCAGTAGTGACCACAACCAATCCCTAACTTTCACCTCCACCCATTACCCCTCCTTTTCCCAAGAGTATATATCCTTTGTTCCCCTCAATAAAATTTGCAGCTTGATCCTCACCCTGTCTCACTGTCATTCCTCGCGTCTCCTGTCTCATCATTCTCCTCCACGCAAGCCACGAGCCCCAGTTCGCAGCCCCGCTGGCCGGGGGCATTCACAAGGCCTTGTTAAATTTCACCAAAAAATTAAATGTAAACCATAATGTAAACCATAATACAACCAAATTTTTATAAAATTGTACAATCTAAATTATAAACCATAATGTAACCCATAGTGAAACCATGGTTTGTATCTATGTTTCAATATCTGTGCATCAGCTATAGCAAATATATGCACATTAAAAAGATAATTGCATGGGAAGAGAGAAAAGTGTTTGATGTTGGCATATCAGATTCCCCTATATTGTATATGTGACTTTATTGTGATCTAAAACTTTTTTGAAGACATAATTTTTTTAAACAAAGGATGAAGACCCTGAGAAAAGAATGGGAGAGATAGCTTTTCTATTGTACATACATAGCAACACCTATTACAGTGATAAAAGGAAAGCAAAATGTCAAATATATTTTATGATATTTTGCATTTTAATACCCCGATTTATTTTTTACTTTATTTTAGTTTTTCTTAAATATATATAGAATAAAAATATTCTATTTTTAATCTTTAAACCTATCACTACTATTTCATTTTCCTATTAATTGAGTTTAGAAATATACCCGTGTGGAGCTGGCCCACATGCAGTGCTGATGCATGCAAGGAGTGCCCTGCCATGCAGGGGTGTCCCCCACATAGGGGAACCCCACACGCAAGGAGTGTGCCTCATAAGGAGAGCCACCCAGCACAAAAGAAAGTGCAGCCTGCCCAAGAATGGCGCCGCCTACACTTCCCGTGCCACTGATGACAACGGAAGTGGACAAAGAAACAAGATGCAGCAAATAGACACAGAGAACAGACAATGGGGGCAGAAGGGTGGAATTAATTAAATAAATAAATCTTTTTAAAAAAGAAATATATTAGCATACAGTTTTGAAGAAGTTTTGGATCAGAAAGTGGTTCAACAATTGCAGGGCAGGAGCACTGGTGTGGGATGTCATTGATGGGGGATGCATGAGTAGGAGGTATTTCCTCAGGGCATTCATACAGCGTATATAAATATATTTTGGATATTAATTGTCATAGTAGGTAGAGAATGACATGAAAACTGAGGAAGTGCTGAGTTCCTATTCTGGGAAACTGTTGCACTCCCCAATTGAGGAGCAACTATTCCCCAAGTGCAAGAACAAAGACCAGTGAAGAAGGATGGTCCAATGATGGGCCCTTGATACTGATGACTATGCTTATGAGCCTGTATGCTTGAAATTTCAACTAGATCTAGAGCTGCAAGGTGCCTAAGAGTAACCTCCTGAGAGCCTCCATGTTGCTCAAATGTGACCACTCCTTAGGTCAACTCAACATTACCATCCCTCCAGCATGGGACATATCCCCTGGGTTGAGAATCCCTGATGCTGAGGAATTACTACCAAGCATGAGCTGGTGATACAATTAGAAAAATACCTTGAATAAAAAGGGGAAATGGGAAAGACAAATGAGTTCATATGGCTAAGAGACTTCAAAATGAGTCAGGAGGTCATCAGATGAATTGGGCTTATGCATCTTTCAGCAGAATCTCAGAGACAGCCTAAGTAGATACTTCCCCAGGTAGTGGTTCTCCTGAGGGCTACAGAGACACCTCATTCCTATGGTCATGGCAGATGGCTCTGGAGTTCTGTGCCTTGCCAGTAGGCCCTACTTTGGAATTTGTACTCTGAAGTGTGATGGAGTTGGACTCAGATGTGATCTTTCTACACATACCTCTCTGTCACTTTTACTTGACCTGTTGTTGGTGCTGGGGTTGTTGTATGGTCAGGAGACTTGAATGAGCCTCAGCAGAATTGCAACACCTGCTCTCCAATTCATTGTATTTGCCAGTGTCAGCTAACAGAGAGGTGAGGATGGTCAACCACCATACCAGGGAACCGAGAAAGTCTACAAGTGCAAGCAGGAGAATTCCACCCATCAGCCATGTGAGATCTAAGCCAACTCTCAATTTAGAGGTGGAGTGGACATCACCATCCCAGGGTACACAAGGTGGAGGAATAAAATATGGATTAGAGAAGATCTTAATCTAGGTACTTTTAAGTGTATAGAGAGATAATCCAGCATTTGCCTAATAAAAACTTATATTTGTTTCATATTTGTATATCATGGATTCCTATTTCTTTTGTATTATTTTACATCATGTGTTCTCTCATTGTATTCCTGGAATCAGGATTGAAGATAGAAACTGCTGCCTGGATTTTCAGCAGTAAAATATTTCATTCAGTTTATTCTGTATATGTAAAATTATAAGAGGTGTTGGAGGGATGAAAGCGTATTGCAGTCACTCCCAGATGAAAGAAACTGCTTGTGTTTTATGGTGTTAGTGAAAAATAAGCTCTCCTAGCGAAGGCTCTGTACCACCTACCAGGGCTTGTTCATTAGTTCCTGAAAGAGGTCACATCCTGAACTGGAGATGTCATCTGACTGCTTTATAGTAATCCACATTCCATCTCCAATATGTGCCTTTCTCCTGCACCTTCAAAATCATAATTCAAGTGAGGTTGTAATCAACAACACAATCCCTGATTCTTCAAACAATGCTGGTTTCAATAATTTCTATCATTCTTCCAGTGACATAAATTTGCCCTTTAAAAAATATTTCCATATTGAAGGATATTATCTGGAAATTTCTTTCAGCACTCCATATGATAATAGTCCTCATTTATGGGTCTTAAAAAGCTAATATGTGTTTTTCTGCATTTCCTACTATATCTTATTCTAATATTAAACCCAGATATTAGGACATAATTTCAGACATTTATGTAGGGTTACTGTTTTCTTCTGGGTAGACTAAGGTGAATGCTTCATTCATCAACTGATTTCCTTGCCATCACTACAAATGGCAAACCAGAGTGGCATTTTGGAATTTGTGATTTCTCCAAGCTAATGGTCATATTTGAAAATGTTAATAATTGCTTACATATTTGTATTCACTTGAAATTCTTTGGCAAAGTTGTGAATTCATTTTCAGGTGTAATTTATTAACACACAGGTTCAGTCTCTGATGGAGTCATACACTTATCAGAACTGCAATTTTCAGGGTAAGATATTTCATTCATGCAGTTTTATAAAATGTCTGTGTTTTGATTACACCATAATCTGAAAATTAAAAATCCTCACCTTGTCATTTTTTTCTGGAATTCCCTCCAGTGCAAGTAAGAGCCCCACCTTATTCCACATTACTTGAATTAGAATTCTCAGTAAAATCATTTTTCACGTAAACCAGTTTGTCAATACCTTTCCTAGGTGCTTTCTTTAAATGTTACTGCAAACACTATATTGTGAATCATTTTTTCCAAGCTATACAAGAGCAATTATGTACATTTATCACATGAAAATAGTGTCAGTGGTCTTTCTCACTCCCAACAATTTGATGTATCAGTTCCCAATTGCTACATTGCAAGACTGTTATTTTGTAATCAGTTCTTGTACAAAATAGTTTACATGAAAGGCTTATTTTCAAGCAGAAATCTCTTTCCAAATAAAAGCTTTTAAGAATTTTTACTTTAGTCCATTGTACATTAAAATAAGTAGACTTATTATTATTCTATTATAGACATATTATTATAGTAAGTGAAGAATTTTATCATTGAAATAAAGGCATTGGCCACCAGAGGTTCTGAGGGGAGGGAAGGGAAGAATAGGAGTAATATGGAGACATTCTAGAGACATGAGAATTCTCCTACATGACCTTGCAATGTTGGAAACAAGACCATTATACATTTTGTCACAGCCTATAAAGTTATGTGAGACTGTGGGTAAACGATAATCTAAAATATAGTCCATGGTTAGTAGCAATGCTTCAATATGTGTTCCTCAATGTTAACAAATGTACAACTCTAATAAAACAAGTTGTTCATGTGGTAAAGTGTGGGATGGTGAGGGGCTGGAGCATATGGGAATCTCCTATATTTTTAATGTAACATTTATGTAATCTAAAGCTTCTTTAAAAAAAAAGTTAAAATTTTGAAAAAGAATCTTGAGAAAAAGCATGGTAGGCATGAACAGTCATCTTATTGAAGAAACTAGAGTTATGTCTTTCAATAATTGGAAGTATAGAAAACAGTGAAATACAGCCCAGCTAAGAAAGGTGATACTTTTGTTATAATTAGGAACACTGTATAATCAAGAAGACTCCACTGGAATTATTGACCACACAAATATGCCCCCTTTCTGCAGTCACGGAGAAGGAGGCTTGTGTCTTTAATATTGTTTAAATAGGCTCTGGACCGACAATGTGATAACCAGGTCCTGAGCCTCAACAGACTCCAGCACCTACAATCTGATTTATTGGACTTACCACACTCAGCTAAGATGGAGTTGAAGAAGGACAATCACCACACCATGGAGCCTAGAGTGATTACAACCGAAAATGGGAGGATTGCATCCAGCATCCATGTGGAATCTGAGCCTCCTCTTGACATAGAGGTGCAATGGACACTACCAATCCAATGTCCACAAAGAAGAGGTGGCATTGGATTGGGAAAAGTGGACATGGTGGACGATGGGTGTGGGGAAAGGCAGGAAGAGATGAGAGGTGGAGGCGTCTTTGGGTCATGGAGCTGCCCTGGATGGTGCCTCAGAGGTAATCACCGGACATTGTAAATCCTCACAGGGCCCACTGGATGGAATGGAGGCGAGTATGGACCATGATGTGGACCATTGTCTATGAGGTGCAGAGGTGCCCAAAGATGTACTTACCAAATCCGATGGACATGTCATGACGATGGGAACGAGTGTTGTTGGGGGGGGAGAGGGAGGGTGGGGGGGTGGGGATGAATGGGACCTCACATATATATTTTTAATGTAATATTATTACAAAGTCAATAAAAAAAAATTGGGTAGTGAGAAAAATAAATAAATAAATAAATAAATAAATAGGCACCACCACCTGCAGTTTCCCCATCTGGAGGACAGGAATACAAGCCAGAAAGAGGGAGAAAAGACTGCTAAGAATCACCTACCCTACTGATCTCACACCCTAAGAAGACTCAGTTGTGGATGCCAAACTTACTTACACTTTGCGTGTATTTATGAAGAGAAGGTGATTGTGTATCTTTCAAAATCCCCTAAGAAACTTCCGGTTTCCTTTCTAAATATTTAGCTGGTACACTGATTCATAAGGTAACATTTTTATTAAGCCAATATCATATGTGAATGATGGAGATCTTTTCAACTCTATTATATTCTTCTAGAAGTTATGTTATTACAAAGATATTTTCTTATTTCCCCATTCCTGCTTCTTTTCTTTTTCTTTCAAAAAAAAAAATTGTTCCTGGTTTTGTCAGTAGAATTTTATTCTTTCTCAGGATCCTAAAATATGCGGAAACAATGATTCACTCTAAACTGAGGGGATAAATTTGTTCTCATGTAAAACTAAGTTTATTCCTTAAGAGTCTATAAATGGCTCTAAGGGGGGGGGGGAAGCATCATATTGTCTGTTATCAGTGAAACTTAAGTACAGTTAGGGTGTTTTTTTAAAGGGAAACCTTGAAGAGAGTTCCTAAAATATAAATTTCATCTAAAGACACTTCCATAAATTCGGTGAGGAATAAACACCAAGTTACAGAGGGAAAAACTAGTGTTTTTCTTGAAGAAGCGGGGGATTTATTTGCTGTCTGAAAACCATGAAATATATGTTACATAAAAGGAGGGCAAGACACATTTTGAGTGAGCTCTGTTCTGTTTAATTGAATATCGTGTGAGTAGAATAAATCCTTTGGGACCCTATCATGAGAAATTTAGAAAAGATGAATACTGTCAATTGAAGATTTACTGTCCAGAGTGGGGAAGTGAGAATAAACACACCCAGATCCAAGGAATATCAGTTAAACCAAAAGAAAGTAGAAAACTGTAACAGAGGCCTTACCTGTTAAAATGCATTGTAATAAGGTAGCCTGTGTTTGAATATATTTCAAACATAGGAGCAATTACTCCTTCCTCCACTGCCAAGAACTGAGTTTACAAGAGAAGCAAATTCTAGAGTAACAGTATTGAATGAGAAGGTCCTGGATTTCACATTTTAATTTATTTGTCCAATGCCATACTTCCTATTTCTCCTCATTTCCAGATCACCCCTCTCAGAAGAACTGGAAGCACCTGCATATTAATAGCTCTGAGATACATCATCCTAAGTGTGGTTATATATATGTTTCATTTCCTGAATGAAAATATTTTGTATTTATTTATTATCCAAGAAGGAAAACATCAGTGGAACAATAAATCACTGAAATGAACCTGTAGATCTGTTTCGCTGTGTGAAGAAAATATGAGAAGGAATGTTTTACTGGCAGTAAATGGAGGGAAACGGATAAAATGTCAAGTGTAGGAGGTCCACAGATATAAATTTGGTTTATTTTCCATTTCTGCTTCAGGGTTAGTGGGTCTTTGATTCCCATTATAGATAAATTTCTCCCATTTCCATTACTTGGAAATTCTAAATTTTCATCATTGTACATTTTAGTCTCAAAGGTTCTATTTATTTCATTATTGAAATAAACCATTTTATATAATTACAATCTTCTTTTTAATCTTCTAAAACTCATTAAAAAGTGTTGTTTCCTATTCTCTGAATATTTTCAAAATCTGAAACACTTAAAGGCTTTTATTCCTATTGCCTGTTTTTTTCTGTCTTTTAGTTATGATACCTTGCTTTCTTAGTGTCTCTATAGATTTTTTGAATTTTTAAAAAGATACTTAGATTACACAAATATCACATAAAAAAGATAGGGGATTCCAATATGCCCCACTTCCCACACCTCACACACTTTCCCACATTCACATCTTTCATTAGTGAAGTACATTCATTGCAATTGATGAACACATTCTGGAGCATTGCCCCTAAGCATGGACAAATGTTTACATTGTAGTTTACACTCTCTTTGACACAATTCCACAGGTTATGGCAAGATATATAATGGTTTGCATCTGTCATTGCAATGTCTTTTAGGACAATTCCCAATTCCAAAAAATGCCTTTGTATTACACCTGTTTTTCCTGTTTCCTGCCCTCAGAATCTCCAGTGACCACTATCTTCACATTCCTTACATGTGGCTTTTCTGTCCTTTCATTTGAACCTGTAATTAGTACTAGAGTTGGTAGGTTTATGTACAAGAGACTTAAATTTGGGGCTGTCCATGTACCAGCTGGGTCCTGAATCTCAATAGATTTGCAACACCTTATCTCCAGTTCATTGGTTTCACCAAAGACAACAGACAATGGGGTGATGATGGACAACTACCATACCAAGTAACTGAGAAAACCTACAACTGCAAGCAAAAGAATCCCATCCATCAGCTCTAATGGATCACAGCCCATCTCTATTAGATGTGGAGTAGACATCATTATCCCAGAATCCTCTTGTTTGGGGAATGAAATTTGGAATAAAGTAGGTTTACTGGTATCTTACTATGGACTTATTGAGATTATAGCAATGGAAAAATTTATCCATTGATATAATGAGTTTTTGAATTGTGCTCTGTTTAATTTGAGTACATATTTGTATGAATTCTTGGAGGTCTCAGTGGAAAAGAGAGGATTCACATTTTACATTATTTGAAAATTAGCAAGCTAAAACAATTTAATGTTAAGTTGTACACCTTGAGCCTTTAAGGTCACAAAGCTTCTGTGATTTCAGATTGCATACTGGATCCTCATTCAGAGAGCTTTGGCACTGGTAGCACCATGGTCAGGAGAAGTGTGTGTCTTCATACACATAATTGATTAATGTATTTATACTTTGTTAACCTTTACAATGCAACTATAATTCTAAGGATCCATCTTTTATATAGGAATCTCTTACCAGAGTTTCCACTTAGGAGAATTTTTTAATTCATTTTCATATGGAACCTATTTAGTAATATGGAATCTAAAATTCCTTAATGTGGACAGTCTCTCAAAACTGCAGCTGGCATTTGAAATCCACTACACATCCTAGTCCATTTTATTATTTATTTTGTGGCTAAACTAATTCATTCTGTTAGGCCAGATTTGGGATGAATTTAAAATATTCAGGGAAATTTATAGGTGTGAATCCTCATATTTTAAAAAATAACACATTAAAAGCCTATCTACAGGGAAGCAGACTTGGCCCAGTGGATAGGGCATCTGTCTACCACATGGGAGATCCACATGGGAGGTCCACAGTTCAAACTCAGGGCCTCCTTGACCCGTGTCCAGCTGGCCATGCACAGTGCTATTGCATGCAAGGAGTACCATGCCACACAGGGGTGTCCCTGCATAGGGGAGCCCCATGTGCAAGGAGTGCACCCCATAAAGAGAGCCACCCAGTGCGAAAGAAAGTTCAGCCTGCCCAGGAATGGCACCACAAACACGGAGAGCTGACGCAGCAAGAAGAACAACAAAAACGAAACACTGATTCCCATGCTGCTGACAACAACAGAAGCGGACAAAGAAGAACATGCAGCAAATAGACACAGAGAACAGACAATTGGGCGGGGGTTGGGGGAGAAGGGGAGAGAAAAAAAAATTTTTAAAGCCTAACTACAGATTAGTGGGAAATAGAAAAAGAAGGGCAAACTACCTAAATCTAGTAGAAGGAGAAAAATAATATCGATTTAAGTGAAGAGAAATGAACTAGAGTATAGAAAAAACAATTGTGTGAACCAATGAAATTGCTTCTTGGAAAAGATCAATAAAATAGAAAAGGTTCATTTAGATTGAAAAAGAAACAAGAAAGAAGATGCAAATTACCAAAATAAAAAATGTAATAAGGGATGTTGCTAAATATTGCTGACATTAAAGGGATTATGAATTAAAACTATGAACATTTGTCTACCAGAAATCTAGAAAATAGAAGAAATGGACCAATTCCTAAAAACATGCAATTTATCTAAATTGACTGGAAAGAAATAGATCTCAACAAAAACATGAGTAAAGAAATTTAATTAGTTATCAAAAACTTCTCAAAACTAGAAGTCTAGGATCAGACAGCTTCCAAAATGAAATCTATGAAATATTCAAAGAAGAATTAATGACAATATTTGTCATAACCTTTCGACTTGAAGTCAAGATACATATAGCCTCCAAACTCATTCTATGAGACTAAAATTATTTTGATGCCAAAACTACATAAAGCACATCAAAGAAAGTAAAGCAAGGAGCAATTTCTCTCATAAATATAGATGCAAAACACTTAACAAATACTAACATGTCAAATCCAAGAGAATATTACAAGAATTACTCACCAAGACAAAATGGGATTCAAAATCAATGTTCAACTTATGAAAATCAATGTAATGTACCCATTAACCCAAAGAAAAGGAAATCACATGAAAATCTCAATTGATGCAGAAAATGTGAATGATAAATTCCAACACCTTTTCATGATAAAAATACTTAGAAAAATAAGAATATAAATAACTCCCTAAACAGAATAAACAAAATATATAAGAAAACACAGGTAACCTTTTCCTCAATCCTGAAAGAGTGGAAGTTATCTCTTTGAGATCTGCAACAAGACAAGGATGACTGCTTTCAATACTGCTATTCAGTATTATACTGGAAGTTAAGAAATTAGGCCATAAAACTAAATTTATTTATTTAGCCTTTAGGCTACCCAATTTAGAAAGAAAAAGTGAAATCATCTGTTTTAAGAGATTTGGTGATCCTTATCTAGATCATGACAAACTGACCCAAGAAAACCCTAGAGCTCATAAATGAATTCAACCAAATGAAACCTATCAAGTTTACATGAAAAAAAAAATGTTTTATTTTATACAATAGAAAGAACATTCTTAAATGGATAATAAAAAAAATCCATTCATCATAGCATCTAAAAGAAGAAAATGCATAGGAATAGTTTTAACTAAACTGCATGCACAATGAAAACTTCAAAAAAAAAGTTGAATGAAATAATAAAAGAACTAAGTAAATGGCAAGGTATTCTGTGTTAATGAATAGGGAGAATTAATATTGTTAAGATGTGAGTACTACCCAAAGTTATCTACAGCTTCAATGTAATTCCCATCTAAGTCCTAAAAGCCTTTTTAGCAGAAATGGAAAAGCTGATTCTGATTTATATGGAAATACACTCCAGGAGGACTCCAGTATCATCTTATTATGTTGCATTTACTTATTTGCTTATCTCATGCCTTCTGAAGGCTGTGAGCTGTTTGAGCAGAAGCAAAATATCTCACTCTTCTATTCATTCTCAGAACATAACTTACTATTTACCATACAGTATTGTTGAATAAATATTTGTCAAATGACTAAGAAATAAATGATTGAGTGAGTTGCACATATATTGCTAAGTTTTTGGGAGAATGGAGAAGAAGTGAGAGAAAAGGAAATCTTGTTAAGAGAGGGAAGTCCCATGACTCCAAAGGAGACAGATTGGAAACAAGATATTTTAGTGTACCCAGAATCTTTTTTACTATCAGTGATAGAGAAACCATTTTGGGAAACCTTGTAATATAAGAGTTCAAATCTAAAGAAAGGTGACTTCCTACAGGGAAGGAAGGTGTTCAGTGGGATGAGATGGACATGGTTCTCCACATCTGTCTTCTGAGGGTCAAAACTGGCACAAGTTTGCTTTGTGGTTTTCTTTCTTACCTCCAGAGAAGTATATATCTTATCAAGAAGAGAGACAAAAGAATAATTCATTAATGAGTTTCATGGGAATGAAATCCCTAAAGGTCTCTGTGGCAGGTTGATACTATTTATGAATTCCAAGAAGAGATTTCGATTATGTTTGTAAACTGGTCTGTTCCTCTTTATATGATACCCTTTGATTGATTTAAATTCATTTTTTTTTACATTTACTTGATTAAATCAAGGTTAGAGCTTTGATTTGAGAATATCATTAGTGGTACTCAAGGTTGAGTCCCTGCCCCCTTGGTGTTCTATATAAATGAACACTCACTCATGAAGATACACAGGAGAAGACACACAGTGGAACATAATTTCATAGATAGAGATATTTGTTTCACTGTTTTTTCTTTTTCTAAAATTTTGGGAAGAATCCGGTTTAACACATTCATCCATTTTTTTCTTTTAGTAATTCAACTGACATTTAGTCAACAATATGAAGAACTAAATATGAATCTGGGAATGAAGAAGTGAGTGACACCTTGTTTCTTTTACAAAAAGATTATATCTAAACAGGTTAAGAGACATAGAAATGAGTACATGCCATAACCTGAGCTGGCTCTGAATTCCTGGTGAAGAGGGTCTAGAATTTTTGACTCATCCTGTGCAATTTAGTGAAGGCATCATATGGGACCTCGTGATTGAACTGAGCCTTAAAGGAGGAATTGGAATAATTCCATGAGGATGTAGAGGTAGAAGCACAACAAAAAGAGATAAGAGGGACACAAATATGAGTTCAGTATAACCATAGGATGTGGTGCAGTTTTAGAAATAGTTCTTAATATCTTATGAACAATGATGGGCATTCATGAAAATTGGAAAATGAGCCTGGCCAGGGTACCAGAAATCAGATAACAGAGAGCCTTATATTCTGTCCACAAATTGGATATTTATGTTTGAGGTTATTGGCATCTGTGTAGGGTTTAGAGACAGTGCTGTTCATGAAAACCCTTGCCAAGTAGAAAGATTTCTCTGGGTTAATATGACTCTACCTGTTGTCAAAACTTTGGAGAGATGATGAGGGATGAAAATAGAACAGTGGATGCATGGAAGGAGGTGTGGTGAGTTCATATATGTGGGATTGAATCATAAAGTATTCACTATTAATGCTTGACATAATGTCAGTCATTTCATGTTCATCATTTTATTTAGTTATTCCAATTACTCTATGAAATCGAAGTAATTTTCCAATGCATGTAATTGTGTCGGTATTGAATCTTGGAGTTTTATGATCCTAGGAATTTGCATTTCACTAAAAATTTTACTTCTTAATAAACTTAATATTTAGAACAGTTTTAGAGTTGCAGAAATCCTGTAAGGATGTTATAGATAGTTTCCAAGAACCTCTTACCCCCTTTCCCCTGTTCATAACATCTGCCATCCAAAATAACACCTTATATTTATTTGTCATAACTTCTTAGTCACTTTGTGATTGTGGCAGCTTCTCAGACTCTTCTTGGTTTTGATAACCTGGATACTTTCGAGGAGTGTAGGTAAGGAGTGTATTGTAAAGTTTCCCTCAGTTTGAATTTTCTGATGTTCTTCTCATGATTAGACTGAGTTTATGGGTTTTTGAAAGAATACACCAGAAATAGAGTATCATTTTCATCACATCATAACCAGGGTGCACCTTATCAATATGACTTATCATTGTTGATATTGGCTTCTTTCAGCAGTGTTTTATGGTTCCCCAGTATAAAGTTCCTCATTTCTCTAACCTTTCTTATATCAACTTTGGGAAGAAGTCACTAAGTGAAACCCATATTTCAAGAGTGGGATTTTTCTCCATGGCCTTGAAAAAGAAATATCTACATAAATTATTGATTTTTTTCCTGCAAAAGAGATTTGTCTCTTCTTATTTATTTAATCAATTATTTATTCATATCAGAAAGGACTCATGAAATTTATATGATACTTTTAGTTGTGATACAATACTACTTTTCTTGTTTAATTTGTTCCACTTTTGGCCATGGGGGAGAAATGTCAGCTGTACTCTTTATCTGTACTATAACCCCATCATTGAGAGTATTATTTTAGCACATATTTACTCTATGGTACTATAAATTGTGCCAGTCATTTCTTGCATGTTTCTCTCCTAGAGTCAGCAATTTCTCCAAGAAGACACTTATTGGATAATAATGATAAATTCCATGTTCTGAGTTCCATGGTACTGTGCCTCCTAAGGCCTCTCTGAAGAGAGTGTGAGGAGACATATGTGTGTATATACACATTTATAAATATGTCTACATGCAACACTCTATCTCTATTTACCTATACTTGAGTTCATAATTCTAAACTATTAATATATAGAACATTCTAGCCTCCTCCCTTGCTTATCTGTAATCACCTATTTCACAGTGTGAAAAATATTCCCTCATCTGTCAACTATCTATGAAACTTGATTCCAGGGCAAATGCATAGAAGTATTAGAATTGTTAATCCATACATGGTGGATTGGTACATTGTTAATTAGAGTACTGTACTTTCATAGTTTCTTTTGGCTTTATTTTACAGAGTCCATTCATATCCAATATTACTTCTTTTTTTAAAGTTTAAAACATATCATTGAAAATGTCTTTAAAGATAATTAATTATGAAAATAAGACATATTTATAGGGAATGAGTAGATTTTTTTCCAAAATGTTACACTGAACAATATAAGAAGTTCCCTTACACCCCACTCCTGACCCCCAACTGCATCATTTTTTATTGTATTTTTTGATGATACATAGATCACAAATAAATTACATTAAAAAAATAAGAGGTTCCCATAAACCCCCTACCCCACTCCTCCCACATCAACAACCTCATTCATCATTGTGGGACATTCATTGCATTTGGTGTGTACATTTTGGAGCAATGCTGCATCACATGGATGATAGTTTACATTTTAGTTTACACTCTCTACCAGTCAATTCACTAGGTTATGGCAGGACAAATAATGTCCAGCATCTGTCCTTGCAATATCATTTAGGACAACTCCAAGTCCCAAAATTGTCCCCACATCACCTCTTTTCTTCCCTCTCCCTGCCCTCAGCAACTACTGTGGCCACTTACTCCACATCAGTGCTCATTTTCTTCCATTGCCAGTCACAACAATGTGTGCGTAAGTGGCTCTCTGAATCTTGAAGTTTCAGAATCAGCAAGACCAACTCTTCCTTCATCATCTCTGAACACTCTATCCTTTAAAACTTTTTATATTTTGTGGAAGTATATCATTCATACATTAACATGCACACTAAAGATTGTGATCTTACAAAATAAACGTACATAACATCACACAGGGCCTCACACATCACCCTTTCACCAACTCTTTGCATTGTGAAACATTTGTGACAAACTGGGCAAGAACATCATCACAGTATTACTACCAACTATAGTTCCTATCTTACCTTTGGTGTATTTTTTCCTCAACCCATACTATTTTTTAAAATATATTTTTGTTACAAATATTGTGAACTTGCAAAACAATCATAAAGATGTGTAAATTTCCCATACAATTCCACACTCTGGTGGAACATTTGTTACAGATTATGAGACAATATCACCAGACTATTACCACCAATCATGGTCCATAGCATACATTTGGCACACTTTTTCCATACACCTCCATTATCAACACAGTACAGCTTGGCATTTATGCAAGAATATTATAGTATTGCTGTTAACAGTCTATAGGTCACACCAATTGCAGTTTTCCATGTATATACAATCGTGATATAAGTCTGCTCTAACTCACAGAAGAACTTGCTTGCATTTGTACACTTAACCACAATTCTCAACCACCTCTGGGTTGACTGTGGATTTCAGTCCCTTGGTTATTTTTTTTTTATATAAGATTTATTTCTTTATTTCTCTCCTCCTACCCTGTCCCAGTTGTCTGTTCTGTTTCTATTCACTGTGTGTTCTTCTTTGTCTGCTTCTGTTGTTGTCAGTGGCATGGGAATCTGTGTTTCTTTTAGTTGCATCATCTTGCTGTGTCACCTCTCTGTGTGTTGCCACACCATTCTTGTGCAGGCTGAACTTTATTTCGTACTGAATGGCTCTCCTTATGGGGCTCACTCCTTGTGTGTGGAGCTCTCCTATGTGGAGACACCCCTACATGGCTGGGCACTCCTTGTGTGCATCAGCACTGCATGTGGGCCAGCTTCACACGGGTCAAGGAGGCCTGAGGTTTGAACCATGGACCTCCCATGTTGTAGATGGTTGCCCTATCTACTGGGCCAAGTCTGCTTCCTCCTCAGTTATTCTTTAGCTTTCTTTCTATTGACATTACTTCCCTAGACTAACTTTTTCAGCCACAATCCCATTTATAATCCAGTTACTATCCACTATAATGTGTTATTATCAACTCTATTGATCTTCACACTTTTAAGTCTAGTTAATTAAAACTTCTGGAGTAGCATTGGAGACCAGGTGAACCGGGCTGTTTCAGGTGTTTGCAGGGCAGAAGGTGTCTGTACATCAATTTGGTGGAACGATGACAGAGGAGATTCTTGTAAGAGGTAGAATTTTGGGTATCTTTTACAGAGGTTGGGGTTGTGCGTGGGACCCTTCCACCTGGGGCTGGTGGCCTGACAGCAACAATTCCTGAAAGCTTTGCTGTGCTGAGGAGTTCCCAAGCCCTGAGAGGGCTGTTTGAGGGGCTTGCAGGGTGGGAGGTGTCTGGAAGTCGATTTGGTGAGACAGTGACAGAGGAGATTCTTGCGAGAGGTGGAATTTTGGGTTTCTGACTTGGAGGTCAGAGGTTCTAGGTGAAGCCCCTCCTCCTAGGGCTGGTGGCCTGGTGGCAGTGATTCCTGGATGCTTTGCTGTACTGGGGAGTTCCCAAGCCCTGAGTGGGCTGTTTTGGGGGCTTGCAGGGTGGTAGGTGTCTGGAAGTCGATTTGGTGAGATAGTGATGGAGGAGATTCTTTCGAGAGGTGGAATTTTGGGATTCTGACTCAGAAGTCAGAGGTTCTGGGTGAAGCCCATCCCCTTAGGGCTGACGGCTGGGCCACAGTGATCCCTGGGATCTTTGTTGTGTGAGGAGCTCTCAAAACCTGAGTGGGCTGTTTTGGGGGCTTATAGGGCAGGAGGTGTCTGGATGTCAATTTGGTGAGACAGGGATAGAAGAGATTCTTATAAGAGGTGGAATTTTTGTTTTATGACATGGAGGCCAGAAGCCCTAGGAGGAACCCTTCCACCTAGGGCTGGCAGCCCATCCACAGCAGTCCCTGAACTCAATGTAGTGCAGCGGTGCCCCAGCAGGCTGTTTCAGGGGATTGCAGGGCAGGAAGTGTCTGGGATGCCTATAATACTTATATTTGTGCATTTTGCATTGTCATTCAGGTCCTTAAGTCCTAGCTGGATATTTTCTATCTTTTTATCGATCAATTCTACTATCTGTTTGATTTCATATTTACTGTCTTCCATGTCAGTAATTCTCTCCTCTGCCTCTTCTAATCTGCTGCTATTTGCTGAGAGTGTATTTCTGATTTCTTGAAATGTGGTGTTCATTCCCATCATATCTGTTATAGGCATCCCAGAAGGAGAAGAGAAGGGAAAGGGGACAGAAGGAGTCTTGGAGGAAATAAAGACTGAAAACTTCCCAAATCTACTAAGAGAGATGGATGTACATGTCCAGGAAGCACAATGCACCCCAAAACCATAAATCCCAACAGGTCCACCCCAAGACATATACTTGCCAAATTATCCAATGCTCAAGACAAAGAGAAAATTCTAAAAGCAGCAAGAGAAAAGAAAACCATCACATATAAGGGAGGCTCCATAAGATTAAGGGCTGATTTCTCAGCTGAAACCATGGCGGCAAGAGGGCAGTGGTATGCTGTAGTCAAAGTACTAAAAGAAAAAAATTTCCAACCAAGAATACTCTACCCAGCTAAACTAGCATTCAAAAATGATGGAGAGTTCAAAATATTCACAGATAAACAGAAATTGAAAGAGTATGCCAACAATAACCCTGCCCTTCAAGAAATACTAAAGGGAGTTCTGCAGGAAGAAAGGAAAAAACAAGGCAGGCAGAATTGGAGGAGAGTGCAAAAGCAACAAAAAGACAAAAAGAGAGGGGAAACAAACAAACAAAATATGACAAACACAATTCTAAACAAAATATGGCTAACATAAATAATTCCTTGAAAGTAATAACACTGAATGTCAATGGATTAAACACACCTATCAAAAGATTCAGCCTGGGACATTGGATAAGGAAATATGACCCAATTACATGTTGTCTAGAAGAAACACATATTAGACAGATGGATTCTTGGAGGTTGAAAGTGAATGGTTGGAAAACAATCTTACAAGCAAACAACAACCAAAAAAGGCAGGAGTAACTATATTAATATCAGACAAAATAGACTTTAAATGCAAAACAATTGTGAGAGATAAAGAAGGATACTACATATTAGTGAAAGGGACAACCTCTCAAGACGAATGAACAATCATAAACATTTATGCTCCTAACAAGGGTGACTCCAAATATGTGAGGCAAATACTGGAAAAACTAAGTGAAAGAATAGATGTCTCTACAATTATAGTGGGAGATTTTAATACACCACTGTCAAATTTAGACAGAACATCTCAAAAGAGAATCATTAAAGAAACAAAAACTTTGAACAGTATATTAGAGGAGCTGGATCTAATAGATATATACAGATGATTACACCCAAATACAGCAGAATATACATTTTTCTCAAGTGCACATGGCTCATTCTCCAAGATAGACTATATTCTAGGCCACAAAGAAAGGCTTAATGAATTCAGAAAGATCAAAATCATACAAAATAGTATCTCTGACCACAGTGGAGTGAAGCTGGAAATCAGATATCACACCCAGATATGGAAATTAAACAGCACACTCATAGAAAAACAGTGGGTCAAAGAGGAAATCTCAAAAGAAATTAATAACTACCTTGAAACTAATGAAAATGATAACACAGCATACCAAAACTTATGGGATGCAGCAAAAGCAGTACTGAGAGGGAAATTAATAACCATAAATTTATACATCAAAAAAGAAGAGCAAAAATTGAAGAACTAACTGCACATTTGGAGGAATTAGTAAAAAAACAACAAAGTAACCCCATAGGAAGGAGAAAGAAAGAACAAAGATAAGAGCAGAACTAAATGAAATAGAAAATAAGAAGGCATTTGAAAAGATAAAACCAAGAGCTGGTTCTTTGAGAAGATCAATAAAATTGACAAACCCTTAGCAAGACTAACAAAGAAAAAAGAGAGAAGATGCAAATACACAAAATAAGAAATGAGAAAGGAGATATCACCATGGACCCCACAGAAATAAATACAATCATAAGAGGAAACTTGGAAAAACTATATTCCAACAAAAATGACAATTCAGAGGAAATGGACAAATTCCAAGAAACACATAAGCATCCTGTATTGACGAAAGAAGAAATTGATGATCTCAAAAAACCAATCAGAAGTAAAAATATAGAATCAGTCATTAAAAACCTCCCAACTAAGAAGAGCCCAGGACCAGATGGCTTCACAGGCAAATTCTACAAAACACTTCACAAAGAACTAACACCAATCCTGCTGAAACTCTTCCAAAGAATCGAAACAGAAGGAACATTGCCTAACTCATTCTATGATGCCAAAATTACTCTAGTACCAAAGCCAAACAAAGACACCACAAGAAAGGAAAATTACAGACCAATTTCTCTAATGAACCTAGACATAAAAATCCTCAACAAAATACTTGCTAACCACATTCAACAACACATTAAATGAATTATACACCAAGACCAAGTGGTATTCACTCCGTGTATGCAAGGATGATTCAACATAAGAAAATCAATGTAATACACCATATAAACAGATTGAAGGAAAAGAATCACATGATTATATCTATAGATGCAGAAAAGCATTTGACAAAATACAGCACCCATTCTTGATAATAAAACTGCAAAAGATTGGAACACAAGGAAATTTTTTGAACACGATAAAGAGTATATATAAAAATCCAACAGCCAAAATCGTTTACAATGGTGCAATCCTAAAATCCTTCCCTCTAAGATCAGGAACAAGACAAGGATGCCCACTCTCACCCTTTCTATTTAACATTTACTTAGAAGCACTTGCTTGAGCACTGAGGCAAGAACCAGATATAAAAGGCATTCAAATTGGAAAGGAAGAAGTAAAAATTTCATTATTTGCAAATGACATGATCCTATACATAGAAAACCCTGACAGGTCTACAACAAAACTTCTAGAACTCATAAATGAGTTCAGTAAAGTTGCATGTTATAAAATCAATGTGCAAAAATCAGTAGCATTTCTGTACATCAATAATGAGCAAGATCAGGAGGAAATCAAGAAACAAATACCATTCACAATAGTCAAAAAATCAAATACCTAGGAATAAATTTAAATAAAGACGTAAAAAACTTATACCCAGAGAACTACACAAGACTGTTCAAGGAAATCAAAGAAGACTTAAATAAATGGAAGAATATTCCCTGTTCATGGATAGGTAGACTAAATATTATTACGATGTATATCTCACCAAATTGATCTACACATTCAATGCAATCCCAATAAAAATCAACACAACATGCTTTAATGAAATAGAAAATCTAGCTATGAAATTGATTTGGAAAGGAAAGTGGCCCCGAATAGTCAAAGACATGTTGAAAAAGAAAAAGAAATTGGAGGAATCACACTACCTGACTTCAAAACATACTACAAAGCTACAGTAGTGAAAGCAGTATGGTATTGGCACAGGGAGTGACACACAGACCAATGGAACTGAAATGAGAGTTCTGATATAGATCCTCATATATATAGTCATATAATATTCAATAAAGCCACCAAACCCTCTCAACTGGGAGAGAATGACCTATTCAACAAATGGTGCCTGGAGAACTGGATATCCATATGTAAGAAATGAAAGAGGATTAACATCTCACACCTCATACAAAGATCAACTCAAGATGGATCAAACACCTAAATATAAGAGCCAAGACAATAAAGAGTTTGGAAAGCAGTGTATGGAAGCATATACAAGACCTTGTAATAGGAAATGGCTTCATGAACTTCACACCAAAAGCACGAACAGACAAAGAACAAATAGATAAACAGGGCTTTCTCAAAATTAAAGCCTTATGCACCTCAAAGGTCAGGAAAGTGAAAAAAGTTTAAACATTGGGAGAAAATATTTGGTAACTATATATCTAATAGGAGACTATATCCTGCATATATAAAGAACTCCTATATCTTGAAAATAAAAAGACAAACAACCCATTTTAGAAATGGGAAAAAAAATTTTTAAAAACACTTCTCTAAAGAATTTATACAAATAGCTAAATGGCACATGAATAAATGCTCAAAATCACTAGATACTTGGGAAATGCAAATCAAAATACAATGAGATACCATCTTACACCCATAAGACTGGAAGCTATCAAAAAATCAGAAGGCTACATGTGCTGGAGAGGATGTGGATGAATGGGAATGCAGAAGGACCCAGCCATTCTGGAGAACAGTTTGGTAGTTTCTCAAAAACTAGATACAGATTTACCAGACGAACCAAGAATTCCACTGCTGGGTATATACCCAGAAGATCTGAAAACAAGGACACAAACTGATATACACACACCAATGTTCATAGCAGTACTATCCACTGTTGACAAAAGTTGGAATAAACCCAAATGCCCATCAACAGATGAATGGATAAATAAAATGTGGTGTATATATATGGAATACTACTCAGCTATAAGAACAAATACACTACAAACACATGTGATAACATTGATGAATCTTGAGAACCTTATGTTGACTTGAGCAACCCAGGCATTGAAGGACAAATACTACATGACCTCTCTGATAAGAAATAAGTAAACCAAGCTGTCTCAGAGAGCTAGAGACTGGATGATATGCTTAAAGGAAGTTGGGGGGTAGAGGAAGGCTGCAAGCTGGCACCTACATGAGTGAAATCTATGATAAGCTGGAGGTAAGTATTTATGGAAATGAGGGATAAAATGGGCACAAAGGGATACCTTGGGGTAGGACTTTGTGGGCATGAGGGGGCTAGAGATGAAAGGATGGATCAGGTGGCCCAGTTATTTGGGGGACAGTGGGCAGAACATTTGAACATAGGAGACTGTCAGGTATGTGGCTGAAAGTATAAATTAGATAAAATTCTTTAGAAAATGTAGTATGGAAGGTTACCTGTTCAAGATGCTTAAGGGGGGAGGGGTTTCTGACACATGGAAAGCTTCTAGGGAAAGTGTGATGGTTCATTTTGTCATAATGGGTTATATCTTTGGGTGGAGAGCCATACAATGAGGGTGAAGGTATCCCCACATCCTGGGGAGAACTGATGTTCTCAAATAGAGGGAATTTTATCTCTTGAGAGAATTGGTGGCTCCCAATGAGTTAGGGCAGTCGAGTATGTCAAGCTTTCAACATTGTTGTAAGTATCTCTGAATATGGCCCTTCATGTAATGAAGATTGATTGTCACAATGGGCCCTGAGGTGATGGTGAAAAAGGTGTTGAATAGATGGAATCAATGTAACTGTGGGTCAGTGGAAGTATTCCACAAGATCATGCAATGATGGATATAGGACATGTTAAATTACACCAAAAATGTATAAAAGTCTACAAGCTAAAATATAAATGATAATGTAAAACATAAGATAACTAAAAATTTATAAAATTGTATATTCTAAAATATAAACCATAATGGAAACTCAAATGGAATCATGTTTGAAAGTTATTGTTTCAATATCTGTACATGAGCTGCAGCAAATAGAATATGAACATGTAAAAATCTCATTGTTTGTGAAGGGACAAAGGGTTTGATGTTGGACATGTGGGAATACCATATATTTAATATGTGAATTATTGTGATCCAAAACTTATGTGAAGATAAACTTAATAAGTGGAAGAAAAGAAAGGATGTAGACATTGATGAAGAAATTGAAGAAACTGCCTTGCCACGGCATATACAGGGCAACACCTATAGCAGTGATGAAAGACAAAATGTCAAAAAAAAGCTTTTTCAGTTTTTCATTTTTTTGATACTCCATATTATTTTTCCTTTATTTAATTTTTCTAAATTATTATGTATTCTATATCTAACCTTTTAAACCCATCATTATATTCCATTTTGCTATTTATGGAATCTGGCAATATATTAGGCTTCTTTTAAAGAAGTTTTGGACTACAGAAGGGTTCAACTATGGCAGGGGAGGAACACTGGTGTGGTGTGTTATTGAAAGGGGGCACATGGTTGGGAGGGAGTTATCCAGGGTATGTACACAGGGTACATGAAAATGTTTGGATATTTTCATAGTGGTTTCAGTTAAAAATGACAAGTGAGGGAGTGCTGAGTTCCTATCCAGGGGAGCTCTATCACATCTCCAATGGAACAGCAACAATACCCCAAGTACAATGTCAAAGACCAATAAAGATGGATGGCCCAACAATGAACACTTGATACTGATGGCTATGATTATGAGCCTATGAGCCTGAAATTTGAACTAGGTGTAAAGCTGCAGGGTGCCAGAGTTACCTCCTGAGGGCCTTCGTGTTGCTCAAATGTGGTCACTAAGCCAAACTTAGCATGTAAAAGCATTACCTTCCCCCCAGCATGGAACATGACTTCTGGGGATAAACCTCCCTGGTGCCGAGGGATTACTACAAGCACCATTTAATGATGTAACTAGAAAAAGACCTTGAATGAAAGGGTCAATGCAGACTGGCAGAATATCTCAGACTACATGTAATTTCAAGTGTTAAAAACTGCTTTTTGTCTTTGGATAAAAGGGAGAAATGGAAAGAACAAATGAGTTTGCATGGCTATGAGTCTCCAAAAACAGTCGGGAGGTCATCAGAGGAGTAACGCTTATGCACACCTCAGCAGGGTCCAAAAGACAGTGAAAGTAGACAGAAACCCAGATACTGGTTCTCCTGAGGGCTGCAGAGACCCTATGTTCATGGCACATGACTCTGGAGTTCAGTGCCATGTCAGTTGGCCCTACATTGAGTTTGTGTTCCTGAGTGAGATAGGGTTGGACTCAGATGTGATCTTTCTACACATGCCTCTTCTCTTACTTTTACTGGACCTGTGGTTGGCTTTGGGTTTTGTGTATACTCAGGAGACCTGAATCTCTGCACTGTCCATGTGACAGTCAGGCCCAGAGCCTCAGCAGGCTTGCAACTCCTACCCTCTGGTTTATTGCTCTTATTCTGGCCAACTAACAGAGAGGTGAAGAAGGTCAACCACCACACTAGGGAGCCAAGAGTGCCTACAACTGCAAGTAAGAGAATTGCATCCATCATCCATGTGGAATGTAAGCCCCCTCTTGATGTAGAGGTGGACTGAACAGAAACATCCCAGGGTCCATAGGATGGAGGAATAGGATATAGATTAGAGTTGACTTACTGGTGTTCTACTGGGGAGCTATTGTGATTAGTAAGGGAAGAAATTTAGTAGCGATGTGAAGAAAGTGGTCCCGATAGCTACTGATGTTAGGGAGAGGGAAGAAAAGATATGATGTGAGTGCATTTTCAGGATTTGGAGTTGTCCTGGGTGATGCTGCAGGGACAGATGCTGGTCATTGTGTGTCCTGCCATGGTCCACTGGGTGGACTGGAGAAGAGTGTAGACTATTATGTAGACCCCTGTATATGTCATGCTGCAGTGCTCCAAAATGTATTCACCAGGTGCAGTGAATGTGCCACGATTATGGAAGAGGTTGTTGTTGTGGGAGTAGTGGGGTGAGGGTGGTGGGAGGTATATAGGACCTGTTATTTTTTTAATGTAACATTTAAAAGAAAATAAAGAAAAAAAACTTTTATATTAAGCATCTATATTTCTTCTCAAACCTCCTCTTATCTCCTAATAACGTATACTCTAGGTTTTCATTCCATGTGTTTATTATTTGTATTTAGTTTATATTAATGAGACCATGCAATATTTGTCCTTTTGGGTCTGGCTTACTTCACTTAATATAATGTCTTCAAGACTCATCTATGTTATCACTTATGTCCCAATTTCATTTCTTCTTACTGCAGCATAATATTCCATTGTTTGTATAGACCACATTTGTTTATCCATTCAATCATGAAGGGACACTTGAGTTGTTCCCACCTTTGGCAATTGTGAACAACTTTGCTCTGAACATTTGTGTGCAGATGTCTGTTCATGGCCTAGTTTTCCGTTCTTCTGTATATATTCCTTAGAGGAATTGTTGGATCCTGTGACAGTTCTATATTTAGCTTCCTGAGGAACCTCCAAACTGTATTCCATGAAGGCTGCACCATTTTACACTGCCACCAACAGTGAAGGAGTGTTCCTTTTTCTCCACATCGTCTCCAGCACATATTGTTGTCGGTTTTATTTAAAATAATAGCCATTCTATGTTGTGTTAGATGATATCTTATTGTTGTTTTAATTTGCATTTCCCTGATAGCTAGTGATATGAAACATTCATGTGCTTTTTGGCCATTTGTATTTCCTCTTTGGAGAAATGTCTATTTAAATCTTTTGTCCATTTTTTAATTTATTGCTTGCTTTTTTATTGTTGTGTATGATCTCCTTATATAGCATGGAAATCAAACCCTTATCAGATAACTGGTTTCCAAATATTTTCTCCCATTGACTTGGTTGCCTTTTCACCTTCTTGATGAAGTCCTTTGAATCATAGAAATGTTTAAGTTTGAGGAGGTCCCATTTATCCATGTTTACTTTTGTTGCTCATGCTTTTGGTGTAAGGTTTATGAATCTATCACCTACCACCAGGTCTTGAAGATGTTTCCCTACATGTTCTGCTAGATGCATTATTGTGCTTCCTTTTACATTCAGGTCTTTGATCGACTTTGAGGGTTTTTAAAAAATAATATGTGAGATAGGGGTCTTCTTTCTTTCTTTTGGCTATTGATATCCAGTTCTCCCCCCAAAATTTTTTTGAATAAACATTTCTTCCCCAAATGGGAGGGCTTGACAGGACTGTCAAAAATCACTTGGCCGTAGATGTGATTGTCTGTTTCTGAACCATCATTTCGGTTCCGTTGGTCTATGTGTCTATCTTTATGACAATACCGTGTTGTTTTTACCACTGTAGCTAGGTAATATGATTTAAAGTCTGTAAGTGAGAGTCCTCCAATTTCACTTTTCCTTTTGAAAATGTTTCTGGCCATTTGGGGACTCTTACACTTCCAGATAAACTTAATAATTGTGTTTTCCATTTGCTAAAAAAAATGCAGGTGAAATTTTTATTCGTATTGCATTGAATCTGTATATCAATTTGGGTAGAACTGACATCTTAATAATATTTAGTCTTCCAATCCATGAGCAAGAAATGTTATTCCAATTATTTAGGTCTTTTAAAATTCCTTTTTGCAATGCATTATAATTTTCCAAATACAAGTGTTTTGCATCCTTGGTTAAGTTTATTCCTAAATATTTGTTTCTTTTCATTGCTATTGTAAATGGAATGTTTTTCCTGACTCCCTCCTCGGATTGTGCATTATTCATGTAAAGAAACACTTCAGATTTTTGCTTATTGGTCTTGTATCCTGACTCTCTACTGAAATAATTTATTAGCTCCAGCAGCTTTGTTGTAGATTTTTCAGGACTTTCTACACATACAGTCATCATCTGTGAATAGTGAACATTTTAATTCTTATTTTCCAATTCAGATGTCTTTTATTTCTTTTTCTTACCTGATTGCTTTAGCTAGAAACTCTACCATTACATTGAACAACAATGGGGTTAGTGGGCATCCTTGTCCTGTCCCTGATCTCAATGGGAAAGTTTTCAGTCTTTCACCATTGAATACAATGTTAGCTGTGGGTTTTTCATATATGGCTTTTATCATGTAAAGTATTTTCCTTCAATTCCTATTTTTTTGTAGTATTTTTCTCAAGACAGGATGCTGTATTTTGTCAGATGCCTTTTTGGTGTCAATTGATAATATCATGTGATTTTTCTTCTTTGATTTATTAATGTGGTGTATTATGCTGATTGATTTTCTTGTGTTGAACCAGCCTTACATGCCTTGTATACAATCCACTTGATCAAGAAGGATAATTCTTTTAATGTGTTGTTGGATTTGATTAACAAGTATTTTATTGAGGATTTTTGCATCTGTATTCATTAGAGAAATGGGACTATAACTTTATTTTTTTTTTTGGTAATAGCTTTATTTGGCTTTAGCGTGAGGGTGATATTGGTTTCATAGAATGAGTTTTGTAGCATTCCTTCTTGTTCAATTTTTTGGAAGAGCTTGAGTCACATTAGTATTAAATCTTCTTTGAATGCTTGGTAAACTCACCTGTGAAACTGTCTGGTAAAGGGCTTTTCATTTTGGGAAACTGTTTAATGACTGTTTCAATCTCTTTACTTGTGATTGGTTTGTTGAGTTTTCTATTTCTTCAAGCATCAGTGTAGGTTGTTTGTACCTTCCTAGGAATTTTTCTATTTTATCTACATTGTCTAGTTTTTTAGCATAAAATTGTTCTTACTCCCCCTAAAATGAACTACAAAATCTATACAGTCAGACTCATGCCTATCTATTCTCACTTCTCCCTCCTCATTGGATTCCAGAGCCTCTGTCTTCTTCAATGCACCTGTCAAACTTGGGGTCTATGCTCAGCTTGTCCCCATGCTTGTAATATCATTTTCTACAGCTATGACCCCTTTCCCTGCCTAGTGTAAATTCCTGCTCCTCCTCGAGGTATCTTCTCTAATTGCCTTATCATGGAGGGGTTTTCTTATTACCATATCCAGATTAGGGCATCCCATTCTATTTTCTCATTGCATCCTGATCGCCCTTCAAAGGCCAATGTCAACAATTGAACTTTTCAGTTAGACTAATGAGGACATTTTCTGGCTCTATGGAATTCAATTTTGTATCTTCATGGGATAAATACTTAAAATGTATTAATGCAGACATGTTGAATGATTGAACATACACACACAAATGAAATGCACACATAGTATCACACTTTTATACATTCACAAATTTATTCAATTAACATATTGATGTCTAGTGTGCACAACTTAAAGAGTAAAACGCATAATGTCATTTCACTTAGTGGTAAATTCAGATCCAGTGATTCAGTACTAGTGACTATAAATTGTACCAGGTTAAATGTGATTCAGAAGTAGAGTGATTAAAAATCTGATCTCATCTTCCACTTTAGTACTTCTAGTAAACAAGTATATTCATTTTTAATGCATTCAGGTGAGAGAGGGGTACAAAAAATGGATTAATATGATACCTAAAATGACTGGACAAGAGCTATACAATGGCCCATTCCACCATTCATACACCACATGGTTTTCTCACCTGGTCCATGCTATTTCCTCACTGAACTACTTGTTTCTGCCTGCTGTTGTTTCTGAAGCCTCTAGTGATGGAAAAATGCTGTGTTTCTTGGTACAGAAGTCAGTTAAAGTTTACATATCAGCTTGGTCTCCATGTCTTGACTGTGACCACCTCTAGGGTTAGGGACAATAGAGTATTCATCTGTGCATTGTTTGCACTGCAAACTATTCTGATGTTGGGGAATTATTCGTTTCTGAGTCCAAAAGCTGGAATCTCAGAAACCAAAAGCTGGAATCCATGGAAACCCAATGTCCTACAGATGTGGCCCGATCAAAGCCTTGCTCATTATTCAATCACGTAAAAGTGAAACCTCTGAAGCAATTTAATCCACTATGCCCAGAGGAGCTGACCAGTTTACAAACAAAATCTGACATCTATTTTTGGAATTCATAATCAATATCAAACTGCTTACAGAGTGTGTCCAGAAACAAGCTTTTATGTAGGTATTTATTATCCTCAAAATATAGCAATTCAAATATGTGGAAAAATAATGAATATTCCCAAAATGTTGTTGGATCTTTAAGATAACCACAGACAGAAGAAAGGAGCGAAACCTTTATCATGCATTCCAGGATAATTAGGAAAAAAAGGAAATTTATAAACAAAAAACTGAAAACCAAAGTGGAAGTCTATTCAAATGTATTCCAAACATACAAAATTAACTAGAATATGAATATTCAATGTTAGATTTAATGTGATGAAAAAGGACAAAAAATGTAATTTAATGTTGAAAAGTTGGATGATGTGACTGTCATTCTCCTGACATTACTAGAGGAAAAATGTGATTCACTTCTTAATTGGTGAACGTAAATGCAAGCATGATGTTGATTTTCTTCAGGCCTTCTATTTATTGCAGGACAATATTCAGTTACAACTTAAGAAGTCTTATTGTCCACAGAATATGTTCTATTCCATAATCCATGGTGAGTGTTCCTATCTGGCCTTCATAAAATAATATAGCAACATGGAGCAAAGATGTAACCTAGTAAACCAGCACTGGGAGCCAAGGTGGAGAAGATCTCAATGGCTGCCATGACCTTCCCCTTGGTGCTGAGGTAGACAGAAAGGAAACGGACCCAAGCCCTGCAGAACAACAACAAAGGTGTCAGGCAGGTTCCTGGCCATGAAAGCTACATTGAAGCTCCAGAGGGCCAAGCAGCCCAGGTATCCCAGGCTACAGTAGAAGACAGTAGCTGAACCCTTATGGCACTCAATGGTAATATAACCAGGCTCAGTGTGTGCATCTTTATCAATGAATGGGGGAGAGGTTCTGAACCAGATTCCACAGAGTATCATCTGGATTAGGGAGCAAATGGAAATAGCAAACCTAGGTGCCCCTGATACCAAACTCTGCCTCACCCTTCTCCCTAGAGCAGTGACCTTGAATTCCAGAACCATAGTGATTGTTTTGGCCAAAACAGTGGACACAGTAACTGCAAAAACAATTCCAAATGTGATTTGTCAGAGGATGCAGATGGCTGTGTTGGGATAATTGATGAAGAGCAAGGAGCATAGGAAACACAGGGTAAGGGAGATGAGCAGGATGTAGCTGAGGATCCTGTTATTGGCCTTGACAGTGGGAGTGTCTTGGTGCTTCACAAAGACCCCAAGAATAATAGTATCAAGGAAAGAGAAGCAAAGCGCTGTGCAGACCAGAGTCAACCCCAATGGGTCTTTTGGAGGGAATGAGTTCTCTCATTGTTTGCATTCTGATGATCTGGACACTTCACACAGTGTTCTACATCTGGTGAGAAATGCAAAGTGTCATCAGCCCATGTTCAGTAATTCTCACTTATTCACTGGACCCAAAAGAATAACATTGGACAAATTCAGCCAAATTTGTCCAGCTTGTGATGATTTTAAATAACCCTGTGCTTTAATGTGCTTGTTGTTCCTTCCCTAAACTTTCTCTTAGACCTCTGGCTTTCTTTTAAACATTCAGTCTATCAATTTGATAACAGCGTAATTTATTTACTGTTGAGCTTCCATTCTTTTCTTGTCCAGACATCATATTTTTTTCTAGTGGATTTTCTGCTTATCTTGTTTCTGTAGACGGTCCCTGTATAATCTTGATGTAATTCATTATTGACTAGATCTATGTTAAATAATTTATTCCACTTCTGGCTTGACCATTCATTGCCAAACTGAAAATAGCAGTATTAATGTAATTAACATTCATTAAACTTTTCCTTTAAGGTTGTTGATATATGATGATATATGTCTTATTTAAGAAATTTTCTCCTTTGAAAATGAAAACATTCTCCTTTTTGTTTCTTTAAGGTTTTTATTTTTACATTTAGAATTACAATTTTCCTGATATTGATGAATCTGTATGTGACAAATTTGTTTCTAGATATGTCATTTGGTTCATTTTATTTCCTTTTCTATCCTTATGATGAAACAACATTATTGTGACTTAAAAAAAGGAACAGGTAGAATATGCACTCCCATTTCACTCTTTGTGTTAAAGTTTGTCTTAGCAAAGCTTTTTGCATTTGATTCCATACTAATGATTTAATAAGTTGTAATTGCCCCATAAAGTTGTGATTGTGATAACAATTGCATTAACTCAGTCAATCAATTTGGAGCATAATGATATCTTTACAATATTGAGTCCTTTCAATTATGAACATGGTTTATCCCTCCATTTATTTAGTTTCCTTTAAATTTTTCTCTATACCTTTATTATACAGAATTCTTTCCAAACTTTCCTAAATATTATTTTTAGGCATTTAATACTTTCAAGATATTGTAAATATCATCTTTGGAAGTTTCATTTTAGAAAGCCCTATGACTTGCATATATAAGAAGCTTTTATATTACCCTTGTATTCAGACCACTAAACTGAGTTTATAAAATCTTCCAGATCTTCAACTTATGCAATAAACTCCTTTCCAAATTATGTCAATTTTACTTTATCCTTTCAAATAATTATTCCTTCCAATCCTTTTCCTGCCAATATTGCATTGGGAAGGATCTCCAGTGCATTGTTAGATGTGTTAATATTGAAGATTTTTGTTTCATTATTGATCTCCCAGGCATGAAATACTTCGATATGGTGTGAAATTTATGTTAGTTTTCAGGAAGTATCTTTTAAGGGATGAAAATGGTTCTCTTCTATTTCGATATGATAAGTTATGCTTTTTTTGTTTGTTCTAAAATCACTGATGGGTGTTGAATTTTATTAAATATTTTCCTTCATTCACTGAGATGATGGGTATCTATTTTCAGGGGGTACATATACTGAATGACCTTGTTTTGTCATGGTAAATCCTCTTTATAAAATATTTCTAGAATTAGAGTGCAGATTATTTTCTTTGATATGTGAGCTTATGTTTAAAAAAGCTAGAAACCTGTATATTTCCTATTTTTAATGGCCTTATAAGATTGTGATACAAATGTTAAGCCGTAATCATAAATGAATAGAGATGTTTTCCCAATTTTTCCCTATTCCTTGGAAAAGTTTGAGTAAATAAGTATAATTTTTTCCATGAAAGTTTGATGGAATTCCCCAGTAAGGCCATTGGTCAATATGAAAATTTACGAGAATGTTTTAAACTATGGATTCAATAACTGAAGAAGATATGAATCTTTTCAGATTTTTCATTTTGGGGGCATATTTTTTGGCAACTTTTATTTTTCTAGGAATAGGTGAATATCATTTAATTTTTTTGTCTTTATTTTTTTAACATTACATTCAAAAATCATGAGGTCCCCATAAGCCCCCACCCCCCTCACCCCACTCCTCCCCCCATAACAACAACCTCCTCCATCATCATAAGACATTCATTGCGTTTGGCGAATACAACTCTGAGCACCACTGGACCTCATGGTCAATGTTCCACATCATAGCCCACACTCTCCCACATTCCACCCACTGGGCCATGGGGGGACATACAATGTCTGGCAACTGTCCCTGCAGCACCACCCACGACAACCCCAAGTCCTGAAAATGCCCCCACATCGCATCTCTTCCTCCCATTCCCTACCCCCAACAGCCACCATGACCGTTTTCTCCACACCAATGCCAGATTTTCTTAGATTACTAATCACAATAGTTCATTAATAGAATATCAGTATGTCTACTCTAATCCATACTCTATTCCTCCATCCTGTGGACCTTGGAATGGTTGTGTCCACTCTACTTCTATATCAAGAGGGGCCTTAGATTCCACATGGATGCTGGATGCAATCCTCCTGCTTTCAGTTGTAGGCACTCTTGGCTCCATGGTGTGGTGGTTGACCTTCTTGACCTTCATGTTAGCTGAGTGCGGTAAGTCCAATAAACCAGAGCATAGGAGCTGAAGTCTGTTGAGGCCCAGGGCCTGGCTACCACATGGTCAGTCGAGATATTCAGGTCCCCTGAGTATATATTAAACTCCAGCACCAACTACAGTTCTGGTAAAAGTAACAGGAGAGGCTTGTGAACAAAGATCACATCTGAGTCCAGCTCCATCACACAGAAACACAAACTCCAAAGTAGGGACAACTGACATGGCACTGAACTCCATCTGCCATGACAATAGAACCTGTGGGTTTCTGTAGCCCTCAGAAGAACCAGTACCCGAGGTTTTATCTATTTTATCAGTCTCTGGGACTCTGCTGGGGAGTGCATAAGGGCAACCCCTCTGATAACCTCCCAGCTCTTTTTGGAGACTAATAGGAATATAATCTTATTTGTCCTTTCCACTTCCCCCTTTGATTCAGTTCACACAGCATTTTTAACTCCTGGTATTATATGTAAATTGAGATACTCTGCTGGTCCGAGTTGACCCTTTTATTCAAGGTCATTTTCTAGTTACATCATCAGCTAGTACTTGGTAGTAATCCCTCGGTGCCAGGGAGGCTCATACCCGGGAGTCCTGTACTATGCTGGTGGGAAGGCAACGCATTTACATCTGAGTTTGGCTTCAAGACTGGCCACATTTGAGCAACACAGAGGCTTTCAGGAAGTGAGTCTTAGGCACCCTGTAACTCTAGGCCTTGTTCTTATTTCAGGTGCACAGGCTTATAAGCATAGTCATTAGTATCAAGGGCTCATTGTTGGACCTTCATTCTTTTTTGGTCTTTGCCATTGCACTTGGGGGATTTTTCCTGTTCCTTTAGGAGCTATGATAGAGCTCCCCTGGCTAGGAACTCAGCACTCCCTCAGTTGTTGTTTTTAATTGTATATACTATGAAAATATCCAGACATTTTTATATACCATGGACATATGCCCTGGAGAACTCTCTACCAACCGTGTGTCCCCTGTCAATAATATCCCACACCAGTATTCCTCCATTGCCATTGTTGAATCTCTCTGTGATCTAAAACGTCTTCAAAAGTGAAGCCCAATATATTGCCAGGTTCCATTAATAGTAAAACGGAATATAGTGATGAGTTTAAAGGTTAGATATAGAATACATAATAATTTAGAAAAATTAAGGTAAAAATAAATTGGGGTATCAAAAAATTAAAAAATGCAAAGCTTTGTTTTTGATGTTTTACCTTCCATCACCACAATAAGTGTTGCCCTGTATGCAAATTGGCAACGCAACTACTTCTGTCTTTTCCTCAGTGTCTACGTCCTATCTTTTTCTTTTCTTTTTTCTAATTATTAAACTTATCTTCACAAACATTTTAGATCACAATAATTCATATATACAATACACAGTACTCCCACATATCCAACATAAAACCAAAAATCTCTTTACATATTCATGTTATATTTACTGAAAATGGTGTACAGATATTGAGACAATATCTTTCAAACAAGGTAACATTTGTGTTTACATTGTGTTTATATTTTAGATTGTACAATTTTCTAAATTTTTAGTTATCTTATATTTTACATTATGATTTACATTTTAGCCTATCAACCCCTATATATTTTTGGTGTAATTTTGCATGTCTTATATCCATCCTTGTGTACTCTTGTGGAACACTTCTATTACCCACACAGTTATATCGATTCCATCTATTCAATACATCTTTTCCCCTTCCCTTAGGGCCCACAGTGACAGTTAATCTTCATTGCTTGAAGGGCCATGTTCAGAGATACTTGCCACAGTGTTGAGGGCTTGACATGCTCAACTGCCCTAATGCACTGGGAGCCAACATTTCTCTTGAGAGATACAATTCCCTCTATTTGAGGGCATCATTCCCCTCCAGGATGTGGGTATACCTTCACTCTCATTTATAATTTCAAATGCTTTGGCCTGAAATTATTTATGCTAAGTTTTATGGTGCAAAATTCTGGCACAGAGGGCACATTCTTAAGTCCTGGTATTATTTATTTTGCAATTTTTCATTTATTCTTAATGTACCATTCTAGGGATTATTAATTTTTTTTTCTAAATCTGCAGTTCACTTTGACTTTTTTATCCTACTTGTATTGTCCTTTATTAAATTTCTTTCTTATATTTATTATTTTCTATCTTCTCTTTACTTTATGTATTATTTGCTCTTATTAATTTAATTTTCAATGAATAGTTAGAAATTCAGCTCTTACATTCAAATATATGTACTAAATAATTTAAAAAGTATACATTCTAGGATTATACTTACTTTCTCCAAAGACAGCCTTAACTGTATCCCATTATAAGACTTGAAATGTAGCATTTCAATTTCAAAACATTTTTATAAAAACTTCTATATACTATCTAAATTAAACAATAAGTTGTTGAAAATTATATTCCTTAACCTCCAAGCATGTGGGAGCTGCAGTTCATGGTTACAGTATTCTTTATATGCACATATAGAACATATACTTGAACTTATCTTGTAGTGATGTGTACATAGATCATTTTCCCAAATTGATTCATTGCAAGATTATATCATTAATCTCAACACATCTTATAAAAAATGAAAGAATAGTATTTTAGAAAATTAAACCACATATTAATCAAGAAATGAAAATCAGAAGTTTCCCACAATAGATGTTATTCCAGTATGTAATATCATGAATATGCATGTAATATCAGGAAAATGTTGAATTTCAGAAATTATATTATGAAAGAAATATGGTATAAGGATTTTCTCTTCCATTTCTATATCATGTCTCAGTCTCCATTCCCAATATTCTCTGTGAGCTAGTCACAGTGAACCTTTGTTTTCCAGTTCTCTGAATCTCTGAATAATACATTCAGTGGTGATTTACTTTTTGTCATTTATAATAATTCTGCCAAGAATTTATTGCCCCTTCATTCATCTTACATAATACTAATGCTACTGTCTCTATGGAAAGCTCTATGGAACCACTCAAACCTATGAATTTGCTGTCCCATAAGTTTCTGTACATGCACAAAATACAGCTTTAAGGATGGACACAAAGTGTCCCTATGTTTTGTCTCCTCAATCACTTGTGAAATATGGGAGAACAGAAACTGAAACCCATTCATTGTGGGTACGTTATATTGTCCTCATGTGGCGCACTTTAGAAATACACATTTCTAAAAATCGTCGCAAACTTTCTGAGCATCTGTTCTTCATCTCAGTGTAAGTCATGAAAATTATTAAGATCCAAGCTTTTGATATAATCTAAATATCCTTTCAAACAGGATGAAAAGCAGGTACTTATAACACAATGTATTAGTTACAAGATAAGGATGAAACATAATTTACTATTATGGAGTCAAGAAAAGTGTTTCTGAGGAGGAGGCAAGATGGTCACTGAGTGAACTTGTCTTTGCGGTAGGTCCCGGGAAGAGATGGTTGGGTGCGGCTACAGGCTCTCCAAGGCCGGGCTTTTTCGGGATTTTTGCAGGGCAGAAGTGTCTGGACATCGATTGGGTGGAAAGGTAACAGAGAGCATTGGTCTAGTAGATATAATTTGGGTTCTGTTGCCCGTAGGTGAGACCCGCGCACAGGCTCCTCCCTATTGGGGGTGGGGGGAACCACGGTCCAGCCCGGCGGCACCGCTTTTAGATGGCTCTGAGCTGTTAAGGAGTTTGCGAGTTCTGGGCGAGCTGTGGGTGGGTTGATGCGATGGGTCGCCTTTGCAGAGCGATTTGGGAAGATAGACGGTGTTTTGTTGTGAAGTGGGAGAAACTTGTGATTGAGAACATAAACAATAGCGCTTCTGCCTGAAGCCCCACCCCCAAAAGCCCGGCAGCCGATCTCCAACCCAAACAGGCTGTAGGCAATAAAGAGACATAATCAGAAAGTTGCTTAAGGCTGCAGCAAGGGAGGGGGACACGTCTGGAAGCCGATTAGGGAATATTTTGCGAAGCTTGGGAATTCCGGTTTTCGAATCTGTTTTTGGCATCACAGGCCGGGCTTCAGATCTGTACTAGCAAAGTGGCTGCGGTGTAGAGGCGCCCTCTAGTGGCAGAGGTTTGGAATCACAGGACGGGAGCTGTCCAAAAGCTGAAGTGAGATATACTAATGAGCCCAGCTAAGTAAATGAATTGCAGGGTTCAGTCATAATATAGAGTGTGCGGATCTGACTTCCCCCTTAAGGCTGGCACCCAGCTGTGGGGATCCCTGAGGGCTGTGTTACACTGCAGAGCTCCCAGGCTTCCTGTAGACCAGATTGGAGGTTGCCAGGTCTGAATTCCCTAAAATCTGGTGGCCCACACCACAGAGACTCACATCTCTTGAGACCTCAATATCTCAGACTTTCCATCCCTGAATCCATCACACACTGAGGTCCATCTGAGGTCCTTAAATGCCCTAGCCTTCAATGTTGGCATTCTTTCTTTATCGTTTCATTTTGTTTTGTTTTTATTTTCATTTTGACTTATTCTTTACTTTTTTCAATTTCCTGATTGCTAACACCGCATTATCCCCTAGTCTTCTCTCACAGCGTATCCCCCAAAGTCTTACTTTTACTCAGTTATTTAAGGCTTTTTTTCGTGGTAGGTGCTGTGTAGTGGGTGTTTTAATTCTGGGTCGTGCATATCTGTTTTTTTTTTTCTTTCCCCTACCTGTTCCCCACCCTCTGCCCACCTCCTTTTACTTTCTTCCTCTCATCCCTTCCCCGCACTTTCTTTTTTTTTCTTTCTTTTTTTCTGTTGTCTCTCTCTCTTGTCCCTCATATTCTACTTAGTTTATTTTAACTCAATTATACAATAGGTGCGGCAGGAAACACCTCACATTCGCTGGGTTTTCTCATCCTCCACTGCCTCATTTCTGTGTGAACTGATTTAGGCTACCTACACTATCCTCTTTCCCCTACATCTTGATATCCACCACCATCTACTGGCTCTCCTATATTCCACCTCCCACCTCTCTTTCTTCGATCCATGAAGGGTCTAAGTCTTAATTTCTAATACCTATGTTTTGTTTTCTGTCTGTTATCCAATCTTGAAATTATTACCTTTCTTTTCTCTTTCCCTCTCTCACAAAATCAATAGCTTTTTAGCTCATACCATATTCCTCCCATATTCAATCATCTACCTCATAATAGGTACTCTACCTACTGCTATAACTCTACACAATTTACATGAACCTAACCTCCATCCTCCCAGATCTCATATTCTTGCTTTGTTAATATATATCACCAATACTACTTTACACTTTTCCCTTGCTTACACAATTGCCTTTCCCCAACACTAATACTTCCTTTAAAGTGAACTTAACCAACAACAAGAAACTAGAATAAGAAGAAAAAAGAGACAAAGAGAAGATATAACTCCTATGCAAAAATAACAGCTAATTAACCTCCAAGAGCAGACAAAGAAGCTAAGGAACTGATTAAATCCGTCAAGATAAAGAGATGACCAGAAAGCAAAAAAAAAATCTACAAACCAAACCAGTAATCAGGAAAACATGGCTGAATCCATTCAACAAACCAATAATCACGAAGGGGAGCAAAACTTGGCACAAGCAATGAAAGATCTCAGAACAATTATCACCGACAAATTTGACGAAGTAATGAAAGAGGTTAACAACATGAAGACATCATTGGAGGGGAAATTGCAGACATACGCAAAAACATAACAGATATGATGGGAATGAACACCACAGTTCAAGAAATCAAAAATACACTTGCAGCAAATATCAGCAGACTAGAAGAGACAGAGCAGAGAATTAGTGATGTGGAAGACAGTACATCAGAAATCAAACAGATAGTAGAAGGGGTCAATAAGAAGATAGAAAAAATCCAATTAGGACTTAGGGACCTGAATGACAATGCAAAACGCTCAAACATACATATTATAGGCATTCCAGAAGGCGAAGAGAAGGGAAAGGGGTCAGAAGGAGTGTTGCAGGAAATAATGGCTGAAAACTTCACAAATCTACTGAAAGAGACAGATGTACATATCCAAGAAGCACAGCGCACTCCACAAGTCATAAACCCCAACAGGCCCACCCCAAGACATATACTTGTCAAATTATCCAATGCTCAAGACAAAGAGAAAATCCTAAAAGCAGCAAGAGAAAAGAAAACCATCACATACAAGGGAAGTTCAATTAGAATAAGTGCTGATTTCTCATCTGAAACCATGGAGGCAAGAAGGCAGTGGTATGATATAGTCAAGGTACTAAAGGAAAAAAATTTCCAACCAAGAATACTCTATCCAGCTAAACTAGCATTCAAACATGATGGAGAGTTCAAAATATTCGCAGACAAACAGAAACTGAAAGAGTATAACAACAAGAAACCTCCCCTTCAAGAAATTCTAAAGGGAGTTCTGCAGGAAGAAAGGAAAAAACAGGAAAGGCAGAGTTGGAGGAGAGTATAAGACCAACAACAGCAACAAAAAAGACAAAAAAATATATATACAAACAAAATATGACAAACACAAATCCAATCAAAATATGGCTAACACAAATAATTCCTTGATAGTAATAACACTGAATGTCAACGGATTAAACTCACCTATCAAAAGATTCAGACTGGGACATTGGATAAGGAAATATGACCCATCCATATGCTGTCTACAAGAGACACATCTTAGACCCAGAGACGCATGGAGATTGAAAGTGAATGGCTGGAAAACAATCATACAAGCTAACAATAACCAAATAAAGGCAGGAGTAGCTATATTATTATCAGACAAAATAGACTTTAAATGTGAAACAATTGTGAGACACAAAAAAGGATACTACATTTTAGTGAAAGGGAAAATCTGTCAAGAAGATCGAACAATCATAAATATTTATGCCCCTAACAAGGGTGCCTCTAAATACGTCAGGCAAACGCTGGAAAAACTAAGTGAAAGAATAGATACATCTACAATTATAGTGGGGGATTTTAATACACCACTATCAACTCTGGACAGAACATCTCAAAAAAGAATCACCAAAGAAACAAAACATCTGAATAGTATATTAGAGGAGCTGGATCTAATAGACATATATAGATTGCTACACCCAAACACAGCAGGATATACATTTTTCTCAAGCGCACATGGATCATTCTCCAAGATAGATCATATTCTAGGCCACAAAGAAAGGCTGAACGAATTCAGAAAGATTGAAATCATACAAAACATTATCTCTGACCACAGTGGAGTCAAGCTGGAGATTTGCAAGGGACAGAAGCCCAGATTTCACACCACAATTTGGAAATTAAACAGCACACTCTTAGAAAAACAGTGGGTCAAAGAGGAAATCTCAAAAGAAATCAATGACTACCTTGAAACAAATGATAATGATAACACAACATACCAAAATTTATGGGATGCAGCAAAAGCAGTACTGAGAGGGAAATTTATAGCCATAAATTCACATATCAAAAAGAAAAAAGAGCGAAAATTGAAGAACTAACTGCACATTTGAAGGAATTAGAAAAACAACAACAAAGTAACCTAACAGGAAGAAGAAGGAAGGAAATAACAAAGATAAGAGCAGAACTAAATGAAATAGAAAATAAGAAAGCACTTGAACAGATAAACAAGACCAAGAGCTGGTTTTTTGAGAAGATTAACAAAATTGACAAACCTTTAGCGACACTAACAAAGAAAAAAAGAGAGAAGATGCAAATACACAAAATAAGAAATGAGAAAGGCGATATCACCACTGACCCCACAGAAATAAAGACTATCATAAGAGGATATTTTGAAAAACTATATTCCAACAAAAATGACAATCTAGAGGAAATGGACAAATTCCTAGAAACACAAAAGCAGCCCATATTGACAAAAGAAGAAATTGATGATCTTAACAAACCAATCACAAGCAGAGAGATAGAATCAGTTATTAAAAATCTCCCAACTAAGAAGAGCCCAGGGCCAGACGGCTTCACAGGTGAATTCTACAAAACATTCCGGAAAGAACTGACACCAATCCTGCTGAAACTATTCCAAAAAATCGAAACAGAAAGAACATTACCCAACTCCTTCTATGATGCCAACATTACCCTAGTACCAAAACCAAACAAAGACATCACAAGAAAGGAAAATTACAGACCAATTTCTCTAATGAACCTAGACGCAAAATACTTAACAAAATACTTGCTAATCGTATTCAACAACACATTAAATGAATTATACACCACGACCAAGTGGGATTCATCCCAGGTATGCAAGGATGGTTCAACATAAGAAAATCAATCAACGTAATACACCATATAAACAGATTGAAGGAAAAAAATCACATGATTATATCTATTGATGCAGAAAAAGCATTTGACAAAATACAGCACCCTTTCTTGATAAAAACACTCCAAAGATTGGAATACAAGGAAACTTTTTGAACATGATAAAGAGTATATATGAAAAACCTAAAGCCAATATTGTGTACAATGGAGAAATTCTAGACTCCTTCCCTCTAAACTCAGGAACAAGACAAGGATGCCCACTGTCTCCACTCCTATTTAACATTGTCTTAGAAGTACTTGCTCGAGCACTGAGGCAAGAACCAGAAATAAAAGGCATTCAAATTGGAAAGGAAGAAGTCAAAATTTCATTATTTGCAGATGACATGATCCTATACATAGAAAACCCTGAGAGATCTACAACAAAGATTCTAGAACTCATAAATGAGTTTAGTAAAGTGGCAGGTTATAAGATCAATGCGCAAAAATCAGTAGCATTTCTGTACACCAATAATGAGCAAGATCAGGAGGAAATCAAGAAACAAATACCATTCACAATAGTAAATAAAAAAATCAAATACTTAGGAATAAATTTAACTAAAGAAGTAAAGAACTTATACACTGAGAACTATACAAGATTGTTCAAGGAAATCAAAGAAGACCTAAATAAATGGAAGACTATTCCTTGTTCATGGATAGGAAGACTGAACATTATTAAGATGTCTATCCTACCAAAACTGATATACACATTCAAGGCAATCCCAATAAAAATCAACACAGCCTTCTTTAAGGAACTAGAAAAACTAACTATGAAATTTATTTGGAAAGGAAAGAGACCCCGAATAGCCAAAGACATACTGAAAAAGAAAAACGAAATTGGAGGAATCACACTACCTGACTTCAAAACATACTACAAAGCTACGGTGGTGAAAACAGCATGGTATTGGCATAAGGAGAGACACATAGACCAATGGAATCGAATTGAAAGCTCTGATATAGAACCTCAGATATATAGCCACATAATATTTGATAAAGCCACCAAACCCTCTCAACTGGGAGAGAGTGGCCTATTCAACAAATGGTGTCTGGAGAACTGGATAGCCATATGTAGAAGAATGAAAGAGGATTACCATCTCACACCTTATACAAAGATCAACTCAAGATGGATCAAAGACCTAAATATAAGAGCCAAGACCATAAAGACCTTGGAAAGCAGTGTAGGGAAACATCTACAGGACCTTGTAATAGGAAATGGATTTATGAATATCTCACCAAAAGCACGAGCAGCAAAAGAACTAATAGATAAATGGGACTTCCTCAAAATTAAAGCCTTTTGCACTTCAAAGGAGTTTGTCAAGAAAGTAAAAAGGGAGCCCACACAGTGGGAGAAAATATTTGGCAACCATATATCTGATAAGAAACTTATAACTTGCATATATAAAGAACTCCTATATCTTGAAAATAAAAAGATAAACAACCCATTTAAAAAATGGGAAAAAGACTTAAACAGACACTTCTCCAAAGAAGAAATACAAATGGCAAAAAAGCACATGAAAAAATGTTCCAAATCTCTAGCTATCAGGGAAATGCAAATCAAAACCACAATGAGATACCATCTTGCACCCATAAGATTGGCAGCTATGAAAAAAACAGAAGAATACAAGTGCTGGAGAGGATGTGAAGAAGGGGGAACACTCATCCGCTGCTGGTGGGAATGCAGAAGGATCCAACCATTCTGGAGGACAGTATGGCGGTTTCTCAAAAAACTAGCCATAGATTTGCCATATGACCCAGCAATACCACTGCTGGGTATATACCCATCAGATCTGAAAACAAGGACACAAACCGATATATGTACACCAATGTTAATAGGAGCATTGTTCACTATCGCCAAAAGTTGGAATCAACCCAAATGCCCATCAACAGATGAGTGGATCAATAAAATGTGGTATATACACACAATGGAATACTACTCAGCTGTAAGAACAAACACACTTCAAACACATGTGGTAACATGGATGAATCTTGAGAACCTTATGTGGAGTGAAGCTACCCAGACATTAAAGGACAAATACTACATGACCTCAATGATTTGAAATAACCAAACTGCCCTAGATAGCAAGAGACTGAACGATAGGCTTACAGGAAATCGGAGGGTGGAGGAAGGATGTGAGCCGATGTCTGCAGGGGTGGAATTTAAGATGAGATGGTGGTAAGTATGAACACAAAGAAGAGATAAAAGGGGGGCAGGGGTTGCCTTTGGTTGGGGCTTTGCGGGTTTGAGGGAGGCTGGGGATGGGCAGATGGGTAACATTACCTAAAAGTGGGGGGAGGGAGGGGTAGCATACAAACACAGGAGAGGGTCAGGTGTTGGTGGAGAGTAAAATGCCAAGAAAATCATATCAAAATATAATAAAGAGGGTTATCTGTTTAGAATGCTCGGAGGGGAGGGTCTGATGCAGGATGGGCTCCTGGGAAATGTCTAAATGCTCATTCTGCCAGAGTGGGTGACACCATGGGGTAGATACCCAAGTAGTGAGAGTGGGGGTGGACCCACATCCTGGGGAGGACTAATGCCATCAAATAGAGAGAACTGTATCCCTCGAAAGAAAGGGTGGCTCCCAGGGCATTGGGGCAGTTGAGCAAGTTAGACCCTGAACACTATTCCATTTATATCTGGAAGGGGCTCCGCAGGAAACGGAGGTTGGCTGTCACTGTGGGCACCAAGGTGGAAGGGAAAATGGATGTTAAATGTGTGTAACCAAGGTAAATGGGGGGTAAGAGAAGAGTTTCGTGAGAGTACACAAGGATGGATATAAAACTTGTAATATTACACCATAACATATAGGAGATGACAGACTGATAATGTAAAACATAATGTAAAACATATGATAACTAAGAATGTAAAAAAAACTGTGTATCCTAAAGTATGCACCACAATGTAAGCACAGATGTCACCTTGTTTGAAAGCTATTGTCTCAGACTCTGTACATTACGTTCAGTAAATATGATGTGAATAGGGTGTAAGTGTATCGCTGTGGAAGGGAAAGGATTTGTGGTGGATGTATGGGAGTGCTGTATACTATATATATGCATTGCTGTGGTCTAGGGCTCCTGTGTAGAGAAGCTCAATAATTGGGGGGGGGGGGGAAGATAGGATGTAGAATTTTTTCTAAGTCAACACGTATTCTTTATATAACCTTTAAACCCATCGCTATATGCCATTTACTAGTAAGGGACCCTGACATTATATTGGGCTTCAAATTTCAGGGAGTTCTGGATCACAGAGTGGTTCAACAAACCAATGGAGGAATACTGGTATGGGATACCATTGACAGGGGATATATGGCTGACAGGGAGCTGTACAGAACATATGTCCAGGGTGCATGGCAATGTTTGGATATACTCATAGTGGCAACAATTAAAAACCACAGCAGGGGGGGGTACTGGGTTCCTGGCCAGTGGTGCTCTGTCATGGTCCCTAGGGGAGAAGCGACAGTCTCCCAGGTGCAGCGGCGGGGACCGGGAGGGAGTGAGGGTTCAACAGTGAGCCCCTGACGCTAATGACTATGCTTGTGAGCTGATAAGCCTAAAATAAGAACAAGGCCTAGAGCAGCATTGTGCCTGGGAATTTCCTCCTGTCAGCCTTCATGTTACTCAAATGTGGCCAGTCTCGAAGCCAAACTCAGAATGTAAATGCAATGCCTTCCCCCCAGCGTGGGACATGACATCCGGGGATGAGCCTCCCTGGCACCGAGGGACCACTATCAACTACCAACTGATGATGCAACTGGAAAATGACCTCATACGGAAGGTTCAACGCGGATCAGTGGAATATCCCTGTCTACATAAAATAACATGACTTTAAAATGCTGTTTGACCTAATGGAAGGGGGAAATGGAAAGGAGAAATGAGTTTATATGGCTACGAGTCTCTAAAAAAGAGTATGGAGGCTGTCAGAAAAATTGCCCTTATGCACAACTGAGCAGAGTCTGAGAGACAGATAAAACAGATACAAGCCCCAGATATCGGTTCCTTCGAGGGCTAAAGAGAACCATGGGAGTTATGGTCATGGCCGATGGGGTTAACTACCAGGTCAGATGGCCCCTCTTTGGAACTGGTGTTTATGTGTGATGAATCTGGACTCAGATGGGATCTCTCTTCATAAGGCTTTCATGCTAATGTGCTGGAGGTGCAGTTAGTGTCGGGGTTTAAGATATATTTAGGGGATTTGAATCTCTGGACTGACAATGTGATAGCCAGGTCCTGAGCCTCAACAGACTCCAGCACCTACAATCTGACTTATTGGGCTCACCACACTCAGCTAAGATGGAGTTGAAGAAGGACAACCACCACACCATGGAGCCTAGAGTGATTACAACTGAAAGTGGAAGGATTGCATCCAGCATCCATGTGGAATCTGAGCCTCCTCTTGACATAGAGGTGCAATGGACAGAACCAATCCAATGTCCACATAGAAAAGGTGGCATTGGATTGAGAAAAGTGGACATGATGTCTGATGGGTATGGGGAAAGGCAGGAAGAGATGAGAGGTGGAGGCATCTTTGGGACATGGAGCTGCCCTGGATGGTGCTTCAGGGGCAATCACTGGACATTTTAAATCCTCACAGGGCCCACTGGATGGAATGGGGGAGAGTATGGGCCATGATGTGGACCATTGACCATGAGGTGCAGAGGTGCCCAAAGATGTACCTGCCAAATGCAATGGATATGTCATGATGATGGGAAGGAGTGTTGCTGGGGGTGGGGGGGAAAGGTGGGGTGGAGGTGGTAGGGTTCAAAGGGACCTCATATATATATATTTTTAATGTAATATTATTACAAAATCAATAAAAAAATAAAATAAAATAAAATAAAAAGTGTTTCTTAGAGATGACTTTGCCAGCAATGTGTACAAACTTATCAAATAAGCTAGATAAGTGCCGAGAAGGGGTATCATATCAATGGGAAATACTATTGATTATAAAATTAAATTGCTAAATAAAGGAAGGATGAATTTTGACTCTGAAGTTTCCTAGATAATTTCCAATATCTTGTATGAGTGGGGGATATAAAGGAGAAGTGGGGACTTTCTTCTGGGCATGAACTTATCTGTCTCATTGGAAATCTCATTCTCTGGGCACACAGTACAAAGACTAAGAGGCAGGCTTTCCCTCCTCAGAGGTTTTCATGAATCCAGGAACACACTTCTCACTGCATTCTGAGTGGGAAGTCCGGAGAGAAAATCACATATGTGTTAGTAACTGTGACTTTAACTCTCCAATAACTACAATGTTAGGGGTATAGAATTATTCACAAATTTAAATTTTAAATACATAAATCAGTTTATTTGATAGGATACCATTTTCATTGTATCATGTGAAATAAATATTATTTCATAAATATATTTTTGAATAAATGTGTTTTTTCCATCCATTTGACAGTGGGTAAGAAAAATTTTCAAGTTGAAAGGCAAGTTGTTGAATACCCAGATGTGGCCATTTACTGAGCAATAAGGAGGAAGTAACCCCCCATAAAGAGATTTTCTTTATGCATAATACAAACTACGATGATTTGGTCATACTCACCTCTGAAAATTCCTGCGTTCCATTTTAGCATCTCCTCAAATACAGAAAATTGTTGATTTTGTGACACATCTAAGGCAAATTGTCCTACTTTAGCTTTAAGACCAAAACCTCCTGGAAATTAACAAAAGTTAATAATGTTAAACGAGGCATCCAATTTCCTTGCCTCATCCAAATTCATTTGGTTAGCAGCAGGATTTTTAAATTGCATGTTCTTTAGAAATGGGTGCAGCTAAGAGAGACAACATTTTGTGAGAAAGTTTATCCAAAGATTAAATATAGAATATCCAAATTAGGGAGCATCCATGAACCTATGTGAACCCTGCTTCATAATACAATTTTATTATTAGCATCCAATAAAATAAAGAAATAAAATGAAAGGGCAATATGGTGGCAAAGTAAGGAGCTCCAAGTGTCAGCTTGTCCTACAGAATAGTTCGTAATAACCCAGAACTGTCTAAAGCCCCTGTTTGGGGGTCCCTGGAGACCTGTGGAGTATCTTGCAACTTCTTTGAAAGACTGGAAGGAGACTGCTCATTATTAGATAAAGCAATAAAATAACAGGTAATAAAGAATGGAAAGAGCAGTGAGCACAGTATTTTGCTGAGGATAATAAAATGATTCAACTGGGAACTCCAAGAGAAAATGTAAACATGAAATTCAATTGATAAGGCAGTACTCAAACGAATATATACAACAGTCAATGGCTTTTCAATATTACAGCAATAGCTTATAAAAGCTTTTTGGGAAAATATGTATGATAGCAATAGATTTAAAATTTTCTGTGTCTCCTGTGAATAAGATCATAAATCTCCATCAATGAATGCAAAAGTCTTAAAAACAGTATTGCAAAGATACAACAAATCTACAAAATTTCTATAAAAGTTAACACAGGAGAAATATTTTATGATTGTGCTATTATGTTGTGCAAATTCATGGAGTTAATAATTAGAAAATGGAATGACAGTACAGAATGGATAGTAGTTGATGGTTAATCTCTGCAGAATTGTAAAAATGGTGCTTGTAAATTTTTGGAAATGAATAGAAATGGAGAATGCATATCATAGTGTTAGTAACTAGCAGAGTTACCTTATGAATAAGACAAAGGACAAAAAGTAAAATATAGGAATATGTATAATACTAGAGGATAGCTAAAAATATTTAACATTGGGTTAGAAAACATAGTAAAACCACATGTGAAATATGAATGTGGGTAATATTACATGTGTAAGACCATTTTTTACAAAATGTAAATATAAATAAAGTGGATAGACAGAAATAGAAGAGCACCTTGGTATGGCGTGGGAAGCATAGAAAGACTGAAAGGTGATGAGTTTTCCCATTATTTCTTTTTATTATTATTATTACAATTTCTAGAATAATGAGAATGCTCTAATAATTATTGAAGTGATAAATACACAACCATGTGATTATACAAATATCATTGATTGTACCCTTTGAAATCCCATCAAAATTTTTTTTAAATTTTGAAACCTATTTCCCTGAGGTTTTAATTTATCAGTTCATTAATTAGACCATTGGCTAAAGAAACGGCATTCACATAAATCTAAAAACCTGTTAGCTTAAATATCCAAATGAATCAGAATCATGCTGGAGGGGAAAATATCACACAGATCCTTTATCTTTTTAAGCCTGACCTGTCTGGCAGCTCGAGGAGGCAGAGAGGATAACAAGCAGATTATGATATAAAGATATTTCAAAGTGTAACCAGCTGTCAACAGTAAGAAATCTGTCCATGCAAATGAACTCCAGCTATCTGTGGCATCTTTGTAGGAATATTAGCAATTATATCTATGGGGAAAGAATCATTAGCAGACCCTTACTTTGGGGAAGAGGTGCATTCTTCTATAACCTCCTAGCAAAGTCCATGGATAGTGAGGCCCTAGGGACCACCTTCTCTCCAGAAAGATTTAGTGCTATCCCTTGTCAATCAACCAGGCCCAATCAATAAACTGGTGCTCATTGCATCAGAAGAGTCTTCTGTCAAAAAAGGCTCATGCCAATCAGGTTTTAGCTAAGGACATCCTGGAATCATGCACTCCATGGTCCAACAGAGGAATAGACAGCCTCACACAACTATGATTCAGGTTAGGCAAACAACATGCCTCATAAGGTAAATGCAAATCTGCATTCCACTCCTGTGATCAGAAACACCGACGATCCAATATCCCCCTGCCTGGGAAGCAGCAGTCTTGTGAAATTCAAAAATTAAAATTGGTAGCTTAAGGTAAATGCAAAAATAAAATTACATTTTTAATTCCTAAAATTTGACACCCTTATTTACTCTTTAGCCCCTGTAAACTATGTTAAAACCACAGATCAGCAACTTATGCTGATCCATTTCTCCACATACAGATAGTTTTCCCTAATAATTGCACTTGTATGGGAACATAGGGTTATGTCAGAAAAACTTAATTTTGTCACCCCAAAGCAGGGAACAGTAGCTGTATGTACCCCATATACTCTTTACCATATCAAACATCTAAGACACAAGCAATACCTATCGCTTTTTATTACCCAGGAGTAAAAAGTGAAGGGCTTATGGCCACTAACTTGGAAGGGAATTTAAAGTTGTGCCCATCTCACTGCCCATACACTTACAAGTTATTCAATGGTCAAGGAAGGAAGTTCTACGTTTTGGAAATACTACATCAAATGTACCTCCTCTGACTGTGGCCACTTAATGATCCTTGAGGCTGTTGATGGAGGGGTCCTATAACACCAGAAACAATCAGAAAACTTGAACAGACAAGGGGCTTTATCTCTCCCTCCCTGGTAGTAGTGAGGTTCATACATAACACATGTTCCATTGTGGTTTTATTGCACTCATAGGTACTGGTAAGGTCTTTACAATATTTGAGGATATTGAGACAATTGTGTGGGGAGATGAATATTATGCTGAAGTTTATTGGGATGTATGTGATCCAAGTGATTTGAATTGGCAGAAAGAGCTCTCAAAATGTAACTGTATTTCGCACCCTGCCAATGGGCCATACTTTGGAATTTATGCTCCCCAGTGAGGCAGAGTTAGACTCATTTGTGGTTTCCCTACACATAGCTCTTCTGCCTTTTCTATTTGCACCTATAGTTAGTACTAGATTTGATTGGTGTATGTCCAAGAGACTTAAATCTTTGGGCTGTCCATGTGTCATTTGTCCTTAAATCTCAACTGAGTTCCAGCATCTACTCTCCAGTTCATTGGACTCACCCAGGATGAGTATCAAGGAGATGATGATGGACCACATCCATCTCAGGGAACAGAGAGTATCTGAAACTGTTAGTCATATCCATCAGCTTCATGAGATCTAAGACCCTTTCAATTAGAGGTGAGGTTAGCATCACCATCACAGTATCCTCAGGATTGGGGAATGAAGATGGACTATAGAAGATTTATGGTTATTCTGCTATATATTTATTGTTATTATAGCAATGTAAGTTCTTTTATCATTGAGGTGGAGACAATAGTCATCAGAGGCTCTGAGGGGAGGGAAAGGGAAAAACAGGTATAAGATGGAGAATTATGTGGACAGTGAAATTGTCCTGAATGACATTGCAGTGATGGATACAAGCCATTATATATTTTGTCATAACTTACTAAATTGTGTGGGACAGAGTGTAAACTACAATTTAAAGTATAATCCACACTTAATGGTAATGCTTCAATATGTGTTTATCAATTGTAACAAATTTACCATACTAATGAAGAATGTTGTTAATGTGGGAAAGTGTGGGAGGGAAGGGAGTGGGACATTTGGGAATCCCCTAAATTTTTCATGGAACACTTATGTAATCTAAAATATTTTGAAAAAATAAAAAAAATATTTAAAAAGTAACTAGTCATGTCCAACTGGCCCACCCTTTATTATATTTCAAGGAACAGTGTCTCTTTATACAATTCATGATGAAACAAAGATGGCCATCTATGAAACTGAATTTTTTTTCCTTTTAAATTTTTGAATCGATGACTCAAACTTTGATTATTCTATTTTCCAAGAAGAAATGGTTTCTTGGTTTTTAGATAACCTAAGGTAGGAGTACGTGGAAGCTTGTGGGATGAAACTCCATGCATTGGCATGTGTCTGTAAAATATTGTATGCTTGTGGAGCAACTCATTTGGTCTGAGAGGGGATAAGTCTCAGAACTTGTGATGCAAATGTAACTCTTGAGGTCTCCTGAATTTTTTATGATTAAGGACAGGATCTTTTTAATGGAAATGATGACTTCTATTTCCATCCAGAATGATTATCAAATTGTGATGGTTAGGCTAATGTGTCAACTCAACCAGATAAATGTGCCAGGTTGTTTGGTCAAGCAAGCACTGGACGAATTGTAATACAAGGGCATTTATGGACTATATTAGTCAGCCAAAGGTGTGCTGAAGCAAAATAGTAGAAATTGTTTGGCTTTTATAAAGGATATTTATTTGGGGGTATTGGCTTACAGATACCAGGCCATAAGCATAAGTTCCTTCCCTCAGCAAAGCTATTTTCATGTGTTGGAGCAAGATGGCTGCCAATGTCTGTCCTGAGGGTTCAGGCTTCCTGGGTTCCTCACTTCCTAGGACTTTCTTCTTTCTGGGCTCAGGGTCCCTCTCTTCCTGGGGCTTGCTTCTGTTTCCTCTGTGAGCTTACATCCAGGGCTCCAGTTTAAGGCTTCATCATTAAACTCCAACATCAAAACCCCAATATCAAAAACACCCAACTCAGTCCTTTGTCATGCCTTTTATCTGTGGGTCCCCATCCACCAAGGGGTGGGGACTCAACACCTGAATATCATAGCTCAATCAAAGTCCTAATCATAATTTAATCATGTCTAGGTACAAACCAGATTGCAAACATAATCCAATATCTATTTTTGGAATTCATAACTTTGTCAAATTGCTACATGGACTTCAGTCTCTGGACTTTCACTGGAGCCCCTGGCTGCAGCCTGCCTGTGGAATCTGGACTTGTGCATCCCTATAGTCATGTGAAAGACCCTTATAGAATCTCTTACATTCAGCAAATATCTCTTGTTGATTCTGATTCCCTAGAGAACCCTGACTAGTACACACGTTATTAACTAAACACATCTGAAAAATCCTGATATAATTCAAAGAAGGCACAGAGCAAATAAAAACGTTTAACCAGAGAGCTTAAAATGAGAAAAATCCAAATATTTACAAAATTTCAATAAGTTATGAACAAGTTTCCAACACTAAACATCATTCTGACCAGTAACAACAGTCTTTTGTGAAAAAACCTATGGTTTAAGCTGATTCCAAATCTTCCATGATAAAAATAATATTGAAAAAATTTTCCTCCAAAAATGCTCTTTATACCATGGGGTTCAATGTAAGTATTTCATATATAACAAACCAGTAGTTATGGTATTTGTAGATGGATGGTTACTTCCAAAGAAAATGATGTACTCTTATAAAATGTTTGTAAAAATAGCAAAGTAGGTTATAAAATTCTATCCGCAGAGTGGGAATAAAACTTGTTCCACATCAATCTGAATATCAAAGCCTTCAAATATCAACTTATTTCAAAAGCCAATCATCACTAACAGTAATATAATGTAGGGGTCACTTCACTGTGTCCCAGTTACATATTGACCATACAGTGTAACAAAGGGGGTGAAACACTTCAGTAAGCATTTTGATGCCCATTTCTCATTTATTCAAAAGACACGTTTTTTTTAAAATCATCATAAAACTAATTGAAATTATCAATGAAATGCACATACACTAACTCCCAGCAAGGAAACTACTATGTTGGAAAATAGAGGTCGTGCTTCAAACAGATGTAGTGTATGAAATACATTTTCTGGTCAGACTATTTACTTCAGAGGTCATTTGTAAATGAGGACAGACTCTGAACTTGGTTTCTAAATCAAACTTTTTTCAATTATGCGTAATATTTGTAAGATAAAGATAATTTTTCTTATTCACTTCTTTATGTTCCTCCAGAGGACAATCATATTGAATAAAGGACCAGCAAAATGGGTATTCATAGCTTTCAAAAGTACTACAAAAATATGAAATAGTCTAATGACCAGGAGTTGACTGAAAGATAACATCAAAAACTGGAATGGAGGAGAGTAGGGGCCATGATGTGGACCATTGTCTATGAGGTGCAGAGGTGCCCAAAGATGTACTTACCAAATCCAATGGATGTGTCATGATGATGGGAACGAGTGTTGTTGGGGGGGAGAGGGGGGGTGGGGGGGTGGGGATGAATGGGACCTCACATATATATTTTTAATGTAATATTATTACAAAGTCAATAAAAAAAAAACAAAAAAAAAACCTACTGTTGGGAAGTGGACTTGGCCCAGTGGATAGGGCAACCGTCTACCACATGGGAGGTCCACAGTTCAAACCCCGGGCCTCCTTGAACCATGTGGAGCTGGCCCAAATCCTGTACTGATATGCACAAAGAGAGCCCTGCCACGCAGGGGTGTCCCTGCATAGGGGAGCCCCACACGCAAGGAGTGCGCCCTGTAAAGAGAGCCGCCCAGCATGAAAGAAAGTGCAGCCTGCCGAAGAATGGCACCACACACATGGAGAGCTGACACAACAAGATGATGCAACAAAAAGAAACACAGATTCCCGTGCCACTGGCAACAACAGAAGCAGACAAATAAGAAGACATAGCAAATAGACACAGAGGATAGACAACTGGGGCAGGGGAAGGGGAGAGAAATAAATAAATAAACCTTTTTTTAAAAACCCTACTGTTTCAGATTTTTAAAAAAAGAAAATTTCAATCTCTTATTTGAAATAATTAAGTTCATAAGTAAAGAAATAATGGGGAAAACAAGGGATTCTAAAACATGCAAGACACGAGAATAAAATAAATGATCTCCTTCTCTTACTCAGCTGTGATATATATGTGTGAGTTTATATCTAATAGATGTATGGTTTTATCATTATCCATTTTAATTGCACAAATCACAAAAAGACTTACAGCCAAGATGGCTGATAAGTATAACACAAACTCCAGAAATGATTTTTAGCAAAAAATGCCTCAGAATTTTCCAATGTGACAAAAAATTCCTTTCGAAATGAATCTTTCTTTTACTTTCTTTCTTTTTTTTAAATGTTACATTAAAAAAAACATGAGGTTCCCATATATCCCCTACCCCCCTCACCCCACTCCTCCCACATCAACAATCTCTTTCATCATTATGGCACATTCATTGCATTTGATGACTATATTTTGGAGCACTGCTGCACCACATGGATAATGGTTTACATTGCAGTTTACACTCTCTCCCAGTCCATTCAGTGGGTTATGGCAGGATATATAATGTCCTGCATCTGTCCCTGCAATATCATTTAGACAACTCCAAGTCCCAAATGCCCCCACAACACATCTCTTCTTCCCTCTCCCTACCCTCAGCAACTACCATGGCCACTCTCACCACATCAATGCCACAATTTCTTCCATTTCTAGCCACAAGAGTTCCACAGTAGAATATCAGCAAGTACACTCTAATGCTTATTTTATTCCTCCATCATGTGACCCTGGGAAGGTGATGTCTGCTACAGAGCTGTTCAAGTAAATGAAGATTTTACCATCTTCAGCAACCAACTATAATTACCTTAAAAATTCCTCTTTTCAATAGAGAAGATGCTTGATTCAAAACTAACTTCAAAAATCTACGTGAGGCTTCCGGGTCAACAAAAAACAGTCAATGTGATTTTATTGCTCTGCTCCTTTAGTATGGGGACTAATGTGGAATGGCTTATTCCCATGGTAGATAGGCCATTCATTGCTACAATGAGATCTCAATTAAATAACAATTTAAAATTCCATCATAATAAGCAGGAATTCCCAGGATGATAGTTAAAAAGAAGAAAGGCTGATTAGTGTGGCATTCTTCATATTCACCAACAATGCTAAAGCCCCTACATCCCAAATAGCTTTCTCTTAAAACTGTATCATGGCAGTCATGCAGGGTTCTTGGAAGGCCAAGCAACATGATGTGGACCACCTGGCATGGAACTCTTTCTCACTGAAAGCACTTGGTGTTCTTCCATGGCCTGGGGTGGCGTCTCTAAAATCTGGACCTCCAGTGCTTTAAGGGTGACAGCTGGGGAAGCAGCTCTGGCTTTCAGCATAGCCAACACCTCACTGGGATTTAAATTGGTCAAGTCTACAGCATGGATAGTCAGCAGCTCATCACCACTCTTGATCCTGTTGTCTCATGCAAGATGGTCATGAGATGGCCCACTACTCACAAAGATGGGCAGTTCAACAGTCTTACTTCCCTGCCTCCAGCAACTGTCTTTCCAAAGGAATTCAGTGGCTCCTAACTGTGAAAGGTTAGAATTTTAAAAATTATTCTTAAGTATTTATGAATATCCTATCACTTTGTTAGAGGTTCCTGTGTGCTGATTGAAATAGAGAGGAGTGAGCATGGAAGGGGAGAGAAAGATATGAGGAAACTGTTATTAATTGATACTGCTCAGCCTGCAAAAAATGGGAGATGCATTCACTCAAGAGAAAATAGAACTAAAAGGTGAATCTCAGAATGAATTTAAATGAAGTATATTGAGGTGGGACAAGATGGCATCCAAGTGAGTACACCCTTGTCAACTCTCCTGTAATAAAACAGCCAAGTGGGGACAGAATTGTGCCTGAGAGAGCTGTTTTGGGAATCCACAAGGCAGGATGTTTCTGGACATCAATCTGGAGAGAGTGCAACTAAAGGAGTGCTTGCTCAAGGTATAAGTGTGGGTTTCTGACTTTTGAGCCCGAAGCTGTGGGAAGTCTAAACTCCCCTAAGGCTGCTAGCTACAGCATTCCCTGAATACTCCTGGTTGCATGACAGTGTTCCCAAGCTTCTTGTTCCACATACCCATGATCCCCAAACCTACATTCCCAAAACTCCAGCATTCTCCTTGCCCGCCAGGATCAGACAAACTCTGAGAGTGGGAGGGTTCTGCTGTGATGCAGAGGGGCCTGAGGAATGCAGATTGAATTGTCTAACACCCCCTGCCCCTTTTTTGAGTGGAACATGACAACTGTCTTGGGGAGATGCTGGGAAGAGAGGAGAGTTGAATCTGCTGAGAGAGGTTTATCTATCTAAACACTATGGGATAAGGGAAATTCCTCTGGGAGAAGGCAGATTAAGGCAATTAACTAGAACTCTGCAACAAACCTAAGGTAGGGGGGAAGTAGAAAATGCTTGGTAGGCTTCCAATAACATATTTAGGGTTCCCAGCAAGGTGTAGGTGCTCTCTCTCAAAGAGACTAAGAGTCATTCTATTCTGTGGTGATTTGGTTCACCAGGGTCCCATTTGAATCTCAGAGGGGAGCTCTCACATGGTCCTTCTAGTGTGCTGGGAGGGAGGGGAAGTGAGGAAGGGAGAAGGGTGGAAGGATAGACTCCTAAGCAGTTTATTCAATTGCAAAGAGGACTCCTTGCTTGAAGCCTTGTCTGGTCCTTTTTGTTCATTTGAGTCATTGACTTTGCTTCCTCTTTATCCCCCCACCACCTTTTATTTTTCTTTTTCCTTTTTTCTTCTTTTTTTTCCTTTTTTTTTCTTTTTTGTATTAGGTGTTGCAGCCAGTGCTTCTTGTTTGCTATGCTTCCTCATCCTTGATTTCCTCTTTTCTGTGGGTACTGATTTTGGCTACCAACACTATTCCCTTTCCTTTACATCTTTCTGTCTTCCATCTTCTCTTGTTTCTCTTAAATTCCATCTTTCTTTGTTCAGCTCCAAATTTTTCTGAGTTTTTATTTCTAGCACCTCTATTCTGTTTTCTATCACTCTTTATGTTATTGTCCTTTCTTTTCTCTTTCCTTCTCCTAACAACACAGACCTTTTAATTCATACTGTATTCTTCTCCATATTCAGTTTACCATCTCAATGTACTTTCTTATTGTTATAACTCTACACAGCTTATATAAATTTAATATTCATTCTCTTAGGTCTCAGATAGTTCTTCTGCTAAAATTTACCATCAATACTGCTGTTATACTTTTTCTATTATTACCTCTTTTGTTTTCCCTGGCTCTAAATTTTCCTTCAAGGGAACTTAGACAACAACAAGGAAATAGAGTAAGAAGAATAAAGTGTAAAAGAAGACTTAACACACACACAAATCAAAATCTAAATTAACTCTGAGAGTAGGCAGAGAAGCTAATCAAGTGAATAAACCCATCATGATAAAATGATGACCTGACAGCAACAAAAAATTACAAACCATGCCAATAATCAGGAAAACATGGCCCAATCCAAAGAGCAAATTAAAAATCAGGAAGAGGGACAGAATATTAAACAATTAATCAAAGCTCTCAAAACAAATATCATGTACCAATTTAATGAAGTGAAGGAAGACATTAAGGATATTAAGAAAACACTTGGCAAGCATACAGAAGAAATTGAAACATATGCAAAAATATAACAGATATGTTGGTGATGAATGGCACAATCCAAGAAATCAAAAATATACTCTAAGCAAAGAACAGCAGATTTGAAGTGACAGAGGAAAGAATTCGTGATGTGGAAGACAGTGCATCTGAAATAAATGAAATATATTTAAGCTCCTTAAAGAAGTAAGGAATATTATTTGTATTAACACAGTGTGAAATAACATATGAAAATCAAAAACAGATACAAAAAAGAAAAATCATAAATCAGGAGAAAATGTATAAACTAGTTTAAATAAATGATACAAGTTTACTATTCAGAACACTTAGACCAGATCTGAACATAGTAATCAAGAGAATAGAATTTGTCATAGAACTGTGAAATTTACCAAGAACTCAGAATAGATTGAAAAAGTGAAAAATACAAAAGAAAATGTGTGTTACTGAGATCTTGAGTGCTCCAATCACTAAAAAATTTCAGAAAGAAAGAATACAGTGAATAAAAAAAAGTCCAACTTAGAAGAAATAATGGGGGAGAAATTTCCAAAATGTAAGCTTGATATTTTCCACTTAAAATGACCAATATGTGCTACTTTGTAACATAAATAAAATCAGTCCACATGTAGATACATTGGAATGTATTTACAGTCTATGAAGATTTATCTTTTTTTTTTTCCCACATCAAACACAGATATCAGAATACCTACAAAGTACCAAAAGATTAAAAAAAATTTTTTTAAAGCCAGCTTTGGGTTCAGGATACAGGCAATTGAAAGAAACACTTAATTTCTAAGGTGACATAGAAGGAGACAATCATGAGAATGGGTGCATCTTAAATGCCAGAAGTAATACAGTGTGGGAATTGTCACTTGTCTGGCACAAGCCATTCCTCTCAATGAAGTTTACATAAATTTCATATCCACTTTTGCTGTTGCTTAATTCGACTTCCCTCTATTCCCCTGCTGCTCTTGATATTGCCCTGTATCCCACCTGCCCCTGTTCTGCTATCATGCATTTTGGACTTCAAGTGAAGTTGATAACCTGAACTAGTTGCCCAATTTCAGACAAACATTTGCTCTACACCAGGCTTCCGATCGCCCAGATCACCTTCTCTTTCCTTTGCCTTGCCCACTTGTGCCTGAGTGCCTGCTTTAAACCATCCATTGGAACCTGATGAAGGACATGACAATGACTTTCAGTAGAAATACTTTAGTCCTAGACCAACATTAAAACTCCTTCAAGTTCTGACCCAACCAAGCCCCTCTTTTCCTTTGCATGGGTCTCAAGAGTTATTAAAAACCTCTTCACAGCCCATGTTATTTAAATCCTTGGAGAGTCATCCTTAATTCAGTCATAAAATCTCAGTCATCTAATCTATTATCGATTCATCATGCATTGATACAGTAGTTTCCAAAGCCTCATTCACCATCTTGCGTTCTTTCTGTGTTTCTCTTCAACTACTCTTGCTCCTTCTTCATTCTTTCTTCACACAGCAGCTATGATAATTCAGAAATGTAAATTGCCCCACAGTATCACCCTGCTAAAAACAATTCAGTGCCTCTCCATTTCTTTGGGTGTAAATTTAACAGTTAACTTAACAAAGAACACCCTATCCTTCCTCCAATCTTGTCCCATCCTTCTCCCACTTCATTTCTGCACTTCAAACGAATGGGTCTTATTTCAGTTTTCCATCCACTCCAAGATATTTCTTAGCAGGATCTTTGGCATAAGCTTTCCATCACCCTAAGTAAGTATTTTTTACCTTTTTCACCTTGGTAATTCATGTTCATCCTTTCCAGCTCAGCTTAAATTTTCCAGAGTCTTTATCTGATTCCATTAAAGAATAGCTAACTATTGTTATTTTCTTTTCAGGGAATTATTATTTAACCTCCCAAACTTAAGATTTTAAAGAGAGTATAGTTAAGACATCACTAAAGTCCAAAGAAATCTGCTGATTTAATGTAATCCCATCAATATTTTTTATTTTTCAGAAATAGAAAAGGTGAAACTCAAATTTATATAGAATTACAAAATGTCCCAAATTTGTCATAATACTCTTGAAAAATAAGAACTAGTTTGGAAGACTGAGAGTTACTAATTTCCAAACTTTGCAAATATACAATCATGTAAAAATTTTGGACTGTTAGAAGGATAGATATTTAAGCCAATGCAACAGGATTGAGATCAGAAATTAACCCCTGCTTCTGTAGACAATTGATTTTGGACAAAATTGCAAAATTTCTAAAGAAAAAGGTAACTACCTACATAGGCATGGATTTTATTTTTACTTCATTTTTAATACTTTTTTATTTTTAAAGAAGCTTTAGATTGCCTAAATTTTACATAAGAATATAGGGGATTCTGAAGCACCACACCTCCTTCCCCTCCCACATCTTCCCATATTAACAATACCTTTCATCAGTGTGGTACATTTGTTAAAATTTATGAACACATTTTGAAGCATTGCTATAAGCCATGGACTATGGTTTATATTATAGTTTACACTGTCCTGCATAATTTTGTAAGTTATGATAAAATATATAATGGTCTGTATCCTTCATTGCAATGTCATGCAGGAGAATTACCATGGATTTTGTAAGATCTTTCTAAGCACAGTATGAAACCCAAAAAACATATAGGCCAAAATAAGTGAAATTGATTCCCTGTAAAATTTAAAGATTTCCTTGCCAGAAATGCCCTTGATAAAAGAATAAATAATTTGCATCTTGATAAAAAAATAAAATGTCTAACATTAAAGGTAAACTTTGATAGACATAATGTTTTTTATAAACTCTTACAAATCAATAAGAACAAGTTAAATACTCCAATAGCAATTAGAAAAAGAAGAATATAACTGCTCTGTATTGGTTTACTAGCTTTAAAAACAAATATAATATAATGGCATGGGTTGAGAAGAAATTTATCGGCTCATGATTTCAGAGGTTAAGGACTGCTTAACCAAAAGATCAGTATCATTTGGCTTACAGGCTGGCAACATTTGCAGTTTCTGGCTTTTCTGTGATATGGAAATGCACATAACTATATATTTTCCTTCCTCCCATGTGTTCTGTTGATTTCCTTTATCTGATTGCTCCCAATGACTTCCAAATATTTTTACATCTAAGGCCACCAGCCATATTGGATTAAGGTCTCCTCTCATTCAAATTGGGCTCGGCTTAACTAATAGCTTCTTCAAAGGCTCTGTTTTCAAATGGGTTCACACACCCAGGACCAGGGTTTGGGACTAGTACATGCCTTTTTGGGGTTCATGATTCAATACCCAATACTTGCCTATATAAAAACACATCCAGCCTTGAATCAATGCACTCCTCAACCATTTTCAAATAGTGAAAACAATAATAATCTCTCATAGAGAAAGGATGTGGAAATAGTTACTATAGTTCATTGATAATAGTATATAAATAGAGTAACAATTTTGGAAGATAAGTTGGAAATATTTTTCAGGAATCTTAAAATATGTATACATTTAAATTGCACAAGCTTGGTGCATAGCATCTCTGGTAAATGAAAGAGAGTGAGTATGGAGGTAATGCCAAACAATCTGCAGTTGGCAGAGATGTGGTAGATACCTTAATTGTTTTAGGGGTTATAGTGACCAATCTAGCTAACTGAAATTGGGAGGCACCATGTACAGCACTAGGGGCCTGGTTTAAATGCACAAGAGAATCTCATGACACTGAAGTCAAACTTTTAAAATTTTTATACACTTTCTAATTACTACCAATGTAATTTGTAGTATATTAAATGAACTTAACTACATTTTTGTACTTTACTTTTTATAAGGTGAAAGAACAAATATTTTGAAATCATTTGAAATAAAAAGATAATGTTCAGAATTTGCCTTTGAGAAAGCAAAATGTTTAAAGTTGTTGCTTGGACATTATGGGATTGAAAGTGAGAGGACTGTTTTCCCTTAAACCAAGGACACAATAAGTCAAAGCACAAAAAGCAATTTTGACAAAACAGACTTTCTGCTTTGTTTACTGCTTATTCAGGAGAAAACAATCAATGAAATTTTATTGAACCATACTAATGATTTAAGCAACTTTGTCATGTTAACAGAGAAAAACCAAATTTTACTTTTGCATGAGTATACTATTTGATGCTAAGGCTTTTTTAAAGCTATAAATAGACCTATCATATCTTTATCTAAGTTTGATGATAAAAAATTTTCTGTTTTCTGAATTTTCTGTATCATTTAGATTTTGTACCACATTTTCTTCTTTCTTTATTACCAGTCATTTCATTTTCTTAGAAGAAAATTAATTTCTTTTACTTCAATTTAAAAAATTACTTTCTATATACAATAGTTACTTAAATTACCATAATGTCTTTGGAAACTGTCTCCAAGCAAAGCTCTTATAACAAACAGTTGTCATCAACACTAAGTAAATTTGCCAGAATAATGATTCAATTTGGTAATATGGAAACATAACCTCATTTCCAGTACTACTAGAATATTGATAGCTCATAGGTAGTTCACTATTTTATCTGTATTGTATAGAGCTGTATTGAGAAAATTTACAAGGACACATTTCTGAACAATTTTCTATAGTCACATTGTCAATGCTAAGTCATGGTAAAATTGCAGGCTTACAAAAGCCACTAGCATTTTTTCTATTTTTTTCTCCCTCTTTTAGTTTCATAGAGTTGTCTAGTACAAAAGTTACTAAATTTTAGCAACACAAATGTTATTAATGTGGCTATACAGACCCCATTAGAATTAAAATGGAAACAAAACTGAGAACATCAATGTTACTAAGGCTTTTTGCTTCTCCAGCAGTTAAACCAATTCCGCTGGTGATTTCTTTTACAAAACAAATATAATTGCAAGAAATTATTGAAATTTAAAAGCTCATTTAAATGTTATTTTATACCGTCATTTACACTGTGGCCAGGCAATGCTGAAAAAGAAATACAGTTTCTTTTTCCTAAGAGGGTCTTTTCCAAATACAGACCAATTTTCCAAAACACATCCCAGATGAGATACAGCTGCACACACAAGCACCAACAGGAATAATAAACAGAACATCAATCTCAGGGGCTCCTCAAAGTCAACAGTTTCTCACATCAAAGCAAAAATGCAATGACAAAATCAACAGTTGGACCCAAATCTGAGATCATGGATAATGGGATGGAAACCCACCAAGTCCGTATAAATCAGTTCAGATCAACTAAAAATTCATCAGTTCCCTTATCATGAGCAGACCCACAGCGGCAATCCAATGGTTCCTTCAGTATGAGCAGGCTATCAAAACCAGTCCTACGCTCTTATTGGCAGGAGTAGAATGAGAAAGTTAAGTAAGCACAAATCAGGGAGAAGAATCTATTTCACAATCTTATCTAACACAAAGAAAATCCAGCTTCACAATCACCTTCTCTCAAAGCACCCAGTGCCTATGAACAGCAGAAACCCAACCAGATCCTCCAGTTTCTGTCCTCAAGGGAAATCCCTGGGCAGCTGCTAGATATAGAAGTGAGGATTCCAGAGAAACCCTGTGGTTGTCAAAAAATTGCACAGGAATGCTACAGGGACTGCATCCAAGAAAAACATGGTTCTAGACTCTGATCACCAAATCATTACCCTAAGTGCAGATACAATATAATAGAGGCAACTGCCCAATCTGGCACCACAAAGGAGAAACAGGTCTCTCCGTGAGAATGTGATTTATTACAGGTGTGCCAGGAAATAATTGGTTCAATCTTACCCAAAGAGTTGAGAATGAAATTGAGAGCTAGGATTTTTATAGGCAAAAAGAAAAGAAAACAAAAAGGAAAAGAGAAAAGGACAGAAAAGAGAAAAGGAAAGAAAAGGAAAAAGGAAAGAGAAGAGAAGGGAAGGGAAGAGAAGGGAAGGGAAGTGAAGGAAAGGAAAGGGGTAGGTAAGAAGAAAAACAAGTAAAAAAAAAAAGCAAATGATACTGGGGTCTTGAGATGAGGACACGTGCAATTTTGCAGTCCTGCATTGTTTCAAGCACCTTCAACGTGTCCTTGACTTCAGCGGCTAGTAAACCATTTTTAGATATAGTTGTACCAAATGCTTAATGATATCAAGCTTTTTGTCTCTGAAAAAATTCAGATTTACTGGTTCGTAAGGTGCTCCTGACACCATTCTGTCTCCTTTTCTTTTAAACTCTATCTTATTACTGTAAGCACACTGAGAAGGTCTGGTTAATATCCTTTAGGGAACTAAGTGCAAAGATTAAACTTCTAAAATTAGGTTAAAAGAAATCTAGTCTTATTAGTGTATTAGAATTTTCAGAGCTTCTTAAGTAATTATCTAGGAAAACATGCACTCAAATATTTAGAGAATATCTAAATTATCAACTAACAGTTAATTTAATTTTAGTTTCTTCTTTGTTTACTTGCTTTTCTAGTAAAATAATGTGATATTTGTAATAAAGACAATTAACACTAATTTTTATAACTAAATCAAATCTCCGAACTTTCTGAAATACATGAGGGAAGACAAGGGACTCTACAAGTCCTTGAATTCTGTCAGGAAACCTCTTTTAAAACAGTGGCAACAAGTTGGGTCTTGATTTTCTGGGGTATGTTTAAATAGCCTATTTTCCTGCCAGATACAAAAAAAGTCTTTTATGTAATCAAGCATGCAGATGACTTGCTGAGCCTCACTTAAGAGACCTCTCTTCATATTATTGCTAAAGTCTTCCTCTTCTTTGGTCTCCTAAATTTTGGCATAGCTATATCCAACTGCATATTCCTGACAACTTATTTTTGGTTGTTGTTAGTAGTGGTGAGTGCAAGTTGGTTGTGGTGGGATAGAGAGTGAGAGGGATAAAGGTTCAAAGTAATATTTACAAGATTAAATCAGAAAATCAAAGCTTGACACATACTAGCTGTTCATCTCTAATTTGACATTAAATTTAAAATGTTTTATAATTAAAGTGTGGCATTGGTGGTAATCCCAATTAAATATTGCTGAGATAATTGCCTAGTGTATTATGAGTTTCCTACCATATTTTAAAGGTTTTAGAGTGTGGGAACTTTCAATTCTGCCAATAGCCTCTTCATCACCTCAATTGTGATCCCCAGTTTTAATTTCACACTTTTAAAATGATCTCTCCACCAAAGATATTTGAAAGGCCATTGACTAGAAACAACATCTTGTAGTCATGCCAGTGGCAATACTTCCTTTACATCTGATCTTTTACACATTGTCTGGAAAACTAAGAGACAATACTGGAGTAGGATAGTGAAAGGCAAATTTGGACCCAATATCCAGAAGGAATTTATGGAAGCCAACTTCTCACCTAAATTAATATTTTTTTCTCTTAGCACTTTACTTTTTTTTTTAATTATTGAGATTAAAAAGCCTTCAATCCAAGAATTTTGGTGGTAATTGAAGTAATTGGTATACCTTGCACTTCTATGACAGAGCATTTTCAACACAGGTTTACAACCATTTCTTGGTAAGAAAGGCAAAGATATTTGTTAACATGTTTGGATAGAGAAAGGGGGGCAAAGAGATGGAAATGGAGCTTCCCCTATTATGTGCAGAAGAACAGCCAAAGATATTTTATTTGGAGTCAGAAAAATGTGCCTTTGAATCTCTTCTCCAACAGCTTCCAGAAGATGAATTTGGGATATTTTAGAACCACTTTCAGTTGTTTAATTTTCAATTGGAATAATAATATTTATACTGTATATCTATTATAAAGAAACACAAGAGAATAATTTCATCATCTGATGATGATATTTTATGGTGCATGTTATCTGAGAAATGCTCGTTATTGTTGCCATTGTTTTAATCATAACTACATTGAAGTATATTCTGAATTGTTAAATGGGTTGAGAAGACAGAACACTTGACTTCCTTATATCATCCCACCTCCTTACCAAAATAATATAAAACTACATTGAATTGTGTATTCCTTCCATATTTTTAAGGAATAATGTTTGTTTTGGGTACTCATTCCATTTGACAAATAACATAAAAATTGCATTTTTTATTTAATTCCTGTGACCATAAACAACTTCCTGTGAATTAAAAAGCTAAAATCATGCAGTATTTTAAAAAATATATGGCTATTTTGTGAGTTGAATACACTTCTTTCTGTGCACAAAGCCTGTCAATCAAATGAGTATGTGTAGGTGTTCTTTGGAAAGTAATTATACTAAACATTTTGAATGGGTTTTACAGAACAGGCCAAAATGGAAATTTTGAAGATTTGCAACAGGTTTAAATTCAGGAATGATTTGGATTAAAATTTGTTTAGAGAAAACAAGAGGGCAGAAAATTATTTTATAAGATCAGAAAATTACATGGAATATACAATAGAGTTATTAATCAGCTAAGTCCCCTGGGGAAAGCCATGGAGGAAGTATTTATTCACCCTTATGTCTAAGAGGACTGCACCTACATGTCTCCTAAAAGGGGTTTATTAAGTCCTACTGAAACAAAATTCCTTTTCTTTCCTATGAATATGAACAGGCAGTGTCACTCAGGTTTATTGCTCATCCATTTAACATACATTTATGTGGTGACAAACACACACACAGTGCCCTGTTCAGCTCTGGAGGAAACTGACTCATAAGAACACTCATATCACAAATTCTGAAAGGGAAGAAAGTGAACATAGTGATGCCACATCCTGAACTAAGTTCTTGTTCTTTTTCTGATTTCAGCAGTTCCTTTCACCTGTGGAATTGTCCCCTACATGCAAGTTGCAATAGCACTTTTCTTTTAGTATAGGATTTATATCAAGTTATGGAAGATGGCATTTTATGAACAATACAGAGTAATGCATTGGTGAACAAACTAGAGGATTTTCTCTAAGAAAATAAGAATGGAGTTAGGGGCACCAAAATTGACCTAGTTCTACAGAAAGTGACATGAGATTCTAAAAAAGGTCTTAATAGGTACACAAAGATACCAGGAAAAGAACAGGAATAGAACTGTAATTTGAATGCATGCATCTGACTTCACTCTTTTATTAAAATCTAATAATGACAGTGAATGTTAAGATCATTCCGCATCTTAGGATCTTAATCATTACTGCACTAATATTAGTTAAACAATCAGAATTTTTAAAACAAAATACAAGCTGATCCACTCTTAGAAATGTTTGTAAGCAAAGAGAGCATCCTTCATTCATTATTATCAAAAGCAAAGGCTAGGAATAAATGTGACTCATATAGCTAGATGATGAATTTTCTCTACTTTTCCACTTTCTGTCATCAAGGTTTACCAGTGTATTAATGGTGTGGTTTTTCTCTTCTCATCTGACAGTGTGAGAAGCCTTGGGAGTTATTATTGTAACACAAATCCCACTTTTACTTCTAAGAGTGCTCCCAGAGAAAACACCCTGTGATTTTTTTCTCTAGCCCTTGGTAACTTAGGAAATTTCTTATCTTCTTAGCCTAGCCATCCTTACAGACAGACCTCCCAAAAATGTATTATGAATGAACTCACATGGCATATCTTTGTGAAAAAATATTATATTCTGAGTACTGACCTTTTAAATTCTGATTTACTGAGTTTCAGAGAAAACTGTGAATCTATATTTTCAATAAGTGCTTCTAAATAATTATGTTATTAAACCATAGATTAACCTTGGAGACAAGCTTACATAGACAGGTGGAGTACGTGTTTGCCTACTTGGCTGGTTTGATAATGAACTATTTACTCCATTCTGGAGATCTGGGTGAATGCCAAAAGTGCATTGCCTGTACACCCCCTCTGACTTATACTGTTATAATGGAAAGCTACTTTTGCAGTGGGTTTGCACCAAGTAATGGAACACCAGTTTTCACACATCAAGAAGTAGAATGCAGCTGGGAGTATTAATAAAGTGTAGTATGTACAGATCAACAAAGTTTGGTTTGCTGGCTTGATCCTTGGGGAAGCATGGAACTTCTCCACAAAAGGGAGTTAGAGTAGGCTTGCTTTATGGTTTTTCCTTATGCTGGATATCTTTAAGGAGGGCATAAGAAAGCAGGGCTTATTTTCTATATGGCTGATGTCAAGAAATGGGGAAATTTAATGAATGAGTATCAAGGCTTTTAGCTAGGAAATGGGAGGAGTGAAGTGGCATTAAAGTTGTCCTTTGTAAAGAAGCATGGCCACACATTAACCAAGAGAGCAATTTCAGAGGAATTGTTGAAATAAAGATTATCAAGCACCACCTCCGACCTAAAAAAAATTCCAGTTTGGGTCAGTAATCTATAGAAACTCTTCCAGGAAATGCTGATATACCCAGAGACTGAGAATCACAGTCTTAGTCCAATCTTCAACAATAGTCAAAAACAGGCAGAGAAAACTCCATCAAAATAATATTAAAAATTGTCTTGCCCACTAGTTCTGGTGAATGGTTTCACTTTTCATTTTATATAAAAAAGAGACTATGTCTTCTCTAAGGTCTAGACTACAGAGATGACATAAGGCCTTGTGGAAAAATATGGAAGACTTTCAAAGGCTACTAACTGTGTTAATAATATTCTATCTCCTTTGATCATCAATTTTTGAGGGGGAAGAAGGATAGAAAACGTGACCTTCTGTGATTTTGAGATACTTGATGCACTGGTAGTTTGAAAAGGAATATCGGGAGATTTTTTTTTTTTTTTCCATTTCTTTAGGTCAAATCACCTCCACTCTTGAAAAACAACTCTCACTCTTAACTCTCTTCTACTTTTCATTCTTAAATCAATCCCCTTTGTTCATATCTTGGTGAAGATACTTTTTCAAGAGGCTGTAAAGCTGAAGAAAGTTTTATACCATCAGAATCATTTCTGTGGAAGGGAAAAGGTTTTATATTGGATATGTGGGAGTACTGTATATTGTATATATGAATTGCTGTGATCTAAAACTCTCGTGAAGATTAGCTTAATAATTAGAAAAAAGAAAAGAAAAAGATATGACATAGACACAGAGGAAAAGATGGAAGTAGTTGCCTTGCCAATTTGCATACAGGGCAACACTTACTGCAGTGATAGAAGACAAAACATCAAAAACAAAGCTTTTGCATTTTTAAATTTTTTGATACTCCAAATTATTTTTACTGTAATTTTTCCAAATTAATTTGTATTCTACATCTAACTCCTAAACTCATCGCTTTATTCCATTTTACTATTAATGGAACCTGGCAATATATTGGGCTTCACTTTTCAGGAAGTTTTGGATCACAGAGAGGTTCAACAATGGCAGTGGAGGAATACTGGTGTGGGATGTTATTGACAGGAGACACATGGTTGGCAAGAAGTTCTACAGGGCATATATCCAGGGTACATAAAAATGTTTGGATATTTTCATAGTGGATACAATTAAAAACAGCAACTGAGGGAGTGCTGAGTTCCTAGCCCGGGGAGCTCTATCACAGTCCCTAAAGGAACAGCAACAATCCCCCAAGTACAATGGCAAAGACCAAAAAAAAGGAGGGTCCAACAATGAGCCCTTGATACTAATGACTATGCTTGTGAGCCTGTGCACCTGAAATAAGAACAAGGCCTAGAGCTGCAGGGTGCCTAAGAATTATCTCCTGAGAGCCTCTGTGTTGCTCAAATGTGGCCAGTCTCTAAGCCAAATCAGCATGTAAATGCATTGCCTTCCCGCCAGTGTGAGACATGACTCCTGGGGATGAGCCTCCCTGGCACCGAGGGATTACTACCAAGTACCAGCTGATGATGTAACTAGAAAATGACCTTGAATAAAAGGGTCAACTTGGATCAGCAGAATATCTCAGTCTACATATAATACCAGGAGTTAAAAAGGCTTTTTGACCTGAATCAAGGGGGAAATGAAAAGGAAAAATGAGTTTATATGGCTATGAGTCTCCAAAAAGAGCTGGGAGGTTATCAGAGGGGTTGCCCTTATGCACACCTTCAGTAGAGTCCCAGAGACAGATAAAGTAGATACAACCCCAGGTATTGGTTCTTCTGAGGGTTACAGAGACCCACAGGTTCTATGGTCATGGCAGATGGAGTTCAGTGCTATGTCAGTTGGCTCTTCTTTGGAGTTTTTGTTTCTATGTGATGGAGCTGGACTCAGATGTGATCTTTTTTCTCAAGCCTCTCCTGTTATTTTTACCAAAACTGTAGTTGGTGCTGGGGTTTAATATATTCCCAGGGGATCTGAATCTCTGGACTGACCATATGATAGCCAGGTCCTGAGCCTCAAAAATCTTCAGCTCCTACACTGTGATTTATTGGACTTACCCCACTCAGCTAACATGGAGTTGAAGGTCAACCACCACACCATGGAGCCAAGAGTGCCTACAACTGAAAGCAGAAGGATTGCATCCAGCATCCATGTGGAATCTAAGCCCCCTCTTGATATAGATGTGGAGTGGACACAACCATTCCAAGGTCCACAGGATGGAGGAATAGAATATGGATTAGAGTGGACTGACTGATGTTCTATTCATTAACTATTGTGATTAGTAATTAAAGAAAATGTGGCACTGGTGTGGAAAGAGTGACCATGGTGGCTGCTGGGTGTGGGGAATGGGAGGAAGAGATGAGATGTGGAGGAGTTTTTGGGACTTGGAGTTGTCCTTGGTGATGCTGCAGGGATAGTTACCGGACATTTCATGCCCTCCCATGGCCCACTGGGTGGAACGTGGAAGAGTGTGGGCTATGATGTGGACCACTGACCATGAGGTGCAGCGGTACTTAGAGTTGTATTCACCAAATGCAATGAATGTCTCATGATGATGGAGGAGATTTTTTGCTTTGGGGGGAGGAGTGGGGTGAGGGGGGTGGGGAGTATATGGGGACCTCATTTTTTTAATGTAATATTAAAAAATAAATAAATAAATAAATTCAGAATCATTTGTAATGGGCATGGAAAAGAACAATAATGAAATATACCTAAGTGGCTTGTAAATTATATTGGATTGTTTGGAGTTGTGAAGTAGACATTCCTATATTTTTTCTCCAAAGCTCCCTCAGCAGCCCCAACTCCTATGCCTTGGATAATTTTCAGATGCCTAATAATTCAAATTATCCCTGTGGTCTTGTGAGACGTGAGTGTTTGGGCACCCACAATATTGTTCCAGACACGTAATTACAGTTTGTGATTTATGCTAAGAAAGGGATTTTGTTGGTAGTTAAACCTAAAAGGTAGATCTCCTCAAAAATGGAGAGAAGAGGCTGAAACTGAATAAAAGTCAGCCATGCACAGAAAATATGGGTACCTGCAGAGTACTCCCTTGTATTATTTTAGTAATAGGTGAAATGTGTCATATTAGTGCAGTCTAATGTGAATTTCCTTTAAGAGGAATGAGTTTGAATATCTTTACTTATATTTAGCAGTGTGGGAGCCAGGAGATCAGGATGTATCCACTTAAATGAAACACAGCCTGAAGCACATAGCTGCCTGGCATAACCTATGCAGTTTCTAGTTAAATTGTAAAGGTCTACTGCAAACTTTAATCTTCTCAAGGTTATATACTCCCTTCCTGTGAAAACATCACCAAACAGTCCATTTGTGTGTGCAATGTACCTCTTGCAGAATGGATGGTGTTGGGAATTCTCATAAAATGAGTTACATAATATTCACTCATCAGTAGAAATTATGCAGAGAAGAGCTACCAAAATAAGAAAACATCCAAAAACATGCTATATTGGAGTCAGAAACTAAACTGAGATATGTTTATAGGCATAACTGAGGGATATTAGGTGGAAATCTTTTTGACTTTCAAAGCCATGTGTAAATAGATTGAATAGGAATGCGATCAGTGACAAGAGCCCATTTCCACCAAGAGGATCATCTTTATAATAACAAAATCTGTGTATGTAATGAATAATGGGGTGGGGTCTTCTTGCCTAATGGACATCAGCCTAAGACTAAGAGATTTGTTCACAAAGTAGCACATACCACCAGGAAAAGTTCTCCTTCATTAACCTATTAATGTGATGGAAACACAGCCCACAACCTTCTGATGCATCACAAGTGGAGTCCAAGAACCAGCAGGATCAGCGTCACCTAGGACCTCATCAGAAATTCAGACTTTAGGACCCCATCCCACACCTGCTGAGTTGAAACCTGTATTTTACAGGATTGAGGTATGATTTGTTTGCACAGTAAAATTTAGGAGTCAATGGTCTAATGGACCAAGGAGTAAATAAGGCCATAATTGGTCAGAGGCAAGAGAGTTTAGAAGTTAGAAGAAGTTTTGAGAGTGGACAAAAGTTCTTAGACATTACAATCATTAAGAACCATATAAAAGACCACATTTCTCCTTTCTGGAAATGAAATATACCTAAGAGAAATATACCTAAGAGAAATGTTAATTGAAAATGTGTCTGTGGTATTAAAATCTCATGTGTGGAAAGGAAGTTGATAGTTTAAAATATCATAAATTCTCCTTGTAGTGCAATAATAGAAGAATTGTTGAGAAACATTAGCCTAGACCTACGAACAGAGAGTAGACTTTGGTGACAGGTAAGTTCCCAAAGAAAAGGAAGTTACAGAGAAGAGTAACCCATTACTAAATCTTATGCCATTTAAGTCTCCAGCTATGGGTGGTTTTCTGCATTCTCTACATTTCATTCTCTCTCAACTCCTGTTCAGTGCTTGGCTCATTCACAAATTTAGTGCCACAGGTTCTGCCTTACTTTTATGCTGCTATGACAAAGAGCACAAGCTGTGTTGGTTTAAACAAGAATTATCTGGCTTATGGGTTTTTGGCCAATAGTCCAAAATAAAGGCATGGGAGAAACCATTTTTCTCCCAGCTTAGTAGTTTTGCTTGTGGAAGTTCTCTATCCCATGGCATGGTATCACATTCCCTGGTATATCACAGAGCATATATACTGGTTTCCTCCTTCTGTGTGTTCCTCTGACATGGCTTTTATAATAATGCCTCCACTAATATGAATAAAGGATCATGCTGAGTCTGTTAGGGCATGTCCAAACAGGAACTTAGGAGATTCTATTCACAAATAAGCCCACACCAAACCTGGTAATATATTTTCAAAGGATCCTATTTACAAGTTGACTCACATCTGCAGGTACAAATATTATGTTTAAACACATATCTTTTGTGGGCATACGAGATTTGATCTCCCATAGTTGACCCTCTGTATTCTATAAAAGATAATGTTTTTCCTTCATGCAAAATATATTCACCCTATCACCATATGCCAAAAGTCTCACAAAATTAGCTATGTATTGACTCTGTCCATTAGGAAAATTCTTTTTCATGCATAGACATGTGGAAAATAGAAATACATGCTTTGCTTACAAAATAAAGCAGATATTTATTTTGCTTAAGAGAAAACATTTCATTTCCAGAAAGGAGAAATGTGAAGGGACCCCATGTTTGACACAAATCTGAAACTCACAGGGGTCATTTCCATTAGATTTCAAGTTGTATCATCTGTGGATTGATGCTTTATATATAGGACCTGCTGGTGTGGAAACTGCTTTTTCAAGTGCTTTAAACCTTTTAAACTGTTAGTTCTATTTCCCTTGAAAAACTTGAGTCATACAATTTCCCCTCCTTATCATCTGGGACCTCCAGTAGTGGAGTGTTTATTTTGCCATCAATTGTCAGCATTCCCACTTTTTCCCATCACATATATGCACTCAGAGAAGACATAAACCATGATATTGGCAAAAATGTTATTGGTGAGAGTTCCCAAGTGGAAACGGAACTAATTCACAGCAACAGGAAAGTAGGATACATGAATTTAGATATATTTAAAAAAAGGATTACCATGGACAAAAGACCATTATTTGTCTATATCCATACCCAAAATGTGGATAAAATCAGGGAAATAAGCCTGCAAAAAATAATATATAAATTATAATTGATTAATATAAATTGCACAAATAATCAAAATTAACATTTATGTTGGAATTAGGAGAGTGGTTTTCCAAAAATGGGGAAGGGTTCTACAAAAGAGTAGATGGGTAGGAAATTCTAAAGTTCTATTTTAACAGGAGTATTCATTTTGTAAAAATTCAGCAAACTAAATATATGAAATATACTCCTCAGTGTAAGTAATATTTTGCTTCAGTTATTTTTATTGTGATACCTCCAATAAGGAGGTATCAGGATGAATTAGTAAATGCATAGACTTTCACTCACATACTATTTAACGTTTAAAACAAAATGTGTAGAAAGGGCACACATTTTGATTAAAGAAATGGAAAAGTCACCTATTTTGTCAAATAAATTTTTTCAAAACATCCAACCCAGTCCTGCCCCCCAATGCATATCCCATTGCATATTAACATCTAGATTTCTTATTTCAGTGAGGAGATGCTAATCATAAATACAATTCTTTTCTACAGTAGTGCAATATATGATTTAAAGTTTTTCTTCATCAGTTTTATGAGCATATCTGAAGTTAGGGTATTTCTCAGTCCATGAAATGATCATAGGATTGCAATTTCTGGTTCTGAAACTTTCAGCCCTGTAACCACAGGCATTTTCTCTGCCCCAGAAGAAATGGCATTTTTATAACTTCCCTCCCAAATAATCTTTTCAGAGTCCTCATCATTTCTTTATTCCTCAGACTGTAGATAAATGGGTTCAGCATGGACATGATCACAGCATACATCACTGAGTTCGGTGATGCAATAGAGCTAACATACACCCCCAGGAGTGTACCATAGAATGAGAAGACCATTGAGAGGTGAGATGCACAAGTGGTAAAAGCTTAATACTTCCCCTCAACTGATAAAATTGCACATAAAGAGGAAAAAATCTTGGAACTATAGAAAATGATATCAGTGATAGGACACAAACCCAGCAATCCACCTGTAAAATGCGTTATTGAGTAAGGTGTCAAAACAGGACAGTTAGATCATCTGATCAAGGTCACAGAAAAAATAGGGATTTCCAAATGTTTATGAAAGGACTTTTGAAACATTGTTAAGTTTTGTTACAAGGAATGCAGGACACATATGACCCAGGACCCCAGAACCAGCAGTCCACAGATCTGGAGGTTTATGATGGCCATGTAGCTCAAGGGGAGACAGATGGCCACAAAGTAGTCATAGGCCATCACAGCTGGAAGGAAGGCCTCCAACCCCACAAAGACAACAAGAAAGTACATCTGGGTGAGACAGCCCAACCTGCATAGGTTATGACTCATATATGTGCCTCTATGTTCATCAGCATCTTTGGCATAGCGGTGGTAGTTAAACAGATGTCCCTAAAGGACAGGGTGGAGATCAAAGAAGCACCTGAGCTTGTGGAAGTGGATGTCAGCAACAGTGGCCAGGACGATGAGCAGGTTCCCAAATATGGTGACAAGGTCCATGGACAGCCCAAAGAGGAAGGACTATAGTTCTTGTTCCTCTGAAAATACCCAAAGGAGAAATTCTGAAATTCCTGTATTATTATTTCCTGGTTCCATGTGCTCGATGTGACTAACTGGAAAGAAAAGTAGTATGTCTAATTTTCAAACAATCATTTCCTCCTATGTATAATTTATATTTTGGAGTCAGGAAATTAATTTCTGGATTTGTTTATGAAACCTAAAGAGAGAGTGCCATCTCTGATTAGCAGTTGCTCCCCTTCTTTCAAAATATTCCCCAATCGGTCATGCATTGTAAAATTTTTATGGAAACTCATTCATTCACCTGTGGAATAAATATTCAGTCTATCCATGCTGCAGGCACTTGACTAGGCAATGGTAATATGCAGAAAACAAAATTTGCCTCCAACCTGATGATGGAGAAAGATAATAAGCAAATAAAAGCATACCTACATAATGTGTCATGTCTTGACAAATGCTAAAATGAAATGAAAGTCAGTAAAATTGAGACCTTCAGAAAGGGTGCTAGATATAATGCAAGGCTGATGGAAGAGGAAACATTTGAAAAGGCCTCAGGTCAGAATGTGGAGAAAGTGGACACCGTAGCTGCTGAGGGTAGGGAGAGGGAAGAAGAGATATGATGTGGGGGCATTTTTAGGACTTGGAGTTGTCCTGAGTGGTACTGCAGGGACAGATGCTGGACATTGTAGGTTCTGCCATGACCCACTGGGTGGACTGGGGTAGAGTGTAAACTACAATGTAAACCATCATCCATGTGGTGCAGCAGTGCTCCAAAATATATTCACCAAATGCAATGAATGTCCTTTGATGATGAAAGAGGTTGTTGATGTGGGAGGAGTAAGGTAAGGAGAGTGGGGGATATATGGGGACCTCTTAAATTTTTTGAATGTAACATTTAAAAAAGAAAGAAAGAAAAAAATCAGAAAAAAAGAGATGCCTTATAATCAAGATCATAATAGAGACTTCTAACGGTCATTCCACCATTCTATCAATCTAGTTGCTTCATGATGATGGGGAACTTAGTAAGACCAGTGAATTCCATGAACATGTGCCCATCCCCATATTTAATTTGCTGTGAAGTGTGTTGCTTTATCAGAAGTAATGATGGGTGGTATACCATTGTGTTGCATAAGGCATTCTACAAGACCACAGATGGTACTTTCACAGAAGCATTGCATGCAAGGAAGACAAGTCCATATCTAGAATACAGATTTATCCCTTTAAGAAAAACAAACATTGCTCCTGCCATTATGAATGCAGTCCAATGTACACAACCTTCAACCAATATCAGGCCCATCACATCCAGGTAGTGTGCCATGTCAGGGACGGAGTGTTGTTCTCATTTGCTTGCAGATTGGGCACTAAGCTTAGTAAGTCTTGGTGAGTGGAAGTCCATGTTGCTGAGTCCATGCATAATTTCCATTCCTACCACCATGCTCAGTTTGTTCATGAGCCCATTGGGCAATAACAAAGCAAGGCATCCCGTGCACAGATTATTAAAACTCTCCTTTACTAAAGTGAACTTCTGGCGAGCAATCACATGGGAGACAAATATCTTCCTGTTTTTTGCCCATTCAGAAAGGTCAGTCAACATACTTCTTCCCCAAACCTCTTGTTTACCCCTTTGCCAATCGTCTTCCTTCCAAATCCCAGATCATCCACTGAACACAGCCCAGGAATCATTGTATAAGTAATACATGACTGGCCATTTCTCCTTCCCAACAAAATGAATAACCAGGTGCCCTGCTTGAAGTTTTGCCACTGTGAGGATTTCATTTCATCACTTCCCTTCAGGGTTGACCCAAAAAGGATCTGTAGTGCTGAGACCTGTCCACTTACAGGTAGTACCTATCTATCATGCAGAACAAGAACAAAATTTTCCTTTTTCAATTGGTTACAGTGATTCCCCATGAGATGATTCCTGTTGACTTGGAAACAGAAGGCAATGAGGCAGAAGTTGGGCCATGGGCATTTGGGTCATTTCCTCCTGAAACTTACTAGTGTCATCAGGGCCAGCACGAGCCAGATCTCATATACTCCAGCTCCAATTTGTGAGGGAATGCTGCTGTGCACACACATATTTATGGGATCAGAAAATGTCCAGCTAAATAGGGTCTACTGGTAAACTGTTGGCCCATGGTTAAGTAAGTGTTCAGCCTCCACCAAGACTCAGAAGTGAGGAAAATAATGTTTCTTAAAAGGAGAGTATTTATCTACAAAGGATAACAGGGACTTTGTCCAAATTCCGTGGGGTCAACATTGTGATTCTACCATGTGGTAACATCAAAGACTGTAAAAGCCCTTTCTATTTGCAAGTAAAGCTTGCAGCATCATTGGAACATGAGATCCAAGTTTCAGAGCAGCTTGCTCAGCATCCTGAAATGTTACAGGTCCTCCATATGTCCAAATCATCGCTCAAAAGAAGTGGCTTTACAGGTCATATTGATAAATGGACTGGAATACTGCATAGAAATGAGAATACATTGCCTCCAAAATCCAAGGAGGCCAAATAAATTGTTATGGCCCTTTTTTCTGTTGTAGGAAGAGCCATATGCAATAGCTTATCTTTCACCATAGAAAGGATATCTTAATATGCCCCATAGCAATGGGACACCAAGAAATTTCATTGAAGTGAAAGGCCTATGAATTTTTACTGCTTTTTTTCTGCCAGGCTCTGACATGCAAATGCCTTACCAGTAACTCTAGAATAGGTGCTAACTCTTGCTCACCAGGTCCAATCAGCAAATTGTCATCAATAGAATGAGAATGGACCAGTGTGATGTTTATGGGAGGGAGACAGTCAAAATCCCTTGGATTACATTATGACATGGTGCTGGAGAGTTGATATACACCTACAGTGGAGAGAGTGAAGTTGTATTTCTGGACATGCCAGATGAAAATAAACTTTCTTGTGATCTATACTAACAAGAATTATAAAACAAGATTTCTCAGATCAATAGCTGCATATCAGGTGTGTTAGTTTCCCAACTGCTGAAATAAATACCATACAATGTGTTGGCTTAAACAATGGGAATTTATCATTTCATACTTTTGAGGCTAGGACAAGACCAAAATCAAGGTGTCAGCAAGGCAACACTGTCCTTGAAGAGTGTGGAGTTCTTGGGTTGGCAGCCAGTGATCCTTTGCCCACAAATGTCAGTACACATGAAGACAGCATCCTCTTTCTCATCTGAGCTGCATTTTCTTCCAGTTTTTTCCTGTTGATTTCTCTCTATGGCTTTCTCTATAGGGCCTTCAGTATTAGGATTAAGACCCATCCCCAGTCAGTTGGTGACATCTTAACTAAAAATAATATTTTCCCATGGTCCTGTTTACAATGGGTTCACACTCACAGGAATGGATTAGGAACACATTTTCCTGGGGTACATAATTTAACCTGCCACACTATGTATCGGGGATGTGTTAAAATGCTCAAGAAGTGATAGCACATATGGAACAGAAGGTGCACTTGAGTCAGTGCCTGGTTAAGTTTACTGTATTCTACTGTCATTGTCCAAGGTCTATCTGTTTTCTGCACAGACCAAACAGGAGACATGAAGGGGATTTGGTTGGCATCACTAATGCCACATCCTTCAAGTCCTTGATCTGATGCTAATCTCTGCAAATATTTCAGGAATCTGATATTGCTTTTGTTTCACTTTTTTGCTGGATAAAGTCATTTCCACTTTATCCTTTATTACCCTTTATTACCATAATAGTCCCAACTCCACAGAATACAGAACCAGTGTGGGGATTCTGTCAGTTGCAGAGTATATCTGTTTCCATTATATATTTTGATACTGGGGGGTTTACCACAGAATGTAATTAGAAACCCACTGGAATCATTTGAGAGACAAACCTGAGCTAAACCTCCGTTGATCACCTGATGTCCATTAGCCCCTACCTTACTGGGGAGCAGAATGACATTTTGAGTTTCAGGAAGCTCATGTAAGTTCAGAGGCAGTGTCTAATAATTCCCAAATGTCCAAACATTTCATTATCACCAATGTTACAATCACCCAGATAAAATGCTGTTGGTCTATTTGGGAATTGCTGGAAGAATAACCATATAAATTTCTTTGCAGCTTTGCAGTATAGCAGACTCCTTCCCCATGTCTCTTGGTCTTCCCTTGTTTCTAGGATTTGGGGGCCAATAAGCCGCCTCACCTCTGGGAATTGATTGAGGGACATATTTTATGTCTGTGTGTGACTCCAATTAGGCTTCTGTTCACTTGACCTAGTACACTTCTCCTTATAGATATCAAGTCATATTCTAGTAGACTGCCCATCAATTTCACTTCCTGATACCCCAAGATCAACTAGCCAATGCTACATGTCTGTGAATCAGATCATTCTGATGACAGCTTTGTATATTTTATCCATTAGGGTAGCCACATCCGCCTTGTACCTGGCAATTAAGTGCTGCCACACAACTTCTGCTCACTCAAAACCTCACAATTCCCATTGTTTTTGAGGATGCAAGTTCAGGGAAAGCAGTTCTCACACTAATTTCTGATATACAGAAAAAATGACCACATGGCTCTTGAAGAATGATGGGGCTGCTCTCACAATTTATTCCTTACAAATTTAGTGAAATGTGTATCCTCTTGACATTTCTTGGGTGAGTGAGCAGGTCTTACATGATAAATCCAATCCAACATCCCAATCTTTCTAAGCCTTTGAGTTCCTTATCAACATTATAACAGAACAATTCTGGCATTTCAACATCACTTAAGGTAGGCTACTGTTCAGCCCATGCTTCAGCAAAGAACTGAACAAACTGATGAAGCCCTTCTAAACTGATGAGTCCAGGATCTCTGCTTATTGGGCCCTTACCAATAAATTCAGCCTGATCAAACTCTGTGGTCCGTGCAAGATTATCCAGTACCCTGTATATTCATTCCCACACATATTCCCCCAAATTCTCTTTGTACATTGGAAAATTCATGTATTTACTTTGGAGTGCAGCACATTTAGTACCTCGACTTTCGGGACTTACTGGGATTTCAGTGTGGTTTAAGTTTGGAATAAAAGAGGGGTGGTGGCAGTTGGTCATGAAGGGAGTTTGTTTTGTCTTGAAATCCACTACCTCAGAGGGTTCCATTACAGTTACATCTGGTGAAACATGCTTATTTTTTTTCAGCTGAGGAGGGAAGGCTGATTCCTTAGGGCACACTGGAGGGCAGGTGCCTGATTCCTCTGAGCAGAGCATTACAGGTTAATCTGGCAAAGAACTTTCCTCACCATCATCATCCATATGGCCTGATTCCAAGTTTTAGGATCCCATTCTATCCTGTTGAATGCCCTCACTTTAAAAGCAGATGCCCTGCATATTGGAAACTTAATTTGCATTATAATTCATCACTCACCCAATGAAACTAACCAGCTGGTTTGCAGTAACCTGAAGCCTTCAGGTCCAAAAACAGGAGATTCCTTCAGGGCACACACAGCAACTTTCCTGTCCTTCAGGTGGTGGTTGAGATGCAAACCTGAAGCCCTGAGCTCATTCTTTAACAATTTTATCCAGCATATTGAGGACCAACCAGCCTTTATAATTTTTATTTTATTTTATTTTTTTTAAAGTTTATTTATTTATTTATTTAATTTCCCCCCCTCCCCTGGTTGTCTGTTCTCGGTGTCTATTTTGCTGCATCTTGTTTCCTTGTCCGCTTCTGTTGTCGTCAGCCGCACGGGAAGTGTGGGCGGCGCCATTCCTGGGCAGGCTGCTCTTTCTTTTCACGCTGGGCGGCTCTCCTCACGGGCGCACTCCTTGCGCGTGGGGCTCCCCCACGTGGGGGACACCCTTGCGTGGCACGGCACTCCTTGCGCGCATCAGCACTGCGCATGGCCAGCTCCACACGGAGTCAAGGAGGCCCGGGCTTTGAACCGCGGACCTCCCATATGGTAAGCGGACGCCCTAACCACTGGGCCAAAGTCTGTTTCCCTATAATTTTTAAATGCATAAAATTTTAACTTCATAAAACACAGTTAAATTATCAAATATACTGTCTCCCAGAGGCTTGCCTCTCATGAGCATTTGAGTAGCAGTATCCAAAAGTAATACTTGTAAATCTTTATCGTGATTTCACACCATGGACTATCAGTGTCTTCTTGATCACTGGGAAAAGTCATGTCTCCTGCTTAAGCTAATCACCTGAGAGAAACCTTTTAAAACCCAGAACAAACTCAGGAATTTCATCCTTAAAATACTCTTTCTCAAAAAGACATCCTGATATCAAATCTGTATTAGGATTCCCTAGAAAAACAGAATTGTGGTTACTATACGATTAGGCTTCTATTAATAAACTATGGGTATTGGCAAGTCTGAATTCGTTAGGACAGGCCACAACTTAGAAACTTGATTAAGATAACTCAGATTCTCCAGGAGAAACTGTCTTTCTGAAATAGAAATAGAAATTATTCTTTCTGACTGCTAAAATTCTCAGTTCTCCCTTGAAAGCCACCTACTGATTGGTTGAGGAGACTTCTCTCCTTACTGAAGGAAATCTCTTTAATGACTGTAGATGCAATCAACTCTATATGCAATCAGCTTACTAATCATATCAATCTATCTACAAAATACTCTCATGGTGGGAAGAATAGGTGCAATATGGGGACATTTTCAGGACATTGGAATTCTCCTGCATAAAATTGCAATGATGACTACCCACCATTATAGTCAAAACATATAAAGTAGTGTGGGGCAGAATGAAAACTACAATGTAAACTATACTTCATGGTTAATAGCAATGCTTCAATATGTGTTCTTCAATTTTAAAAAAATATACCACACTAATGAAAGATGTTGTTAATGTGGGAAAGTGTGGGAGGGAATATGTAGGAAGCCCTTATGTTTTTGATGTAACATTTATGTAAACTAAAGCTTATTTAAAAATAAAAAATATTTATAAAAATTAAATCTCTTAGGCATAGAACTCTAAGAAAAAAATACTATCACATTAACATTGGTCAAGGAAGCAGTTTTGGCCCAGTGGTTAGGGCATCCATCTACCACGTGGGAGGTCCACAGTTCAAACCCCAGGCTTCCTTGACCCGTGTGCAGCTGGCCCATGCACAGTGCTGATGTGCACAAGGAGTGCCCTGCCTGCAGGGGTGTCCCCCGCATAGGGAAGCCCCACACGCAAGGAGTGCGCCCCATAAGGAGAGCTGCCAGTGTGAAAGAAAGTTCAGCCTGCCCAGGAATGGCACTGCACCCACAGAGAGCTGACACAGAAAGATGATGCAACAAAAAGAAACACAGATTCCCAGTGCTGCTGATACGGATAGAAGCAGTCACAGAAGAAGATGCAGCGAATGAACACAAAGAGCAGACAACTGGGGGGGGAAGGGAGTTTAGGGGAAAGAAATAAGTAAAAATAAATCTTTAAAACAAAAACAAAAACAAAGCATTAGGTCAAAGCTTGTTTGAGCAAGAACCGTAACCTAGATAAATTTACAAATGAAATTAACAATCATTAAATGTCTCATTAAAATGAAAGGGAACCACTCCTATTTCCATGGGTCAGTTGTGCCATATTCTATACTGTAGAAGACATTTTTTAGAATCTATGAATTAAAATACACCTGCTATGATGACTGTGTAAACCACCAAATATGTATAGACCTAGTTAAAGACACACACACGCATACAGACACAAAGTCACACACAGACAAAAATAGACATATGCAGACATACACACAGGCACACACAGGGATGGAAACACACAGTGAAACAGGAAGACACACACAGACACAAAAGCACACATAGACACACAGCAACACAGAGACATCCACACAGAGACAGACAAACATACCCTACAAAACGATTTCCTGGTGCCCTGCTGATCAAAGGTCCTTCTCACCCACAGAAAACTGAAAAGAGCGTGGATAAGTACAGCTCAAGCTGCTCCTCATATTATGTCCCCAAAATATTTAGGAATGATACCTTAAAATTCCAAAGACTCCTTCCACATGAAAACTAGGGGTTTCATTTTGGTATAGCAATTATCTTTCCTGTGTTTAAAGAAACACAATAATCTGTTACATAGGCAAACAGAGATAAATAAAATATGCTTGATGAAAAAGGAAAATTGTACTGAAAAACTCAGGGGCTGTGATAAAGAAACTTTCCTTGGTTCTCATGGCATTCCACACTAGATAATATACACTCATACCCAGAAAAGCTAATAAAAGAGCAAAAAACAGTTTAAAATAAAAGTAATGACATTTTCATGGTCTCAAGACATCATACAGATTGAAACATGGAAGAATAAAATGAGTGAAGGGAACAAACCAACTTTACACAAAAGAAAATATACTAGGCAGCACAAAAGTTGGAAATTTTTTATAAGAAACAGTAGAATATATTTAAAGGATATTAAATGTAAATAATTGGTACCAGATAAAATTCATTTTGAAGCACGATCTACCATTACATTAGCTGTTGAAATTTAGTAGGAGCCTAAATATTTTATTTCCTAATACAGTCACCTATAAAGGATTGATCTTGGTATCCATCCTCCTGAAATAGTTTAGATGATGAATTAATATTTGCAAAATTCTTAGCATGGTTCCTTCCTGTCCATTAATGAATGGCTTTCACAGGTCATGAGATAAGGCTAATTTTTATTCTACCTCTCAGATGTGTCATTTTTTTCTAAATAAGCTTCCAATCCTCCATCCATTTTTTAGTTCCTTAAGATCCCTCCCAATAATCACTGATGGCATGCCCTTTAGATTATGCAGATAATAAAGATGACCTGTTGTCCAATGATGAAGAAAAAATGCTTTCAGGAGATGGAAGAATGTGATGCGATTACAGAAATAGATGTAACCCTAAAAGACAAAAAGTAAAAAAAAAGAAAACAGTGGTGTGAAACCAAGAGGGCAATACATATAAAATATAAATCATTATCAATCATTTATATAATATGCATAAATATTAATTAATATAAACATTAAGTCAAAGGAAATGGGTCATTCTGGACAGGGCTCACCAGGGGAAATTCTCTAGGGAATCTGTGACTGTTTGTTCATCTTGCCATAGTGTGTTATATCAGTGCATGGAGACCCACATAATGAACGGCAAGATGTTGGACTTCCATCTTGGGAAAGCCTGCTGTGTTCTCAAATAGTGAGGCATGAGTCTCTGGAGAGTATGGGCAATATCTAATAGGGGAGGGAAAACCGGTGTGTCATGCCCACAGTGTTGTTGCAAGTAACTATTAAATTTTTTCTGTCAAGGAGTGAAGCCTGGTGGTTGCCACAGGTCCTGAGGGGAATGGGAAGGAGATATAGAGTAGATGGAAGAGGGAGCATTTTGGAGAAGCGGAGGTGTTCTACATGATATTGCTATAATTGATATAGGTCAAGTTGAATTGCATCAAAATTTTTGCAAGTGTATGGTCTAAATTTTTAACCATAATGTAAACCATTTACCATGGCTGGTAGCTGTTTCAATATTTATACATCAGTTGTAGGAAATATAACAGTCACATATAAAACGTTATTAATAAGAGGAGGAAAGGGGGAAGAAAGTTGTTCATATGGGAGTCCCCTGTATTTGGTACATGACTCTTCTATAACCTAAAAACTTTGAGGACAAAATAAATTACAAAAATGTAAGTAACTGAGATGATATGTGAAAGACAATGTTATTGTACATATAGGACAACAGATGTTACAGTGATGAAAGGGAAAATGTCAAATTTTTAAAATATTTTTTCATTATTCTTATAATATGAAAATTTTAGTTTTTTGTATTTTATTTCTTTATTTTTAAATTATCATTTCCATTTCTTTTTCTTATAAATCATATATACCTATTTTATTTGTTTCATTTTTGAAGAAGTTTTGGATTGTGGAAGGGTCACAACTGTGGCCAGGGAGTACCACTGGTGTGGGTTGGGATGATTCATGGGAGGATGCACACCTGAGCATATACATAAGGCATATAAATGTGTTCAAATGTTCATGGGCCATTTTTATGGTAGGTGTAGATTCAAACAACAAATGAAGGAATATTAAATCTCCATCCTGGGAGCTCTGCCACATTTTCTAATAGATGAGCAACAATCCCCCAGGTACTGGGGAAATGACTAGTGAAGAAGGATGGTCCATTGACAGGTTCTTTATATTGATGACTGTGCATATGAACCTGTACTCTTGAAATTGAAACTTAGCCTAGTATTATCTATTATCTAGTATTATCTAGTATTATAGATTGTCAAAGATTTGCCTCCTGGGAGCCTCCTTGTTGCTCAAATGTGGCCTCTCTCTAAGCCAGATTCAGCACATAAATACATTACCCTCCCCCCAGCATGGGACATGACTCCCAGGGATAAGCCTCCCTGGCACTGAGGGATTACTACCAAACACCAACTAGTAACACAACTGTTAAAAGACCTTTACCAAAAGGGGGAAAATGTAAAGATGAATGAGTTTATATGGCCAAAAGATTTCAAAGTGAGTAGGAAGGTCATTCCAGAGGTCATACTTATGTATGTCTCAGCAGGATCTCTTTCTCTGCCATAGTAGATACTACCACAAAGAGTGGAGTCCTGAGTGCTCTGGAGACATCCAGACACTGTAGTCAGGGCAGATAGCTCAGGAGTTTTGTGCCTTGCCAGTGGGCACTACTTTGGAATTTATGCCACCCAGAGTGACAGAGTTGGACTCAGTTGTGGTTTCCCTACATATGGCTCCTCTGTTCTTCTATCTGAACCTATAATTAGTATTAAAGTTGGTAGGTGTATGCCAAGAGACTTAAATCTTTTGGCTTCCCATGTGCCAGCTGGATCCTGAGCCGCAACAGAGTTACAATACCTAATCTCCACAGCATTGATCTCACCCAGGACAATTAACATGTATGTGATATTACACAACTATCATACCAAGATACTGAGTGAGTCTACAACTGCAAGCAAGAGTGTCCCACCCATTGGCCCTATGGAATAACATCCCCTTCTCAATTAGTGATGGAGTAGACATCATGATCATAGACTCCTCAAGATTGGTGAATTAACTATGGACTAAAGTAGACTTCCTGGTATTCTACTATTGACTTATTGTGATTCTAGCAATGGAAGAAACTATATCATTGATGTGGAGGCAGTGACTACCGCAGGTTCTGACATCAGAGAGAGGGAAATACAGGAGTAATGCAGGGGCTTTTTGGTGACTTGGAAATTCTCCTGAATGACATGGCAATATCAGATACAGGTCATAATAAATCTTGCCATAACCTAGATAGTTGGGCAGGAGTGAGTGTGAAGTACAGTGGAAACTTTAATCCACACTTAATGGAAATGCTCCAAAATGTATTCATCCTTTAAACTAATGTACCTCACTATTTAAGGATGTTATTAATGTAGGAAAATGTGGAAGGTGTGGGGAGCAGGGCATATGGGAATCCCCTATATTTTATGTGAAATTTGTATAATCTCATTATCTTTAAAAAAGTAAAATAAAATAAATTGTAAAAGTAAATAAAGTTGATTGCAGTGATGAACGCAGAAGCCTTTAATTATTTCAAAGGCAATTGAATGTACACTTTGTATGTATTGTATGGTGTGTGATTATTGTTTAAAAAAACTGTTTTTTAAAAAATATATAATGAATGTCACCATCTACGTAGCCATAGGTATTTGCAATGGCATGGAGGTTTGTACAGTAGCAACTTATGGCTGCAAATCAGAACACTCCATTGAAAGGGGTATGATAGCCAAAATGTCAACCTCCTGTGTTTAGTCATATCTGATCAAGAATATATATTAGAAATTAATGAATACAAGTCTATGTGATTAACCAAATACCATTAATTGAACGCTCTGGGTGGATTGTATGCTTTATTAAGCTGTATCAATAAATTTGATTTTTTAAGAAAAGAATATAGATTAGAGATTTGAACATACAAGAGATAAATTACTGACTGATAGAGGAAATACCTAGGTTACAATTTGTCATCTCTTTAAATTTTATGACAGTTTTGAACAAAGGCAGATATTCTATTCAGAGGAAATCAAGAAGTGATATTCATAGGCAGCATTGTAAGAACTCAAGCAGGAACAGGAGGTGATCCAATGAAATTATTCAGAAAATGCAATCCATTCCTGAATGACACTGAAAAACTACTTAAACATGTACATGAATCTTGCATTCTTCAAGGAGAACACTTTCATTATCAAAAATAAAATCTTGCTCTATAACACAATGTGTGATTTAAAATTTTACTTCTTCGTATTTGAGGTCATCTTGACTCTAGGCAGGTCTATATGCACGTACTGAACAAAGAAAGGAAATAAATAGCTCTAAAGTTTCAGGAGCTGCTAAAACCAGTCTTTCAGCTGTTGCAGGACAAATGACACTTTGTAGACTTTCCTCCCAAAACACTTTTTCAGAGCCTTCTTTATATCTTTATTCCTCAGACTGTAGATGAAGGGGTTCAGCATGGGTGTGACCATAATGTACATGACCGCAGCCGGTGCACCTGAATGTGTGTTGTGTGAAGCAGCAGGACTGAGGTACACCCCTATGGTCGTGAAATAAAATAAGGAGACTACTGAGAGGTGAGATGCACACGTTGAAAATGCTTTATACTTCCCCTGAGCTGACGAGATTGCAAATACAGAGGAAACAATCTTATAGTAGGAGAAAAGGATTCCAGCAAGGGGACCCCCGGCCAGCACTCCAGCTATTAAATACATTACTAAGTAATTGAGAAAAGTGTCAGAACAGGCAAGTTGGACCATCTGACGAAGTTCACAGAAAAAGTTTGGGATTTCTACACTTGAACAAAAGGACAGTTGTGACACCAATAAACTCTGTAAACAGGATTCCATAACACTCATGGTCCAGGACCCCAGAGCCATCAGGACACAGATCTGGGGTTTCATAGAGACTGTATAGTGAAGGGGGTGGCAGATGGCCACAAAGCGGTCATAGGCCATCACGGCCAGGAGGCAGTCATCCAACCCTCCAAAGAGCAAGAAAAAATACATCTGGGTGAGGCAGCCTGCATAGGTTATGACTCTACTCTGTGCCTGGATGTTCACCAGCATCTTTGGGACAGTAGTGGAGGATAAACCAATATCACAAAGGGACAAGATTGAGAGGAAGAAGTACATGGGTGTGTGGAGGTGACAGTCAATGATGACGGCCAGGATGATGAGCAGGTCCCCAAAAATGGTGACCAGGTACATGGACAGGAACAACCCAAAGAGGAGGGGTTGCACTTCTGGAACTTCTGTAAATCCCAGGAGAAGAAATTCTGAAATTTGCGTTTCATTTCCAGGTCCCATGTGCCTGATGAGACTAAGAAGAAACAAAAAGGAACATGGATAGTTTCACAAAGCAAGTAGCACTGTCCAAACAGAAATGTTACATTGCCTATTTCAGTGATAAATTTAATATCTATATTATTTATATAGATCTTATCCCTTTAGTGTATTTCTAGTGCCACCTCTGACTATGAATTCCATCCCCCAAACTCGGCCTTTTACCAAGCATTCATGAAAACTATGGATTTCATGAGATATTCATTCATTTGTGGAATATGTATTGAGTTGTGACTAAGAGGCAAGGAGAGTTGTGGCAATGAGTTTACAATGCTGTAACTCAAAAGTCCTAACCATCAGCACATAGAGAATACATGCAATTAAAACATTATCATATTACAAAGGGGATGATTTCACATGCTTTAAGGAAAAGAAAGCAGGTAAAAAAAAAGTGAAATGACGGAGCTATTTTTCACTTGGTGTTCAGAAAAGTCCCAGATATGATATGAAATTCAAAGAGGTACCTGAAGGAAAAGAAGGTAGTAGCCATGAGGATATAACAGGAAGTTTGTGCCCAGTGGGATAACTTCCAGAATAAAGACCCTAAAAATGACTTTTTTCCAATGTTCAGAGTGAACAAGGAGGTCAGTGTGGCAGGGAAATGATTAAGAGGATAGTGAATAGAGATGATTTCAGAGGAAGTTTAAGAACAAGGCAGCCTTGTTGCTGTTGAATCTTCAAATTCAGGGAGTTCTTTTTCCATATTCTGAACCTCTCACTATTCATTAATTTGGATGCAAAGCTATCCCACCAAATGGAATGGAACTAGTCCTATTGGCATTTTTAGAATAGCCTCTAGGCTCTGTACTATAGAAGACAACCTATTGTAATATATGAGCTTAGATACCACTGCTCTGAGGACTGCTTACATCACACATCACATCCCATACACACTTCACACACACACACACATAATGCACACCTTAGCATCATCGGGCTGGAGTTAACATCATGCTCTTCTCATATTCAGCCACACTGATAATTCAGGAGTAAATAAAATGCAAGCTGACAACATCAGTTTTTCTATTCTCCAAGTGTTTAGAAATGGTGCTCTGAAATTCTAGCTGACAAACCTCCCATGCTCATGTAACCACAGTGCTCCCTTTTGTTATGATCACTTTATTCCCTTTATTTAAAGAAACATAAAATATCTGCTCAGTAATAAGACAGGAAGGAATTAAATAGACTTAAAAGGAAAGATAAAAACTCAAGCATCACATGAGAAATTGTGATGAAGAAATCCTTTCTTGCTTCTGATGGCAATCCAATTCCAGTTTTATCACCCTTGAAGCCAAGAAAAACTAAAAAAAGAACAAAAAGAAATTCACAAAAAAGACAAAGGCAGTGATATCTTTTTACAATGACAAGACACTTAATAGAATGGTCGCTTCAAGCATAAAATGACCTATGGGAATAAACAAATGTTTCACAACTGAAAATATGTAACTAGTACAACAATGTTGGGAATTTTTATATGGTGCATTTGATGTCTTTTTAAATTATATTAAGGGCAAAATTTGGGGAATCAGATATGTCTTATTTTGAATCTTAGACTCTCAATTGCAATTCTTTCTGCATCTCTCAGATCCTATTCAACAGCCTTATTTCAGTTCCATTGTTGCTTTTCCAGCAAGAGCAGACTGAAAATTGCTCCAGATTATGTAAAGAATAAAAGCAACCTGTGGTCCACTGCAAAGTAAAATGCCTTCCAAAGGATGGCAGAAAGTGATGCAATTTCAGAAGTAGATCTAACCCCAAAAGGCACGATGAGGAAAAACAGTTGGTAATGCAATTAAAAATTGATCTATTAATCTAATGGAAGCAGAACTTTCTAAGTTTGAAAAATAATGAGGTGAACATCATATATAATGATGATAGAGAGTGAGGCAAGATGGTCACTGAGTGAACTTGCCTTTGCGGTCTGTCCCGGGAAGAGACGGCTGGGCGCGGCTGCAGGTTCTCCAAGGCGGGGCTTTTTCAGGATTTTTGCAGGGCAGAAGTGCCTGGACATCGATTGGGTGGAAAGGTAACAGAGAGGATTGGTCTAGAAGATATAATTTGGGTTCTATTGCCCACAGGTGAGACCCACACACGGGTTCCTCCCTCTTGGGGGTGGGGAGAGCCGTGATCCTGCCCGGCGGCTCCGCTTTTAGATGGCTCTGGGGTGCTAAGGAGTTTGCGAGTCCTGGATGGGCTGTTGGCAGGTTGATGCGACAGGTCGCCTTTGCGGATCGATTTGGGAAGATAGACGCTGTTTTGTTGTGAAGCGGGCGAAACTTTTGATTGTGACACAAACAATAGCGCTTCCGCCTGAATCCCTGCCCCCAAAAGCCCGGCAGCCGATCTCCAACCCAATTAGGCTGTAGGCAATAAAGGGACGTAATTGGAAAGTTGTTTTAGGCTGCGGCAAGGGAGGGGGACACGTCTGGAAGCCGATTAGGGAATATTTTGCGAAGCTTGGGAATTCCGGTTTTGGAATCTGTTTTAGGCGTCACAGGCCAGGCTTTGGATCTGTAGCAGTAAAGTGGCTGCGGTGTAGAGGCACCCTCTAGTGGCAGTGTTTTGGAATCACAGGGCGGGAGCTGTCCAAAAGCTGAAGTGAGATATACCCACATCAATGAGCCCTACTAAGTAAGTGAATTGCAGGGTTCAGACATAATATAGAGTCTGCGGATCTGACTTCCCCCATAGGGCTGGCAACCAGCTGTGGGGATCCCTGAGGGCTGTGTTACACTGCGGGGCTCCTAGGCTTCCTGTTGACCAGATTGGAGGTTGCCAGGTCTGAATTCCATAAACTCTGGTGGCCCACACCACAGAGACACACACCTCTTGAGTCCTCAATATCTCAGACTTTCCATCCCTGAATCCATCATGCACTGAGGTCAATCTGAGGTCCTTGAATGCCCTAGCCTTCAACGTTGGTGTTTTTTCTTTATCATATCATTTTGTTTTGTTTTTATTTTCATTTTGACTTATTTTTTACTTTTTTCAATGTCCTGATTGCTAAAACCGCATTATCCCCTAGTCTTCTCTCACAGCGTATCCCCAAAAGTCTTTTTTTATTCAGTTATTTAAGGTTTTTTTTGGGGGGGGTAGGTGTTGTGTAGTGGGTGTTTTAATTCTGGTTCGTGTATATCTGTTTGTTGTTTTTTCTTTCCCCTACCTGTTCCCCACCCTTTTCCCACCCCCTTTTCCTTTCTTCCTCTCATCCCTTCCCCCCCCTTTTTTTTCTTTTTTCTGTTGTCTATCTCCCTCTTGTCCCTCATATTCTACTTAGTTTATTTTAACTCAATTATACAATAGGCGCGGCAGGAAACACCTCACATTTGCTGGGTTTTCTCATCCTCCACTGCCTCATTTCTGTGTGAATTGATTTAGGCTACCTACACTATCCTCTTTCCCCGACATCTTGATATCCGCCACCATCTACGGTCTCTCCTATATTCCACCTGCCACCTCCCTTTCTTTGACCCACGAAGGGTCTAAGTCTTAATTTCAAATACCTTTGTTTTGTTTTCTGTCTGGTATCCACTCTTGAAACTATTACCTTTCTTTTCTCTTTCCATCTCTCATGAAAACAATAGCTTTTTAGCTCATACCATATTCCTCCCATATTCAATCATCTACCTCATAATATGTATTCTACCTACTGCTATAACTCTACACAATTTACATGAATCTAAACTCCATCCTCCCAGATCTCATATTCTTACTTTGTTAACATATATCACCAATACTACTTTACACTTTTCCATTGCTTACACAATTGACTTTCCCCAACACTAATACTTTCCTTTAAAGTGAAATTAACCATCAACAAGAAATTAGAATAAGAAGAACAAAGTGACAAAGAGAAGATATAACACTTATGCAAAAACAACAGCTAATTAACCCCCAAGAGTAGACAAAGAAGCTAAGGAACTGATTAAATCTGTCAAGATAAAGAGATGACCAGAAAGCAACAAAAGTCTACAAACCAAACCAGTAATCGAGAAAACATGGCTGAATCCAATCAACAAACCAAAAATCACGAAGGGGAGCAAAACTTTTCACAAGCAATGAAAGATCTCAGAACATTTATCACCGACAAATTTGACGAAGTAATGAAAGAGGTTAACAACATGAAGACATCACTTGGAGGGGAAATTGCAGACATACACAAAAACATAACAGATATGATGGGAATGAACACCACAGTTCAAGAAATCAAAAATAAACTTGCAGCAAATATCAGCAGACTAGAAGAGACAGAGCAGAGAATTAGTGATGTGGAAGACAGTACATGAGAAATCAAACAGATAGTAGAAGGGGTCAATAAGAAGATAGAAAAAGTCCAGTTAGGACTTAGGCACCTGAATGACAATGCAAAATGCTCAAACATACGTATTATAGGCATTCCAGAAGGTGAAGAGAAGGGAAAGGGGTCAGAAGGAGTGTTGCAGGAAATAATGGCTGAAAACTTCCCAAATCTACTGAAAGAGACAGATGTACATATCCAAGAAGCACAGCACACTCCACTAGTCATAAACCCCAGCAGGCCCACCCCAAGACATATACTTGTCACATTATCCAATGCTCAAGACAAAGAGAAAATCCTAAAAGCAGCAAGAGAAAAGAAAACCATCACATACAAGGGAAGCTCAATTAGATTAAGTGCTGATCTCTCATCTGAAACCATGGAGGCAAGAAGGCAGTGGCATGATATAGTCAAGGAACTAAAGGAAAAAAATTTCCAACCAAGAATACTCTATCCAGCTAAACTAGCATTCAAACATGAAGGAGAGTTCAAAATATTCACAGACAAACAGAAACTGAAAGAGTATACCAACAAGAAACCTCCCCTTCAAGAAATTCTAAAGGGAGTTCTGCAGGAAGAAAGGAAAAAACAGGAAAGGCAGAGTTGGAGGAGAGTATAAGAGCAACAACAACAACAAAAAAGCAAAAAAAAAATACAAACAAAATATGACAAACACAAATCCAATCAAAATATGGCTAACACAAATAATTCCTTGAAAGTAATAACACTGAATGTCAACGGATTAAAGTCACCTATCAAAAGATTCAGACTGGGACATTGGATAAGGAAATATGACCCATCTGTATGCTGTCTACAAGAGACACATCTTAGACCCAGAGACGCTTGGAGATTGAAAGTGAATGGTTGGAAAAAATCATACAAGCTAACAATAACCAAAATAGCTATATTAATAGCTATATTAATGTCAGACAAAATAGACTTAAAATGTGAAACAATTGTGAGAGACAAGGAAGGATACTACATTTTAGTGAAAGGGACAATCTGTCCAGAAGATAGAACGATCATAAATATTTATGCTCCTAACAAGGGTGCCTCTAAATACGTGAGGCAAATGGTGGAAAAACTAAGTGAAACAATAGATACATCTACAGTTATAGTGGGGGATTTTAATACACCACTATCAACTCTTGACAGGACATCTCATAAGAGAATCACCAAAGAAACAAAACATCTGAACAGTATATTAGAGGAGCTGGATCTAATAAACATATATAAATGGCTACACCCAAACACAGCAGGATATACATTTTTCTCAAGCGCACATGGATCATTCTCCAAGATAGACCATATGCTAGGCCACAAAGAAAGGCTGAATAAATTCAGAAAGATTGAAATCATACAAAACAATATCTCTGACCACAGTGGAGTCAAGCTGGAAATTTGAAAGGGACAGAGGCCCAGGTTTCACACCACGATTTGGAAATTAAACAGCACACTCTTAGAAAAACAGTGGGTCAAAGAGGAAATCTCAAAAGAAATCAATGACTACCTTGAATCAAATGATAATGATAACACAACATACCAAAATTTATGGGATGCAGCAAAAGCAGTACTGAGAGGAAAATTTATAGCCATAAATTCATATATCAAAAAAAGAAGAAAGAGCAAAAATTGAAGAACTAACGGCACATTTGAAGGAATTAGAAAAACAACAATAAAGTAACCCAACAGGAAGAAGAAGGAAGGAAATAACAAAGATAAGAGCAGAACTAAATGAAATAGAAAATAAGAAAGCACTTGAAAAGATAAACAAAACCAAGACCTGGTTTTTTGAGAAGATCAACAAAATTGACAAACCTTTAGCGAGACTAACAAAGAAAAAAAGAGAGAAGATGCAAATACACAAAATAAGAAATGAGAAAGGCAATATCACCACTGACCCCACAGAAATAAAGACTATCATAAGAGGATACTTTGAAAAACTATATTCCAACAAAAATGACAATTTAGAGGAAATGGACAAATTCCTAGAAACACATAAGCAGCCCATATTGACAAAGGAAGAAATTGATGATCTTAACAAACCAATCACAAGCAGAGAGATAGAATCAGTTATTAAAAATCTCCCAACTAAGAAGAGCCCAGGGACAGATGGCTTCACAGGTGAATTCTACAAAACATTCCGGAAAGAACTGACACCAATCCTGCTGAAACTATTCCAAAAAATCAAAACAGAAAGAACATTGCCCAACTCCTTCTATGATGCCAACATTACCCTAGTACCAAAGCCAAACGAAGACATCACAAGAAAGGAAAATTACAGACCAATTTCTCTAATGAACCTAGATGCAAAAATACTTAACAAAATACTTGCTAATCATATTCAACAACACATTAAACGAATTATACACCACGACCAAGTGGGATTCATCCCAGGTATGCAAGGATGGCTCAACATAAGAAAATAAATCAACGTAATACACCATATAAACAGATTGAAGGAAAAAAATCACATGATTATATCTATAGATGCAGAAAAAGTATTTGACAAAATACAGCACACTTTCTTGATAAAAACACTCCAAAAGATTGGAATACAAGGAAATTTTTTGAACATGATAAAGAGTATATATGGAAAACCTAAAGCCAATATTGTTTACAATGGAGAAATGCTAGACTCCTTCCCTCTAAACTCAGAAACAAGACAAGGATGCCCACTGTCTCCGCTCCTATTTAACATTGTCCTAGAAGTACTGGCTCGAGCACTGAGGCAAGAACCAGAAATAAAAGGCATTCAAATTGGAAAGGAAGAAGTCAAAATTTCATTATTTGCAGATGACATGATCCTATACATAGAAAACCCTGAGAGATCTACAACAAAGCTTCTAGAACTCATAAATGAGTTTAGTAAAGTCGCAGGTTATAAGATCAATGCGGAAAAATCAGTAGCATTTCTGTACACCAATAATGAGAAAGATCAGGAGGAAATCAAGAAACAAATAGCATTCACAATAGTAAAGAAAAAAATCAAATACTTAGGAAGAAATTTAACTAAAGAGGTAAAGAACTTATACACCGAGAACTATACAAGACTGTTCAAGGAAATCAAAGAAGACCTAAACAAATTGAAGACTATTCCTTGTTCATGGATAGGAAGACTGAATATTATTAAGATGTCTATCCTACCAAAACTGATCTACACATTCAATGCAATTCCAATAAAAATCAACACAGCCTTCTTTAAGGAACTAGAAAAACTAACTATGAAATTTATTTGGAAAGGAAAGAGACCCCGAATAGCCAAAGACATACTGAAAAAGAAAAACGAAATTGGAGGAATCACACTACCTGACTTCAAAACATACTACAAAGCAACAGTAGTGAAAACAGCATGGTATTGGCATAAGGAGAGACACACAGACCAATGGAATCGAATTGAAAGCTCTGATATAGAACCTCACATATACAGCCACATAATATTTGATAAAGCCACCAAACCCTCTCAACTGGGAGAGAGTGGCTTATTCAACAAATGGTGTCTGGAGAACTGGATAGCCATATGTAGAAGAATGAAAGAGGATTACCATCTCACACCTTATACAAAGATTAACTCAAGATGGATCAAAGACCTAAATATAAGAGCCAAGACCATAAAAACCTTAGAAAGCAGTGTAGGGAAAAATCTACAGGACCTTGTAATAGGAAATGGATTTATGAATATCTCACCAAAAGCACGAGCAGCAAAAGAACTAATAGAGAAATTGGACTTCCTCAAAATTAAAGCCTTCTGCACCTCAAAGGAGTTTGTCAAGAAAGTAAAAAGGAAGCCCACACAGTGGGAGAAAATATTTGGCAACCATATATCTGATAAGAAACTTAAAACTTGCATATATAAAGAACTCCTATATCTTGAAAATAAAAAGATAACCCATTTAAAAAATGGGAAAAAGACTTAAACAGATACTTCTCCAAAGAAGAAATACAAATGGCAAGAAAGCACATGAAAAAATGTTCCAAATCTCTATCTATCAGGGAAATGCAAATCAAAACCACAATGAGATACCATCTTACACCCATAAGATTGGCAGCTATGAAAAAAACAGAAGAATACAAGTGCTGGAGTGGATGTGAAGAAAGAGGAACACTCATCCACTGCTGGTGGGAATGCAGAAGGATCCAACCATTCTGGAGGACAGTATGGCGGTTTCTCAAAAAATTAGCCATAGTTTTGCCATATGACCCAGCAATACCACTGCTGGGTATGTACCCAGCAGAACTGAAAACAAGGACACAAACCGATATATGTACACCAATGTTCATATTAGCATTGTTCACTATTGCCAAAAGTTGGAATCAACCCAAATGGCCATCAACAGATGAGTGGATCAATAAAATGTGGTATATACACACAATGGAATACTACTCGGCTGGAAGAACAAATACACTACAAACACATGTGATAACATGGATGAATCTTGAGAACCTTATGTTGAGTGAAGCAATCCAGACATTGAAGGACAAATACTACATGACCTCAATGATATGAAATAACCAAGCTGCCCTAGATTGCAAGAGACTGAACGATAGGCTTACAGGAAATTGGAGGGTGGAGGAAGGATGTGAGCCGATATCTGCAGAGGTGGAATTTATGATGAGATGGTGGTAAGTATGAACACAAAGAAGAGATAAAATGGGGGCAAGGGGTTGCCTTTGGTTGGGGCTTTGCAGGTTTGAGGGTGGCTGGGGATGGGCGGATGGGTAATATTGCCCAAAAGTGGGGGTAGGGAGGGGTAGCATATGAACATAGGAGAGTGTCAGGTGTTGGTGGAGAGTAAAATGCTGAGAAAATCATATCAAAATATAATTAAGAGGGGTACCTGTTTAGAATGCTCGGAGGGGATGGTCTGATGCGGGACAGGCTCCTGGAGAATGTCTAAATGCTCATTCTGCCAGAGTGGGTGAAACCATGGGCTAGAAACCCAAGTAGTGAGAGTGGGGGTGGACCCACATCCTGGGGAGGACTAATGCCATCAAATAGAGGGAACTGTATCCCTCGAGAGAAAGTGTGGCTCCCAGGGCATTGGGGCAGTTGAGCAAGTTAGGCCCTGAACACTATTCCATCTATCTCTGGACGTGGCTCCTTGGGAAATGGAGGTTGGCTGTCACTGTGGGCACCAAGGTGGAAGGGAAAATGGACGTTAAATGTGTGGAACCAAGGTAAATGGGGGTAAGAGAGGAGTTTCGTGAGAGTACACAAGGATGGATATAAAACATGTAATATTACACCATAACATATAGGAGATGACAGACTGATAATGTAAACCATAATGTAAAACATAGGATAACTAAGAATTTAGAAAACTGTGTATCCTAAAGTATGCACCACAATGTAAGCACAGATGTCACCTTGTTTGAAAGCTATTGTCTCAGACTCTGTACATCACGTTAAGTAAATATGATGTGAATAGGGTGTAAGAGTATCGCTGTGGAAGGGAAAAGGTTTTGTGGTGGATGTATGGGAGTGCTGTATATTAAATATATGCATTGCTGTGGTCTAGGGCTCCTGTGAAGACAAGTTCAATAATTAGGGAAAAAAAGAAAAAAGAAAAAGATAGGATGGAGAATTTTTTCCAAGTCAACACGTATTCTTTATCTAACCTTTGAACCCATCACTATATGCCATTTCCTAGTAAGGGACCCTGACATTATATTGGGCTTCAAATTTCAGGGAGTTCTGGATCACAGAGTGGTTCAACAATGGCAACGGAGGAATACTGGTATAGGATACCATTGACAGGTGATATATGGCTGACAGGGAGCTGTACAGAACATATGTCCAGGGTGCATGGTAATGTGTGGATATACTCATAGTGGCAACAATTAAAAACCACAGCAGGGGGGGTACTGCGTTCCTGGCCAGTGGTGCTCTGTCGTGGTCCCTAGGGGAACAGTGACAATCTCCCAGGTGCAGCGGGGGGGACCAGGAGGGAGTGAGGGTTCAACAGTGAGCCCCTGATGCTAATGACTATGCTTGTGAGCTGATAAGCCTAAAATAAGAACAAGGCCTAGAGCAGCATTGTGCCTGGGAATTTCCTCCTGTCAGCCTTCATGTTACTCAAATGTGGCCAGTCTCGAAGCCAAACTCAGCATGTAAATGCAATGCCTTTCCCCCAGTGTGGGACATGACACCCGGGGATGAGCCTCGCTGGCACCGAGGGATCACTATCAACTACCAACTGATGATGCAACTGGAAAATGACCTTGTATGGAAGGTTCAATGTGGATCAGCAGAATATCCCTGTCTACATAAAATAACATGAATTTAAAATGCTGTTTGACCTAATGTAAGGGGAAAATGGAAAGGAGAAATGAGTTTATATGGCTATGAGTCTCTAAAAAAGAGTCTGGAGGCTGTCAGAAGGATTGCCCTTATGCACAACTGAGCAGAGTCTAAGAGACAGATAAAGCAGATAAAACCCTCAGGTATTGGTTCCTTTGAGGGCTAAAGAGAACCATGGGAGTTATGGTCATGGCAGATGGGGTTAACTACCAGGTCAGATGGCCCCTCTTTGGAACTGGTGTTTATGTGTGATGAATCTGGACTCAGATGGGATCTCTCTTCATAAGACTTTCATGCTAATGTGCTGGAGTTGCAGTTAATGTTGGGGTTTAAGATATATTTAGGGGATTTGAATCTCTGGACTGACAATGTGTTACCCAGGCCCTGAGCCTCAACAGACTCCAGCACCTACAATCTGATTTATTGGACTCACCACACTCTGCTAAGATGGAGTTGAAAAAGGACAACCACCACACCATGGAGCCTAGAGTGCTTACAACTGAAAGTAGGAGGATTGCATCCAGCATCCATGTGGAATCTGAGCCTCCTCTTGACATAGAGGTGAAATGGACACAACCAATCCAATGTCCACATAGTAAAGGTGGCATTGGATTGGGAAAAGTGGACATGGTGGCTGATGGGTATGGGGAAAGGCAGGAAGAGATGAGAGGTGGAGGCGTCTTTGGGACATGGAGCTGCCCTGGATGGTGCTTCAGGGGCAATCACCGGACATTGTAAATCCTCACAGGGCCCACTGGATGGAATGGGGGAGAGTATGGGCCATGATGTGGACCATTGACCATGAGGTGCAGAGGTGCCCAAAGATGTACTTACCAAATGCAATGGATGTGTCACGATGATGGGAATGAGTGTTGCTGGGGGGGGGGAGAGGTGGGGTGGGGATGGGGGGTTGAATGGGACCTCATATATATATATTTTTAATGTAATATTATTACAAAGTCAATAAAAAAAACAAGAAACTATTACTGGGATTTAAATGAAGATTGCAAATGGAAAGACATGTGGATGGATACATAGATGGATGGATGGTGGATGGATGGATAGGTTGATAGATGAATAAAGGACTGTGCACATGTGTTCAAAAAAAAAATGATGATAGACATTGACACATTCCTCCAAAAGTGTTTATAAACACATAGAAGAACTAAATGGCAAAGAGCAAAGTTGAAGGAAAAAACTTGCAGTTCTTTGATTGAAAGTTTACTTATAAAGAAGAAGGACATACACCCTAATATATAAAGGTAGAGAGTTGCAAAAATAAGCTGCAATGGGGAATGTAAATGACCAACGGACAACATATGTAACTTGCCCGATAGGCGTAATTGCTGAGGTGCAGGGGGAGGAGGCTGCCACACAGCTTCTCCATCCCCAAGCTGGAAGCCTGTGACCAGAAAACCAGAGTCTCTTAAATGATAAAAGAGGTCCTTTTCTCCAACCCCCAACAGCAACATTCAGGCCAAACCACAAACTCGGCTTGTACAGAGCCATAATTGTCCCAAGTCCCTGAGTGTGCAGGAGCCCACACTATTAATAAATTGTGCGTTTATGAAATAAACTGTGGGCCTCTGGCCTTGAAGAGTGCTTTGTAATACCTTAAAGGGTGTGCTGCAGTGATATTTTTGAATAATTTTGCAGTAAAGACCAGATCTTTCTAAAAAAAAAAAAAAAGGTTACTGAGTAAATGTAATAGTATATACATTCCACCCATTATATAAAAACAACTTTTTTTATGTGACTATCGATTGTATGAGTATATGCCTCATGATATGCTACTAAAAGGAAATATCTACCTCCATTATATTAGATATTTCCTATCAAAGAGACATTTTCTTAAATATACCTCATCCTAAATGTAAAAAAAAAAAAAGTAATGCCTCAATTCACTGAACATTCTGCCACTGCTACTAGCCCATTCCCCTATTCCCACCTAACTACAAAATTCCTGGACAGATATTTCCCTTTTCCTGTAACTGCTTTATCCCTGCTTTTCCCTCTTCTAAATGGGTTTCCTTTCTCCTTTCTTAGTCATGTGTCCTGCATTACTGACTCAAATGGGCAATCATTTTTAACATAAAAATATATCCATTAACTTAGCCGGCCTGAGAACTAGTACAATGATCACTCAGCTCTGGGTCAGGCTGGAGTAGATCCCAGATGAGCTCAAGTCAAAACTCCCAAATTCCATCCAGCCGGAATCTTCCCTGCATGTTCTACTGGGCCCTCTGACTCACTTGGATGGAATTGGTAAGAAGGTATTTCTGTAGAAGTCCAAAGTCCTTGACTGGTGAAGGAGACTGAGGCTGTACCCCCACAAAAGACAGCAGAAGAGAGTCAGGCATCAGTCCTTAAACCAGACTTGGGACCCCAAAAGAAACACCCATATGCCATCCAGCCTGAGTGTACATAAGATAACTGAGTGCAGCAGAGGAGATATTTACAGCTTCTCTATATCTGCTCATTAAGGATCTGCCTTTTTGTTGATCCAACCTTGAATAATCATTTCCTTATTTGACATTGATCTGGGGAGGGAGAATGTTTTTCTTGTTGATTTTCTGTTCTCCAAACACCAGGTTATGAGTCAGGGAAGTCAAGATTTTACTATTCCTCTTCCAAGAACTCTCCTCTCTTCTCACCTCTTACCTGGTAGCAACTTACCTCAACCACTGACTTAAACTTTACTCCAAAAGTTAACACTGAGGGGCCCATGTGCCCTAGGTCTCTTGATTTTCCAAATCACTGGCATGGTTTCTGGATACAGTCCACCCTAGGAGTTACTATGAGAAAATTGCCATTCTCTTCAAGAAAGTAGAGATCTGTGTTCATCTGACATAAAATCATGACTGCTAAAACCCTGTAATTGATCATGTTTTTCCAAATCAATTAGGAATATAATGTTTGTAACACGTTAAGACCTATAATGTAGTCCCTCATCTATAAAATGATTGCTGATTATGAGAACTATATTGAGAGATTTTTAGATACCATGTACCTTATAGTGAATATCTCAGTTAATTTCCCCCATATACTTTAAGGATGCTCAAATAATTTAGTTAATAGATCAAGTATAATTTATTTTAGTAAAGACTAAAAAGAAAATTATTTGTATATTTTAATTTTTTATTATAGTAACATAAATGCAACTCAAAAATTTGCATTTTATAGTTTACTGGTAAAAATGAATTCATGATATTGCACTGTGATTAACATAAATTACCTAAACTTTACAAAACCTCAAACAGAATATCTGAAAGATTTTTGGAGGTTATATTATATTTTATTGAATTGAACTTCCAAAATTTTGTCAATTTTAATGTATGTTCTATCATTTCTCACTGAATTCTTCAGGAAATCTAAAGATCTGGTATTAAAATAGGTTTTGTTTTTCTTGAAATGTCTAAAACATGCCAGTTTGAATTAGCCTTCAGATTTTCAGGTCAAAAAGATATGCAAATCATAGTATGCAGAATATGTTTTAACATATTTATGATAAGTTTGTGTACAGCTATGACAGAAATACCTTCAAATTTCAGATAACATTAAAAAACACCCCAAATAAATAAAAGGTATAATGGGCCTAGTTACTATTTAGTAAAAGAACCATCTCATTTATCAATTTTCCACACCAAATTCTTAAAAGTATTCAAAAAGCTTTTGCATCTTCTAATTGCCAAACAGTGTGTACATGTGGTAGAAGATACTACCACATTTCCTAAAATAATAAAGTACTGTTATTGCTTGGAAATTATGTTTTTCTTTTCATCTCAAATTTATTTAAATGCCCGCTTTTGTTACTTCTCTGAATTGACATATTTCATGCAACAGTTTTCAATTAATGTTGAAAAAAGTACTTGACCATTTTAATTACATTTAATGACTTAATGATGGTTGGATTAACAATTTATTCAGTAATATAAGTGGCATATTGTCCTATACAAGGAATGATCTGATATTTGCTGTGTAATTCTACCCATTAGGAATACTTAAACCAACAATCTGATACATGTTTTATTCAATTACAGTACATTTCCTGTGATTTGATCAACAAAAAGTATTAAAGCAATATAAAGCTTTTTTTCCTTTTCCATCCTTCCTGCCTTCCTTTCTCCTTCCTTCCTTCCTACCTTCCTTCTTTCCTTCCTTCCACTTTTCTTGTTGTTGTTTTTTTTTAAGACCAGCTCAATGATTTGGGGGTTAGTTAATACAATACGGTGAGCCTAAGGGGAAAAGTAAAAAATGACTCATCACCAATGCATACATCTCATACCCCTCTTATTAACTCAATCTGTAGCAAATATTCCACAACAAAGTAAGGTGTTCTCAGAGGGGTGTTGTGAGGGCATCATGTCCATTTTCATGATTGTTTTTTTTAAGCTCACAACTTCTCTACTGTAAATATCTACAAAGAGGAAAGTGAAGAAACAGACACATCTAGCAAATGTGGAGAAAGAAGAAGCAGTGAAACAAGAAAAAATCTTGCTAAGAGAGGGAAGCCCCATAAGTGAGAGCTAAGGCCAAAAAAGACAGACTGTAGAAGGAAGCTATTTTAGGTATCCAGTATCTACTTGCACTCAGGCTTTTTAAATAGACAGAACTTTGAAATATTTTGCTTCCTTTATGTATGTACCCTGTTAGGTCTCAAAAGTTACCACTAATAACAGGGTTACCTTTAGCCATAACACATTCCCCCAGTACCTGTGAGGAATCTCTGAAGTTACCAAGGAAGGGTCTACGTTCACCAATTCCTTCTTGAATGAAGATGAAGTTGGAAGCACTGCTACCAGGAAGGGCAGGGAGATGCTCCCACTCACAAGGTCTCCAGAAAATACAATTGTGTTTCCTCATCATCAGAGAAACGTAGACTTGCAGTAGTTTAGGGAAGCATTTAGGGTTTCTGTACCTTGAAGGATGTCTTTCCCGTGAGCATCATTAATGAAGTATTCTTTTGCTTTTCTCCTCCATGAGATATTTAATTTTCCAGAGGAAAGAAAGAAAAACACAATAAAGTCTTGTGCCAATTTTGACCTTTGGGAGACAGCTTTGGGGCTCCATGTTCATCTTTTTTCCCAGTGCACTCCTTCCTCCCAGGAGTAGGTCACCTCTCTTTAGGTGTGGGCTCTTGCATTGCAAGATTCCCATGAATGATTTCCCTATTGCTCAGTCTGGAGAGAGATTCTGGATACACTAAAATCTCTTCTGAATCTTACCTGTCTCTTCTGGCATTGGCTCTCATTCATGAGGCCATTCTCTCTAAACAAGATTTCCTCATGTCTCACTGCTTCTGTTTTCTCCAGCATAGTTAACAATATCTGTTCAACTCACTCAACTGTTTGTTTTCTCAGTCATTAAATAAATAATTTTTCAGAATACTGTAAGGTAAGCACTAAACTATATCCTGGGGATGATGAAAGGTATAAGATATTATGCTTGATCTCAAACATCTCCAAGTCTAAAAAGGCCAAAGACATGAAAATAAATAGATCTCCTTAACATAGTATACTCAGTCCTGATAAAATATAATTCCACCTGAATAAATATTTCCCTTTCCATTTCTGCTTAAAAAGTCTCCTGCAACTTTGACAGGGATAAAAATGAAGCTATGGATTGCTGGGTAGTACTGGTAATTTAATAATAGGAATTCTTCTTATCCATGAACACAGATTATTTTACCAATTCCTTACACCCTCTCTAATTTCTTGCAACTGTATTTTCTAATTTTCATTGTACAAGTCCTTCACCTATTCCGTTAAATTATTCCTAGGTATTTTGTTGTTTTAGATGCTATGGTATATGGATTTTTTTAATGTACACTTAAGAATGTTCTTTGTAGGTATATAAAATAGGACAGATTTTTGCATGTTAATTTCACAGCTTGGAGTGGATATGGCTCAGGTGATAAAACACCTTCAGTGTTCAATCCTTGGCTTCCAGAAACTAAAAAAAAATTCTCATACCTTGCATTTGGCTACGTTCATTTAAGAGATCTAGAGTTTTCCTGTGGATGCTTTGTCATGTTCACTATAAAGGAATGTGACATCATGAAAACAGATACTTTTACTTCTTCCTTTCTAATTTGGATTCATTTTATTTATTTTTATGGCCTAATCTCCTAACTTCCAGTACATTACTCAATAGCAATAGAGAAAGAAGCCATCCTTGTCTTGTTCCAGAGCTTAAGAGGATGGCTTTCATTCTTTCAGCATTGAGGATAAGATTACTTGTGCTTTCACATATATATTGTTAATCATGTTGACAAAAGGTACTTTCTATTTTTATCATTCTGAGTGTTTTTATCATGAAACAATGTTGGAACTTACCACTCATATTTTTGCACTAATTGAGATTTTCATGTGATTTTTCTCTTCATTGTGTTAATGTGGTATATTACACCGATTTCCTTATTTTGAACACTATTGAGTACTGAGATAAATCTCACTAGGTCATGGATACATCTGATATTCTGTTAGATTTGATATGCCAGTTTTTGTTGAGTGATTTTGAATCTATATTTTTTAGAGAAATTTCTTCCTTGGTTTTCTTTCCTATGTCTTTATGTAGCTTTGGTATTGAAATAATTTTAGGATCATAGAATGAGTTTGGAGAAATACCCTGACTTCAAGATGGAAGATATTTTGTATTATAATTATTTCTTCTTTGAATATGTCATAGATTTCATTATGGAAACTGTCTGATCCTACACTTATATTTTTTGGGAGGTTTTTGACAAATTATTGAATCTCTTTTCTTGTTATACTTTTGGTGAGATCTATTTCTTTTCAGTCAATTTAGGTAAATTGTGTGTTTCTAAGAATTGGTCTATTTCTTCCAGGTTATCTAGATATAGGCAGACAATTGTCCATAATAATCATTCATAATACTTTTAATATCACCAATATCTAGCAAGATCCCTAGTTTCATTCTGGATTTCAGTGATTTCATTCCTCTCTGTTTTTTCTTTCCCAATCTAAATAAACATTGTCTATTTTATTGAACTATTCCAGGAATCAATTCCATTGGTTCTTTCAATTATTTTATTCTATTTCATTTCTTTCCACGTAAATATTTATTATTTAAATCCTTCTACCTTATTTAGGTTCAGTTTGCCCTTTAATTTTAGTTACTGCTAATCTGTATTTAGGCTATTGATTTTTGATGTTTTAAAATATGAGAGTTCACACCTATAAGTTTTCCTGAATCTTTTAAATTCATCCCTAAACTGGCCTAACAAAAGAAATTAATTTAGTCACAAAATAAATAATAAAATGGACCATGATGTGTAGTAGATTTCAAATGACAGCTGTCATTTTGAAAGATGGTCCTCACTGAAGAATTTGAGATTCTATATTAGTGAATAGGTTTCATGTGAAAATGAAGTCCAAAATTCTCATAAGTCAAAACTCTGGTAAGAGATACCTATATAAAAGTATTTTTTTTGGAATTATAGCAGGTTTTTACAGGTTAACAATGTATATGCACACTAATCCAAAATGGATATCAAGATAAACACTTGCACTGACACTGGTGCTACCTGTTGGGAAAGCCCTCTGGATGATGAGCCAGTGTGCAGTTTGAAATCAAAACCCCTTTGTGGCCTGAAAAGCTGTAGGTGGAAAAATTAGCATTAAACGATTCTGACTTCCTAAGAGTAAAATAATTTCAAGTGTAAATCCTCTCTTTTTCACCAAGACCTCCAAGAATTCACACAAATATGGGCCCAAAAATTAACGTAACAAAATCTTAAATTCAGATAAACACTAAGAAAACAAGTTACCATGACTAAGAGCCAGAAGAAAAGCAAATAGTGGGAAAAAGCCTTTAACTGTTTCAGAGTTTGAAATTATTCAGACACAGTGTATGAAACAACACTTTTTAATGAGTTTTATAAAATTAAAAAGAGTATTGCAAATATATAAAATGGCATAAACATATTTAATAATGAAATAAATAGAACCTCTAAAGCTGAAATATACAATGCTGAAAATTTAAAAATTTATATGCAGTTCAACTGGATGAAATTTAGCTAACATCGAAACCAAAGGCCCTTGCAACCTGAAAGAGAAATTTTAAAGAAACACCAAATTTATATCTGTGAACTTTCCTACACCTGACACTTTTTCTGTATCCCTGCAGGTACTGCCAGTAAAGCATTCCCTCTAATGATATTTTCTTCCCACAGCAAAACAGAACTTCTGTGGCTCGTTCCAGTGATATTTTTTGATCCACTGGTGGTTTCATCCTTGTCTTCATGTCTTCATTCTGAAAACTCCAGGAGATGAAATATATGAACCACACTTAGGATGATGTATCTCAGAGCTCTTAATATTCAGGTGCTTCCAGGTCTTCTGGAAAGGGTGATCAGTATTGAGGAGAAATGGAAAGAGTGGCATTGGTGAAAGACTCTAGGAGGTGAAATCCAGGACCTCCTTATTCAGTGCTGTTATTCTAGAATTTGCTTCTATTGGAAACTCAGCTCTTGGCAATGGAGGAAGGAATCATTGCTCTTATGTTTGAAATATAGTCACTTAGACACTGGCTCCATTATTACAATAAATTACAAGAGGCAAAGACTCTGTTACAGTTTTCTACTGTGTCTTAGTTTAAATGATGTTCCCTGGACCTGAGGGTGTTCATTCTCCTTCCCCTACTCTGGACAGTTAATCTTCAATTGACAGTGCTCATCTTCTCTAAATTTCTCATGTAATTATTCTACACATACAATATAACACAATTGAAGAGAACAGAGCTCACTCACAGTGAGTCTTCACCTACTTCTGTCTAACAAACACTTCATGGTTTACAGGCAGCAATCAAGTCTCCCACTTCTCCAGGAAAATTATTGTTTCCCTCTGTAACCTGGTGTTAACTCAATTTACTGAAGTTTCTTTGAATCCATATTTTAAGGCTGTTCTTCAAGGTTTCCCATTTTTAAAAAACCCTAAAATGCAGTTTAGTTTCATTAATAACACACAACATGGTTTTTTTTTCTTGTATCTTGATGTTTGTATTTTTTTGTACAGATTATTAAGGAATAAATTTAGTTTTCCATGAGAGCAAATTTATATCCTAGTTTAGAATGAATCATTGCTTCCATATATTTTAGTGTCTTGGATAAGACTAAAACTCTACTGATAAAATCAGGAATTTTTTTTGAAAGAAAAATTGAAGATGCAGGAATGGGGGAATAAGTAAAGGTCTAGGTAAGTATGTACATTCTAGGAAAAGATAACGGAGTTGAAATGCTCTTTATGTTTCACTAATGATGTGCTTTAAAAAAATCTTATTTAAAAATTTTTATGTAACCACAGTAAGTCTGCATAAAAACCTAAAATTATGTCCTAATATCTGGGTTTAATATTTGAAAAAAGGTGTCATAGCAAATGGGGAAAACATGCACCTTATTTTTGTGATCTGTAAATATGAATTATTATTGTAAGAAGGGCTTAGTGAAATTAAAAATTTTAAAAAATGTCCTTAACTATGAAAATAAGTTTTAAGGGGTAACCTTACATCACTGGAGAGAATTACAGAAATTATTGAGACCATCAATATTTGAAGGATCAAAGATCATGTTGTTGATTACAACTTAAATTATGATTTAGAATATGCAGGAGAAAGGATTATATCAGAGATGGAATTTGAATTATTGTAAACCAATTAGATGATGTCTCCATATCAGGATATGACATCTTTCTGGAGCCAATGAATAAAAACCCTGATAGCGGGTATACAGCCTTTGTCCAAAAAGTATGAAAAAAATATATCTGTCAGAAGCAATTTTCAAAAGTTATGATTTTTCTATCTAGATGTTCAGCAGCATCTTTGGGATGGTGGAGGTGAAATAGATATCTTTAAAAGGCAAGTTGGAGAGGAAGGAGTATATAGATGTGTGGAGGTGGGAATCCAAGATGATGGCCAGGATGATGAGCAGATTCCCAGGAAGGTGACCAGTTACATCAACAGAAGCAGCCCAAAGAGGAGAGGCTGCACTCCCATATCATCTGAGAGACCCAGGAGGGCAAATTCTAATACACATGTTTGGTTTTCTGTTGTCATGTAGATGATGAAATTCCTAGAAGAGATATCAGAGCAATGCAAATTTAGCCACACACAGTAATCATAAAAAATACAATACATGGTATGATTAGTTTTATAAGCACATTAAGTTTATATTTTTATAGATTTTATATAGATTTAATTCCCTTATCTAAAAATGTCAGGGAAATCAAATGCTCCTGTTTCTCCTTGATAATTTCTGACTAGCCATACTTATCCAAAATGAAAAACACTATGCCACTACAAATTATCTCAGACTTTATTTTAATCAACAAACCTAATGACCAGTCTTTTTGTACCTGAGACAAAATAGTGAAGAAGAAGAAGAAGAAAGTTGTAGGAACTACATTACCTAATTGCAACACTTAATGTAAAAACACAATAATTAAACAGTATCCTGTTGATGAATAAACAAAAAGAATAAAACACCCTGCAAATGTGTTCAATGGGTATTTCACAGAGGCAATTTAATATAGACAGTTTGGTCTTCTCAACAAATGGTTTTGGAACAATAGGTTATATTCAGGCCAAACAAAAAGGAACTTGAACACAGATGAATCATATCACTTAAAAGTAAAATTCATCATAACACTTCTAGAATAAACATATAGGAAATATAGGGGCCCAGGGTGTGGAAATGAGTTTTTAGATAAAGCACCCTAAGCATGATCTATGAGAAATGAAAATTTATAAGTTGTTTTTATTCAAATGTAAATTTCTGCTCTATGCAGGACATTGATAAAGGATTGAAGAGAAAATCTACAGATTTGGAAAAAATATTAACAAAACACACCTGTTAAATGATTTACATCCAAATTTACAAAGCCTTAACACCCCAAAATAAGAAAGCAAATGCTGAATTAAAAAATGGTCAAAAGATCTGAACAGAATCCTAAGCTAAGAATATATACTCTTCCAAGTAAGCATTGTGTGGGAGGAGTGGAGGCCGGGGGGGTTATGTGGGAACCTCATAATTTTTAATGTAACATTTTTTGTGATCCATGTATCTTCAAAGAATACAATAAAAAATAAATGCTAAAAAAGTTGGGTTAGCCAAGCTCAGTATTTCTTAAGAAGTTTGGGATAATAAGCACAAATCCTGATTTACCTACACTTTGTTCATTTATCTGAGCAATGCTGGGATATAGCAAACTCCAGATATAGCTAGAATGTGATATTTTAGGCATTGGCACTTCTGGTTTAAAGGTGCCTGTATATTTTGAATCATGTGAAGTTGCACTTTCACAATAAAATCCCACTTTATTTTACCAATTCTATTTCCCTAGGTGTCAGTGTCTATGACAAATGCTATATTTTAAGTATAACAGATATTGCTTCAACAGTGCAATATGTTATTCTCAGTCATATCAAGTTCAGCTTTTACAAATAGAAGTCACTCTTCATTTAAGCTTGTTTTGTTTACCTCAATGAGATCTCAGAATATATTGGCAAAAGCTACATTTTAGACATAAAAATACTGTTTTCCCAGGACTGGCAATTTTTCATTGTAGCAAGATCTGCTTTAGAAATATAAACAAGAAACAGCCTGGTGGTTCAAAGGAGAGGCACTGGCATCCAAACACATTCATTCTGGCACCAATGCTGGTTCTTTCATGGAAAAAACTGATCACTGGGTAGTTTAGCAGAGCTAAGCCAGTACTTGTCCATTTAAATTGGGAATTTCTATGGCTGAGAAATCACATTGACCACTCTGCCCTGAATTCTACAAGATTTAGGAATCTCAGAAAGGGAAATCAGAATATGCTCTGCCTAAACTGTGAACTTGCTGAAACCAAGAAATCACAAGAACTACAAAAACAAGTGGAAATGCAGCTATTCATCTGAAAGACTATTACGTAGGGTGCTAAATCTTGCAGTCAGAAGAATAGATTATGAAAGACTGACAACAGAGCAACGCATTAATAAGAAGTCCTAAGCAAAGGTGAACAAAGCTGTCTCGAGCATAACAGGTTTATGCCAAAGAAATAGCGAAGATTGATAAATCATGCTCCCTGATGCAAATAAAATTCACAAGTGTAAAACACAAGTGTAAATACTATTCTTATAAATAAAGGCAGATGTTAACAATGAGCTAAATTAATGTGAAATCACACATTATAAAAATGTATGGGGAGATATTTTATAAAATATTATTTTTTTCCAAAAAAAATAATGAGCCCTCATCTGCTTCTGGGATGGTAGAGACTAACTGGGAAGGAAGGTGATGCTCCACCACCAGATGGTTCTGCTTTTATTAAATCCCGATGAAGGAAAATGCATAGCATGAATTATTTGAATCTGTCTTTTTTATTATCATTTAAAGGTTTAGACATAGGGATATTTATTCAAGAGAAACAGGGCAAAACTGTTGTTTGTAAGATAAGACTTTCTGATGACGCATATAAATCTAAATGATAGCATTATTGTACAGTTTCTGACTATGTTTTGAAAAGTTATGGTTTATACTTAATATTAGAATTCTGAGTAAAGTGTTTTTAATGGCCAAATTTAATTTAATCTAAGTATATGGGTGGATACATATTAAAGGTACAAATTGAAATGCAAATTTTTGAAGAGTAAATAACTTGATTAGTGTTATTAAAATGTTGACTCACTGACTTTTGTTTTATGATAAAGGAAATAATTGATTGAATTTTATCCTAGAAATATACTGCTGTTAAATTTCCACTCTCTTTTCCTTGCTTCTATATTGGAATTTTGTCACGAGTCTTAAATGTTTTAATTCAATATTGTGGTTTTATTATATGTGGAATTTTTGAAAGTTCAGCTAGTTCAGCTAAAAATACATGCAAATGTGAAAATTCTGTAGTTTCCCTTAATTCTGATTTGTGCTCAAGTTTTTGGTTTTAAAATGGTTATAACAATGGCAGTTGCCTCTTTCAGTATTGTTAGATGTATGAAGTGGTGATAAATGTTACAATGATGCTTTTATTTTTTAGATTATTGCTATAAGTAGGTTAGTCTGTACCACAAGAGAGTCATTTTTTTCAAATGTGCATTTTTTAATGAATGACTTTCAAATACAACATCATAAATGTTACAGCTACCTTGAAAAAGGGAGGGTGGTATGGGGGATGGAGAGCTTACATTGGAATCCCTCATACATTTTTTCTCTCTTTATTTTTTTAAAATGTTACATTAAAAAAATATATAAGAGGACCCAATATATCCCCCACGCCCTAACCCCATTCCTCCCATATCAACAACCTCTTTCATCATGGCACATTCACTGCATTTGGTGAATACATTTTGGAGCACTGCTGCACCACATGGGTAATGGTTTACATGGTAGTTTAAACTCTCTCCCAGTCCACCCAGTGGGCCATGGCAGATCATACAATGTCCAGCAACTATCCCTGCAGTACCACCCAGGACAACTCCAAGTCCTGAAAATGCCCCCATATCATATCTTCTCTTCCCTCTCCTTACCCTCAGTAGTTACCATGGCCACTTTCTCCACATCAATGCTACAATTTCTTCCATTACTAATCACAATAGTTCCATAGTAGATTATCATTAAGTCCACTATAAACCATACTCTATTCCTCCATCCTGTGGACCTTGGGATGGTGATGTCCACTCCAAATCTGTATCAAGAAGGGACTTAGATTCCACATGGATGATAGATGCAATTCTCCTGCTTGCAGGTGTAGGCACTCCTGGCTCCCTGGTGTGGTGGTTGACCTTCACCTCCCTGTTAGCTGGCCAGGGTAAGTCCAATAAACCAGAGGGTAGGAGTTGCAAGTCTGCTGAGGCTCAGGGCATGGCTGTCACATGGACAGTCCAGAGATTCAGGTCTCCTGAGTATACAACAACCCCAGTACAAACTACAGGTTCAGAAAAAGTGACAGAAGCAGCTTATGTAGAAAGGTCACATCTGAGTCCAACTCCATCACACTCAGGAACACAAACTCCAAAGTAGGGCCAGTTGACATGGCACTGAACTCCAGAGCCATCTGCCATGACCATAGAACGTGTGGGTCTCTGTAGCCCTCATGAGAGCCAGTACCTGGGGTAGTATCTACTTTGGCTGTTTCTGGGACCCTGCTGAGGCGTGCATAAGCAATACTCTTCTGATAACCTCCCGACTCTTTTCTGGAGACTCATAGCCATATAAACTCATTTGTCCATTCCATTTCTCCCTTTTATTCAAGGTCAAAAAGCAGTTTTTAACACCTGATACTTTTGATATAACTTTTCTGTAATCTAAAGCAACAAAATTAAAAATAATTAGAAATAAAACCTCTTTTAAAATAAAGCCCATTATATTAAAAAAATTTAAATAATAATAGACAGTCATCTTTTTAAAAAACATTTATTTATTTATTTCTCCTTCCTCCCCCATTGTCTGTTCTCTGTATCCAGTCACTGTGTGTTCTTCTATGTCCACTTGTATTCTCATCAGGTGGCACTAGAGATCTGTCTCTTTTTGTTGTGTCATCTTGCTGCATCAGCTCTGTGTGTGTGTGTCACCACTCCTCGGTGGGCTGCAGTTTCGCATGGGACAGCTCTCCTTATGCAGGGGCCACTCCTTGCATTGGGGGGCACCCTTACACAGGGTCATCCCTGTGTGGGCTGGCACTTCTTGCATGCATCAACACTGCTCATGGGCCAGCTCACCACATGAGCCAGGAAGCCCTGGGTCTTGAACCCTGGTCCTCCCATATGGTATAGGTGGATGCTCTATCTGTTGAACCACATTCACTTCCTGACAGTCACCTTTTGACTGCTATTTCAAGAAGTTAGTTTTGCCTGTTTTTTAAATATTATTTGCATGGCATTATACAATAACTATTCATTTGTGCCTGGCTTCTTTGCTCCTCATTATGCCCATAAGGAGATTCATTCATTTGTCCCAAATATTAGTAGTTTAAGTTTTTCATGCCTATGTGGTATTCCATTGCATTAACATACCATAATTTATGCATCTGTTCTACTGTAGATAGATATTTGGTTTGTTTTAAGTTTTGGGTGTTACAAATAATTCTGCTTTCAATATTCCCAAACATATCTCTTGGCATACACACACACACACACACACACACACACACACACGTATATATATTCCTTTTCTTGGATATAAAACCAGAGTGGAAATTCTGAATAAGAGAGTATTAATATATTCAGCTTTAGTAGATTCTACCAGACAGCTTTCCATAGTAGTTGCACAAATTTATTCCCTCATCAGCAATTTATGAGAGTGCCATTCCTTCTATTCCTCACTAGTACTTGGTGTTGACAAATCTTTTTAAGTCTTGCCATTCCAGTATAAATGACTCTGGTGCAAATATACCAGGAAAATGCATAAGTTTGTTATATTTTAAACAGAAGGGATACCTTTAAATGGGAGACATGCTGAAAAGAGTTTTGTTGCTTGTTTGAAAAGCTACTTGAGTGCTGAAAATTATACACACTGACACTGTGGTCTTTAATATTTTTTTTAATTTATTTTTTTAATGTTACATTAAAAAAATATGAGCATTAAAAAAATATGAGGTCCCCATATAGCCCCCACCCCTCTCACCCCACTTGTCCCACACTGATATCCTCTTTCATCACTGTTGCACATTCATTGCATTTGGTGAATACATTTTGGAGCACTGCTGTACCGCATGAATAGTGGTTTACATTGTAGTTTACACTCTCCCCAGTCCACCCAGTGGGCCATAGCAGGACCTACCATGTCTAGCAACTATCCCTGCAGTACCACCCAGGACAACTCCAAGTCCTGAAAATGCCCCCACATCACATCTCTTCTTCCCTCTTCCTATCCTTAACAGCTACCATGGCCGCTTTCTCCACATTAATGCTACATTTTCTTCCATTACTAATCACAAAAATTCCAGAATAGAATATCAGTAAGTCCGCTCTAATACATACTCTATTCCTCCATCCTGTGGACCCTGGGATGATGATGTCCACTCCACATCTATATCAAGTAGGGGCTTAGATTCCACATGGATGATGGATGCAATTCTCCTGCTTATAGTTGTAGGCACTCCTGGCTCCCTGGTGTGGTGGTTGACCTTCTTCACCTCCCTGTTAGCTGGCTGGAGTAAGTTCATTAAACCAGGGGTAGGAGTTCCAGGTCTGTTGAGGCTCAGGCTATCTGAGCCTGTTGAGGCTTGGCTATCACATAGACAGTCCAGAGATTCATCTCCCCTGAGCATACACCAAACCCCAGTACCAACCACAGGTTTGGTAAAAGTGACAGGAGAGGCATGTGGACAAAGATCTCATCTGAGTTCAACTCCATCACACTCAGGAACACAACTCCAAAGCAGGGCCAACTGACATGGCACCAAACTCCATCTGGCATGACCATAGAACCTGTGGGTCTCTACAGCTCTCAGAAGAACCAACACATGGGCTTGTATCTACTTTGGCTGTCTCTGGGACCCTGCTGAGGTGTGCATAAGAGTGACCCCTCTGATGACCTCCCAACTCTTTTTTGGAAACTCATAGCCATATAAACTCATTTGTCCTTTCCATTTCCCCCTACTGTTTTCATACTATGTGAAGAATTCCCAGAATATAGCTGTAAATTAATTAAATTTGATATTTTTTATATTTAAATCATAACTTAAAAATTCAATACAATTTAAAAATCCCACAATAATATATCTTCATGCACTTATTAAAATAGACAAAAACCTAAAATCTTACACTACCAATTTTTATTAGGAATGTGGAACAATAAAACTTGCATTCAGTGCTAGTGAGAACACAAAATTGTGCAACCAGAATACACTTTAGCTGTTTCTTATACAAATAAACATAGTATTACAGTATGTAGAATTGTTATATATTATTAATGATTTCCAAAATACATATTGAATTGTGTTTGTAAGCTCTATTCCTCTGGGCATATTAGATTACATTAGATTCAGAGGTTTCACTTTTAATTTATTAAATCAAGATCAGGGGTTTTATTTGACCAGTCATTAGAGCATACATGATTCAGTCACCAACCCTTTGGTGGGGGTAAAACAGACTCTCACACTCTAGTAAACATATGGTGAAGGAGAAAACAGAGAAGAACACAGAGAAGAGAAACAGGTCTTCAGACAGGATTTGTGAGTCCCTGAAGAAAGATGAGTCTGATAGTCTGCAGCTGACCTTGTGAAGAGACCAGAGCAGCTGAGACCAGAAAGGAATGAGCCCCATGAAGAGAGAAAGACCTTTTGCCAGTTTACAGCTTAGATCAGAAGAAGCTGGAGCCTTGGAGCCTTAAGAAGAGGGAGGAAGGCTGAGCCCTTGCAGAAAGTGCCCACCATGTTGTATCAACATGTGGCAACAGATTTTGGGTGAGAAAGTACCTTTTATGGTACATTGAATTGGACTGTTTAGAGCCTATAACTGATAGCTTATACCTCAAATAAATACTCTTTATAAAAGCCAACAGAGTTCTGGTACTTTGCATGAGCACCCCTTTGGTTGACTAACACACCATACAATCCAGCAATTGTGCTTCTAAGCATACATATGAAAATTTCTAGGCATAGATATGAAAATTTAATTTCATACATAAAAACACACACATGAATGTCTATAGCACCTGTATTTGTAATTTCAAAATCTGAAAGCAATGAAGATGTTCAATAGGATAAAAGTTAAATTCACTGTGCTATATCTATAAAAAGGAACATTACTGAGAAAAATGAAATATTCCATCCAGTCATAAAATGTATTAATCGTGTCTTAAATGGTTATTGCTAACTTAAAGAAACCAATTTTAAAATGCTGCATATGTTGATATCAATTATATCACTTTCTGGATATGGCAAAACAATCAGACAATAGAATATTCACTAGTTGCCTGAGTAGAGAGTAATGTTGAATAGGTGAAGCACAGGGGGCTTTTTAGAAAACTGAATTTATCCTGTATTACTATAATTATAGATACATGTTATTGTACATTTGTTAAAAGACAACTTGTCAACACAAAGAATGTACCTTAATTATGCTGATTAAAAATCAATTACAAGGTCAAGGGAATCTCAGATAGAATAAATCTGTTGCAAATGTAACTTTATAAAAAATGCATAATTTGCCCTGACAGGAGGGGCTGAAGGCAAAGGTGCTGGAGAGTAGTACTGGATATGAATAGAGCCTGTAAAATTAAGTCAAAAGAAATTGGGTATAAGTACTGTACTATAGTTGATAAAATACCATTTCACCATGTATGGATTAACAATCCTGAAATTGTCCACTAGAATCAAGCAATCCATAGATACATGGCAGTTAAAGGGATATTTTTCTCACTATGAAGTGAGAGCTTACAGATAAGCAAGGGGAGGAGGCTAGGAAGTTCTATGTGATAATGGTTTAGAGTTAGACAAATCAGTATGGACTCCTGTAGGTGAATAAATATACAGAAGATTGTATGCACACATATTTCTAAATATGTGCATGTACACATCTTAGTATATACACATATATTTCCTTACACTCTCTGCAGAGAGGCCCTCGAGGCTGCAGTAACAATGAGCAGAGATAATGCCCAGACTTTAGGTTTTAAAACCATTCTCCAATAAATGCCTTCTTAGAGAAATTGCTCTTTCTAGGAAAGAAATATGCAAGAAGGATCTGGAATATTTTGTAGTACCAAAAAGTAAATAGGTGTAAAATAAACCCCTCAATGATGGGATTATAGTAAAGAGCAATAGGGTGCACTGGAAAGAGCTACCATGGCTAAAAAGTAGAACACATTGAAAATCAACAACAAAAGTAGTATCATATCACACCCCAAAGTTGGAAATAAATGTCAGGAGTCAATCCTGTCAGAATTGAGCCAACTTCCCTCGAGAGTCTGTAGGACTTGGATGGTCTTTGCCATGTTTACTACCTTTTGTCTCCCAGCTCTGAACCCTTCAACTAAGGCCCAATGGAAAATTTCTAATCAGTTGGGCCTGGTCATGTCATTGGGATCCCATTGGGGGTCCTTGCCTGGGAACTGAGTGTGGGCATAGTGATCCCTGTCCAGGCTTCCCACAGATGGTTGCTCCTTGAGCCAGGTGAAAGCTCCTTTTGTGACTCACATTCTCTCCTTGAAGTTGAGTAAGGTCATAAGGAGCTGCTTACAGTCAGCCCAGGTGGGTTTGTGGGTTTGAATGATGGACTGGAAGAGGTCCATCATGACCTGAGGCTTCTCCAAGTATGAGGGGCATGACTTTTCCAGATAAAGAGATCAGTAGTAGTGAAGAGATGGTAACCAAATGTTCAGTGTCCTCCTTGTATATGGTCATCAGCATCATAATAAATTGGAGCCTAGGCTTCAGAGAGAGGGAGCTGTAGGGTGGCCCTTCTCCCTGCTCCACCTGTCCCTGGGGCTCCTCGTGGTCTGAGTTGTCATCTTTCAGGGACTCCTCCTGAGTGATGGCCAGCACTATGCTGCCAGGGGTCAAGATTGGTGGAGACAGCCATTGCAGAGGTGCAGAGGCTGCACTGTTTGGAGAAAGCGGCTGGGCCATGTTGCTTGGAGAAATTGCCTGCAGAACCTCCTGTGGGATTGGCTGCTGCAGCAGCTGCGCTGTGTTGCTTGGAGAAAGCAGCTGCGAAACCGGCTGTGGAAATAGCTGCAGGAGCAGCTGGCTCCTGTTTCTTGGAGAAAGCGGCCGTGGAACTGAACCGGCTGTGGAAAGGACTGTGGGGGTGGCTGCAGGAGCAGCTGGACTGTGTTGCTTGGAGAAAGCAGCTGTAGAATGGGCTGTGGGAACGGCTCTGCGAGCGGCTGCAGGAATGGCTGCGAGGTAGTGCTGCTCAGGGAGGACGGTGGGTGTGGGGGCAGTGAGGTCACACTGTTCAGGAAGGATGGCAATGGAGACAGCTGTCAGGGTAGCGAGGTCATGCTGCCCAGGGAGGACGGCAGTGGAGATGGCTGTGGGGGCAGCGAGGTTACATTGCTTAGGAAAATTGGCTCATCCCCACTCCTCGGCACTGGCACTGTAGGAACAATCACATAAGGTGGTGGGAGGTCATCTTCATCTGGCCCCCCTAGAATGGGTGGGTTGGCACTAGATTTGGGGCTTACTTTCTCTGGACCCTTTGCAAGGCACCTTTTTGGCCTGGTTCCTGAGACAGCACCTGTGGGCTTTTGTATCAGGCAAATCCTGGCTTCCTTAGTCGTACATTTCCTTAACTAGGGCGAACTTTGACTCGCAGTGTCCTGCCACGCATCAATGTAGGGGAACTGGTCAGGGCACTCTGGTTTTCTCGTTAACATCTCATGGACTTTACAGATGATCCGGGGTCAAAGGTGCCCTCCTGGGGCCAGCCCATGCCAAAAGTCAGCCATTCTACTTCACAAAGCATTCTAACATTTCCTGGCTAGAACTTTATGCCACATCTTCGTGGAAAACTCAGGGAAAATTTTTCCGCATACAACTTAATGGGGTCCTACTTTGTGTGCTTCCCATGTTTCCTCTGTGTGTTGACACTGCACAACACTCACTCAGCCTTTTGTTTCATCCATCTCCAGCTGTGTCCCTTGTGGGAACACACGGCGCCTCTTAACCTAAGCAGGTCGGTATAAGCTCGGGACTCGGAAGAGGGTTTTTTTCAGGGAGGTCCCCCAGACTGCCCTTGACCAGAGCGGTTACCACAGAAATGTGGATCTTTTCATGTGCTTTTTGGCCATTTGTATTTCTTCCTTAGAGATATATACAAAGAATACTCAAAACTTAACCACATATATTCTCCTGTTTCTAGCCTTGATGGAGAATTAACAATGAATCATAACACATGAATTTATTTTCCTGGTTAATCATAAGCATGTCTAACCTAGTACAGCTCATGATTAAATGTCTCATTGTGTGTTTGCAGCAGGCTATGTTCTGAATGTCACAGTTACTTTCAATGGGGAGAAAAATGAAGGAAGGAAGCTTCTTCTTTGACCATTAGAATAAACCTCAACCATAAGAATACAAACATTCTAATTTTAGAAATAGCTAAGTGATCCTAATAGTACCTTTTAAAAAAATACATAGGTGGGAAATAATATATGAAAAAAAGTTCTATGTATTAGCCATGAGGGAATGCAAATTAGAACCTTGTAAGACACCACTACCACTAGTTTGAAAAAAATGAGAATATCAAATAGTGGCATGAATGCAGAACAATAGAAACTCATATGTTTTACTCATATGAATACCAAACAAAACAAAACTGCCACTTTGGAATATAATATCAGTTTCTTCTAAAGTAAATCATACACTTAACAAATAGTCCTTTAGCCCCACTTGTACATATTTACTCAAGAGAATGGAAAATATTTCCACATACAATCTTGTACACAAATATTTAAGCAGCTGTTTTCTTGGTCATGAGAACTCAAAAAAATAAAATAAAAATGATCATGAACAGGGGGAAAAAGAGGGGAATGAGGAGAAAGGGCAGCTGGTAAGTGTAATTGGGTGTGTGAGTGGCCCCTCTCATCCCAGAAGAAAAAGAGACAGAGGTAATTGACTCCTAACACTAAACACTCTGAGGCCCTCCTCTATTTACATACAAAAGGAGAGAGACAGTTCTCTGCAGATCTGGCTGATAGACAAGGCAGATTCCCATCAACAATTCCTAAGGCCAGGTTTTTACATAAAAAGATGGAGATGATGCTCTGGCTGGCCGTCCTATGGTCTTCCCCTACCAACCTCCTTCCACAGGCCTCCCCAGGATTTTCTCAGCCAAAGCCAGATCCCAAAGCAGAGATATATGAAGGGCAGTCCCAGGATAAAGGTCTCATCCTCAAATGGGTCACCACCTTGGGGACTTTGCCTAAAACACCCATTGAATTTCCGTTTAAGAATTAACTTACCTTTAGAGACCAGTCCTCACACTGTTAGTCCACTGGTAGCTTCTGAGCTTAGATGGAAGGGTATCACCTGTCACAGGAATTTAGTGCAGGTTCCCAAATGTGGCATTAATGAAGTTCTTTTAGTTATCTGAGAATAATTTCCTATAGATGGCTTCAGGCTTGGTTGATCATTTAAATGCAACCCTAAGGAAGCATCTGTGGCTCAAGCAATTGAGCTCCCATTTACCATATATAGGACTCGGGTTCAATTCCTGGAACCTCCTGTTAAAAAATAAAGACATCCCAGACCTGTGCAGTGAGGTGCAGCCCCCACCCCCACATGCAAAATGAAGCACCAAAAAGAGTATGGTGCAACCAGATAGAAAAAAAATGATACAATCCCTTACCTTTGCTCCCAAACCCATAGCAGATTTCAATCACTTCTTTCAAATGCAGACATTCTGAAAGCTAGGAGCATCAGTGTAAATGGAGTATGGGACATAGCCACAGGCTTCTTTCAACTACTCCCCCCCAGGTGGATGGGTAAAAATTGGAGGGCCTCTGGGACACTCCCCAGTCTGGGGCAAATCCCATTCCTCACTTTTCCTAGCCCTATTAGAGAATCACTGGCATGGAGGCAGACATTTATCTTCTACCCAGATGAACTTTCTAGATCTCTGTGGACATTTCCTAAAAGGACACAGCAGAGAGTTGATGGGCATAAGAGAGGGAGGGCTCTGAGAGGGTGGGGACTCCATGGAGGGAGCCAAGCACCTGGGGGGAGGAAGGTGATGTGAAGTGGTGGCCCAGTGTAACGTCACGTATGTCCTATCAAGATGTCCCCGGTGCTACAATCGGAGCCTGGGCATGACAGCTGGAGCTGGGATAAAATATGGAGAGTAGAGTCTGGGTGAAGAGAGGATGCTCTCTAGCACCTGTTCCTCCTTCTTGACTCCCCATGACATGTTTCCCACTTGGGACATTCCTCCTGTCCAAATCTGGGGCCAGGATCAAGGTATCTGCTCTCCTTCCACAGCTCCCCTCTTTACCCTTGGGGCAGCTAAAGAAAAAGCAGTGGAACACCAGTTGAAGCCCCTTTGTCGGTCAGAAAGGAAATTCCACAATTCACATGCTCAAGGAACACAGGAAGCACTTCAGCAGAATGTGCAATTGTGGGGAATTTAAATGGAGGATTTTGTTGTTACCCAGAAGACATAACCATCAGATGGCAGTGACAATCTATTCATCCAGCATGGTGTTGACAGACCCTTACAGAAAAGCTTCTGAAGGCCACAGGTAGGAAGGACTCGCGTGAAGGGCAAGGAGTGCCAAGGCAGCTTGGTACCTTATAAATATCCCTGCCTACCTACAAATATGTTGGGCTAGTTAATCCTAAATGGCTAAAAATGTTTATTGGGCTAATTTTAAGACAATTGCAAGTGTAATTATGTGAGTTTAGCTGTGTCCCAAAGATCTCAAAATAAATTTATTTCTTCACAGGTATTTTCTCAAGAGGATTTTCTGCAAAAGTGACAGCTAGGCAAGCCAGTCATGAGAGTTTTAAAGCTACTGTAGCTGAAATGACTCATCAGCATTCCCAACACTGCTAAGCCCCTCCCACAAATGATTTGTCCCTGACCCTGTGCTGAGGGCTTTCAATATGGAGGGATTCCTAGGGAAGCCTCCTCCTAGGGATGCATCCCCAAGGGCTGCTGCACAGGATGACAATCATCATAAAGTTAAACACACCATTTGGAAGGTCTTTCATTTCTTGGTAGATAGATGTTTGTTTATTAAAAGACGATTTTAGGGGGTGGAGGACTTGGCCCAGTGGTTATGGCATCCATCTACCACATGGGAGGTCCATGGTTCAAACCCTGAACCTCCTTGACCCGTGTGCAGCTGGCCCATGTGCAGTGCTGATGCACACAAGCAGTGCCCTGCCATGCAGGGGTGTCCCTCATGTAGGGGAGCCCCACTTGCAAGGAGTGCACCCTGTAAGGAGAGCCACCCAGTGACAGAAAGTGCAGCATGCCTAAGAATGGCACCATCCACACGGAGAGCTGACGCAACAAGATGATGCAACAAAAAAGAGACACAGATTCCCGTGCCGCGGACAGAGAAACAAGACGCAGCAAATAGACACAGAAAACAGACAACCGGGGTGGGAGGGGAAGGGGAGAGAAATAAATAAAATTTTAAAAAATCTTTAGAAAAAAAAAAGGGACAATTCTAGGCAAAGTAATGCCATTTATAATGCCTTCCTGATTCTTTTTTTAAAGTTAACTGACTTTCTTAAAGTAAACTCTCGTGGGGACTCCTAAATCAAGGCAAACTCCCACCTGGGTCTCTTATGACCACATTCTCTCCTGGTTTACAGACCACAACCCTGTTTCCTACTTCAGGCAGTTGCCTAAATAAGGCTGACTATAGGCCCTGGGCCCAGTGAGGCCAAACTAACTGTGGCTATATTTACTACAGACACATTCACACCAATATTAATGTCTACCTATTTATATATGTCTATGCATATAAACTTAAAAGTACACAATATACCCTCTCTATCACTCTGTTTACAGGTGCTTTGATACAAATGTACATGATTTTATTTGCATGGAAACATGACAATTTAAGACAACTCCTTTCCCACTCCCTGTCCTTTCTATATATTCCCTAACCCTCCCATTCCTCCACAAGCTCAGGACAAATGCTATTTTTGGTCAGCAGAATCCTGCTCATTCTCTGTCTTTCCCCACCAGCCATCCCCTGAGTGGTCACCTACTCTGAGCCCTGTTCCTCCTGGGCCCAAGACCCACAGATACACAGCCCCCCTTTCACAGCTCTGATCCTGTGGGCAGAAGATGCAGATTAATGTCACGTGGTGCTCCAGGGTCATGGTAGGCCTAGGCATCCCTGTTAGTCCTGAAGATGATTTCAAAGTAGAAATCTCAACTACATACAGATGCTTTTAGTTCTTGGTATGTATTTTATTTAAAGGAATTCTATGAACAAGAGATCCAGTTAGGAGAGTTTGAGTTTGGTATATAAATGAAATAACAAACTGGTGTTATATTATTCATGGAAAAATAAAACAATTGAGGAATTTCTGTGACTGGATCTGCCAGGTAAGTGGCTTTGAATTTTTGTGACGTGGTGGGTTTTTTTGAGGTTCCAGGGCCAGGGATTGAACCTGGGACCTTTTAAGTGAGAAACCATCACTTAACCACTGATGGGTTTTTGTTTTTTTTTTTTTCCCTGGTGTTTCTTTTTTGTTTTGTTTTTTAGAAGGCACCAGGAACCAAACCCAGGATCTCCCATGTGGGAGGCAGGCACTCAATAGGTGAGCCACAGTCACTCTCCTGAACTGTTTTTACATAACAATAAATCCCTGATTCTTTTAATTGTTCATAGTAATTGGGAGAATAATAAAAGAACAATAAATCCCTTACTCTGTTCATGTCTTATTTATGCCCAGTCATTTTAGGATTTCAGTTAGGGGTCAAGAGTCAAAACAGTTTTGAAATAATTTTTAAACAAAGAAATATCTGTGATTAAAATACTATTTTCCTTCTCATAATAACCATTCCCAAAGATGATCATGAATTTAATTCTAGACATAGTTTGCATACCCTGGTTTATTCAAGGATAGATTAGGTAAAAGATAGTGAATCAACAAAAGCTCCCTCAGGCTCTATTCCAATTCTACAATTGACATGTGTGTCCTAGGCCCTCATTTATGGATGGGGACACTGAAGCCATGTGAGGTAAAGGGACAGACCAAGACCCATAAACCTGAAGTGGCAAGGAAGAACCAGGGTCAGCACTGTGCTCTCTTTCACATTCAGGACCCCTACTTGGGATGACCTTTTGTGCTTTGTCTGCAGGGAATGGAGTGGGTTCCCTCTCTCTGAAGCTATGTGTGATAGTCTGAAGATGTTGCCTGCAGACCAAGGTGGGGTGCAGAGAGGAATGGGGTGACACTGAATTTCTGAGGTCCAGACCTCAACATGTGTTCTTTACCCTTAAACATGGCTACTGCTTACTGTGGCCTCATCAGCCCTGGCCCCACAGTTCAATGTCTTGTGGTCTTGGTCAGACCCAAGGGAGGAAAAGCAGATTTCATGTTTGCTATGCAACCAGAAAATGACTCAAACTCAGAGGGCAAGTGTTGGGGGTCTTGGATGAGAAGAACCACTTCTCATCTGGCCTGTGGGTTCTGGCTCCAGGCAAAAATGAGGGAATCCCAGCAGAAAACTGTGCCCTACAGAGTTAGAGGGTATGTGGGGGAAAAGGGTAGATATCAATTCCCAGCTTTCTGCTTTTAAAATAGTTGAATAAACTGAGAAAATTGATTCACTTGTGAAAAGTACTTGAAATCATTATGTAAACTGTGATGTGATAAAATTCTCTAAGCAATTGCAATTCATTCACCAACAAGGTGACAAATCCTATCAAATAGCAGTGACATGTCCTTCACCCTGTCTACCTGCTGGGTCTGGCATTCCTGCACAAATGTCCTTTCACACAGACCCATCTCTTCCTTCACCAGCACTCTTCCCTCCTTCTCTTCCTTCCTATATTAACTTATTTTCTTCTGAAATTAACAAAGCCTTTGTATAAAGAATTCAATCAAGAAAACAAAAAATGGAGAGGGGCAAGATGGTGACAGATTAAGTACACCTACATCATCTCTCCTAAATAAAACAACTGAGTGCAGCAAAATCCTTCCTGATTGAGCTGTTTTGGGAACCCAAAAAGCAGGAGGCTTAAGGGCATCCATCTGCAGAGAGCATAACAATAAGAGTGATTGTGCAAGGTGAAACCATGAGTTTCTGATGCTTCAGGCAGGAGCTCTTGGACAGCTGAGCCCCTCCCTCAGGGCAGGAAGCCACAACATTCCCTGACCCTTGCCAGTCAGTCAGCTAGAAGAGACAAATTCTGAGAGTAGGAGGGTTCCGGTGAAAGGTGGAGAGGGATCCCCTGAGTGTGGGTTCTATGGTTTGGACCCCCCTTTTTTTAGCTTTGAGAAGCATACCACCTGGCCTGTGGAGAAACCAGGAAGAAAGGAGAGGTAAATCTGCTGAGGCAGTCTGATTTACCTAACCTCCCTGGGATAGGGAAAATTGGTCTGGGAGAAGGTGGAGCCAGGCAATTAACTAGTCCTGTGCAACTCATCTAAGGGAGGGGGACAGTAGGAAGTGCTTAATAAGCTTCCAAGAGCATATATAGGGTTCCCAGCAAGGTGTGGGTGATCTCTTTCAAAGAGACTGCGAGTCATTTTTTTTTCCTGTGGTGAGCTAAGTCAACAGGTTCCCATTTGAATTTCAGAAGGGAACTCTCACATGGGCTTTCGCTTAATGCTGCCCTGGGAGAGAAAGTAGTTAGAAAAAAAAATGGTGGCCAAGGACAGAATCCTAATTTGCAATTTATCCAATTCCAAAGAGTCAATGCTTCCCCAATATCGAAGAGCTATTCAGCCCAACAGGAAAGTTTGTCTCAATGTAGGAGTTTCAGTCTTGAATATACATTATCTATATTTCAATTCCTGGCTCATCTTAGAGTAGGGACTCAATGGGATATGAAACATCTAGCTGATACTTTAGGACAGGGAAAGCATAGAAAGTACCCTTGTATTCGCTTCTCTTGGGTCTCTTATTTTTCCTAAAAAAAGTTACTTTTGTTATATAATTTAATTTAGTATGCTCACTAAAACTCACTTCAAAATCTGCAGTGAGAAAACTGCAGAGTAATTGATTGAGAAACACCTGTAGCCTGACAAGCTCCACAGAGGCTTAAGAGGGAAGTCTGTTTGTTCTTCGTGTTTGCTTGTGGGTTTGTCTGGTTTTGTTCTTTTTTCCTTATCTTTCCTTTATATCCCTCCCCTTTTAAAATTCAATGCTGCCAGTTTGTTTCTTGATTGCTGTGTTTCCACTTCCTTGATTTTCTCATTTCTGTGTGTACTTATTTTGGCAATCATTGCTGTCTCTTTTCCCTCCTGCATCTTTCTAACTTCTGGTCTGTTGTTCTTCTTACATTCCAATTACCTTTGTTTAGTCCCCAATTTTTCTGACTTTTTATTTCAAACCGTTCTGTTTTCTATCCTTTATTAACTCTATTATTATCCTTTCTTTTCTCTTTCCCTCTCTTTTTATCACATTGGCATGTTAATTCACACTATATTCTTTTTGATATTCAGTTTCCCATTTCCTTGTAGGTGCACCACTTTTCTATTCCTGTATTTCTACACTGTTGCATGAGTTTAATATTCAATCTCTTAGGTCTTATATGATTCTTCTGCTAACATTTACTATCAATATTACTATCAAATCTTTTCTTTTTTTACTTCTTTTGTTTCCCCTGGATGTAATATTTTTCATTCAAGGGAACTTAGACAACAACAAGGAAATAGAATAATAAGAACAAAGTATAAAATAGAAAACTTAATACACACACAAAAACAGCAACTAAATAAAACCTGAGACTACATGGAGGAGATAACCAACTGAAGAAACCCATCAAGATAAAATGATGAGCAGAGAGCAACAAAAAATTACAAAACATACCAATAATCAGGAAGACATGGCCCACACCAATGAACAAACTTAAAACCAGGAAGAGAAGCAGAACATTGAACAACTAATCAAAGATGTACAAACTAACATCATGGATCAGTATAATGAAGTGAAAGAAGAGATTAAGGATATTAAGAAAACACTTGCAGAGCATACTGAAGAAATTGTAAACATATGGAAAAAGATAACAGATTTGTAGGTAATGAATGGCACAATCCAAGAAATAAAAAAAAACAACACTCTAAGAAATAACAGCAGAATTGAATAGGCAGAGGAAAGAATTATTGAGGTGGAAAACAATACATCTGAAATCAAAGAAAGAGTAGAATTATCAGATAAAAAGATAGAAGAAATCCAATATAGACTTAGGGATCTGAATGACAACACAAAATGCACAAACATCCCAGAAGGAGAAGATAAGGGAAAGGGGACAGACAGTTTTTTTGGAGGAAATAATGGCTGAAAACTTCCCAAACCTACTGAGGGAGATGGATGTACATGCCCAGGAAGCACAGCACAACCCAAACAGTATAAATCGCAAAAGGCCTAGTCCAAAACATATTGTAAAATTATCCAATATTCAAGACAAAGAGAAAATATTCAAACAGCAAGAGAAAAGAGAACCATTGAACACAAGGGAAGCTCAATAAGATTAAGTGCTGATTTCTCATCTGAAACCATGGAGGCAAGAAGACAGTGGTATGACATAGTCAAGATACTAAAAGAAAAAACTTTCCATCCAAGAATACTCTATTGAGTAGAACTGGCATTCAAAATTGATGAAGAGCTCAAAATATTCACAGATAAACAGAAATACACAGAGTATGCCAATAATAAATGTGCTTTTCAAGAAATACTAAGGGGAATTCTGTAGCTTGAAAGAAAAAACAGAAGTCAGAGTTGGAGGACAGTTTAAGACCAACAAAAATGACAAAAAAGAAATAAAAACAACATATGACACGCACAAACTCAAAGAAAATATGGCTATTGTAAGTAATTTCTTGTGAGTAATAGCACTGAATGTTAATCGATTAAAATCACCTGTCAAGAGACACAGATTGGCAGAATGGATAAGGAAATGTGCCCCATCTATATACTGTCTATATGAAATTCACCATAGACCCAGTTATTCAAGAAGGTTGAAAGTGAATAGCTGAAAAATAATTTTACAAGCAAATAACCAAAAAAGGCAAAAGTAGCTATACTATCAGACAAAACAGACTTTAAAAACAAAACTATTGTGAGGGACAAAAATGGGCACTACATATCAGTAAAAGTGGTAATCTATCAAGAAAGAACAATCATAAATATTTATACACCTAATCAGAGTGCCTCAAAATACATTAGGCAAGGACTGGATAAACTAAATGGAGGAATACATGACTCCACAATTATAGTGGGAGACTTTAATATATCATTATCATCACTAGACAAAACATCTTGACAGAGAATCAATAAAGAATGAAAGATTTGAATAATATATTAGAGGATCTGAATCTAATAGACATGTGCAGAACACTACAACAAAATACAGCATAAATATATTCTTCTCAAGTGCATATGGATCATTCTCCAAGATAGACCACAGGCTAGGCCACAGAGAAAGTCTCAATGAATTCAGAGATTGGAATAATACAAAATAATTTCTCTGACCACAGTGGGATGAAACTGAAAGTCTGCAAGGGCTGGAGAACCAGATTAGGCACAAGGATATGGAAGTTAAACAACACACTCTTAGACAACAGTGGACCCAGGAGGAAATCTTAAAAGAAATCAGCAACTACGTTGAAATAAGTGAAAATGATAACACAACATATTAAAACTTATGGGATGCAGCAAAAGCTGTACTGAGAGGGAAATTCATAGCCATAAATTCATATATCAAAAGAGAAAAATAGCTAATATCAAATAAATAACTGCACATTTAGAGGAATTATTGAAAGAACAAATAATGCCAAAGGAAGAAGAAAGAAGGAAATAACAAAGATCAGAGCAGAACTGAATGAAACAGAAAATAAGAAAGCACTAGAAAAAATAACAAAACAAAGAGCTAGTTCTTTGAGAAAACCAATAAAATTGGCAAACCCTTAGCTTTTTCCTGTGTTTTTTTAAGACAGAAAAATGAGCAAAGATGTGAATAGACTAAATAAGAAATGAGAAAGGGGATATCACCACTGAACCCACAGAAATAAAAAGAATCCTAGGAGGATATTTTTAAAAACTATATACCGACAAGAACACATAAGCAGGTGATATACACAAAAGAAGAAATTGATGATCTCAACAAACCAATCACAAGTAAAGAGAATGAATCTGTCATTAAATCCTCCCAAATATCAAGAGCCCTGGGTCAGACAGCCTCACATGTGACTTCCACCATACATCTGGAAGGAACTAACTCCAATTCTGCTTAAACTCTTACAAAAAAATTGAAATAAAAGAAACATTGAGTAACTCATTCTAGGATGTCAACATTACCATAATACCAAAGGCAACAAAGACACCACAAGAAAGGAAATTAACAGACCAAACTCTCAAACGAACCTAGATACTAAACTCCTGAACAAAATACTTGCTAATTATATTCAGCAACACATCAAATGAATTATACACCATGACCAATTGGGTTTCATCCCTGGTATGCAATGAAATCTAAACATAAGAAAATCAATCAGAGTAATGCACCATATAATCAGGTCAAATAAAAATCACATGATCATATCTATAGATGTAGCAAAAGCATTTGACAAAATACCCACCCTTTCCTAATAAAAATACTGCAAAAGTTAAGAATAGAAGGAAACTTTCTGAACAGGATAAAGGATATATATGAAAAACACATAACTAACATCATATACATGCTGAAATTATAAAATCTTTCCCTCAAGATTAGGAACAAGACAAGAATACCTACTATCACCCCTCCCATTTAAAATTTTGTTAGAAGTACCTTGTCAGGCATGAGGCAAGAAACAGATATAAAAGGCATCCAAATTGGAAAAGAAGAGGTAGATTTTCACTATTTGCAGATGACATGATTCTCTACATAGAAAGTCATGAGAAATCTAAAACAAAGCTTCTAGAACTTATAAATGTGTTCAGTAAAGTCACAGGGTGTAATATCAATGTGTAAAAATCAGTAGGATTTCTCTACACCAATATTAAACAATCTGAGGAGGAAATCAAGAAAAAAATACCATTTGCAATACAAATTAAAGAATCAAATACCTAGGAATAAATTTAACTAAACCTGTAAAGGACTTATACTACAGAAAACTATGCAACATTGGTAAAGGAAATCAAAGAACACTTAAATAAATGGAGGAATACTCCCTGTTCTTGAATAGGAAGAATAAACATCATTAAGATGACTATCCTATCCAAATTCATCTACACATTTAATGCAAACCCAATAAAAATCAACATAGCATTTTTTAATGAACTGGCAAGTCTAACTATGAAATTTATTTGGAGGGGAAAGAGGCCCCAAACAGTCAAAGACATTTGAAAAAGAAAAATGAAATGTGAGGAACCATATTACCTGATGTTAAATCATACAATAAAGCTACAGTGGTCAAAACAGCATCGTATTGGCAGAAGGATAGACACACTGACCAATGAAACTGAATTGAGAGTTCAGACATACATCCTCACATATACAGTCATCTGATATTCAAGAAAGTACAATGCCCACTAAACTGGGAAGAATGGCCTCTTAAACAAATGGTCCTTGGAGAACTAGATATCCATATGCAAAAGAATGAGAGGATTACCAACTCATGCCTTATACAAAAATCAACTCAAATAGATCAGAGATCTAATTATAAGAGCCAAGACCATAAAGACCTTGGAAGACAAAGTAGGGAAGCATCTACAGGAACTTGTAATAGGAAATTACTACATGAACTTCACACCCAAAACACAAAAGCAAAAGAAAAAATAGATAAATGGGACCTCCTCAAAATTAAAGCATTTTGCACCTCAAAGGAGATTATCAAGAAAGTAAAAAGACAGCTTACCCAATGGAAGAAAATATTTAGTAACCATATATCTGATAGGATCCTAATAGCCAACATATATAAAAATCCTATTTCTCAAAAATAAAAAGACAAACAACCCATTCACAATGTGGGCAAGAGATTTGAGCAGATGCTTCTCCAAAGAAGAAATACAAATGGATAAAAGACACATGAAAAGATGCTCAACATCACTACCTGTTAGGGAAATACATAGCAAAACTACATTCAGATACCATCTTATACCAATTAGACTTGAAGATATTAAAGAAATAGAGAACTACAAGTGTGGGAGAGGATGCAGATGAATGGGAACGCTCATCCACCGTTGGTGGAAATGTGGAAGAATCCAGCCATTCTGGAGGACAGTTTGGCAGTTCCTCAAAAAGCTAGCTATAGATTTGCCATATGACCGGCCATTTTACTGCTGGGTATATCCCCAGAAGAACTGAAAACCAGGACATGAACTGATACATGCACACCAATGTTCATAGCGGCATTATTCACTTTTGCCAAAAGTTGGAATCAACCCAAATGACCATCAAAAGATGAATGGATAAGCAAAATGTAGTATATACATACAATGGAATATTACTCATTTGTAAGAAAGAATACAGTACTAACACATGGGATAACATGGATGAACCTTGAGGACCTTATGTTGAGTGAAGTAACTCATACATTGAAGGACAAATACTACATATCCTCTCTGACATGAATTAAGCAAATCAGACTGCTTCAGAGAGCTAGAGACTGGATGATATGCTTACAGCAATGGGGGAGAGAGGAAGTTTGTGAGCTGATGCCTACATGAGAGAAATCTATGATAAAATGTGGATAAGTTTTTGTGGAGTGAAGGGATAAGATGAGGGCATAGGTATACTATTGGGTGGGGCTTGGACGGCTTGGGGGGTTAGGGTTGGGAGGGTGGGTCAGCTGGTCCATGTAGTTAAGGAGAAGGGTTGGGGGAGGAGGAGAACATGGGAGATTGTCAGGTTTGTGATTAAAACTATAATGTTGAGAAAACTCTTTAGAAAATATAATAAGGAAAGGATACTTGTTTAAGGTGTTTGATGGGGAACATCTGGCACAGGATGTACCTGGGACAGACTTCTAGGGAGTGTGTGAGGGTTCATCTTGTCATATTGTGTTTTATTAGTGGGTGGAGATACATACAATGAGTGGGAAGGTATTGTACCCCCATCCTGGGGAGGCCTGATGTTCTCAAACAGAGGAGAGGGTGTCTCTCAAGAGCATGGGTGGCTCCCAAAGGGGGAGGACAGACTAGAGTGTCAAGCCTTCAGCATTGTTGTAAGTATCTATGAATCTTGTCCTCCAAGCAGTGAAGCTTGGTTGTCGCTGTGGGCCCTGAGGGGAGTGGGAGACAGGAATAGAATAGATGGAAGCGGGGGTTACTGGAGGGCAATGGAAATGTTCCACACGATCTAATGGATGTAAGCCCTGTTAAATTTCACCAAAAATATATAAAAGTGAATAGTTAAAAATGTAAAACATAATGTAAACCATACTGTAACCAAAAGTATACAGTCTAAAATATAAGCCATAATGTAAGCCATAACAGAATCATGGTTAGTAGCTATATATTAGTATCTGTACATCAGCTGTGGCAAAAGCAACATCCACATGTAAAAAGATCATTGCTGAGGAAGGGGTAAAAGGGTTTGATATTGGGTATATGGGAGTCCCCTATATTGTATATGTGATTTGAATGTGATCTAAAACTTTAGAAGATAAAATTAAAAAATTTTTATAAATGATGTAGATACTGCAGAAGGAATGGAAGAGATTGCCTTGCCACTATACTTGCAGGGCAACATCTATTACGATGAAAACACAAAACATCAGAAACAAAGTTTTATGATATTTTTCATTTTTTAGTACCCCAATTTATTTCTTTATTTTAGTTTTTCTAAATTATTATAAATTCTATTTCTAATCTATAAGCATGTCAGTACTGTTTCATTATCCTACTAATTGGCTTTGGCAATATATTAGGCTTAATTTTTGAAGAAGTTTTGGATCACAGAGGGAATCCACTATGACAGGGGAAGAGTACTGGTGAGGGGTGTCATTGAAAGGATGGGAGGGAGTTCTCCAGGGTATGTATATAGGATATATAGATATGTTCAGATGTTCATTGGATATTGTCATAGTGAATAGAGTTACACATGACAACTGAGGGAGCACTGAGTTCCCATCCGGGGCAGCTCTGTTGCATCCCCCAATGGAATAGCATAATCTCCCAGGTGCAAGGGAAAAGACCCATGAAGAAGAATGGTCCAATGATGGGCCCTTTGTACTGATGACTATGCTAATGAGCTTCTGTACTTGATATTTAAACTAGGCCTTGAGCTGTAGGGTGCCTAAGAGTTACCTCCTGAGAGCCTCCATGTTGCTCAAATGTGGCCACTCTCTAAGCCAAACTCAGCATGTAAATGCATTTTCTTCCCCCAGTGTAGGACATGACACTCGGGGATGAGTCTCCCTAGTGCTGATGCATTGCTACCAATCACCTGCTGGTGATGCAACTAGAAAATGACCTTAAATCAAAGGGGAAATTGTAAAGACAAATTAATTTTTGTGGCTAAGAGATTTCAAAATGAGTTGGAAGGTCATCAGAGGGGTCACGCTTATGCACATCTCAGTAGGATCTAAAAGACAGCCAAAGTAGATACAACCCCAGATACTGGTGCTCCTGAGGGCTACGGAGACACACAGGTCCTATAGTCATGAAAGGTGGCTCTGTAATTCATTGCCTTGCAGTGGGCCTTACTTTGGAATTTGTGCTCCTGTCTGTGATGGAGTTGGACTCAGATGTGACCTCTCTACACATGCCTCTTCTGTCATTTTTACTGAACCTGTGACTGATGCTGCAGTTTGTGTATGCTCAAAAGACTTAAATCTCTGGGTGACCCATGTGTCATCTGGGCCCTGAACCTCAACAGAGTTGTAACACCTACTCTTTGTTGATTCGACTTACCCAGATCAGCTGATGGGGAGGTATAATTGTCAACCACCACACCAGGCATCAAAGAGTGTCTACAACTGCAAGCAGGAGATTGCATCCATCAGTCATGTGGGATCTAAGCTCCCTCTTAATTTAGAGATGGAGTGGACATCTCCATCCCAGGTTACACAGGATGGAGGAATATATCACAGATTTTAGTGGGTTTCCTGGTATTCTACTATAGAACTACTGTGACTCTAGCAATGGAAGAAGTTATGTCATTGATGTGGAGATGATGGTCATGGGAGCTACTGAGGGCAGGGGGAGGGAGTAAGAGGTATGATATGGGGCATTTTGGGAACATGGAGTTGTCCTGAATGATATTGCAGGGACAGATGAAGGACATTTTATATCCTGCCATAACCCACTAGGTGGACTAGGGTAGGGTAATCCACACCATAAACTATCATTCATGCTGTGTAGCAGTGTTCCAAAATGTACTGAACAAATACAATGAATTGCACCATACTAATGAAAGAACTTGTTGATGAAGGAAAAGTGGGGGATGTGGGGAGTAGGCCATATGGGAACCTCCTATATTTTTTAATATAACATTTTGTGTAATCTATGTATCTTTTAATATATATATATATATATATATATATATATATTAGAGGAACCAGCAAGATGGCAGCAGAGTAAGGAGCTCCTAGAGTCAGTTCCTGCTACAGGGCAGTTAGTAAACACAAAGAGCTCTCTGCAGCTAGCTGAAGCACCTGTTTGGGTGCTCCAGGAAGCCAGAAGAGCATCCTGCAATGTCCTTGAAGGAGTAGAAGATTCATCTGAAGATGAATCTTCAGAGAAGACTCATAAGTAGAGTGCTTCATGCCGTGTAAGTTGGTGCTTATCATCCACTGGAGGCACAAGCCACCTTGGGAGCTGTTCCATGGCTGGAATTGAAAGCTCCACTTCCCAAAAATGGGGGAGGAAGAGTCAGTTGGGCACTAATTTCACCTACTGATGAGTAAATTCAGTGTGCTATGGTATAATCCTGAGAACAGCTAAAGTTTGAGCCTGTCCAAGTCAGAAAGAGGTGGGGAGCCACCATCTTAACTCTGTGCCTGGCACGAGGGGAAGAGGGGTACACTGAGGATCCCAGTGCTGGTGGGGACCAGCTTCTTCCCACCCAGATCATATTACGGCTCAAGCCTAGGCCCCAGTACCACATCCAGCAGGGAGGAAGCTGCAGAGACCTGCATCAGCCTCTCTGGGAAATTACCAACCAAGGCATGGAGGCTGGTGACTATCCTACTCTGGCTTCAGGAGCCATCCCAGAGGCTATTCTGTGGCTGGAATTGGAAGCTCCATTTCCCAGAAATGGGGAAGGAGGAGACAGTTGGCTGCCAATTTGGGCTGCTGATTGGTAGACTCATCTGGTTAAGATATAACCCTGGGAACAGCTGGGGTGTGAACCAACCCCAGTCAGAAAGAGGTCAGTAGCCACCATTCTGACTTCACCTCCAGCCTCAGGGGAAGCCAGGCTGACTGAAACTCTCAGTGTTGGCAGGAACCAGTTTCTTTCATGCAGATCAGCCTGCAGCCCACCTAGGCTTCAGCTCTGCCTCTGGCAGGGAGAAGCCTGAGAAGCCCTGCACCAGCCAATACCAGTAACTGCAGGTAACTTTGGCTGTAAAAGACTGAAAATCAGAAGTCTACCAGGGCAACTGCAGTCATCTTGGACCTGCACTGCATAGAATGCTGCCCACAGCTGCAGCTCCATCCCTGCCCCAGGCAGGGGAGAAAATGATGTGAAGCTTCATCAGTCTCTCTGGGCAACTACAGTCCAGGCCTGCACTTGGGTTATTCTACATAGCTGTGACTCTGTCCCTAACCCTGGCAAAGGAGAAAGTTGGAAGAAGCTTCATTGACCCCTGGCACAATGAGGGCAGCTTGAGCATCCACAGCTTACAGCACCAACTATGTGCTTGGCTCCTACTGCTCAACCAGCAAGGGAGAAATGATAGGAAGCCCTAAACTAAAGAGAAAAACTGCACCCAGAATAAATACTCTAGTAAGCCAGATGCCAAGACACCAACAAAAAAATTACAATCCACACCAAGAAACAGGAAGCTATGGCCCAGTTAAAGGAACAAGATAAGCCTCCAGATGTCATAAAGGAGTTGAGACAACTAATTATAGATGTTCAAACAAATCTTCTTAATAAATTCAATGAGATGGCCAAAGAGATTAAGGATATTAAGAAGACACTGGAGACGTTTTTGGGACTTGGAGTTGTCCTGGGTGATGCTGCAGGGACAGTTACTGGACATTGTATGTCCTCCCATGGCCCACTGGATGGAACATGGGAGAGTGTGTGTTACAATGTGGACCATTGCCCATGAGGTGCTCAGAGATGTGGTCAACAAATGCAAGAATGTCTCATGATGATGGAGGAGATTGCTGCTGTGGGGGGAGGAGGGGGAAAGGTAGTAGGGGGGTATATGGGGACCTCATAATTTTTTAATGTAATATTAAAAAAAATAAAAATAAACACAAAAAATAAAAAATAAAAAAAGAAGACACTGGATGAGCACAAACGAAAGCATACATAGAAAAATAGCAGATCTTATGGGAATGAAAGGTGCAATCAATGAAATTTAAAAAGCATTGGAATCATATAAGAGCAGATTTGAGGAGGCAGAAGAAAGGATTGGTGAACTTGAAGAAATGGCCTCTGAAAGTGAACATACATAAGAACAGATGAAGAAAAGAATGGAAAAAAAATTGAACAAGGTCTTGTGGAAAGAAATGACAGCAAAAGGCATGCAAACATGCATGTCATGGGTGTCCCAGAAGGAGAAATGAGGGGAAAAGGGGCAGAATAAATATTTGAAGAAAAAATGGTAGAAAATTTCCCAACTTTATTGAAGGACATATCCCTGTCCAAGAAGCACAATGTACTTGCATCCAAAAAAATCCAAATAGACCAACTCCAAGACACATACTCATCAAAATGTCAAGGGCCAGAGACCAAGAGAATTCTGAGAGCAACAAGAGAAAATAAATACATCACATATAAGGGATATCCAATAAGAGTATGTACTGATTTCTTACCAGAAATCATGGAGGCAAGAAGACAGTGGTCTGATATATTTAAGATACTACAAGAGAAAAACTTCCTGCCAAGAATCTTATATCCAGCAAATCTCTCATTCAAAAATGAGAGTGAGATTAGAATATTCACAGATGAACAGAAACTGAAAGAATTTCTAAGCAAGAGACCAGATTTTTAGGAAATACTAAAGGGTGTGCTAGAGCCTGAAAAGAAAAGACAGGAGAGAGGGGCCAGGAAGAAAGTTTAGAAATGAAGATTATATCAATAAAAGTAACTAATAGTGTCAAAAGAGTGGTGAGAATACAATATAACAGATAAAACTCAATAGTCAGGAATAAACCTAACCAATGTTGCAAAGCACTTGTATTCAGAAAACTGCAACTCAGTGTTAAAACAATTCAAAAATGGCCTAAATAACTGGAAGAACATTCCATGCTCATTGATTGGAAGACTAAATATCATCAAGATGTCAATTCTACTCAAGTTGATATACAGACTTAATGCAATCCTTTATAAAAATTCTACCAGCATTAAAGAAAAAATTGAAAACACAATCATTAAATTTATTTGGAATGGTAAGGAGTCCTGAATACCCAGAAACATCATAAAAAGGAAAAGCAAGCCCTCATCTCCAGACTTTAAATCATAATACCTACATATAGTGGTAAAAATAGCATGGTTCTAGCCTAAAGACAGACACAATAGACCAATGGAACCAAATTTATGGTTCAGAAACAGACTCTCACATATATGGTCAAGTGATTTTTGACTAGCGTGTCAAAGTCACACAGCTTGGGCAGAACAATCCACTCAACAAAAGGCACTGAAAAAATTGGACATCCATAGCTGACAGAAGGAAAAAGGACCCCTATCTCACAGCTTATCCAAAAATTAACACAAAATGTATCACAAACTGAAAATAAAAGCAAGAACCATAAAACTTATAGAAGAAATTTTAGGAAAATATCTTCAATAACTGGTTGTGGGTGGTGGATTCTTAAAGGAGATAAGAGAAGGACTGAGTGGACTACTGATGTTTAATGTACATAGAAGTTTTAATTAGCTTTACTGTAAAGGTATGGAAATGTATAGAGTGGATAGTAACACAGTGTGAGTAACAGGTAGTTTATAAATGGGGAAGTGGCTGAAAATGGTAGTCTAGTTATGTAAATACCAATTGACAGAATGCTAGGAAATAATCTAGAAACTGAGTAGCATAGTAAACTAAGAGGTGGGTGAAAATTGTGATTGATGATACAGATGCAAGAGTGTCCTCTGTTAGGTAAAACAAATGTATATCACTACTGCAGGGTGTTGGGAATGTGGGGAATCATGGGAAAAATACAGCTGGAGTGACCTATGGACTGTGGTTAGTAGTAAAAATATAATATTCTTGCATCTGTGTGAAAGATGTACTGTGTTGATACGGAGGCAGTACAGAAAAAGTGAGCCAAATGTACACTATGGACATGGTAACAATCAGATGATATTATTTCATCTGTAGCAAATGACACACCACATTGCGGTGTGTTGATGGAGGGGTGTTGTTTGGAAATTCTGCACATGTGCATGATTTTTTATAACATTACAATTTCCATCATAGAAAATATTTAAAAAATAATAAGGTGGGTTGGGGGAAAACACAACAAATTTAACATAAGGAATATGATTAATAGTAAGATTTTGACAATATTCTTTCTTAATTTTTAACAAATGTCTCATGACAGTGCAAGGTGTTGGTGGAGGGTTGATGTATGGGACCCCTGTATAATGTTATGCATGTTTGCTTTTTAAGTTCACAACTTTTACTATACACTTTATTGTTTATGTATGCTCATATATGAATGATATAAAGATAATAATAGGATTGGATGGGGGGAAATTGCTTAGCAGTAATATTTTGACGATGCTTTTTATTAGTTAAAAAGTTTTAAAAATAATACAAGTTATTGGTGGTAGGGTGAGATATATGTTTGTTTGATGTTATATATGTTTTGTAAGTTTACAACTATTATACACTTACTATTTATGTATGTTTATCTATGAGTGATATATTTCAATAAATTTAAAAATACATTAGAGGCAATAAAAGCAGATTTGCAATGTTCAATGACAGAATTAGTGATTTCAAAGACAGAACACCTGAAGTCGAAAAGACAGGAAAGAAAAAGAGAAGATAATGGAAAAAGTGAAACAAGTGTTCAAGAAATCAAAAAACAATGCAAAGTGCACAAATTTACACTATTGGTTTCCCAGAAGAAGAGAATGGAAAAGAGGCAGAAAGAATATTTGAGGGAATAGTGAATGGAAACTTCCCAGCCCTTTTGAAGGATATAAATATCAAAATCCAAGAAGGACAATGCACCAGAAGTAGAGTAAATCCAAATAGACCTACTCTGAGACACCTACCATTCAGAATGACAAACATAAGAGATAAAAAGAATTCTGAAAGCAGCAAAAGAAAATCATCACATACAATAGAACCTCAGTAAGATTAAGTGCTGACCTCACATCTGAAATCATGGAGGAGAGAAGAAAGTGGTATGAAGTACTTAATATACTTAAAAAGAAAAACCATCAGCCAATAATTCTGTATCTGGCAAAGCTGAACTTCAAAAATGAGGGTGAGTCCAAAGTTTTCACAGGAAAAAAAAAAACAAACCCTAATAGAATATGTTACCAAAAGACTTACAAGAGATACAAAAGGAACTACTGCATCCTGAAAGGGAAAGAAAAGAGAGACTTGGAGAATAGTGTTGAAATGAAGATTATTACAAAGGGTAAAATAAATGGTAAACAGACAGAAAATAGTATGATATTGTAGAATTTGAGAGAGGTTCAATTATTTATGTATAGAGAGGCCAGGACTCAGGAATGTTTTTGAGAAGAAAAAATGGTTTATTGACAGCCGACTCAGGAGTTTTCTATTTCAATCCCGTGCCCCGAACAAGATTTTTGAATCCCTTTTATACAGAGAGGAAACGTTAAATGGTTCCTTCGTTTCAGTTCTCAATAGACTTGAATTAACATATATCTTCCACATCTCAGGTAAGCTTTTAGCATGGACTTCATACATACTAGATAAGCTTTTATCATATTTTGTTTGCATTTCCCCTAAATACTTAAAGTTTACAGACCTTGCATTGTTAAACTGTTTCCTGGGACTGGAATCATTGCCATTGTCACCAAGGGCAGGACTGCAGGCTCTTACCATTTCACACCCACAAGTCAGACACCTTAGGTTATCTCTGAAGAAACAAAAAGCCTCCCACCCATAGCCCACATCATTTCCCCCTTTTGCCAAAGTTTTACTTGCTAAGCTTTGGCATAATTGTTGTTGGAGCTAAGAGGTGGATGGCTGTTTGATTTGATTGATTATTTATCATTCTTCAGTGTAGCATCCAGGACTGCTTTTAGGAGTTTAGATGTTTTTATTCCGGACAGCAGAATCCTGTGACGGGGGCCCCCTGTAGTCATCCTGGAGCCACCGGCACTCACGTGGATTTCCAGTCAGGTTCCAGATCCATCTATTAATTTTATTTTACCCTTAAAGAGTTTACACTTTTAATCTAAAATGGGTGCTGAAGGGAGATGATCTCTTTTCTGTAACTGCTTCCTGCTGGCCATGGTCTGTAGTCATTGCCTAACAAGGTGTAAAACTCTTATTTTAACTGGAGGAAGATGGATCTGGAAATCTGTATGAAGTTAGATGAAGTTTTCATATGGCTAATAAGATGTTCATTCTGAAAGAAACAAACTTAATTAAAAATTTGGAATACCTGTTTTTAAAAAGATCATTGGATTACAGAGGTAAACAAGGTTAGGTGCTTATAAAGATGGCATTCCTTTTTAAAAACTGGTGGGAAGAGTATATATATATACTTTTTAAAGTTATTTATCTTTAAAGAGAAATTGCAACAGACACTTAGCTTTGTCTGAAGACACATTCTAAGTTATTCAATGATTGGGACTCATTCACTCTGTCAGATGCTCCTGGTGAACTGGCACTCCCTGGGCAACTGGCTTCATTCAGGATTAGAACACCAAGTTGGAAATTCCCTTAGTTTTCAGCTGTGGGAGTGATCAGAACTGCAGAATAAAGGTTTTCTACACCTTGGTTTTAATTGTACAATTTCTAATAATTTTGACTTGTGAAATAGGTGACTCACCATCAGCAAGCAAGCCTCACTGTTGCTACACAGTAGAATACAGTAGAATATAGTAAGTTGACTGAGCCTGGCTGAGACTGCCATCCCATTCTACAGACATGGTTATTAACAGTTTAGAAAATGAATTCACTAGGAATTTAACATGTCCAATATACTCTCGCACTTGATCCAAAATACAAAAGATAACGTTATAATTATTAGGCATATATTTAGTATAGGATAAGAGTATAGCACTTAATATTAATTATGTATTATTACTTAATGCAAAGGATTTAGAGTTGCAATTAATAGTTTTAAATTTCAGGTTTGTAATACTTTACATGTTATGTCTCCATGAGAGCAGGCCATAATGCCAATTGTGTTTAAGTTTTACTTACAGTATCCTGGTATCATGGCTCCACTTAGCATGTCCTTCATGCAGTGAGCAAGTCACAGTATCCTTAACACAGACCATCAGGGCAGGAGACTTCTCCCCCTCACCCCCCTGTTTTTGATTTTGGAGATAATAAAACTCCAGTGGTCGTTTAACCTTATTGCATTAGGCAGCAATTTACTTAGTTTACACTTGAATTCATGAGAGAAAGGGTTACAAATACCAGGACAGGAGACAGTGATGTCCCAGCTCTTCTCTGGCCTGTAGGGGCAGAAGCTATTATGAAATAACCATAGGCAAAGGCAAGGGGTGAGGTTAGGCTTGAAGTAACCATAAACAAAGGAAAGGTAAGTTTAGAATTTACACTTAAACAATAGTTTCAGTCTAAATTCACACAGCTATAATTTCAGTTATTATCTTTCCACTGTTTTATAATATAAATGAATTTATAAATGATTTTAACTCAGTTACAGTTTTTATTAATTTTTTAAAAACCTGTTAATTTTATAACACCTTTAAACATCTTTTATTCTACTTATAACATATTAAATGAACTTAACTATTACTTTAATTTTCTTTTAAGATGAAAGAATAAATCTCTTGCAGTTAGTTTGAAATAAAAAGCTACTTTTCAGGATTTCATTTCTAGAACATAATGTACTTTTAAAAGAGATAAGACCCTTTCTTCTTCAAACACTGAGGAAATGATGAGGTTAAAGCACAAGAAGCTATTTTGATAATAGATTTTCTTTGTGTATTGATCTTACACAATTTTAATCATAAAAATTTTCTTTCCACAAACCTACACTTTCAGTATTCATTCAGGTTTTGTCCCACACTCCACTCTTTCCAATAGTCAATCATTTTATCTTAGGACAAAATCATCTTCTGTTTCCTTAACAATGAAAACACATTCCATATATCCCACATACTAAGTTACCAGGCAAACTTCTTACAATATATAATTGCCATTAATATGAAACAAGCTTGTTAAAATAATGAACTTGTCTTCACTTTAAATACTTAGTAGAATGTAATACCAGAAACAGTTTTTTGGAAGCAACTTGGCAGGGGAGGCTGGAAGCAAGTTGGCAGGGGAGGCTGGCTGCCAAAGAAAAGTTTTCTTGTTTTAAAATTACCTTTTATTATTATTATTATCAATTCAGTTTTTGTTCAATAATGACTTTCTGCAACTAGCCATTTAAATACTTTAATTTAACAATGCTTTTGTTAAACTTTTATAATTATTTTTACTTTTAAGACAAATTTTACCTCACAGAACATATTCTCTTACTTAAAGTTGCTACAATACCTTCTAAGAACCTGGGCAGAATGCAAATGTGTTTTGGCTTTGACACCCAATGGAGGGTACTTTACTGCATTTATTCTGATTCTTCTTTTCACCCCCTTCACTTCCCCTCCTTCCAGGCAGTCGGGTGCACAACAATCAAATAGGAATGTGGCTTATGAATAGAAGGTATGGACTCACTGGAAAGGAGCAAGCCACTCCCTCCTTTCCAGCTTTTGGCCAAAATGGGCAGACAGAACCTACTCAAATTCAGCAACTCTCCCAGGGACCCAGCCACCCTGACTGGGGCAGCCCCAACAAATTTGGGTGTGTGGCATGGACACAGATGGCCTCCAAGCCCCAGCAAAGGGGCAGACCAGAGACAAGACATCAGAGCATGCACAAACATCTAGACTCCACAAACATCCAGACTCCTCAGTTTTGCACCATAATCATTTCACCCCCTTGCCAATGGCAAGGGAGGGTTCCAGCTCAATGAAATTCTACTTTACATAAACACACAACTCCAACCCTAGCATTGAGTTGACATAGACAGAAGCACAAAGGTCACTAATCTGATCCACAAGTTGTATATATATTTTTTCAGTGCTGCCCCCACAGCCATCACAAACCTTAGAACACTTAACATTTAGTATAAAGTGAATTCATTCACAATTTAGCACCATAACAAAAGATTTCAGCTAGACTTTTTCCACTGTTTAACTTTACACCCAGACCAAGCTCCACTAGAAAAGCCAATCCATTTTCCTGTAACCAAGTTTTGTTTTTTTTAAATCCAGACCAATTTCTAGGATGCTAGGACTCGAACCTATAAATGGCCCTTCTTATTAAAATCAAGCCTCCACTCCTTTAGTGGATGTAAGACCAGTACCAGATTCTAACATGCAGTTAGACAAACCCTAAACACCAGGGCTTTTTCCCAGTTTTTCTCCAGGACATTAGGACTTGAACTTATAAACTGCCCTTCCTATTAAAATCAAGACTCCACTCCTTCAGTGGATGTGAGACCAGTACCAGCTTTTAACATGCAGTTAGACAAACCTAAAACACCAGGGCTTTTCCCCAGTTATTTTCCTTTTCCCAGACCTAGAGAGAATGGCTTCCCCCAATTTTCTGGGGCTACTGTGGTTATCTCCGGGGGTTATCAGCATCCCCTTCCTAGCAATTAAAGCTAGGGCTTTCGAGACTGTGTTCACCCAGGGAGTCTTACCTTCTTCCATGTTTGGAGTACTTTTTCACTCCCAGAATCTTTCTCTTCAGACCTTCCATTGCCCTCGATTTTTGACGGGAAGATTCTGGTGGAGCCCACATCTTTTCTGGATTAAATTTAATCCAGGGATGCCCAGATTTGGGGTTCACTTGAATCCTCTTGGCTTCCTTGGGGATTTGGAAGGGGCAGCAAATGCTTCTGTCTCTGGCCTTCATTTGCAATCCCACCAGAGTCACCAAAAATGTTGTAGAATTTGAGAGAGGTTCAATTATTTGCGTATAGAGAGGCCAGAACTCAGGAATGATTTTGAGAAGGAAAAATGGTTTATTGATGGCTGGCCAGATTTGGGAGCTTTCTGTTTCAATCCCGAGCCCTGGACAAGATTTTTGAATCCCTTTTATACGGGGAGGAAATGTTAAATGGTTCCTTTGTTTCAGTTCTCATTAGGCTTGAATTAGCATATATATCTTCCTCATCCTAGGTAAGCTTTTAGCATGGACTTCATGCATTCTAGATAAACTTTTAGCATATTTGGTTTGCATTTTCCCTAAATACTTAAAGTTTATAGACCTTGCATTGTTAAACTGTTTCCTGGGACTGGAGTCATTGCCATTGTCACCAAGGGCAGGACTGCAGCCTCTTACCATTTCACACCCACAAGTCAGACAGTTTAAGTTATCTCTGAAGAGACAAAGAGCCTCCCACCCATAGCCCACATCATAGTGACCTTCCTGAGGTAGCCCAGCATTCCCCTTTGCTAGCCCATGGAAATGTCCAAAGCCAGTGATTGCTAAATTCTCTAAATATGGTCCCTCCCCTTTACTCCCATGAGATTATCTTTATTTGGGGTTTATGGCAAAAAGAACACAAAGGGAAGATTTTTTTCCTGAGGCTTTATCAGCAGTCTTTCTAACCAATAGGCCTTAAAAGCAATCAGCATTATGATCAGAGTCTACCTGATGAAACTGTGCATACAAGGGCCTGGCTGAGAGGGGTTCCCCCAACCCACAATCACAGCATCACCTGGCAATTTGTTAGAAATGCAAATTCTCAGACCCAGATCCAGACCTGCTGAATCAGAAACTCCAGGGATGGGGCAGGCTGTTTTAGTTAACAGTTGTCCAGGAGACTCTGATTCAAGGTCAAACTTGAGACCCTGTGGCTGAGAGTCCAGGCACTAGACCAGCCCCTGTATTTTACAAAAACAAAACTGAGTTGCAGAGAAGATAAGGGACTTCTCCAAATTTCACAGTTGGCCAGTGGCTGAGGCAAGGATGGAATGGAAAATTGCCTCTTCCCTGAATTCTAAGACATAGTAAAACCTACCCAAAACTTCAGGCAACTGAAAACAACTCTGTGAGCTAAAAATGCAAATCAGAAGCCTTGGAGTTCACTTCTGTCAAGCCAATGAACAGTGACATCCATAGATGAGTAAAAATGCCCATACTCAAAGTTCTCCTAAACCCTTAAGCTTTGTAGGAAGTATTCTTCCATTAAAAGCACTTTAGGGGAAGCAGATGTGACTCAAGCAGTTGGGCACCACTTGGGAAGTCCTGGCTTCAGTTCCCAGTGTCTCTTAAAGAAAACTAAAAAGACAGAGCTGATGCAAAGGGTTGGTGTGGCAAACTGACACAACAAAATGACACAACGAGACAACACAATGAGGAAACACTACAAGAGATGCTACAAGCAGGGAGCAGATGTAGCTCAAGTGGCTGAACTCTTCCCACCCATATGAGAGATCCTGGGTTCTGTTCCTGGTGCCTCCTAAAAAAAAGAAAAAAAAGAACTAGACATAGAGAGCAGGCAGTGAGTACAAACAATGAGAGGGTGAGAAATATATAAATTAAATAAATAAATAATAAAATCTTTAGAAAACACACAAACACTTTAAGTCCACATCCTTTAAAATTCCAGCATTTCAAAGCATCTGTTGAGAAATGACTAGGCTTTGTCTTGAATCCTCTATATTATTCTTTTTCCAAACTCAATGTGCAATTCTTAAAGGCAGCAACCACTCCACTTCCCGTTGCTCTAGATATGTCTAACAAAAGAAAAATCATTTTTGACTAATGGTGGAAATGTGATTAAGTAAAACAAATTATTTTAATTTAAGAATATGTTTCTGCTTGATATGGCTCTAATGGGCATACTTAACATATTTAAGTTGAAAATGTCTCATCTACAGAAATACATTTAATTACCCTAGCTGTCTAACAAACATGAGAGCTTTTGAAATCTTGCCCATCTCAAATCCTGCTTATTAAAAGTAAGCACTAAAGGTTAAAGGTCTAATTTAAACTAAATGAAAATAACATAAGTTTGAAATTAATTTATTGCTGTCACTTTCAGATGAAAGCATCTCCTACAGATGCATTGTTTTTCTTGGTAATCTAGACTGAAGAAAGAGTTATTTATAAAAATGTCTATAACCCATACTTTATATATTTTCTTTTATGGTATTACCAATATGACATAATGGACCCAAAGGCATTCTGAATAAAATATTGTTAATTGTTTGAAAAAAATAAAAGGCACATATTGTGAAAAAAGCTGACTTCGAATTAATAAAGACATATTTAGAAGTCACTCAGCCTTGAAATTACCAGTAATTCAATGTCATGTGTCCTTTGAGAATGACCTGGTCTTCAAAACAATAAAACCAATGATTGAGGAATCAGGGTTGAAATCAACTAAATCACCTACCATCAACCACTAAACTGGAGAATTTAATCACAAAAGATGAGGGATTATCTCTTCCAAGGGATCACTTCATTAAAAATATAGATGGTATCTTAACACTCGAACAATTTTACAAATTCTATGCAAAGTAAACATTTCGAAGTGAGGTTAAAAGTGACTGCTTTATAAACCACCCAAAGTTGATGATCATCACCACGATTGATGATCAGGGTGGTGTACAACAGGGCCACCTGTTTTATGACCAACTCTGGGAGCTCACCAAGCCCCCCACAGACTTAGTGATGGGAGCTGACTCATATTCCCCAAGACACATTCAAATCCTGGTCCCTGGTGCTGTGGGTGGGAGCTATTTGGAAGAATCTCAAAGAATCTTTTAAGATGAAACCAAGTTGAGCCAGGAGGACCTTCATCCTACAGGACTGGAGACCACACAAGGAGAGGATCTAGACAGATGTACCCCTGTGCAGAAGTGGAGACCACAGGATTCAGATGGCCATGTGATGAGCAGAGGCTGATCCACCAGCAGGATGGCCGCCTGCAGGACTGTGTGGCTTCTAATCCCTTGATTTGATGTCTAGCCTCCAAACCCTGAGACATTGAATTCCTGATGCCTATGGTATGTGTCACAGTGGACCAGCCAGACCCAGACAGATGAGGTTAGGATTCCCCACTGTAAAGATGGGGGAATGTAGGCTCAAAGAGATGATATGACTTACACTAGACCTCAGAGCTAGAAAATGGAAGAGCCAGAATTTTACACAACCCTGGGTGAATGCCAAGTCCCATGCTTTCCTCACGACCTCAGCTGCTTCTCACTTACAGGGTGACAACAGAAAATGCTGGCCACCAGGGCCATCCATCCTTCCTAGGGATTTTTGTCCTCGAGTGAACAAATTCCATTGTTTGCAGTTCAGATCACTGGGGAGAAAGTGCATTGCAGTATATCTAGAGTTCAATTGTGCTAAAATGTAACTTTCCTGATATTTCCTCTTGAAGAAAGTAAAACGCAAGCATTGTTTTATGTACACTAGAGATAATATCAGGTAGTAGTGGCTTCTGTGACTATTAGGAAAATAACTGCACACCCCTCCCAGAATACAAATGCAGAAAGCCCATGAACACAAATCACAGTCACTTAAGGTGGGCAGATATGTTTAATGTTGTGAAGGTGCCTGCAGTCAATGAGTCACCAGCATCACTTAATCTGAAATAGTCTCATGTAAAAATCCACCTGCTGGATGTGCCTACATCCTAAAGGTGTCTGCCAGGCTCTTGACCAAGGCCCCTTAGGGAAGCTGCTTGTCTTTCATTGTCCTCACTATAAGGCCAAATGGGGGAATCTCTGAAGTTTCTAGATGTCAGCACAATGAGGATGTAAGGCCCCAGGTGTCCCTCCTTGCCCATGAAAGGAGCCCCTGGGCCTTTGGGGCCTGGGATGACTCTCAGGCTGGAGAAAGTACCCAAAGCCAGGAGCCTTGATGCTGGGGATGTCGTTCTTCCTGTAGAAGTCAGCCCTCATGTGATTGGTGCTGCCATGGTGGTGGTTCAGTGGCTTGATGGGCTGGTGGATGTGCTTCCCATAGGTGGAAGATATCAGCACCTCAACGGGCCATTCATGCTCCTGTGGGGGATCATTGAGATGCTCCCATTAGCAGGGGTCTGCTGCTGTAGCTGCCTGAATCCTAACAAGGGGCAGAAGTTAGGAGCTTGGGTTTGTAGAAGTCAAAATAAGATGTCACTGGTTAAGCAAGCATGAGGGCATAATTCTAACAAGTTCATTTTCTAGTGTCACTTAAAAATCCATCACACTTCTGGAATGAATGAATTAGTGCTGGATGTTCATGATTTTTTTCATTACATGTAGGAAATTGAAACATAACTGATTGGGATGTTTTTCATTTCAGGTGAAGAATCATGTCTGGACAGACTGAGTCTAGCACAACTGACACAATTGTACTTATCCTCAGTCCTAGAATATCCTTTCTATAAGGTAAAAACAAAAAGTGTATGGCATTATTTCACTGAGGGCAAACAGTTTTCTTGTGCCCCTTCTGAAAACTAAGGCGCTTCTCTTTTGACCTGTCTCCATAACTTTATTAAAAGGGAAAACTTTCATTTACTTGGAGCTAGGTGCAACAGCTGGCCTTTTCTTTGATAAATTGACCCCATTTCTGTCTTGTCCTATAGGACCAATTCCTGCTGTGTGAGATTTCTAGATGATTTCAAGTGTTGACAGCATATGAGTTTTAGTATTCCTTGATTCACTTCAAGGGTTTTAAAGGGTTTTAGCATGCACAATAGCCATTTGATTAAGAAGTCTGAATCTCTGAACTCTACATATCCTAATTATTTCTGAATGCATTTTTAAACCAAGTCAGAAATTTCACTCTTCTCTGGTAGACTTTAGTTTAGGTGGTATCTGTGCTATAAAGATTCACTCTCATAAATTTCACAGCACACCTTTTTTGTGTGATTGGAAATAGTCTCACCACACTTCATCACCTTCTACTTTGTCCTTCAAACTTGACTCAGGATCATATTCTTGGCATAAGGTAAATATATGGAAAGTCATTACTCTTTTCTTTTAAAAAAGTTTAACAATGCCAAGGCCTATAAAGATTAACACTAAAATTAGTTAACCCCAACCACCTCCCTTCCCTGCAATTACAAATTTGTAACTGTGCTTTCTATGCCAAACATACACAAATACGTAAACCAATTTTCTTTTCTCTTTAAGTCCAGTATATCATACCATTTACCATTATGTCCAGTATACATAGACCTTCCTCAAGGCCAATCAATCAAGTGTGGATCAAATACTTTCTGGCTCAAAGTGGTCCAGTATTTTATGGGACTTACTTGCCAGTTCCTCAGCTTATGATCTTTCAGGTTCTTTCCACCTTTGGCGTCTATCAGCAGTGCTGTAGTAAATACCCTTGCGTGTCATTCTACTGGGGCCCATATTCCTTTAAGCTGCAGACTAGAATGTTAAGAGTGGAACTACTGGTGTAATGTCAGTAGATAGTGACTCTGAATGGTAGATGTCACACCTCCCCAGCAGTGAGTGAAGGTGGCTGTGTCACCCCCACCTCCAATGCACAGTTTTTTTTAGTCCTGCTAGCTTTTGCCACTCAGTACAGTGGAAAAGGGTGTCTTGTCATGTATTTAAATTGCATTTGAGTGAGCAATATTGAAGTTGAGCATTTTGTCAAATGTTTATTGGCCATTTGTATTTCCTAGGAATTGCCTTCCTGCTCCCTAATTCATCTTTCTATTGCATTGTGTTTTTAAGTTTTGTGTGACCAAATCTACCTGTCTTTTAATGGTTCCTGACTTTCCCATCATGCATAAGATTATTTCATCGAATATGTGTTAAGTGCAAATGTTTTACTAATTTTTCCCCATTGGCTCCTTAATCCACCTGGGATTTATTATATAGGTATACCTCAGAGATTTTGCAGGTTCAGTTCCAAACCACCATAATAAAGTGAGTTACATGCATGTTTTAGTTTCCCAGTGCACATATTCTATAGTCTTTTAAGTATGAAAAAGCATTATTTTTATTTTTAAATGAATATATCTCAATTAAAATGTGACACAGATGAAGTGAGCTCACGTTGTTGGAAAACTGGAACTGATAGACTTGCTTGACACAGGATTGCCACAAACCCTCAGTTTATTTTTTTTAGAAAATACACAATATCAGCAAAGTGCAAAAAAGCAAAACTCAGTAAAAAGAGATATGCCCAAAGTCTGAGGTTTGGTAGGAAGTTAACTCTTCTTTACTAGACAGATAACCAATTTTCCAGCACTATTTGTTCCATTGCAATCCTTTATTTATTGAATTGAGATGTCAGTTTTATCATTTCTTCTTGGATTAAAAATTTTAACTGAGTGTCCTTCAGGTCTTTAAAGCAATTCTGAGAGTTTCAGAGATGTTTCTTGAATTTGACAGCATTGTCATGATGTTTATTGTTCTTTTTTACAGTGACTACTTTTAAAACACATTTTAAAGATATTCTGAGCTATTAGACTTTAACTATAACAAGAATATGTTTCATTGCTGTGTTAAGAATGGTATCAGTCATAAGTCCTAAAAAATATCATTTATTAAAGGAATTTTGTATCAAACTTTTATACATAGGTAACTCACTACCTTCACTTTATTCTCTGATTTTGTATCTTATTTTTCTCTCTCATGTTTGAATATATGATTCTTAGGATCCCAAACTCCTTCCTAAATATCAAATGAAATCATTTTTTACTCCATACCATTCCCTGGAGACCCTTGTGGATTTTCACTTTCATAAATCTGTGGTAATTGAATTGATCAACCTTTTAGGAGCAAGATCCTACTTTGCTTCCAAAATGTTAATACCCTATTGGTATACAATAGGTAAGTACTGGGGGATTTATTTACAGAACCTTAGTGGTTGTTATCTCTTTGGGAGACAGGTGGAGCTTAGTAGCCACAGAATGCAAAATGGAATCTTCCCTGCCCTGCATGAGGCTCTAGAGTGTAGATGGTAGAATATAGTATATAGACTATATTTGAATCCAGCTTGCCACAGATTAGCAGAATGTCTTTGCACAGTGTATTTACCCTTTTTAACCTTTTTCTGTTTGCTTCCTCAACTGCAAAATGTGAGTAAGAAGACTATTGACCTCAAACACCTATGGTAAGAAGGAATAAATGAGGGAATAACCCAGTAAGTGCTCATGTCTGTTTAGCCACTCTTATAGTCTAGGCCTATGCTGTCCAGTATAGTAGCCACTAGTGCAGATGGCTACTTAAATTTAAATTAAACATAAGTAAAGTTTATAATTCATTTCCCTAATCATATATCACATTTCAAGTGCTCCAAAGCCTCCCATAGCTGGTGGCTACCACATTAGCACAGATATAAGCACACAAATCCTTCCAGAAATAGCTGCTGGACTATGCTGACTTAGAGTCCAAGTCCTTCCTTTCATCAATTAAAAAGTCATCTCAAAGAAAACCATCTCTGATAGGCTTCAAATGATCACATGTTCCACCTCTCCTGCTCTCATGTCCCTTTCTACAGAAGGAATGGCATACACTAGAGGGCTGGGAAGGGAATTCTAGCCAAGCCCCTTGGCCACATGTTGTAGTCATGGGGTGCCACGGATATGGGGTGCATTAGCTCTTAGGAGGCACTGGAAGAGATGGATGCGTTGAGCTGCTTAGTTGTCTGATTTTGCTGAACTTAGAACATTTTCTTCACTGTCTGAACTGAAATTGTGCTGCCATTTGTAAGAGGAAGGAGGAAGTATGTGGCTCCTACTGCTCCCCTGTTAATTTGAGGACCTACTCCTTGCTTTAGCCCAGGAAGCCTCCCTAATTTTAGGCTGACAGGCTTGTTCTTGAAGCTGAGTGAGTGAACATCCTCACCCTCATTTGGTTGTGTTCATTACTTTGCAGCCTTCTGTCCTATTGATAAATACAGTTTGGAAGAAATCAAAATAGAACAAAGAAGTAAAGGAAGACAGTGTTTGTGAGGGTATCACATGAAGACTTTTTTCCTTCTCTTACTAGAAACTGAAATTAAATTAGATAAAGAAGGATTTGTATTACCTTTTACAGTTGATGAAGACGTACACAAAAGATAAAGAAATTGTTGTAGTTTTTACGTTAAGAGTCCTGTTGAGGTGAATAGGAAAGGATCATTTTCTTAAAAAGGTGAGAAAAATAGATGATTCCAGAAATTAAAAGTACATTTCAGGATATGTTTTTTGGAAATTCCTTGTAATATTTTATTAACAGCATCATTAATTAAGCCAAGTATTTTTCAGTAGACTAAAAAGTAACACATTCATGATTGATGTGAGAGTATTGGCCATTAGGAAAAGCCAAAACTTGAGTAAACTTTGGCCAAAAAAATAATAAGAATATTTTGGATTGTTATAAAAACTAAGTTTATTTCTCTTTGATTTTTTCAGAGTAGCACTATGCATTAATGGCCCCAAAAGAGTTTGTTTTGACAGCAAAAATTTACTAGGAAAAGAGGCTTTTAAGCAATGGCAACTCTATTTACTTGGTTATCAAATTGTCCAGGTATGGTTCCATTCCCTCCACCCCCCAAAGTAATCCCTAATTCATACTTGCTTTTTCCAGGGTCCTAAGTAGTCTGCTAGTCCAGTGGACTGAGAATCTTATATCTCTAATTGAAGTACCCACTTTGTTAATTAGGCTTTTCAATGTACTTGATATTTTTTTATAAATCTTTGGCTTATATTTTGAAATACAGAATTTTCTTTTTTTTTAAGATTTATCTTTTTTATTTATTTCTCTTCCCTCACCCCCCCCACCCCCACCCCAGTTGTCTATTCTCTGTGTCTATTTGCTGCATCTTCTTTGTCCACTTCTGTTGTCAGCAGCACAGGAATCTGTATTTCTTTTTGTTACATCATCTTGTTGTGTCAGCTCTCTGTGTGTGCAGTGCCATTCCTGGGCAGGCTGCACTTTCTTTTGCACTGGGCGGCTTTTCTTATGGGGCACACTCCTTGCGCGTGGGGCTCCTCTACCCGGCGAACACCCCTGCATGACAGGGCACTCCTTGCGTGCATCAGCACTGCAAATGGGCCAGCTCCACACGGGTCAAGGAGGCCGGAGGGTTTGAATTGCACACCTCCCATGTGGTAGACGGATGCCCTAACCACTGGGCCAAGTTCGCTTCCCTTGAAATACAGAATTTTCTGACCTTCAGTTTTCCAAAAGCAGAATATGCCTATATTCTTCATAAGTTATGCTCAACTCTGATTTAGAGTTATTAAATTATTGGAATATCTATTTTAATTTCCTCCTAATGTAAGTGTAAGAATAGACAAGATGACTCACTAAAATCATTATCTTCATCATTCCCTAATACCTAAGACCTTACTGTTTCCTTTGTAAGTTACTTAATAAGGCATTATGATGATGAGTGACTAGAATGTAGATGAGTTTCCCAAGTTCTCTAAGGTATTGGTGCTAGTCTGCTCCCTGCTTTCCTCTCTGGCTTACTCTTGTCCAGTTCATCTTGCACACCCCCAGCCTAATCTTCTGAAAACCCTCAGCATGCCAGCCTGTGATCAGAAACCTTATTTCTTTCCTGCTCACAGGATACAGTAGAACCTCCTCTGTTCTGACTTTTGGGACCCCCTGAGCCTGCACCTTGTTGCCTGGCTCCAAGCTGGTGGTCTCTTCCCTCCCACCTAACCCACTCCATTCTCTCTCACCTTGCTCCTTTCCCCAGGTGCCCCCTCTCCCTCCAGACAGCATCTCCCCATGACTAAATTCTGTCCATTCAGCAGCACCCCACTCAGGTCTCTTCTTTCCCCACCACCTAAAACCCTGACCCCCTCTGAGGGTTGGAATGCTGATTTTCTTCACACACTCTGCTCTGGCTTGTTGCAAACTTCTAGTATTGATTGTCTCTTTGAGGACAGGAATCATATTTGATACTTCTTTAAAATCCCTCTTATTTAACCAACAAATATTTATTGAGCACTTATTAGTGCTGGGCATTGTTCTGGGCTCTGGGAGTACCTAAGTAAGATAGCTGTGACTTTGCCCTCAAGGAGCTTCCATTCTTATGTGTGTGCAACTGCTGAGAGCCTTCGTGTTGCTTTAAGACCTCCAGCTGCTGGGGTGATGGGACTCCCCTCCTTGCTGAAGGCAGTTGCCCTTGTTTGTGGATATAATCAGCCATAGCTGCAACCAACTGCCTAATGGTCTAAAGTCACCTACAGAATGCCCTCACACTGGCAGGCCAGGGCTTGCATCACCCAATGACTCAGCACCAACTGGATGGTGATTAACCATCACATGACCCCATCATGCTGTAACTTTTTAGATCTCTTTATCTTTACTTTTTAAGGTTTTTTAATCTTTAGCATAGGTTATTGAAACTCTATGAGTTCTAGAGCTCCAAGTTCACTTTTAAATTTTATGCTTCTTTGCAGAGAAGGAATGAGACAAATAGAAGCAAATGAAAGATTGACCAGGAGAGAGCTGTAATCGATTCGGATGTGTTCATATACCCAAGTGAATTGCCGCTCACCTGGGGGCCAGGCCAAAAGAATTCTCACATCTCTTAGAAACCTGTGAAGTGGTCTCACTTACAGTTCTTAGAGCAGTTCATGGCTTTGGGCCTGAGCCCCATTCTGGATCATACTATGCCTCAGAAACCCTTCCACAGTCCCTCTTCACTACTGAGACCAATCCCAGTGTCACTTCTGCCTTCTGTGAGCTCTCTTGCCCCTCCCTGTACCACCCTATACCCCCCACCCCCCTCATCGCCCCCTCCCCCATAACAATAACCTCCTCCATCATCATGAGACATTCATTGCATTTGGTGAATATATCTCTGAGCACCACTGCACCTCATGGTCAATGGTCCACACCATAGCCCATACTCTCCCACAGTCCACCCAGTGGGTCATAGGAGGACATACAATAACCAGTAACTGTCCCTGCAGCAGCACCCAGGACAACTTCAAGTCCCAAAAATGCCCCCACATTTACATTTCTTCCTCCTACTCCCACCCTCAACAGCCACCATGGCCACTTTCTCCACACCAATGCCACATTTTCTTCGATAACTAATCACAATAGTTCATGAACAGAATATCAGTAAGTCCACTGCAATCCATACTCTATTCCTCCATCCTGTGGGCCTTAGAATGGTTGTGTCCATGTGTAATGAGGTGTAGGGGGAGCACAGACTGGCTTGCTGGGTCATACTTCTAGGGGTGCCATAATTCCAGGGTTCCCTACTCCTAGGTGTGCTGTACTTCTAGGGGTGGCATACTTCTAGGGTGCTCTACTTCTAGGGGTGCCACTGTAAGTGTGTGGTTATTGTTTTAGTTAATTAGCATCAAGGACATGGTACTGAAAAATCTCTAAAACCTCTGCCTGAATCAAGGACCTGCAGGCAAGAAGCCCCCTGAGAGGGGTGCTTGTTGGTCCCAGCCTGAGACCGCCCCCTCCCCTGCCTGCCTGTCCACCTGCACTCCCTGCTGCCTTCCCCTTCTGAAAGCTGCACCGCCCTTGTCCTCCCTTTCTGTGCCTGCACATCAATGGGCTCGGCCTCAGGGTCACCACAGATGCTCTTCCCTCTGCCTGGAATGACCGACTGTTCCCCAGATTTCACAAGTCTAGCCCCTCATTATCATTTATGTTTCAAGCCAGCCTTCCTAGAGCCGCCCTGGTTAAGTATTCCCAAGGCCTGTTTAGTTCCCCTTCTCCTTTTTACTGATACACACACACACATCCCAGGCTTTAGATTTAAGTGAATTTTCGACAAAAGGAACCACCTCTTGAACTAGCATTTGACTCAAGAAACAGCAGAACGCTGCGGAACAGCTCAGTTTTGCCAGATACCACTTGGCTGGATTCGATTTGTGCCGCCGCACACCCGCACCTGCCAGTACCGTGAGCGGTGGCCCCTCGTGGTGACCGAGGCGCTGAAAACAGACTCGTTGCACGATGACCCGATGCTGCTGCGGACACACTGAGTTAATATACGAAGGCAATGAATTCCACCTGCGTCTTCCGCTACTGTTCCGCGGCTCCTGGAGGGTTTCAGATGCTACGCTGGCGTGGCCTGCACTTCTCCGGGACAGCCCGCTTGGGACCCTCCGCAAGGGCAAGGGCAAGGGCAAGGGCAAGGGCAAGCCGGCGGAGGCCCCCAGTCCAGCAGATTCGGCTCCTTGCGTTCCACCTCCAGGGACCCGCAGGGAGACAGGAGGGCACGGTCCCATCCCCAGCCCGGCTGCGCCCTCCGCCCTGAGCCCCCAGCCCTGCGCCCCCCGCCCAGCTTTGTGACGCGAGGCCGCGGTTCCCCGACAACTGCCGAACGCGGGCGCCGGGCAGCCAGGCAGGCGGACTCGGGCGGGGTCCCCGGCCGGGTGGGACCGACAAGGCCTCGGCGGAGAAGGTGGACGGGGGCGGCCTGGAGCACGAGGAGGAGATCACCGCCGCCACGCTGCGGGCAAGCCCCGGCCGCCGCCCATCTCGGCGCTGTCCGCCTTCAGCTACGTCCCGCCGTGGCGCCTGGACCTCAAGGAGCGCAGCTACTTCTCCCGCCAGGTCCGGTGAGGCGGGCCGGGCGGCACCGCCCAGCGCGGGTGAAGCGGGGCTGGGGGCTGGGGGCTGGGGGCAGGGGTTCCCTGCCAGGGAGGGGCTGGGGCGGGGCTGTGCCACCCGGAGCGGGGACTGGACACCCAACGGAACCGCGTGGAAGGGGTCTGGGGGCCAGGCAGGGGGTGGGGGCGGGGCCTGGGCAGGGTGGGGGATGCTTCTGTGGGGGTGGGAGCAGGACATCATAGTGGGAAAGAGCTACCGGGAAGGACAAGTGACGGTGGGGGGGTGGGGGGCAAGGAGGGAGTGCTCACCAGGGAGTAAGACTCCATGGGGCGCCCGGGGTGGAGGGGGTAGGGGCTGCTCGGCGGGGTCGGTGGGACGGGCACCTGGACCCTGAAGAGCAGAGCTTCTAGTACTGAAAGACACAGGCACCCCTCCCCGCCGGAGCTGGAGGGGCCTCGCGGCAATCCGGTGTTGTGTGGACAGTCTAGAAAGGGCGCCCCGAGGCTATCCGGTGTGGGGTGCGGCCCCCTGAGCAGTATGTGCGGTGCTTCCCGGGGCCGTGAATAAGCAGCCAGACAGGTGGACTGTCCTGGGCCCAGGGAACCCTCGGGCCGCCTTCCCACCCGCCAAGGAGAACCAGGAATACATCTGCACCGTCTGGGCCGGCCCCTCTGCGAAGGTGCGTGGTAGGAAGAGCTCGAGGGTCTAAGCAGCCAAAGCTCCCAAGAGAAGGCGGAAGGAAGGAAGTGAAGGGTGTTCAGAGTTGTCCAGGTCACCCATTCCTTTCTTTTCAACATTGTTTCTGTCAGTCCCCAGGGCGTTCCTCAGGGCATCTGATTAGATAAAAGCCTTGGTTGGGGACCCTCAGCCTGGCGAACAGCTGGACACCTGGGCTGTCCCTCAGCCCTCCTGGAGGGATTGGACTGCCAGAGGAGGGACACCTCACTTTTCTCAGGCTGCTGTCACAAATGCCACAAACTGGGTGGCTAAAAACACCAGGAACCGCCCTCTCAGGGCTGCAGGCTGAAGCCGCAAGTGCTTGGGCCGTACTGGTGGGTCAGTCCTGGCCGCTGGGGCACCTGTCCCTTGGCCAGCAAGCCTTGGGTTTTCAGTGCCTCCTCAATCACCCTATGGCCTGCTCTGTTTCTCTTCCCATGGCGCCCCCCCCCACCTTCTGTCTGTGCCCACACCCCCCTTCTAAAAACACCAGCCATCCTTGACTAAGGGTCCACCCACTGCAGTTGGCCTCATTCAATTTAAATGATTCTGCTTGCAATAACGCTTTTGCAAAAAGTTCATGTTCCCAGGTAACCGGGATTAGGACTATGTTCTTCATATTGTTTGATGACTAAATGTCAGTTGAATTATTAAAGAAAAAAATGGATGAATGTGTTGAACCAGATTCTTCCCAAAATTTTAGAAAAAGAAAAAGCAGTGAAACAAAAATCTCTATCTATGAAATTGTGTTCCACTGTGTGTCTTCTCCTGTGTATCTTCATGAGTGAGTGTTCATTTATATAGGACACCAAGGGGGCAGGGACTCAACCCTGAGTACCACCAGTGATATGATCAAATCAAAGCTCTAATCTTGATTTAATTAAGTAAATGTAAAAATAAATGAATTTAAATCAATCAAAGAGTATCATATACAGAGGAACAGACCAGTTTACAAACATAATCGAAATCTCTTCTTGGAATTCATAAATAGTATCAACCTGCCACAGAGACCTTTAGGGATTTCATTCCCATGAATCTCATTAATGAATTATTCTTTTGTCTCTCTTGATAAGATACATACTGGAGGTAAGAGAGAAAACCACAAAGCAAACTCGTGCTAGTTTTGACCCTCAGAAGACAGATATGGAGAACCATGTCCATCTCTTATCCCACTGAACACCTTCCTTCCCTGTAGGAAGTCACCTTTCTTTAGATGTGAACTCTAATATTATAAGGTTTCCCAAAATGGTTTCTCTATCACTGATAGTAAAAAAGATTCTGGGTACACTAAAATATCTTGTTTCCAATCTGTCACCTTTGAAGTCATGGGACTTCCCTCTCTCAACAAGATTTTCTTTTCTCTCCCTGATTCTCCATTCTCCCCAAAACTTAGCAATATATGTGCAATTCACTCAATCATTTATTTCTTAGTCATTTGACAAATATTTATTCAACAATACTGTATGGTAAATAGTAAGTTATGTTCTGGGAATGAATAGAAGAGTGAGATATTTTGCTTCTGCTCAAACAGCTCACAGACTTTATAAGGCATGAGATAAGCAAATAAGTAAATGCAACATAATAAGATGGTACTGGAGTTCTCCTGGAGTGTATTTCCATTGACTCTACCTGTTGTAAAAACTTTGGAAAGATGATGACGGATGAAAATAGAAGAGTGGATGCATGGAAGGAGGTGTGATGAGTTAGTATATGTGGGGTTGAATCATAAAGTTTTCACTATTAATGCTTGGCATAATGTCAGTCATTTCATGTTTATCATTTTATTTAGTTATTCCAATTACTCTGTGAAATCAGAGTAATTTTCCAATGTATATAATTGTGTCGGTATTGAATCTTGGAGTTTTATGATCCCAGGAATTTGCATTTCACTAAAAATTTTACTTCTTAATAATTGTAATATTTAGAACAGTTTTAGAGTTGCAGAAATCCTGTAAGGATGTTATAGATAGTTTCCAAGAACCTCTTACCCCCTTTCCCCTGTTCGTACCATCTGCCATCCAAAATAACACCTTATATTTATTTGTCATAACTTCTTAGTCACTTTGTAATTGTGGCAGCTTCTCAGACTCTTCTTGGTTTTGATAACCTGGATACTTTCGAGGAGTGTAGGTAAGATATATTGTAAAGTTTCCCTCAGTTTGAATTTTCTGATGTTCTTCTCGTGATTAGACTGAGTTTATGGTTTTTGGAAGAATGCACCAGAAATAAAGTATCATTTTCATCCCATCATAACCAGGGTGCATCCTATCAACATGACTTATCATTGTTGATATTGACTTCTTTCAGCAGTGTTTTGTGGTTCCCCAGCATAAAGTTCCTCATTTCTCTAACCTTCCTTATATCACCTTTGGGAAGAAGTCACTAAGTGAAACCCATACTTCAAGAGTGGGATTTTTCTCCATGGCCTTGAAAAAGTAATATCTACATAAATTATTGATTTTTTTTCCTGCAAGAGAGATTTGTCTCTTCTTATTTATTTAATCAATTATTTATTGATATCAGGATGAACTCATGAAATTTATATGATACTTTTAGTAATGATACAATATTACTTTTCTTGTTGTTTAATTTGTTCCACTTTTGGCCATGGGGGTGAAATGTAAGCTGTACTCTTTATCTGTAGTATAACCCCATCATTGAGAGTTTTATTTTAGCACATATTTACTCTATGGTACTATAAATTGTGCCAGTCATTTCTTGCATGTTTCTCTCCTAGAGTCAACAATTTCTCCAAGAAGACCCTTATTGGATAATGGTGATAAATTCCATGTTCTGAGTTCCATGGTACTGTGCCTTCTAAGGCCTCTCTGAAGAGAGTGTGAGGAAACATATGTGTGTATATACACATTTATAAATATGCCTACATACAACACTCTATATTTACTGATACATGAGTTAATAAATCTAAACTATTAACATATAGAACATTCTAGCCTCCTCCCTTGCTTATCTATAATCACCTATTTCACAGTGTGAAAAAATATTCCCTCATCTGTCAACAATCTATGAAACTTGATTCCAGTGCAAATGCATAGAAGTATTAGAATTGTTAATCCATACATGGTGGGTTGGTGCATTGTTAATTAGACAACTGTACTTTCATAGTTTCTTTTGGCTTTATTTTACAGAGTCCATTCATATCCAATATTACTTCTTTTTTTAAAGTTTAAAACATATAATTGAAAATGTCTTTAAAGATAATTAATTATGAAAATAATACACATTTATAGGGAATGAGTAGATTTTTTTCCAAGATGTTACACTGAAAAAATATAAGAAGTTCCTTTACACCCCACTCCCCACCCCCAATTGCATCATTTTTAAGTGTATTGATACATAGATCACAAATTACATCAAAAAAAATAAGAGGTTCCCATAAACCCCCTACCCCACTCTTCCCACATCAACAACCTCATTCATCATTGTGGTACATTTGTTGCATTTGGTGAATACCTTTTGGAGCACTGCTGCACCACATGGATTATAGTTTACATTTTAGTTTACACTCTCCCCCAGTCCATTCAGTAGGTTATGGCAGGATATATAATGTCCAGCATCTGTCCTTGCAATACCATTTAGGACATCTCCAAGTCCCCAAATTGTCTCCACATCACCTCTTTTCTTCCCTCTCTCTGCCCTCAGCAACTACTGTGGCCACTTACTCCACATCAATGCTCAATTTCTTCCATTGCCAGTCACAACAATGTGTGAGTAAGTGGCTCTCTGAATCTTGAAGTTTCAGAGTCAGCAAGGCCAACTCTTTCTTCATCATCTCTGAATACTCTATTCTTAAGAAGCTTTTTATATTTTATGGAATTTTATCATTCATACATTAACATGCACACTAAAGATTGTGATCTTACAAAATATACATACATAACATTACACAGGTGTCTCATACATCACCCTTCCACCAACTCTTTGCATTGTGAAACATTTGTTACAAACTGTGCGTGAACATCATCACAATATTACTACCAACTATAGTTCCTATCTTACATTTGGTGTATTTTTTCCCCAACCCATACTATTTTTTAAAATACACTTTTATTACAAATATTGTGAACTTGCAAAACAATCATACAGATGTGTAAATTTCCCATACAATTCCACACCCTTGTGGAACATTTGTTACAGATTATGAGACAATATGACCAGACTATTACTACCAATCATGGTCCATTAGCATCATTTTTTTTTTAGAGTCATGCAAACCTTTATCTTTCTTTTTTTTTAAGATTTATTTCTCTACCCTTCCCCAGCCCGACCCCAGTTGTGTGTTCTCTGTGTCTATTTGCTGTGTCTTCTTTGTCCGCTTCTGTTATTGTCAGCAGCACAGGAATCTGTGTTTCTTTTTGTTGTGTCATCTTATTGTGTCAGCTCTCTGTGTGTGTGGCACCATTCCTGGGCAGGCTGCACATTCTTTCACGCTGGGCAGCTCTCCTTCTGGGGTGCTCTCCTTGTGCATGGGGCTCCCCTACATAGGAGACACCCCTGCATGGCAGGGCACTCCTTGCATGCATCAGGACTGTGCATGGGCCAGCTGCACATGGGTGAACGAGGCCCAGGGTTTGAACTGCGGACCTCCCATGTGGTAGATGGATGCCCTAACCACTGGGCCACGTCCTCTGCCCATAGCATACACTTAGCACACTTTTTCCATACACCTCCTTTATCAACACAGTACAGCTTGACATTTATGCAAGAATATTATAGTATTGCTGTTAACCACAGTCTATAGGTCACACTAATTGTAGTTTTCCATGTATATACAATAGTGATATACATCTGCTCTAGTTCACAGAAGAACTTGCTCTTATTTGCACCCTTAACCACAATTCTCAACCGCCTCTGGGTTTACTGTGTATTTCAGTCCTTCAGGTATTCTTTTATTTTTTTAAAGATTTATTTATTTATTTCTCCCCCCCACCCTGCCCCAGTTGTCTGTTCTCTGTGTCTATCTCCTGTGTGTTCTTCTTTGTCCGCTTCTGTTGTTGTTAGTGGCATGGGAATCTGTGTTTCTTTTTGTTGAGTCATCTTGCTGTGTGTTGCCTGCCATTCCTGGGCAGGCTGAAATTTCTTCTGCACTGGACAGCTCTCCTTATGGGGCTCACTCCTTGCGCATGGAGCTCCCTTATGCGGGGAAACCCCTGTGTGGCAGGGCACTCCTTGCGTGCATCAGCACTGCACATGGGCCAGCTCCACACGGGACAAGGAGGCCCGGGGTTTGAACTGCGGACCACCTATGTGGTAGATGGATGCCCTATCCACTAGGCCAAGTCTGCTTCCCCCTCAGTTATTCTTTAGCTTTCTTTCTATTGACATTTACTTCCCCAGACTAACTTTTTCAGCCACAATCCCATTTATAATCCAGTTACTACTCACTATAATGTGTTATTACCAACTCTATCCATCACCACACTTTTAAGTCCAGTTAATTAAAACTTCTACAGGAGGAGGCAGGGCAAGATGGTGTCTGAGTGAGTGCAACTGCAAAGAAGCAGCAAAGTGGTGTTGGAGTCTTGCCGGAGCAGGCTGTTTCAGGACCTTGCAAGGCAGGTGGTGTACGGACGTCTGTTTTTTAGATACAGTGACAGAAGTAGTGCTTGCTAAAGGTAGAATTGCAGGTTACAAGCACAGAGGTTGAAAGCTGTGGGGAGGCGGGACCCTTCCACTTACGGCTGGTGGCCATAATGTTCCCTGAGAACTGTCAGTTGTGTGGTGTTGTCCCTGGGCACCATGATCCCAGATACGTGGTCCCCAGGTCTGTGTCCCCTAAGCTCCATAGCCCGCATTCCACACACCTACATACTCTGAGTCTGCAGTGTCCCGGGCTTCCATTTCCCAAGTCCAGCACTTCTGGAGGTCCAGGATTGCCCGAGCCCCCCAGTTTTGGACTGACTCCATGAATGGGAGGGATTCGGTAGGAGGTGCAGCAAAGGGGTCAAGCGGGCGCAGGTTCAATTTTCTGGTTCTCCCTCCCTCCTTTTTCTGTGTATCTGTGCTTCGAGGAGCATACCAGCTGGCTTGGGGAGAGCCTGGGAAGAAAGGAGTGGTGAATCTGGTGACAAAACCCAATTCACCTAAATACCCTGTGATATGAAACTTGGTCTGGGAGAAGGTGGAGTCGGAAAATCAACTAGCCCTCTCGTAGCACACCTAAAAGAGAGGGACTGTATCCATGTGGAATCTGAACCTCCTCTTTTTTTTTTTTTTTTTAGTTTTTATTTATTTTTTTATTGACTTTGTAATAATATTACATTAAAAATATATATGTGAGGTCCCATTCAACCCCACCCCCCACCCCCCCTGTCCCCCCCCAACAACACTCGTTCCCATCATCATGACACATCCATTGGATTTGGTAAGTACATCTTTGGGCATCTCTGCACCTCATAGACAATGGTCCACATCGTGGCCCATACTCTCCTCCATTCCATCCAGTGCGCCCTGTGAGGATTTACAATGTCCGGTGATTACCTCTGAAGCACCATCCAGGGCAGCTATATGTCCCAAAGACGCCTCCACCTCTCATCTCTTCCTGCCTTTCCCCATACCCATCGTCCACCATGTCCACTTTTCCCAATCCAATGCCACCTCTTCTATGTGGACATTGGATTGGTTGTGTCCATTGCACCTCTATGTCAAGAGGAGGCTCAGATTCCACATGGATGCTGGATGCAGTACTCCCATTTTCAGTTGTAATCACTCTAGGCTCCATGGTGTGGTGATTGTCCTTCTTCAACTCCATCTTAGCTGAGTGTGGTAAGTCCAATAAATCAGATTGTAGGTGCTGGAGTCTGTTGAGGCTCAGGACCTGGCTATCACATTGTCAGTCCAGAGATTCAAATCCCCTAAATATATCTTAAACCCCAACGTTAACTGCACCTCCAGCACATTAGCATGAAAGTCTTGTGAAGGGAGATCCCATCTGAGTCCAGATTCATCACACATAAACACCATTTCCAAAGAGGGGCCATCTGCCCTGGTAGTTAACCCCATCGGCCATGACCATAACTCTCATGGGTCTCTTTAGCCTTCAAAGGAACCAATATCTGGGGGTTGTATCTGCTTTATCTGTCTCTCTGACTCTGCTCAGTTGTGCATGAGGGCAATCCTTCTGCCAGCCTCCAGACTCTTTTTTTAGAAACTCGTAGCCATATAAACTCATTTCTCCTTTCCATTTCCCCCTTACTTTAGGTCAAACAGCATTTTAAAGTCATGGTATTTTATGTAGACATGGATATTCTGCTGTTCCACATTGAACCTTCCGTATAAGGTCCTTTTCCAGTTGCATCATCAGTTGGTATTTGATAGTGGTCCCTCGTTGCCAGGGAGGCTCATCCCCAGGTGTCATGTCCCACACTGGAGGGAAGGCACTGAGCCTCCTCTTGACATAGAGGTGCAATGGACATAACCAATCCAATGTCCACATAGAAAAGGTGGCATTGGATTGGGAAAAGTGGACATGGTGACTGATGGGTATGGGGAAAGGCAGGAAGAGATGAGAGGTGGCGGCGTCTTTGGGACATGGAGGTGCCCTGGATGGTGCTTCAGGGGCAATCACCGGACATTATAAATCCTCACAGGGCCCACTGGATGGAATGGGGGAGAGTATGGGCCATGATGTGGACCATTGACCATGAGGTGCAGAGGTGCCCAAAGATGTACTTACCAAATGCAATGGATGTGTCATGATGATGGGAATGAGTGTTGCTGGGGGGGGGGGGGAAGGTGGGGTGGGGGTGGTGGAGTTGAATGGGACCTCATATATATGTTTTTAATGTAATATTATTACAAAGTCAATTAAAAAAAAGAAAAGAAAAGAAAAGAAAAAAAAAAAAGAGAGGGACTGTAGGAGGTGCTTTCCAAGCTTCCAATAGCATACTTGGGGTTCCTGGTGAGCTGTGGGTGCTCTCTCTCTGGAAAACAAAAGTCACTGTTTTCTGTGCAGAGCTAGTTCAACAAGGACCCACTTGAATCTCCTACTGGACCTCTCAGGCAGCTTTCCTGCTGCCCTGGGTGACAGGGAAGTAAGGAGGGGAAAAGGGGGGAATGTCAAATTCCTAAGCATTTTATTTAACTGCAAAGAGATACCTTGCTTGAAACTTTGTCTGGCATTTTATTGGGTTGTCTTCTTGTTTTCTTCCTCTTTATCCCCCAAGGTCCTTTTTCTCTTTCTTTTTTCTCTTTTCTCTTTTTCTTTTTCTTGCTTACTTACCCCCTCCTTTTTGTCCCTTTTTTTCCTTTTCTTTCTTTCATCTCTTCTTTTTTACATTTTTTTAAATATTAGGTGCTGCAGGGAGTGCTTCACATTTGCTGTATTTCCTCATTCTCCATTCCACTTTTGTGTGTATATTGATTTTGGTCACCAACACTATCCCCTTTCCTCTACATCTTTCTACCCTCCATCATTTATTGTTTCTCTTACATTACACATCTCTTTGTTTGCCCCCTTATTTTTCTGAATTTATTTCTAATACCTTTGCACTGTTTTCTGTCTTGTATTCACTCTTTATATTACTGTCCTTTCTTTTCTCTTTCCCTCTCTCCTGAACACACTGGCCTTTTAATTCACACTATATTCCTCCCCATATTTAGTTTACTGTCTCATTATACATAAACTACTTTTCATACTGTTATAAGTATACATACCTTACATGAGACAAATATCCATTCTCCTAGATCACACATGGTTCCTCTTAATATTTATTATCAATGCTACTTTTGTTCATTTTTCTTCTCTTACTCTTTTGGCTTTCCCTGACCTTAATATTTTCCTTCAAGTGAACTTAGCCAACAGCAAGGAAATAGAATAAGAAGAACAAAGTGACAAAGAGAAGACTTAACACACATGCAAAAACAACTAATTAAACACCAAACTAGACAAAGAAGATAAGCAACTGATTAAAACCATCAATATAAAATGATGACAAGACAGCAACAAAAAATTACAAACCAAAATAATAATCAGGAAAACATGCTCCAATCCAATGAACAAACTAAAACCAGGAAGAGTAACAGAACATCAAACAAGTAATTAAAGATCTCAAAACATATATTAGGGACAAATTTGATGAGGTGGAGGAAGAGATTAAGAATATGAAGAAAACACTTAGAGAGAATACAGAAGAAATTGCAATCATACACAAAAAGATAACAGATGTGATGGTGATGAACAGCAAAATTCTAGAAATAAAAAATACACTCTCAGCAAATAACAGCAGACTTGAAGAGGCACAGAAAAGAATTAGTGGTGTGGAAGACAGTATATCTGAAATCAAACAGATAGTGGAAGTGATCAATAAAAAGAAAGAAAAATTCCAGCATGGATTAAGGGACCTGAATGGCAATGGAAAACACTCAAACATATGCATTACATGCATCCCAGAAGGAGAAGAGAAGGGAAAGGGGACAGAAGGAGTGTTGGAGGAAATAATGGCTGAAAACTTCCCAAATCTACTGAGGGAGATGGATGTACATGTCCAGGAAGCACAATTCACTCCAAACAGCATAAATTCCAACAGGCCTACCCCAACACATATACTTGTACAATTACATGCTAGGCCACAGAAAAAGTCTCAATGAATTCAGAAAGACGGAAATCATACAAAATAATTTCTCTGACCACAGTGGAATGAAGCTGGAAATCTTCAAGGGACAGAGACCAAGATTTGGCACCAAGATTTGGAAGTTAAACAGCACTCTCAGAAAAACAGTGGGTCAAGGAGAAAATCACAAAAGAAATTAATAACTACCTTAAAACTAATGAAAATTATAACACAACATATCCAAACTTATGGGATGCAGCAAAAGCAATATCGATAGGGAAATTTATAGCCATAAATTCATACATCAAAAAAGAAGAAAAAGCTAAAATTGAATAACTAGTTGTACAATTGGAGGAATTAGTGAAAAAAAAACAACAAACTAAATACAAAGGAAGAAGAAAGAAAGAAATAACAAAGATCAGCACAGAACTAAATGAAATAGAAAAAAAGAAAGCACTTGAAAAAATGAACAAAACCAGAGCTGGTTTTTTGAGATCAATAACATTGACAAACCGTTACCTACACTAACAAAGAAAAAAAGAAATAAGATGCAAATATGCAAAATAAGAACTGAGAAAGGAGATATCAACATTGACCCCACAGAAATAAAGACTATTATAAAAGGATACTTTGAAAAACTATATTCCAAGAAAAAGGACAATTTAGAGGAAATGGACAAATTCCTAGAAACACATAAGCAGCTTACATTGATGAAAGAAGAAACCAATCACAAGTAAAGAGATAGAATCTGTCATTAAAAACCTCTCAACTAAGAAGAGCCCTGGGCCAGCCAGCTTCACAGGTGAATTCTACCAAGCATTCCAGAAAAAAACTAACACCAATCATGCTTAAACTCTTCCAAAAAATAAAAATACAAGGAACATTGCCTAACTCATTCTATGAGGCCAACATTACTCTAATACCAAAGCCAAAGACACCACAAGAAGGAAAAATTACAGACCAATCCCTCTAATGAACTTAGACATGAAAATCCTCAAAGAAATACTTGCTAATCATATTCAACAATACACTAAATAAATTATACACCATGACCAAGTGAGATTCATTCCAGGTATGCAAGGATGGTTCAACATAGGAAAATCAATTAATGTAATACATCATATAAACAGACTGAAGGAAAAAGAATCACATGATCATATCTATAGATGCAGAAAAAGCATTTGACAAAATACAGCATACTTTCCTAATAAAAACCATGCAAAAGATCAGAATAGAAGGACACTTTCTCAACATGATAAAGAGCATATATGAAAAACCCACAGCTAACATCATTTACAATGTTGAAGATCTAAAATCTTTCTCTCTAAGAGCAAGAACAAAAGAAGGATGCCCACTATCAGCCCTTCTATTTAACATTGTCTTAGAAGTACTTGCTCAAGCGCTGAGGGAAGAACCAGACATAAGAGCCATCCAAACTGGAAAAGAAGAAGTGAAAATTTCACTATTTGCAGACTATATGATCCTATACTTAGAAAACCCTGGCAAGTCTACAAGAAATCTTCTAGAACTCATAAATGGGTTCAGTAAAGTCGCAGGATACAAAATCAATATGCAATAATCAATACCATTTCTGTACACCAATAATGATCAATCTGAGGATGAAATCAGGAGTCAAATACCATTTCCAATAGTAAATAAAAAAATAAAATACCTAGGAATAAATTTAACTAAAGATGTAAAGGACTTATACACAGAAAACTACAAACACTGCTCAAGGAAATCAAAGAAGACCTAAATAAACGGAAAAATATTCCCTGCCCATGGATAGGAAGACTAAATATCATTAAAATGTCTATCCTACCAAAACTGAACTATGGATTCAATGCGATCCCAATAAAAATCCACGCAGCATTCTTTAATGAACAAGATAAACTAACTATGATATTTATTTGGAAAGGAAAGTGGTCCCAAATAGCCAAAGACATATTGAAAAAGAAAAATGAAATTGGAGGAATCACACTACCTGACTCCAAAACGTACTACAAAGCTACAGTTGTGAAAATGGCATGAAATTGACAGAAGGATAGACATACTGAATAATGGACTTGAAATGAGAGTTCTGATATAGATCCTCAAATAAACAGCCATATGGTATTCAACAAGGCCACCAAACCTCTCAACTGTGAGAGAATGGCCTCTTCAACAAATGGTGCCTGGAGAACTGGATATCCATTTTTAAAAGAATGAAAGAGGATTACCAACTCACACCTTTTACAAAAATCAACTCAAGATGGATGAAAGACTAAGTATAAGAGCGAAGACCATAAAGAATTTGGAAAGCAATGTAGGGAAGCATCTACAGGACCTTGTAATAGGAAATGGCTTCATGAACTTCACACCCAAAGCATGAGCAGCCAAAGAACAAATAGATAAATGGGACTTCCTCAAAATTAAAGCCTTCTGCACCTCAAAGGATTTTGTCAAGAAAGTGAAAAGAGAGTCTACACATTGGGAGAAAATATTTTGTAACCATATATCTTATGGGAGAAATATCCTGCATTTATAAAGAATTCCTATATCTTGAAAATAAAAAGACAAGCAACCCATTTAAAAAATGGGAAAAAGATTTGAACAGATGCTTCTCAAAAGAAGTTTTACAAATAGCTAAAAGGCACATGAAAAAATGCTCAAAATCACTAGCTACTAGGGAAATGCAAGTCAAAACACAATGAGATACCATATTACTCCCATAATTCTGGCAGCTACCAAAAAATCAGAGATCTACAGGTGCTGGAGAGAATGTGGAGGAATGAGAACCCTCATCCACTGCTGGTTGGAATGTAGAATGACCCAGCCATTCTGGAGGACAGTTTGGTAGTTTCTCAAAAACCTAGATACAGATTTACCATATGAACCAGCAATTCCACTGCTGGGTATATACCCAGAAGATCTGAAAACAAGGACACAAGCTAATATACACACACCAATGCTCATAGCAGCACTATCCACTGTTGGCAAAAGTTGGAATCAATCCAAATGCCATCAAGAGATGAATGGATAAATAAAATGTCTATACATACAATGGAATACTACTCAGCTATAAGAATAAATACACTACAAACACATTTGATAACGTGGATGAATCTTGAGAACTTTATGTTGAGTGAAGTAACCAAGGCATTGAAGGACAAATACTACATGACCTCTCTGATAAGAAATAAGAAAACCAAGCTGTTTCAGAGAGATAGAGACTGGATGATATGCTTAAAGGAAGTTGCGGAGTAGAAAAAGGGTGAAAGCTGACATCTGCATGGGTGAAATCTATGATAAGCTGAAGATAAGTATTTGTACAGAGGAGGGATAAAATGGGGGCATAAGGATACCTCGGGGCAGGGCTTTGTGAGCATGAGGGGGGCTGGAGATGAAAGGATGGATCAGATGGCCCAATTTTTGGGGGGGACGGTGGGCAGAACATTTGAATATAGGAAACTGTCAGGTATGTGGTTGAAATTATAAATTAGAGAAAACTCTAGAAAATATAGTATGGAAGGTTACCTGTTTAAGATGCATAAAGGGGGGGGCTTCTGACACATGGAAAGCTTCTAGGGAGAGTGTGAGGGTTCATTTTGTCATAATGGGATATACTATTGGGTGGAGACCCATACAATGAGGGTGAAAGTATACCCACATCCTGGGGAGAACTGATGTTCTCAAATAGAGGGAATTTTACTTCTTGAGAGAATTGGTGGCTCCCAGTGGGTTAGGGCGGTTGAGTACGTCAAGCTCTCAACATTGTTGCAAGTATCTCTGAATATGGTCCTTCATGTAATGAAGATTGAATGTCACAGTGGGCCCTGAGAGGATGGGGGAAAAGGTGTTGAATAGATGGAATCAGTGTAACTGTGGGTCAATGGAAGTATTCCACAAGATCATGCAATGATAGATATAGGACATGTTAAATTACACCAAAAATGTATTAAAGTCTATAGGCTAAAATATAAATGATAATGTAAAACATAAGATAACTAAAAATTTAGAAAATTGTACAGTCTAAAATACAAACCATAATGGAAACTCAAATGGAATCATGTTTGAAAGCTATTGCTTCAATATCTGTACATGAACTGCAGCAAATAGAATATGAACATGTAGAAAGATCAATGTTTGTGAAGGGACAAAGGGTTTGATGTTGGATACGTGGGAGTACCATATATTGTATATGTGAATTTCTGTGATCTAAAACTTATGTAAAGATAAGCTTAATAATTGGAAGAAGAAGAAAAAAGAAAGTATGTAGACACTGAGGAAGAAATGGAAGAAATTGCCTTGCCACGGTACATGCAGGGCAACACCTACAGCAGTGATGAAAGGCAAAATGTTAAAACAAAACTTTCAGTTTTTCATTTTTTGATACTCCAATTTATTTTTCCTTTTTTAAATTTTTCTAAATTAGTATATATTCTATATCTAACCTTTAAACCCATCATTATATCCCATTTTGCTATTTATGGAATCTGGCAATATATTAGGCTTCCTTTTTAAAGAAGTTTTGGAGTACAGAAGGGTTCAGCTATGGCAGGGGAGGAATACTGGTGTGGTGTGTTATTGAAAGGGGGCACGTGGTTGGGAGGGAGTTCTCCACGGTGTGTACACAGGGTACATGAAAATGTTTGGATATTTTCATAGTGGTTTCTGTTAAAAATGACAACTGAGGGAGTGCCGAGTTCCTATCCAGGGGAGCTCTATCACATTCCCAATTGAACAACAACAATACCCCAAGTGCAATGTCAAAAACCAATAAAGATGGGTGGCCCAGCAATGAGCCCTTGATACTGATGGCTATGATTATGAGCTTGTGTGTCTGAAATATGAACTAGGCATAGAGCTGCAAGGTGCTGAAGAGTTACCTCCTGAGATCCTTCATGTTGCTCAAATGTGGTCACTAAGCCAAACTTAGCATGTAAATGCATTACCTTCCCCCCAGCATGGAACATGACTTCTGGGGATGAACCTCCCTGGTGCCAAGGCATTACTACCAAGCTCCATTTGATGATGTAATTCGAAAAAGACCTTGAATAAAGGAGTCAACTCAGACCAGCAAAATATCTCAGCCTACATGTAATATCAAGTGTTTAAAACTGCTTTTTGTCTTTGGACAAAAGGGGGAAAAGGAAAGGACAAATGAGTTTGTATGGCTATGATTCTCCAAAAACAGTTGGGAGGTCATCAGAGGAGTAACGTTTATGCACATCTCAGCAGGGCCCCAGAGACAGCCAAAGTAGATAAAAACCCAGGTACTGGTTCTCCTGAGGGCTGCAGAGACCCTATGTCCATGGAAGATGGCTCTGCAGTTCAGTGCCATGTCAGTTGACCCTGCTTTGAGTTTGCGTTCCTGAGTGCGATGGAGTTAGACTCAGATGTGATCTTTCAACACATGCCTCTTCTGTTTCTTTTACCAGACCTGTAGTAGACTTTGGGTTTGGTGTATACTCAGGAGGCCTGAATCTCTGGACTGTCCATGTGACAGCCAGGCCCTGAGCCTCAGCAGGCTTGCAACTCCTACCCTCTGGTTTATTGCTGTTATCCTGGCCAGCTAACAGGGAGGTGAAGAAGGTCAACCACCACACCAGGGAGCCAAGAGTGCCTACAACTGCAAGCAGGAGAATTGCATCCATCATCCATGTGGAATGTTAGCCCCTTCTTGATGTAGAGGTGGACTGGACAGAACCATCCCAGGGTCTACAGGATGGAGGAGTAGGATATAGATTAGAGTTGACTTACTGGTGTTCTGCTGAGGAACTATTGTGATTAGTAAGGGAAGAAATTGTAGTAGTGATGTGAAGAAAGTGGTCACGGTAGCCGCTGATGTTAGGGAGAAGGAAGAAAAGATATGATGTGGGTGCATTTTCAGGATTTGGAGTTGTCTTGGGTGATGATGCAGGGACAGATGCTGGACATTGTGTGTCCTGCCATGGCCCACTGGGTGGACTGGACAAGAGTGTAGATTACTATGTAGACCACTGTACATGCGGGGCTGCAGTGCTCCAAAATGTATTCACCAGGTGCAGTGAATGTGCCATGATGATGCAAGAGGTTGTTGTTGTGGGAGGAGTGGGGTGAGGGTGGTGGGAGGAATACAGGGGCCTGTTATTTTTTTAATGTAACATTTAAAAGAAAATAAAGAAAAAAACTTCTACATACATTAAGCATCTATATTCTCAAAACTCCTCTTATCTCCTAATAACATATACAATTCCATGTGTTTATTATTTGTATTTAGTTTATATTAATGAGCCCATGCAATATTTGTCCTTTTGTGTCTGGCTTACTTCACTTAGTATTATGTCTTCAAGACTCATCCATGTTATCACATATGTCCCAATTTCATTTCTTCTTACTGCAGCATAATATTCCTTTGTATAGACCACATTTGTTTATCCATTCAATCATGAAGGGACACTTGAGTTGTTTCCATCTTTTGGCAATTGTGAACAACTTCGCTATGAACATTGGTGTGCAGATGTCTGTTTATGGCCTAGTTTTTAGTTCTTCTGGATATATTCCTTGTAGAGGAATTGCTGGATCATGTGACAGTTCTATATTTAGCTTCCTGTAGAACCTCCAAACTGTATTCCATTAAGGCTGCACCATTTTACACTCCCACCAACAGTGAAGGAGTGTTCCTGTTTCTCCACATCCTCTCCAGCACATATTGTTGTCTGTTTATTTTTTTTTAAATAATGGCCATTCTATGTGGTGTTAAATGATATCTTATTGTTGTTTTAATTTTCATTTCCCTAATAGCTAGTGATATGAAACATTTTTTTATTCATGTGCTTTTTGGCCATTTGTATTTCCTCTTTGGAGAAATGTCTATTTAAATCTTTTGTCCATTTTTAAATTTATTGCTTGCTTTTTTATTGTTGTGTTGTATGATCTCTTTATATAGCATGGAAATCAATCCCTTATCAGATAATTGGTTTCCAAATATTTTCTCCCATTGTCTTGAAGCCTTTTCACCTTCTTGATGAAGCCCTTTGAATCATAGAAATGTTTAAGGCTGAGGAGGTCCCATTTATCCAAGTTTTCTTTTTTTGCTCATGCTTTTGGTGTAAGGTTTATGAATCCATCACCTACCACCAGGTCTTGAAGATGTTTCTCTACATATTCTTCTAGAAGCTTTATTGTACTTCCTTTTATATTCAGGTCTTTGGTAGACTTTGAGTTTATTTTTGAATAATATGTGAGATAGGGGTCTTCTTTCTTTCTTTTGGCTATGGATATCCAGTTCTCCCAACAAAATTTTTTGAATAAGTTTTTCTTCCCCAACTGGGAGGGCTTGACAGGATTGTCAAAAATCACTTGGCCATAGATGTGTCTGTTTATGAACCATCAATTTGGTTCCATTGGTCTATGTGTCTATGTTTATGGCAATACCATGTTGTTTTTACCACTGTAGCTAATTATATGATTTAAAGTCTGTGAGAGTCCTCCAACTTCACTTTTCCTTTTGAAAATGTTTCTGGCCATTTGGGGACTCTTACACTTCCACATAGACTTGATAATTGTGTTTTCCATTTGCTAAAAAAAAATACTGGTGGAATTTTTATTTGTATTGCATTGAATCTGTATATCAATTTGGGTAGAATTGACATCTTAATGATATTTAGTCTTCCAATCCATGAGCAAGAAATGTTATTCAAATTATTTAGGTGTTTTAAATTCCTTTTTGCAATGCATTATAGTTTTCTGAATACAAGTGTTTTGCATCCTAGGGTAAGTTTATTCCTAAATATTTGTTTCTTTTTGTTGCTATTGTAAATGGAGTGTTTTTCTTGACTTCCTCCTCAGATTGTGCATTATTCATGTAAAGAAACACTACTGATTTTTACTTATTGATCTTGAATCCTGACACTCTACTGAAATAATTTATTAGCTCTAGCAGCTTTGTTGTAGATTTTTCAGGACTTTCTAGATATATAATCATCATCTGCGAATAGTGAAAGTTATAATTCTTCTTTTCCAATTTGCATGCCTTTTATTTCTTTTTATTGTCTAATTGCTTTAGCTAGAAACTCTACCACTACATTGAACAACAATGGGGTTACTGAGCATCTTTGTCTTTCCCTGACCTCAATCAGAAAGTTTTCAGTCTTTCACCATTGAATACAATGTTAGCTGTGGGTTTTTCTTATATGGCTTTTATCATGTTGAGAAGTTTCCTTCAATTCCTATTTCTTTGCATATTTTTCTCAAGAAAGGATACTGTATTTTGTAAGATGCCTTTTCTGTGTCAATTGATAAGATCATGTGATTTTTCTTCTTTGACTTATTAATGTGGTGTATTATGCTGATTGATTTTCTTGTGTTGAACCAGCCTTACATACCTTGTATATAATCCACTTGATCAAGAAGGATAATTATTTTAATGTGTTGTTGGATTTGATTAACAAGTATTTTATTGAGGATTTTTGCATCTATATTCATTAGAGAAATGGGCCTATAACTTTATTATTTTTTTAATAGCTTTATTTGGCTTTAGTGTTAGGGTGATATTGGTTTCATAGAATGTGTTTTGTAGCATTCCTTCTTGTTCAATTTTTTGGAAGAGCTTGAGTCACATTGGTATTAAATCTTTGAATGCTTGGTAATACTCACCTGTGAATCTGTCTGGTCAAGGGCTTTTCATTGTGGGGAACTGTTAAATGACTGCTTCAATCTCTTTACTTGTGATTGGTTTGTTGAGTCTTCTATTTCTTTGAGCATCAGTGTAGGCTGTTTGTACATTCTTAGGAAATTTTCTATTTTATCTACATTGTCTAGTTTTTTTAGCAAAAAAGTAGCATAAAATTGTTCATACTCCCACTAAAATGAACTACAAAATCTATACAGTCTGACTCATGCCTATCTATTCTTACTTCTCCCTCCTCATTGGATTCCAGAGCCTCTATCTTCTTCAATGCACCTGTCAAACTTGGGGTCTATGCTCAGCTTGTCCCCATGCTTGTAATATCATTTTCTACATCTATGTCCCCTTTCCCTTCCTAGTCTCAATTCCTGCTCCTCCTCGAGGTATCTTCTCTAATTTCCTTACCATGGAAGGGTTTTTCTTATTGCCATATCCAGATTAGGACATCCCATTCTATTTTCTCCTTGCATCCTGAATCGACCTTCAAAGGCCAATGCCAACAATGGAACTTTTTAGTTAGAATAATGAGGACAGTTTCTGGCTCTATGGTATTCAATTTTGTATCTTCATGGAATAAATACTTAAGCTGTATTAATGCAGACATGTTGAATGAATGAACATACACACACAAATGAAATGCACACATAGTATCACAATTTTATACATTCGCAAATGTATTCAATTAACATATTGATGTCTAGTGTGCACAAGGTGTTGTGCACAGGAAACATTTCCTCTGAAGACTTAAAGAGTAAAACGCATTTCATGTAGGGGTAAATTCAGGTCCAGTAATCCAGTACTAGTGACTATAAATTGTACAGGTTAAATGTGATTCAGAAGTAGAGTGATTAAAAATCTGATCTCATCTTCCACTTCAGTACTTCTAGTAAGCAAGTATATTCATTTTAATGCATTCAGGTGAGAGAGGGGTACAAAAAATGGATTAATATGATACCTAAAATGACTGGACAAGAGCTATACAATGGTCCAATCCACTATTCATACACCACATGGTTTTCACACCTGGTCCATGCTATTTCCTCAATGAACTACTTGTCTGTGCCTGCCATTGTTTCTGCAGCCTCTAGTGATGGAAAAATGCTGTGTTTCTTGTTACAGAAGTCAGTTAAAGTTTACGTATCAGCTTGGTCTCCATGTCTTGACTGCGAGCACCTCTAGGGATAGGGGCAACAGGGTATTCATCTGTGAATTGTTGGCTCTGCAAACTATTCTGATGTTGGGGAATTATTGGTTTCTGAATCCAAAAGCTGGAATCTCAGAAACCAAAGGTATGGACACCCAGTGTGCTACAGATGTGACCCGATCAAAGCTTTGCTCATTATTCAATGAAGTAAAAGTGAAACCTCTGAATCAATTTAATCTAATATGCCCAGAGGAGCTGACCAGTTCACAAGCAAAATCTAACATCTATTTTTGGAATTCATAATCAATATCAAACTGCTACAGAGTGTGTCCAGAAACAGAACTTATATGTAGGTATTTGTTATCCTCAATATATAGCAATTCAAATATGTGGAAAAATAAAGAATATTCCCAAAATGTTGTTGGATCTTTAAGATAACCACAGACAGAAGAAAGGAGGGAAACCTTTATCATGCATTCCAGGATAATTAGAAAAAAAGGAAATTTATAAACAAAAAACTGAAAACCAAAGTGGAAGTCTATTCAAATGTATTCCAAACATAAAAAATTAACTAGAATATGAGTATTCAATATTAGATTTAATGTAATGAAAAAGGACAAAAAAATGTAATGTTGAAAAGTTGGATGATGTGACTGTCATTCTCCTGACATTATTAGGGCAAAAATGTGATTCACTTCTTAATTGGTGAAGGTAAATGCAAGCATGGTGTTGATTTTCTTCAGGCATTCTATTTATTGCAGGACAATATTCAGTTACAACTTAAGAAGTCTTATTGTCCACAGAATATGTTCTATACCATAATCCATGGTGAGTGTTCCTATCTGGCCTTAATAAAATAATATAGCACCTAGTAGCAAAGATGTAGCTTAGTAATCCAGCACTGGAAGCCAAGCTGGAGAAGATTTCAATGGCTGCCATGATCTTCCCCTTGGTGCTGTGGTAGACAGAGATGAAACTGACCCAAACCCTGCAGAACACCAGCAAAGGTGTCAGGCAGGTTCCTGGCCATGAAAGCTACATTGAAGCTGCAGAGGGCCAAGCAGCCCAGGAATCCCAGGACACAGTAGAAGGCAGTAGCTGAGCCCTTAAGACACTCAATGGTAATATAACCAGGCTCAGTGTGTGCATCTTTATCAATGAATTGGGGAGAGGTTCTGAAGCAGATTCCACAGAGTATCATCTAGATTAGGGAGCAAATGGAAATAGCAAAGTTAGGTGCCCCTGATTCCAAACACTGCCTCATCCTTCTCCCTAGAGCAGTGACCTTGAATTCCAGAACCACAGTGATTGTTTTGGCCAAAACAGTGGACACAGTAACTGCAAAAACAATTCCAAATGTGATTTGTCAGAGGATGCAGATGGCTGTGTTGGGATAATTGATGAAGAGCAAGGAGCATAGGAAACACAGGGTAAGGGAGATGAGCAGGATGTAGCTGAGGATCCAGTTATTGGCCTTAATGATGGGAGTGTCTTGGTGCTTCACAAAGACCCGAAGAATAACAGTAGGGAGGAAAGAGAAGGAAAGAGCTGTGCAGACCAGAGTCAACCCCAAAGGGTCTTTTGGAGGGAATGAGTTCTCTCATTGTTTGCATTCTGATGATGTGGACACTTCACACAGTGTTCTACATCTGGTGAGAAACGCAAAGTGTCATCAGCCCATGTTCAGTAATTCTCACTTATTCACTGGACCCAAAAGAATAACATTGGACAATTTCAGCCAAATTTGTCCAGCTTGTGATGATTTTAAATAACCCTGTGCTTTAATGTGCTTGTTTTTCTTTCCCTAAACTTTCTCTTAGACCTCTGGCTTTCTTTTAAACATTCAGTCCATCAATTTGATAACAGTGTAATTTATTTACTGTTGAGCTTCCATTCTTTTCTTGTCCACACATCGTATTTTTTCTAGTGAATTTTCTGCTTCTTTCTGTAGATGGTCCCTGTATAATTTTGATGTAATTCACTGTTGACTAGATCTATGTTAAATAATTTATTCCACTTGTAGCTTGACCATTCATTGCCAAACAGAAAATATCAGTAGTATTGTATTTAACATTCATCAAACTTTTCCTTTAAAGTTGATGATATATGATGATACATGTCTTATTAAACAAATTTTCTCCTTTGAAAATGAAAACATTCTTCTCTTTTTTGTTTCTTTAAGGTTTTTATTTTTACATTTAGAATTACAATTTTCCTGATATTGATGAATCTGCATGTGACCAATTTGTTTCTAGATATGTCATTTGGTTCATTTTATTTCATTTTTATCCTTATGATGAAACAACATTATTGTGACTTAAAAAAAGAAACAGATAAATATACATTCCCGTTTCACTCTTTGTTTTAAAGTTTGTCTTAGCAATGCTTTTTGCATTTGATCTCATAGGAATGATTTAATAAGTTGTAATTGCCCCATAAAGTTGTGATTGTGATAACAATTGCATTGACTCAGTTAATCAATTTGAAGAATAATGATATCTTTACAATATTGAGTCCTTGCAATTATGAACATGGTTCATCCCTCCATTTATTTAGTTTTCTTTAAATTTTTCCCGATACCTTTATTATACAGAAGTCTTTCCAAACTTTCCTAAATATTATTTTTAGGCATTTAATACTTTCAAGATATTTTAAATATCATCTTTGGAAGTTTCATTTTATAAAGCCCTATGAGTTGCATATATAAGAAGCTTTTATATTACCCTTGTATTCAGACCACTAAAGTGAGTTTATAAAATCTTCCAGATCTTCAACTTATGCAATGAACTCCTTTCCAAATTATGTCAATTTACTTTATCCTTTCAAATAATTATTCCTTCCAATCTTTTTCTTGCCAATATTGCATTGGGAAGGATCTCCAGTGCATTGTTAGATGTGTTAATATTGAAGATTTTTGTTTCATTATTGATTTCCCAGGCATGAAATATTTCAATATGGTGTGAAATTTGTGTTAGTTTTCAGGAAGTATCTTTTAAAGGATGAAGATGGTTCTTCTCAATTTCTATTTGATAAGTTATGCTTTTGCTGTTTGTTCTAAAATCACTGGTGGGTGTTGAATTTTATTAAGTATTTTCCTTCATTCACTGAGATGACAGTTTCTACTTTTCAGGGGGTACATATACTGAATTACCTTGCTTTGCCATGATAAATCCTCTTTATAAAATATTGCTGGAATTAGAGTGCAGATTATTTTTTTATGATATGTGAGCTTATGTTTAAAAAAGCTAGGAACCTGTAAATTTCCTATTTTTAATGGCCTTATAAGATTTTGATACAAATGTTAAGCCGTAATCATAAATGGAGATATTTTCCCATTTTTTCCCTATTCCTTGGAAAAGTTTGAGTAAATAATTATTATTTTTTGCTTGAAAGTTTAGTGGAATTCCCCAATAAGGCCATTGGTCAAAATGAAAATTTATGAGAATGTTTTAAACTATGGATTCAATAACTGAAGAAGATATGAAACTTTTCAGATTTTTAATTTTGGGGGCCTATTTTTTGGCAACTTTTATTTTTCTAGGAATAGGTGAATATCATTTATTTTTTTGTCTTTATTTTTTTAATATTACATTAAAAAAATATGAGGTCCCCATACACCCCCAACCCCCTCACCCCACTCCCCCCCCCCATAACAACAACCTCCTCCATCATCATGATACATTCATTGCATTTGGTGAATACATCTCTGAGCACCACTGCACCTCATGGTCAATGGTCCACATCATAGCTCACACTATCCCATATTCCACCCACTGGGCCATGGGGGGACATACAATGTCTGGTAACTGTCAATGCAGCACCACCCAGGACAAGCTCAAGTCCTGAAAATGCCCCCACATCTCATCTCTTCCTCCCATTCCCTACCCCCAGCAGCCACCATGGCCGCTTTCTCTACACCAGTGCCACATTTTCTTCGATTACTAATCACAATATTTCATGAATAGAATATCAGTAAGTCCACTCTAATCCATACTCTATTCCTCCATCCTGTGGACCTTGGAATGGTTGTGTCCACTCCACATCTATATCAACAGGAGAGGCTTGTGAAAAAGATCACATCTGAGTCCAGCTCCATCACACAGAAACACAAACTCCAAAGTAGGGCCAACTGACACGGCACTGAACTCCAAGTGCCATGACCATAGGACCTGTGGATCTCTGTAGCCCTCCAAAGAACCAATACCTGGGGTTGTATCTACTTTATCTGTCACTGGGACTTTGCTGAGGAATGCATAAGGGCAATCGCTTTGATAATCTCCTGGATCTTTTTGGAGACTCACAGCCATATAGACTAATTTGTCCTTTCCATTCCCCCCTATGATTCAGGTCACACAGCATTTTTAACTCCTGGTATTATATATAGATTGAGATATTTTGCTGGTTCGAGTTGACCTTTTATTCAAGGTCATTTTCTAGTTACATCATCAGCTGGTACTTGGTAGTAATCCCTCCATGCCAGGGAGGCTCATTCCTGGGAGTCATGTCCCAATCTGGGGGTGAGGCAACACATTTACATGCTGAGTTTGGCTTCAAGACTGGCCACATTTGAGCAACATGAAGGCTCTCAGGAGGTAACTCTTAGGCACCCTGCAGCTCTAGGCCTTATTCTTATTTCAGGTGCACAGGCTCACAAGCATAGTCATTAGTATCAAGGGCTCATTGTTGGACCTTACTTATTTTTTGGTCTTTGCTATTGCACTTGAGGGATTGTTACTGTTCCTTTAGGGGCTGTGATAGAGCTCCCCTGGCTAGGAACTCAGCACTCCCTCAGTTGTTGTTTTTAATTGTATCCACTATGAAAATATCCAAACATTTTTATGTACCCTGGATATATGCCCTGTAGAACACCCTGCCAACCATGTGTCCCCTGTCAAAAACATCCCACACCAGTATTCCTCCCCTGCCATTAATGAACCTCTCTGTGATCCAAAACATCCTGAAAAGTGAAACCCAATATATTACCAGGTTCCATTAATAGTAAAATGGAATATAGTGATGACTTTAAAGGTTAGATATAGAATACATATTAACTTGGAAAAATTAAGGTAAAAATAAATTGGGGTATCAAAAATTTTAAAAATGCAAAAGCTTCGTTTTGGATGTTTTACCTTCCATCACTGCAATAAGTGTTGCCCTGTATGCAAATGGGCAAGTCAAGTACTTCCGTCTTTTCCTCAGTGTCTATGTCCTCTCTTTTTCTTTTCTTTTTTCCTAATTATTGAGCTTCTCTTCACAAGAGCCCTAGATCACAGTAATTTATATATACAATATACAGTACTCCCACACATCCACCATAAAACCTTTCCCTTCCACAGTGATATTCTAATAACTTATTCATATCATATTTACTGAAACTGATGTACAGACTCTGAGACAATAGCTTTCAAACAAGGTGACATCTGTGCTTACACTGTGGTCCATACTCTAGGATACACAGGTTTCTAAATTTTTAGTTATCCTATGTTTTACATTATGGTTTACATTATTAGTCTGTCGTCCCCTATATGTTTATGGTGTAATATTACATGTTTTATACCCATCCTTGTGTACTCTCGCAAAACTACTCACTTACCCCTACATTTACCTTGGTTCTATCCATTCAACATCCATTTTCCCCTCCCCTTGGGGCCCACAGTGACAGTCAACCTCCATTTCCTGAGGAGCCAAGTCCAGAGATACTTGCAACAGTGTTCAAGACCTGAATTGCTCAACTGCCCTAATGCCCTGGGAGCCACCATTTCTCTCGAGAGATACAGTTCCCTCTATTTGATGGCATTAGGCCTCCCCAGGATGTGGGTCCACCCCCACTCTCACTAGTTGGGTCTCTACCCAATGGTACAACCCACCCTGGCAAAATGAGCATTCAGACATTCCCCAGGAGTCCATCCCGCATCAGACCATCCCCTCCGAGCATACTAAAGAGGTAACCCTCCTAATTATATTTTGATACGATTTTCTCAGTATTTTATTCTTAACCAACACCTGACTCTCTCCTATGTTCATATGTTGCCCCACCCTCCCCCCAATTTTTGGGCAATATTACCCATCCGCCCATCCCTAGCCCCCCTCAAATCCGCAAATCCCCACCCAAAGGCAACCCCTTGCCCCCATTTTATCTCTTCTTTGTGCTCAGACTTACCACCAGCTCATCATAGATTCCACACCTGCAGACGTCGGGTCACATCCTTCCTCCACCCTCCGATTTCCTGTAAGCCTATCTTCCAGTCTCTAGCTCTCTGAGGCAGCTTGCTTATTTCATATCATTGAGGTCATGTAGTATTTGTCCTTCAATGCCTGGGTTGCTTCACTCAACATAAGGTTCTCAAGATTCATCCATGTTATCACGTGTGTTTGTAGTGTATTTGTTCTTACAGCCAAGTAGTATTCCATTGTATGTATATACCACATTTTATTGATCCACTCGTCTGTTGATGGGCATTTGGGTTGATTCCAAATTTTGGTGATAGTGAACAATGCTGCTATGAACATTGGTGTACATATATTGGTTTGTGTCCTTGTTTTCAGTTCTGATGGGTATATACCCAGCAGAGGTATTGCTGGGTCATATGGAAAATCTATGGTTAGTTTTTTGAGAAACCAATAAAACTGTCCTCCAGAATGGCTGGATCCTTCCGCATTCCCACCAGCAGTGGATGAGTGTTCCCCTTTCTTCACATCCTCTCCAGCATTTGTAGTCTTCTGTTTTTTTCATAGCTGCCAATCTTATGGGAATAAGATGGTATCTCATTGTAGTTTTGATGTGCATTTCCCTGATAGCTAGAGATTTGGAGCATTTTTTCATGTGCTTTTTAGCCATTTGTATTTCTTCTATTGAAAAGTGTTTGTTTAAATCTTTTTCCGATTTCTTAATGGGTTGTTTATCTTTTTGTTTTCAAGATATATGAGTTCTTTATATATGCAAGTTATAAGTCTCTTATCAGATATATGGTTGCCAAATATTTTCTCCCATTGTGTGGGTTCCCTTTTTACTTTCTTGACAAACTCGTTTGAGGTGCAGAAGGCTTTAATTTTGAGGAAGTCCCATTTATCTATTAGTTCTTTTGCTGCTCGTACTTTTGGTGTGATATTCATGAAGCCATTTTCTATTACAAGGTCCTGTAGATGTTTCCCTACCCTGCTTTACAAGGTCTTTATGGTCTTGGCTCTTATATTTAGGTCTTTGATCCATCTTGAGTTGGTCTTTGTATAAGGTGTGAGATGGTAATCCTCTTTCTTTCTTCTGCATCTGGATATCCAGTTCTCCAGGCACCATTTGTTGAATAGGTCATTCTCTCCCAGTTGAGAGGGTTTGGTGGCTTTATCACATATTATATGGCTTTATATATGAGGTTCTATATCATAACTTTCAATTCGATTCCATTGGTCTGTGTGTCTCTCCTTATGCCAATACCATGCTGTTTTCACTACTGTTCCTTTGTAGTATGTTTTGAAGTCAGGTAGTGTGATTCCTCCAATTTCGTTTTTCTTTTTCAATATGTCCTTGGCTATTCGGGCCTCTTTCCTTTCCAAATAAATTTCATAGTTAGTTTTTCTAGTTCCTTAAAGAAGGCTGTGTTGATTTTTATTGGGATTGCATTGAATGTGTAAATCAGTTTTGGTAGGATAGACATCTTAATAATATTTAGTCTTCCTATCCATGAACAGGGAATATTCTTCCATTTATTTAGGTCTTCTTTGATTTCCTTGAACAGTCTTGTATAGTTCTCAGTGTATAAGTTTTTTACATCTTTAGTTAAATTTATTCCTAAATATTTTATTTTTTTACTTACTATTGTGAATGGTATTTGTTTCTTGATTTCCTCCTGATCTTGCTCATTATTGGTGTACAAAAATGCTACTGATTTTTGCACATTGATCTTATAACCTGCATTTTTACTAAACTCATTTATGAGTCCTGGAAGCTTTGTTGTAGATCTCTCGGGTTTTCTATGTATAAGATCATGTCATCTGCAGATAATGAAATTTTGACTTCTTCCTTTCCAATTTGAATGCCTTTTATATCTAGTTCTTGCCTCAGTGCTTCAGCAAGTACTTCTAAGACAATGTTAAATAGAAGGGGAGACAATGGGCATCCTTGTCTTGTTCCTGACTTTAGAGAGAAGGAATTTAGGATTTCTCCATTGTAAACGATGTTGGTTGTGGCTTTTTCATACATACTCTTTATCATGTTCAAAAAATGTCCTTGTATTCCGATCTTTTGGAGGGTTTTTATCAAAAAAGTGTGCTGTATTTTGTCAAATGGTTTTTCTGCATCTATAGATAAAATCATGTGATTTTTTTCCTTGAATCTGTTTATATGGTGTATTACATTGATTGATTTTCTTATGTTGAACCATCCTTGCATACCTGGAATGAATCTCACTTGGTCATGGTGTATAATTCTTTTAATGTGTTGTTGAATACAATTAGCAAGTATTTTGTTAAGTATTTTTGCGTCTAGGTTCATTAGAGAAGTTGGTCTGTAATTTTCTTTTCTTGTGGTGTCTTTGTTTGGCTTTGGTACTAGGGTAATGATGGCATCATAGAAGGAGTTTGCAATGTTCCTTCTGTTTCAATTTTTTGGAATAGTTTCAGCAGGATTGGTGTTAGCTCTTTCTGGAATGTTTTGAAGAATTCACCTGTGAAGCCGTCTTGCCCTGGGCTCTTCTTAGTTGGGAGGTTTTTAATGACTGATTCTATCTCATTACTTGTGATTGGTTTGTTGAGATCATCAATTTCTTCTTTTGTCAATATGGGCTGCTTATGTGTTTCTAGGAATTTGTCCATTTCCTCTGAATTCTCATTTTTGTTGGAATATAGTTTTTCAAAGTATCCTCTTATGATAGTCTTTATTTCTGTGGGGTCAGTGGTGATATCGCCTTTCTCATTTCTTATTTTGTGTATTTGCATCTTTTTTTTTTTGTCTCACTAAAGGTTTGTCAATTTTGTTGATCTTCTCAAAAAAACAGCTCTTGGTCTTGTTTATCTTTTCAAGTGCTTTCTTATTTTCTATTTCATTTATTTCTGCTCTTATCTTTGTTATTTCCTTCCTTCTTCTTCTTATTGGATTACTTTGTTGTTGTTTTTTCTAATTCCTCCAAATGTGCAGTTAGTTCTTCAATTTTTGCTCTTTCTTCTTTTTGATATATGAATTTGTGGCTATCAATTTCCCTCTCAGTACTGCTTTTGCTGCATCCCATAAATTTTGGTATGTTGTGTTATCATTACCATTTGTTTCAAGGTAGTCTTTGATTTCTTTTGAGATTTTCTCTTTGACTCACTGTTTTTCTAAGAGTGTGCTGTTTAATTTCCAAATCATGGTCTGAAATCTGGGCCTCTGACCCTTGCAAATTTCCAGCTTCACTCCACTGTGGTCAGAGATATTGTTTTGTATGATTTCAATCTTTCTGAATTCATTAAACCTTTCTTTGTGGCCTAGCATATGGTCTATCTTGGAGAATGATCCATGTGCACTTGAGAAAAATGTATATCCTGCTGTGTTTGGGTGTAATGATCTGTATATGTCTATTAGATCCAGCTGCTCTAATATACTGTTCAAATGTTTTGTTTCTTTAGTGATTCTCTTTTGAGATGTTCTGTCCAGAGTTGATAATGGGGTTTCAAAATCCCCCACTATAATTGTAGATGCATTTATTCTTTCACTTAATTTTTCCAGCATTTGCCTCACGTATTTAGAGGTGCCCTTGTTAGGAGCATAAATATTTATGATTGTTTGATCTTCTTGACAGATTTTCCCTTTTACTAAAATGTAGTATCCTTCTTTGTCTCTCAACATTGTTTAGCATTTAAAGTGTATTTTGTCTGATATTAATATAGCTACTCCTGCAATTTTTTGGTTCTTGTTTGCTTGTAAGATTATTTTCCAACCATTCACTTTCAACCTCCATGCGTCTCTGGGTCTAAGATGTGTCTCTTGTAGACAGCATATAGATGGGTCATATTTCGTTATCCAATGTCCCAGTCTGAATCTTTTGATAGGTGAGTTTAGTCCATTGATATTCAGTGTTATTACATTCAAGGAATTATTTGTTTTAGCCATATTTTGATTGGAGTTGTGTTTGTCATATTTTGTGTGCTTTTTTTTTCCCCTTGTCTTTTTGTCTTTTTTGTTGCTCTTACACTCTCCTCGAACTCTGCTTGTCCTGCTTTTTCCTTTCTTCCTGCAGAATTCTCTTTAGAATTTCTTGAAGGGGAGGTTTCTTGTTGTTCTAGATATCTGCATGTACACATCTTAGTATATACACATATATTTCCTTACACTCTCTGCAGAGAGTCCCTCAAGGCTGCAGTAACAATGAGCAGAGATAATGCCCAGACTTTAGGTTTTAAAACCATTCTCCAATAAATGCCTTCTTAGAGAAATTGCTCTTTCTAGGAAAGAAATATGCAAGAAGGATCTGGAATATTTTGTAGCACCAAAAAGTAAATAGATGTAAAATAAACCCCTCAATGATAGGGTTATAGTAAAGAGCAATAGGATGCACTGCAAAGAGCTACCATGGCTAAAAATAGAACAAATAGAAAATCAACAACAAAAGTAGTATCGTATCACACCCCAAAGTTTGAAATAAATGTCAGGAGTCAATCCTGTCAGAATTGAGCCAACTTCCCTCGAGTGTCTGTAGGACTTGGGTGGTCTTTGCCATGTTTACTACCTTTTGTCTCCCAGCTCTGAACCCTTCAGCTAAGGACCTATGGAAAGTTTCTAATCAGTTGGGCCTGGTCATGTCATTGGGATCCCATTGGGGGTCCTTGCCTGGGAACTTAGTGTGGGCATATTGATCCCTGTCCAGGATTCCCCCAGATGGGTGCTCCTTGAGCCAGGTGAAAGCTCCTTTTGTGACTCACATTCTCTCCTTGAAGTTGAGTAAGGTGATAAGGAGCTGCTTACAGTCATTCAACCCAGGTGGGTTTGCAGCTTTGAATGATGGACTGGAAGAGGTCCATCATGACCTGAGGCTTCTTCAGGTATGTGGGGTGTGACTTTTCCAGATAAAGAGATCAGTAGTAGTGAAGTGTCCTCCTTATATACGGTCATCAGCATCAAAATAAATTGGAGCCCAGACTTCAGAGAGAGGTAGCTGTAAGGTGGCCCTTCTCCCTGTTCCACCTGTCCCTGGGGCTCCTCGTGGTCTTTGTTGACATCTTTCAGGGACTCCTTCCTGAGTGATGGCCAGCACTATGCTGCCAGTGATCAAGATTGGTGGAGACAGCCATTGCAGAGGTGCAGAGGCTGCATTGTTTGGAGAAAGCGGCTGTGGAAGCAGCTGCGGGAGTGGCTGGGCCATGTTGCTTGGAGAAATTGCCTGCAGAACCTCCTGTGGGAGCGGCTGCAGCAGCAGCTGCGCTGTGTTGCTTGGAGAAAGCAGCTGCGAAACCAGCTGTGGAAACAGCTGCAGGAGCAGCTGGCTCCTGTTTCTTGGAGAAAGCGGCTGTGGAACTGAACCGGCTGTGGAAAGGACTGTGGGGATGGCTGCAGGAGCAGCTGGGATGTGTTGCTTGGAGAAAGCACCTGCAGAATCGGCTGTGGAAATGGCTGAGGAAGCAGCTGCAGGAATGGCTGCGAGGAAGTGCTACTCAGGGAGGACAGTGGGTGTGGGGCCAGTGAGGTCATGCTGTTCAGGAAGGATGGCAGTGGAGACAGCTGTCAGGGTAGCGAGGTCATACTGCTCAGGGAGGACGGCAGTGGAAATGGCCATCGGGGCAGTGGGGTTACATTGCTTGGGAAAATTGGGTCATCCCCACTCCTCGGCACTGGCACTGTAGGAACAATCTCATAAGGTGGTGGCCCCTCTAGAATGGGCGGGTTAGCACTAGATTTGGGGCTTACTTTCTCTGGACCCTTTGCAAGGGACCTGTTGGCCTGGTTCCTGAGAGAGCACCTATGGGCTTTTGTATCAGGCAAATCCTGGCTTCCTTACTTGTACATTTCCTTAACTAGGGCGGACTTTGACTCGCAGTGTCCTGCCAGGCATCAAAGTAGGGGAATTGGTCAGGGCACTCTGGTTTTCTCGTTAACATCTCATGGACTTTACAGATGATCCGGGGTCAAAGGTGTCCTCCTGGGGCCAGCCCATGCCAAAAGCCAGCCATTGTAGTTCACAAAGCATTCTAACATTTCCTGGCTAGAACTTTATGCCACATCTTCGTGGAAAACTCAGGGAAAGTTTTCTGCATATAACTTAATGGGATCCTACTTTGTGTGCTTCCCATGTTTCCTCTGTGTGTTGACACTGCACAACACTCACTCGGCCTTTTGTTTCATCCATCCCCAGCTGTGTCCCTTGTGGGAACACAGGGCGCCTCTTAGCCTAAGCAGGTCGGTATAAGCTCGGGACTCAGAAGAGGGTTTTTTTTTCAGGGAGGTGCCCCAGACTGTCCTTGACCAGAGCGGTTACCACAGAACTGTGCATCTTTTCATGTGCTTTTTGGCCATTTGTATTTCTTCCTTAGAGATATATACAAAGAATACTCAAAACTCAAACATACATATTCTCCTGTTTCTAGCCTTGATGGAGAATTAACAATGAATCATAACACATGAATTTATTTTCCTGGTTAATCATAAGCATGTCTAACCTAGTACAGCTCATGATTAAATGTCTCATTGTGTGTTTGCAGCAGGCTATGTTCTGAATGTCACAGTTACTTTCAATGGGGAGAAAAATGAAGGAAGTAAGCTTCTTCTTTGACCATTAGAAAAAACCTCAACCATAAGAATACAAACATTCTAATTTTAGAAATAGCTAAGTGATCCTAATATTACCTTTTAAAAAAATACATAGGTAGGAAAAAATATATGAAAAAGAGTTCTACATATTAGCCATGAGGGAAATGCAAATTAGAACCTCATAAGACACCACTACCACTAGTTTGAAATAAATGAGAATATCAAATAGTGACATGAATGCAGAACAATAGGAACTCATATGTTTTACCCGTATGAATACCAAACAAAACAAAACTGCCACTTTGGAATATAATATCAGTTTCTTCTAAAGTAAATCATACACTTAACAAATAGTCCTTTAGCACCAATTGTACATATTTACTCAAGAGAATGGAAAATATTTCCACATACAATCTTGTACACAAATATTTAAGCAGCTGTTTTCTTGGTCACAAGAACTCAAAAAAAAATTAAAAATGATCATGAACAGGGGGGAAAAGAGGGGAATGAGGAGAAAGGGCAGCCTGGTAAGTGTAATTGGGGGTGTGAGTGGCCGCTCTCATTCCAGAAAAAAAAGAGACAGAGGTAATTGACTCCTAACACTAAAGACTCTGAGGCCCTCCTCTATTTACCTACAAAAGGAGAGAGACAGTTCTCTGCAGAGCTGGCTGATAGACAAGGCAGATTCCCACCAACAATTCATAAGGCCATGCTTTTACATAAAAAGATGGAGAAGATGGTATGGACAGAAATTTTCTTTGAGCCTTGTGATAGAAGATACCCTGAGTATATCTCCAGCCTTGGGGAGGCCCCTTTGACACAGTCATGGAACATTTTTTGTGAGGAAATGCCTCTGCCCATGTTACCAGGCAGCCTGGATCAACCAAGTCTCCTACTGCCAGCAAGTCTTGGGCCAGGTGAGCTATCAGCAGGAGGGAGGGTCACACATCAGTCACAGATCAAACCCAGGCACCCACTCTACATGGGTCCACACACCCCTTTACAGAAGGGTCCCTGCCTCCTCCTCCTGTATAAAAAGCCCAGTCCCCTGCCCCTTGAGGAACTGTGACTATTGGAACAATTCTTATTCGAGAGCAGTGATTAGTAGTCACTTCTATTGGTCTTACTTCCCATAGTATTGTTAGTGATGTTTTAACACCTTGCCTGGAATAAACAGAAACCCTGACAAATGCATACATAAGATCACAGATGGTTCCCATTTGCCCTTCCCCAAGATCTAGGGATCAGTGGTCTCTGTGTTCTCAGGTCAAGGGTGGCATCAGCTCCATATATTGGCCACTGGCTGGCCATCCTATGGTCTTCCCCTACCAACCTCCTTCCACAGGCCTCCCCAGGATTTTCTCAGCCAAAGCCAGATCCCAAAGGAGAGATATATGAAGGGCAGTCCCAGGATAAAGGTCTCATCCCCAAATGGGTCACCACTATGAGGACTTTGCCTAAAACACTTGTTGAATTTCAGCTTAAGAATTAACTTACCTTTAGAGACCAGTCCTCACACTGTTATTCCACAGGAAGCTTCTGAGCTTAGATGGAAGGATGTCACCTGTCACAGGAATTTAGTGCAGGTTCCCAAATGTGGCATTAATGAAGTTCTTTTAGTTATCTGAGAATAATTTCCTATAGATGGCTTCAGGCTTGGTTGATCATTTAAGATGCAACCCTAAGGAAGCAGCTGTGTCTCAAGCAATTGAGCTCCCATTAACCATATGTAGGACTCAGGTTCAATTCCTGGAACCTCCTGTTAAAAAATAAAGGCATCCCAGACCTGTGCAGTGAGGTGCATCCCCTGCCCCACATGCAAAATGAAGCACCAAAAAGAGGATGGTGCAACCAGATAGAAAAGAAAGATACAATCCCTTACCTTTGCTTCCAAACCTATAGCAGATTTCAATCACTTCTTTCAAATGCAGACATTCTGAAAGCTAGGAGCATCAGTGTAAATGGAGTATGGGATATAGCCACAGGCTTCTTTCAACTACCCCCCCCCCAGGGGGCAGTTTAAAAATTAGAGGGCATCTGGGAAACTCCGCAGTCTGGGGCAAATCCCATTCCTCACTTTTCCTAGCCCTATTAGAGAATCACTGGCAGGGAGGCAGACATTTAGCTTCTACCCAGATGAACTTTCTAGATCTCTGTGGATGTTTCCTAAAAGACACAGCAGAGAGTTGATGGGCATAAGAGAGGGAGGGCTCTGAGAGGGTGGGGACTCCATGGAGGGAGCCAAGCACCTGGGGGGAGGAGGGTGATGTGAAGTGGTGCCCCAGTGTAACATCACATATGTCTGATCAAGATGTCCCTGGTGCTACAAACAGAGCCTGGGCGTGACAGCTGGAGCTGGGATAAAAAATGGAGAGAAGAGTCTGGGTGAAGGGAGGATGCTCTCTGGCACCTGTTCCTCCTTCTTGACTCCCCATGACATGTTTCCCACTTGGGACATACTCCTGTAAAAATCTGGGGCCAGGATCCAGGTATCTGCTCCCCTTCTACAGCTCCCCTCTCTGCCCTTGGGGCAGCTAAAGAAAAAGCAGTGGAACACCAGGTGAAGCCCCTGTTCAGGATGACACAGTCGCTGCATGACTAATGAAGCTCTCAATTGGAACTTTATTCAAAGTCTGAGTCTGGTCAGTATCACTAATCTATAACAGTAGATAGATGTTTGTTTATTAAGAGACAATTCTAGCCCAAGTAATGCCATTTATAATGGCTCCCTGATTCTTCTTTTAAAGTCAACTGACTTTCTTAAAGTAAAGCCTCGTGGGGACTCCTAAATCAAGGCAAAGTCCCACCTGGGTCTCTTATGACCACTTTCTGTCATGGTCTACAGACCACAACCCTGTTTCCTACTTCAGGCACTTGCCTAAATAAGGCTGTTATAGGCCCTGGGCCCAATGAGGGCCAAAGTAACTGTGGCTATATTTACCTACAGACACATTCACACCAGTTTTAATGTCTACCTATTTATATATGTCTATACATGTTAACTTAAAAGTACACAATATACACTCTCTATCACTCTGCTTACAGGTGCTTTGACATAATTGTACATGATTTTTATTTGCATGGAAACATGACAATTTAAGACAACTCCTTTCCCACTCCCTGTCCTTTTTATATATTCCCTAACCCTCCCAACCCTCCCTAAGCTCAGGACAAATGCTATTTTTGGTCAGCAGAATCATGCTCATTCTCTGTCTTTCCCCACCAGCCATCCCCTGAGTGGTCACCTACTCTGAGTCCTGTTCCTCCTGGGCCCAAGACCCACAGATACACAGCCCCCCTTTCACAGCTCTGATCCTGTGGGCAGAAGATGCAGATTAATGCCATGTGGTGGTCCAGGGTCATGGCGGGCCTAGGCATCCCTCTTAGTCCTGATGATGATTTCAAAATAGAAATCTTAACTACATACAGATGCTTTTAGTTCTTGGCATGTATTTTATTTAAAGGAATTCTATGAACAGGAGAGCCAGTTGGAGAGTTTGGTATATAAATGAAATAACAAACTGGTGTTATATTATTCATGGAAAAATAAAACAATAGAGGAATTTCTGTGACTGGATCTTCCAGGTAAGGGGCTTTGAATTTTGTCATGTGGTGGGATTTTTTGAGTTTCCAGGGCCAGGGATTGAACCTGGGACCTTTAAAGTGAGAAACCATCACATAACCACTGAGTTCATTTTTTTTTCATTTGTTTCCTTGGTGTTTCTTTTTCTGTAGTGTTTTTTAGAAGGCTCCAGGAACCAAACCCAGGATCTCCCATGTGGGGGGCAGGCACTCAATACATGAGCCACAGCCACTCTCCTGAACTGTTTTTACATAACAATAACTCCCTGATTCTTTTAATTGTTCATAGTAATTGGGAGAATAATAAAAGAACAATAAATCCCTTACTCTGTTAATGTCTTATTCATGCCCAGTCATTTTAGGATTTCAGTTAGGGGTCAAGAGTCAAAACAGTTTTGAAATAATTTTTAAACAGAGAAATATTATTTTCCTGCTCATAATAACCATTCCCAAAGATGATCATGAATTTAATTCTAGACATAGTTTGCAAATCCTGGCTTATTCAAGGATAGATATGGTAAAAGATAGTGACTCAACAAAAGCTCCCTCAGGCTCTATTCCAATTCTACAATTGACATGTGTGTCCTAGGCCCTCATTTAGGGATGGGGACACTGAAGCCATGTGAAGGAAAGGGACAGACCAAGACCCATAAACCTGAAGAGGCAAGGAAGAGCCAGGGTCAGCACTGTGCTCTCTTTCACATTCAGGACCCCTACTTTGGCTGACCTTTTGTGTTTTGTCTGTAGGGAATGGGTGGGTTCTCTCTCTCAAACTATGTGTGATAGTCTGAAGATGTTGCCTGCAGACCAAGGTGGGGTGCAGAGAGGAATAGGGTGACCCTGAATTTCTGAGGTCCAGACCTCAACATGTGTTCTTTACCCTTAAACATGGCTACTGCTTACTGTGGTCTCATCAGCCCTGGCCCCATTGCTCAATGTCTGGTGGCCTTAGTTAGACCCAAGGGAGGAGAAGCAGATTTCCTGTTTGCTATGCAACCAAAAAATGACTCAAATTCAGAGAGCAAAGGCTGGGGGTCTTGAATGAAAAGAGCCACTTTTCATCTGGCCAGTGGGTTCTGGCTCCAGGAAAAAAGGAAGGAATCCCAGTAGAAAGCTGTGCCCTACAGAGTTAGATGGTATGTGGGGGAAAAGGGTAGATATCATTCCCAGCTTTTTGCTTTTAAAATAGTTGAATAAACTGAGAAAATTGATTCACTTGTGAAAAGTACTTGAAATCATTATGTAAACTGTGATATGATAAAATTCTATAAGCAATTGCAATTCATTCACCAACAAGGTGACAAATCCTGTCAAATAGCAGTGACATGTCCTTCACCCTGTCTACCTATTGGGTCTGGCATTCCTGCACAATGGTCCTTCCACACAGACCCATCCCTTCCTTCACCAGCACTCTTCCCACCTTCTCTTCCTTCCTATATTAACTTATTTTCTTCTGAAATTAACAAAGCCTTTGTATAAAGAATTCAATCAAGGAAACAAAAAATGGAGAGGGGCAAGATGGTGACAGATTAAGTGCACCTACATCATCTCTCCTAAATAAAACAACTGAGTGCAGCAAAATCCTTCCTGATTGAGCTGTTTTGGGAACCCAAAAAGCAGGAGGCTTAAGGGCATCCATCTGCAGAGAGCATAACAAAAAGAGTGATTGTGCAAGGTGAAACCATGAGTTTCTGATGCTTCAGGCAGGAGCTATTGGACAGCTGAGCCCCTCTCTCAGGGCAGGAAGCCACAGCATTCCCTGACCCTTGCCAGTCCGTCAGCTAGAAGAGACAAATTCTGAGAGTGGGAGGGTTCTGGTGAAAGGTGGAGAGGAATCCCCTGAGTGTGGGTTCTATGATCTGGACCCCCCTTTTTTTAGCTTTCAGAAGCATACCAGCTGGCCTCTGGAGAAACCAGGAAGAAGGGAGAGGTAAATCTGCTGAGGCAGTCTGATTTACCTAGCCTCCCTGGGATAGGGAAAATTGGTCTGGGAGAAGGTGGAGCCAAGCAATTAACTAGTCCTGTGCATGTAATCTAAGGGAGGGGAACAGTAGGAAAGTAGGAAGTGCTTAATAAGCTTCCATGAGCATATTTAGTGTTCCCAGCAAGGTGTGGGTGCTCTCTTTCAAAGAGACTGAGAGACATTTTACTTTTCCTGTGGTGAGATAAGTCAACAGGGTCCCATTTGAATTTCAGAAGGGAACTCTCACATGGGCTTTTGCTTAATGCTGCCCTGGGAGAGAAAGTAGTTAGAAAAAATAAGGTGGACAAGGACAGATTCCTAATTTGCAATTTATTCACTTCCAAATAGTCAATCCTTCCCCAATATTGAAGAGCTAATCAGCCCAGCAGTAAAGTTTGTCTCCATGGAGGAGTTTCAGGCTTGAATATACAAGGTCTATATTTCAATTCCTGGCTCCTCTTAGAGTAGCTACTCAATGGGATATGAAATATCTAGGTGATCCTTTAGGACAGGGAAAGCATGGAAAGTATCCTTGGGTCTCTTATTTTTCCTAAAAAAAGTTACTTTTTTTATATAATTTAATTTAGTATACTCACTAAACTCACTTCAAAATATGCAGTGAGAAAACTGCAGAGTAATTGTAGCCTGACAAGCTCCACAGAGGCTTAAGAGGGAAGTCAGTTTGTTCTTAGTGTTTGCTTGTGGGCTTGTCTGTTTTTTTTCTTTTCTTACCTTTCCTTTTTATTCCTTGCCTTTTAAAATTCAATGATGCCAGCTTGTTTCTTGATTGCTGTGTTTCCACTTCCTTGATTTTCTCATTTCTGTGTGTACTTATTTTGGCAATCAATGTTGTCTCTTTTCCCTCCTGCATCTTTCTAACTTCCCCCTTCTGTTGTTCTTACATTCCAATTACCTTTGTTTAGTCCCCAATTTTTCTGACTTTTTATTTCTAATCATTCTTTTTCTATCCTTTATTAACTTTCTATTTTTATCCTTTCTTTTCTCTTTCCCTCTCTTTTCATCACACTGAACTGTTAATTCACACTATATTCTTTTTGATATTTAGTTTTCCATTTCCGTGTAGGTGCACCACTTTTTTATTCCTGTATTTCTACACTGTTACATGAGTTTAATATCCAATCCCTTAGGTCTTATATGATTCTTCTGCTAACATTTACTATCACTATTACTATTAAAATCTTTTCTTTTTTTACTGCTTTTGCTTCCCCTGGAGGTAATCTTTTTCAATCAAGGAAACTTAGACAACAACAAAGAAATAGAATAAGAAGAACAAAGTGTAAAATAGAAAACTTAATACACACACAAAAACAGCACCTAAATAAAACCTGAGACTACATGGAGGAGATAACCAACTGAAGAAACCCATCAAGGTAAAATGAAGAGCAGAGAGCAGCAAAAAATTACAAAACATGCCAATAATCAGGAAGACATGGCCCACACCAATGAACAAACTTAAAACCAGGAAGAGAAGCAGAACATTAAACAAATAATCAAAGACGTCAAAACTAATATCATGGATCAGTGTAATGAAGTGAAAGAAGAGATTAAGGATATTAAGAAAACACTTGCAGAGTGTACTGAAGAAATTGTAAACATATGGAAAAAGATAACAGATTTGTTGGTAATGAATGGCACAATCCAAGAAATGAAAAAAAAAAAAAACACTGTAAGAAAATAACAGCAGAATTGAATAGGCAGAGGAAAGAATTACTGAGGTGGAAAACAGTACATCTGAAATCAAAGAAAGAGTAGAATTATTAGATAAAAAGATAGAAGAAATCCAATAGAGACTTAGGGATCTGAATGACAACACAAAATATACAAATATCCCAGAAGGAGAAGATAAGGGAAAAGGGACAGATTTGGAGGAAGTAATGGCTGAAAACTTCCCAAAACTACTGAGGGAGATGGATGTACATGCCCAGGAATCACAGCACAACCCAAACAGTATAAATCCCAAAAGTCCTAGGCCAAAATATACTTGTGAAATTATCTAATGCTCAAGACAAGAGAAACTATTGAAAACAGCAAGATAATAGAGAACTGTTGAACACAAGGGAAGCTCAATAAGATTAAGTGCTGATTTCTCATCTGAAACCATGGAGGGAAGAAAACAGTGGTATGTCATAGGCAAGATACTAAAAGAAAAAATTTTCCAGCCAAGAATACTCTATTGAGTAGAACTGGCATTCAAAATTGATGGAGAGCTCAAAATATTCACAGATAAACAGAAACAAACGGAGTATGCCAATAATAAATGTGCCCTTCAAGAAATACTAATGGGAATTCTGTAGCTTTAAAGAAAAAAAAAAGAAGTTGGAGTTGAAGGACAGTTTAAGACCAGCAAAAAAGAAAAAAAAGAAATAGAAACAACATATGACACACACAAATTCAAAGAAAATATGGCTAATGTAAGAAATTTCTTGTGAGTAATAACACTGAATGTTAATGGATTAAAATCACCTGTCAAGAGACACAGATTAGCAGAATGGATAAGGAAATGTGACGCATCTATACGCTGTTTATATGAAATTCACCATAGACCCAGAGATTCAAGAAGGATGAAAGTGAATAGCTGAAAAATAATTTTCCAAGCAAATAATAACCAAAAAAGACAAAAGTAGCTATACTAATATCAGACAAAACAGACTTTAAAAACAAAACTATTGTGAGAGACAGAAATGGGCACTACATATTAGTAAAAGTGGTAATCTATCAAGAAAGAACAATCTTTATATTCTTTTTATGCACCTAATCAGAGTGCCTCAAAATACATGAGGCAAACACTGGAAAAACTAAATGAAGGAATAGATGACTCCACAATTATAGTGGGAGACTTTAATATACCATTATCAAATATCTTGACAGAACATCTTGACAGAGAATCAATAAAGAAATAAAGATTTGAATAATATATTAGAGGATCTGAACTAATAGACATATGCAGAACACTACAACAAAATACAGCATAAATACATTCTTCTCAAGTTCATATGGATCATTCTCCCAGATAGACCACAGGCTAGGCCACAGAGAAAATCTCAGTGAACTCAGAAAGATTGGAATTATACAAAATAATTTATCTGACTACAGTGGGATGAAACTGAAAGTCTGCAAGGGCTGGAGAACCAGATTGGGCACAAGGATATGGAAGTCAAGCAACACACTCTTAGACAAACAGTGGACCCAGGAGGAAATCTCAAAAGAAATCAGCAACTACTTTAAAATAAGTGAAAATGATAACACAACATATTAAAACTTACGGGATGCAGCAAAAGCTGTACTGAGAGGGAAATTCATAGCCATAAATTCATATATCAAAAGAGAAAAAATAGCTAAAATCAAACAAATAACTGCACATTTAGAGGAATTATTGCGAGAACAAATAACCCCAAAGGAAGAATAAAGAAAGAAATTACAAAGATCAGAGAAGAACTAAATGAAAAAGAAAATAAGAAAGCACTAGAAAAAATAAAACAAAGAGCTAGTTCTTTGAGAAAACCAATAAAATTGACAAACCCTTAGATTTTTCTGTGTTTTTTTAACACAGAAAAAAGAGCAAAGATGTGACTAGACAAAATAAGAAATGAGAAAGGGTATATCACCACTGAACCCACAGAAATAAAAAGAATCATAGGAGGATATTTTGAAAAACTATATACCAACAAGAACACATAAGCAGTTGACATTCAAAAAAGAAGAAAATGATGATCTCAACAAACCAATCACAAGTAAAGAGAAAGAATCTGTCATTAAATCCTCCCAACTATGAAGAGCCCTGGGTCAGACAACCTCACAGGTGATTTCCACCAAACATCTGGAAGGAACTAACTCCAATTCTGCTTAAACTCTTACAAAAAAATTGAAATAAAAGAAACATTGTGTAACACATTTTATGATGTCAACATTACCATAATACCAAAGGCAAACAAAGACACCACAAGAAAGGAAATTAACAGACCAAACACTCGAATGAACCTAGATACTAAAATCCTTAACAAAATACTTGCTAATTATATTTAGCAACACATGAAATGAATTATAAACCATGACCAAGTGGGTTTCATCCCTGGTATGCAATGAAATCTAAACATAAGAAAATCAATCAGAGTAATATACCATATAATCAGGTCAAATAAAAATCAGATGATCATATCTATAAATGTAGAAAAAGCATTTCACAAAATACCCACCCTTTCCTAATAAAAATATTGCAAAAGACAAGAATAGAAGGAAACATTCTGAACAAGATAAGGGATATCTATGAAAAACACACAACTAACATCATATACATGCTGAAATTGTAAAATCTTTCCCTCTAAGATTAAGAACAAGACAAGAATACCCACTATCACCCCTCCCATTTAAATTGTGTTTAAAATACCTTGTCAGGCATGAGGCAAGAAACAGATATAAAAGGCATCCACATTGGAAAGGAAGAGATAAAATTTCACTATTTGCAGATGACATGATTCTCTACATAGAAAGTCATGAGAAATCTAAAACAAAGCTTCTAGAACTTATAAATGTGTTCAGTAAAGTGACAGGGTATAATATCAATGTGTAAAAATCAGTAGGATTTCTCTACACCAATATTAAACAATCTGAGGAGGAAATCAAGAAAAAAAATACCATTTGCAATACCAAATAAAAAATCAAATACCCAGGAATAAATTTAACTGAACATGTAAAGGACTTACATTACAGAAAACTACACAACAATGTTAAAGGAAATCAACACGTAAATAAATGGAAGAATACTCCCTGTTCATGAATAGGAAGAATAAACATCATTAAGATGACTATCCTATTCAAACTCATCTACACATTTAATGCAAACCCAATAAAAATCAACACAGCATTTTTTAATGAACTGGAAAGTCTAACTATGAAATTTATTTGGAGGGGAAAGTGGCCCCAAACAGTCAAAGACATTTGAAAACGAAAACTGAAATGTGAGGAACAATATTACCTGATGTTAAATCATACAATAAAGCTACAGTGGTCAAAACAGCATCGTATTGGCAGAAGGATAGACACACTGACCAATGAAACTGAATTGAGAGTTCAGACATACATCCTCACATATACACTCATCTGATATTCAAGGAAGTACAAAGCCCACTAAACTGGGAAGAATGGCCTCTTAAACAAATGGTCCTTGGAGAACTGGATATCCATATGCAAAAGAATGAGAAGATTACCAACTCACGCCTTATACAAAAATCAACTCAAATAGATCAGAGATCTAAATATAAGAGCCAAGACCATAAAGACCTTGGAAGACAATGTAGGGAAGCATCGACAGGAACTTGTAATAGGAAATTGCTACATGAACTTCACACCCAAAACAAAAAAGCAAAAGAAAAAATAGATAAATGGGACCTCCTCAAAATTAAAGCATTTTGCACCTCAAAGGAGATGATCAAGAAAGTAAAAAGACAGCTTACCCAATGGAAGAAAATATTTAGTAACAAAATATCTGATAGGAGCCTAATATCCAATGTATATAAAAATCCTATTTCTCAAAAATAAAAAGACAAACAACCCATTCCAAATGTAGGCAAGAGATTTGAGCAGATGCTTCTCCAAAGAAGAAATACAAATGGATAAAAGACACTTGAAAAGATGCTCAACGTCACTACCTATTAGGAAAATACATAGCAAAGCTACAATTAGATACCATCTTATAGCAATTAGACGTGAGGCTATTAAAGAAATAGAGAACTAAAAGTGTTGGTGAGGATGCAAATGAAGGGGAACACTCATCCACCACTGGTGGAAATGTAGAAGAATCCAGCGATTCTGGAGGACAGTTTGGCAGTTCCTCAAAAAACTAGCTACAGATTTGCCATATGACCGGCAATTTTACTGCTGGATATATCCCCAGAAGAACTGAAAACCAGGATATGAACTGATACATGCACACCAATGTTCATAGCGGCATTATACACTTTTGCCAAAAGTTGGAATCAACCCAAATGCCCATCAAAAAATGAATAGATAAACAAAATGTAGTATATACATACAAAGGAATACTACTCATCTCTAAGAAAGGATACAGTACTAACACATGGGATAACATGGATGAACCTTGAGGACCTTATGTTGAGTGAAGTAACCCAGACATTGAAGGACAAACATTACATATCCTCTCTGACATGAATTAAGCAAATCAGACTGTTTCAGAGAGCTAGAGACTGGATGATATGCTTACAGGAAATGCGGGGGAGAGGAAGTTTGTGAGCTGATGCCTACATGAGAGAAATCTATAATAAAATGTGGGTAAGTATTGTGGAGTGAAGGGATAAGATGAGAGCATAGGTATACTATTGAGTGGGGCTTTGAAGGCTTGGGGGGTTAGGGTTGGGAGGGTGGGTCAGCTGTTCCATGTAGTTGAGGAGAAGGATTGGGGGAGGGGGAGAACATGGGAGATTGTCAGGTATGTGATTAAAACTACAATGTTGAGAAAACTCTTTAGAAAATATAATAAAAGGATACTTGTTTAAGGTGTTTTATGGGGAACATCTGGCACAGGATGTACCTGGGACAGAATTGTAGGGAGTGTGTGAGGGTTCATCTTGTCATATTGTGTTTTATTAGTGGGTGGAGATACATACAATGAGTGGGAAGGTATTGTACCCTCATCCTGGGGAGGCCTGATATTCTCAAACAGAGGAGAGGGTGTCTCTCAAGAGCAAGGGTGGCTCCCAAAGGGGAAGGACAGGCTAGAGTGTTAAGCCCTCTGCATTGTTGTAAGTATCTATGAATCTTGTCCTCCAAGCAGTGAAGCTTGGTTGTCACTGTGGGCCCTAGGGGAGTGGGAGAGAGGAATAGAACAGATGGAAGTGGGGTTTACTGGAGGGCAATGGAGTGTTCCACAAGATCTTACAAAAGTGGATGCAAGCCCTGTTAAATTTCACCAAAAATATATAAGTGAATAGTCAAAAATGTAAAACATAATATAAACCATACTGTAACCAAAAAGTATAGTCTAAAATATAAGCCATAATGTAAGCCATAACGGAATCATGGTTAGTAGCTTTATTTTAATATCTGTACATCAGCTGTAGCAAATGCAAAATCCACATGTGAAAAGATCATTGCTGAGGAAGGGGGAAAAGGGTTTGATACTGGGTATATGGTAGTCCCCTATATTGTATATGTGATTTTACTGTGATCTAAAACTTTAGAAGATAAAATTAAAAAATATTTTTAAATGATGTGGATACTGCAGAAGGAATGAAAGAGATTGCCTTGCCACTGTACTTGCAGGGCAACACCTATTACTATGATGAAACACAAAACATCAGGAACAAAGTTTTATATTTTTCATTTTTTAATACCCCAATTTATTTATTTATTTTAGTTTTTCTAAATTATTATAAATTCTATTTCTAACCTGCAAGCATGTCAATACTGTTTCATTATCCTACTAATTGGATTTGGCAATATATTAGGCTTAATTTTTGAAGAAGTTTTGGATCACAGAGGGGATCAACTATGACAGGGGAAGAGTACTGGTGGGGGGTGTCATTGAAACGGAATACATGGGTGGGAGGGAGTTCTCCAGGATATGCAAATAGGATATATAGATATGTTCAGATGTTCATTGGATATTGTCATAGTGAATATAGTTACACATGCCAACTGCGGGAGTGCTGAGTTCCCATCCTGGGGAGCTCTGTTGCATCCCCCAATGGAAGAGCATAATCCCCCAGGTGCAAGGGAAAAGACCCATGAAGAAGGATGGTCCAATGATGGGCCCTTTGTACTGATGACTATGCTTATGAGCTTCTGTGCTTGATATTTAAACTAGGCCTTGAGCTGCAGGGTGCCTAAGAGTTACCTCCTGAGAGCCTCCACGTTGCTCAAATGTGGCCACTCCTTAGCCAAACTCAGCATGTAAATGCATGATCTTCCCCCCAGTGTGGGACATGACACTCTGGGATGAGTCTCCCTAGTGCTGATGGATTGCTACCAATCACCTGCTGGTGATGCAACTAGAAAAAGACCTTAAATCAAAGGGGGAAATGGTAAAGAAAAATTAATTTATGTGGCTAAGAGATTTCAAAATGAGTTGGAAGGTCATCAGAGGGGTCGCGCTTATGGACATCTCAGTAGGATGTGAAAGACAGCCAAAGTAGATACAACCCCAGATACTGGTGCTCCTGAGAGCTATGGAGACACACAGGTCCTATAGTCATGACAGATGGCTCTGGAATTCATTGCCTTGCAGTGGGCCTTACTTTGGAATTTGTGCTCCTGAGTGTGATGGAGTTGGACTCAGATGTGACCTCTCTACACATGCCTCTTCTGTCATTTTTACTGAACCTGTGACTGATGCTGCAGTTTCTGTATGCTCAGAATACTTGAAACTCTGGATGGTCCATGTGTCAGCTAGGCCCTGAACCTCAACAGAGTTGTAACACCTACTCTCTGGTTCATTTGACTTACCCAGATCAGCTGATGGGGAGGTATAATGGTTAACCACCACACCAGGCATCCAAGACTGTCTACAACTGCAAGGAGGAGATTGCATCCATCAGTCATGTGGGATCTAAGCCTCCTCTTGATTTAGAGAGGGAGTGGACATCTCCATCCCAGGTTACACAGGATGGAAGGATATATTACAGATTTTAGTGGGCTTTCTGGTAATCTACTATAGAACTACTGTGACTCTAGCAATGGAAGAAATTATGTCATTGATGTGGAGATGGTGGTCGTGGGAGCTACTCAGGGCAGGGGGAGGGAGTAAGAGGTGTGATATGGGGAATTTTGTGGACATGGAGTTGTCCTGAATGATATTGCAGGGACAGATGAAGGACATTTTATATCCTGCCATAACCCACTAGGTGGACTGGGGTAGTGTAATCCACACCATAAACTATCATTCATGCTGTGTAGCAGTGTTCCAAAATGTATTCAACAAATACAATGAATGCACTACACTAATGAAAGAAGTTGTTGATGAAGGAAAAGTGGGGGATGTGGGAAGTGGGCCATATGGGAAACTCCCAAATTTTTTAATATAACATTTTGTGCAATCTATGTATCTTTAAATATATATATATATATTATATATTATATATTATATATTATATATTTTATATTATATATTATATATTATATATTATATATTATATATTATATATTAGAGGAACCAGCAAGATGGCAGCAGAGTAAAGAGCTCCTAGAGTCAGCTCCTGCTACAGGGCAGTTAGTAAACACAAAGAGCTCTCTGGAGCTACCTGAAGCACCTGTTTGGGTGCTCCAGGAAGCCAGAAGAGCATCCTACAATGTCCTTGAAGGAGTAGAAGATTCATCTGATGATAAATCTTCAGAGAAGACTCATAAGTAGAGTGTTCCATGCCATGGAGGTTGGTGCTTATCTTCCACTGGAGGCACAAGCCACCTTGGGAGCTGTTCTATAGCTGGAATTGGAAGCTCCACTTCCCCAAAATGGAGGAGGAAGAGTCAGTTGGGCACTAATTTCACCTACTGATGAGTAAATTCAGTGTGCTATGGTATAATCCTGAGAACAGCTAAAGTTTGAGCCTGTCCAAGTCAGAAAGAGGTGGGGAGCCACCATCTTAACTCTGCGCCTGGCACGAGGGGAAGCGGGGTACACTGAGGATCCCAGTGCTGGTGGGGACCAGCTTCTTCCACCCCAGATCATATTACGGCTCAAGCCTAGGCCCCAGTGCCACATCCAGCAAGGAGTAAGCTGCAGAGACCTGCATCAGCCTCTCTGGGAAATTACCAGCCAAGCCATGGTGGCCAGTGACTATCCTACTCTGGCAGCAGCAGCCTCTGCAGAGGCTATTCTGTGGCTGGAATTGGAAGCTCCACTTCCCAAAAATGGGGAAGGAGGAGACAGTTGGCTGCGAATGGCTAAGATATAACCCTGGGAACAGCTGGGGTGTGAACCAGCCCAGAAAGAGGCCAGTAGCCACCATTCTGACTTCACCTCCAGCCTGAGGGGAAGCCAGGCTGACTGAAACTCTCAGTGTTGGCAGGAACCAATTTCTTTCATGCAGATCAGCCTGTAGCCCACCTAGCCTTCAGCTCTGCCTATGGCGGGGAGAAGCCTGAGGAGCCCTGCACCAGCCTATACAGGTAACTGCAGGTAACTTTGGCTGTAAAAGACTGAAAATCAGAAGTCTACCAGGGCAACTGCAGTCATCTTGGACCGGAACTGCATAGTTTGCTACCCACACCTGCAGCTCCATCCCTGCCCCAGGCAGGGGAGAAAATGATTTGAAGCCTCATCAGTCTCTCTGGGCAACTACAGTCCAGGCCTTCACTTGGGTTATTCTACATAGCTGTGACTCTGTCCCTACCCCTGGCAAAGGAGAAAATTGGAAGAAGCTTCATTGGCCCCTGGCACAATGAGGGCAGCTTGAGCCTCCACAGCTTACAGCACCAAGTACATGCTTGGCTACTACTGTTTAACCAGCAAGGGAGAAATGATAGGAAGCCCTAAACTAAGAAAAACTACACCCAGAATAAATACTCTAGTAAGCCAGATGCCAAGACACCAACAAAAAAATTACAATCCACACCAAGAAACAGGAAGCAATGGCCCAGTTAAAGGAACAAGATAAGCCTCCAGATGATATAAAGGAGTTGAGACAACTAATTACAGCTGTTCAAACAAATCTTCTTAATAAATTCAATGAGCTGACCAAAGAGATTAAGGACATTAAGAAGACACTGGAGGCGTTTTTGGGACTTGGAGTTGTCCTGGGTGATGCTGCAGGGACAGTTACCGGACATTGTATGTCCTCCCTTGGCCCACTGGATGGAATGTGGAAGAGTGTGGGATAAAATGTGGACCACTGACCATGAGGTGCAGTGGTGCTCAGAGATGTGTTCAACAAATTCAATGAATGTCTCATGATGATGGAGGAGATTTTTGCTTTGGGGGGAGGAGGGGGTGAGTAGGGGGGTATATGGGGACCTCATATTTTTTGAATGTAGTATTAAAATATAAAAATGAAGACAAAAAATAAAAAATAGAAAAAAAACCCTGGATGAGCACAAAGAAGAATTTGAAGGCATACATAGTAAAATAGCAGATCTTATGGGAATGAAAGGTGCAATCAATGAAATTAAAGAAAACATTGGAATCATATAATAGCAGATTTGAGGAACCAGAAGAAAGGATTGGTGAACTTGAAGAAATGGCATCTGAAAGTGAACATACAAAAGAACAGATGAAGACAAGAATGAAAAATTGAACAAGGTCTTGGGGAGAGAAATCAAAGCAAAAGACATGCAAACATGCATGTCATGGGTGTTCCAGAAGGAGAAATGAAGGGAAAAGGAGCAGAAGAAATATTTGAAACAAAAATGGTAGAAAATTTCCCAACCTTATTGATGGACATATCCCTGTCCAAAAAGCACAATGTACTTCCATCCAAAAAAAATCCAAATAGACCAACTCCAAGACACATACTCATCAAAATGTCAAGTGCCAGAGACAAAGAGAGTTCTGAGAGCAACAAGAGAAAAGAAATACATAACATATAAGGGATATCCAATAAGAGTATGTGCTGATTTCTTAACAGAAATCATGGAGGCAAGAAGACAGTGTCTGATATATTTAAGATACTACAACAGAAATACTTCCTGCCAAGAATCTTATATCCAGCAAGTCTGTCATTCAAAAATGAGGGTGAGATTAGAATATTCACAGATGAACAGAAACTGAGAGAATTTCTAAGCAAGAGACCAAATTTTTAGGAAATACTAAAGCGTGTGCTAGAGCCTGAAAACAAAACACAGAAGAGAGGGGCCAGGAAGAAAGTCTAGAAATGAAGATTATATCAATAAAAGTAACTAATAGTGTCAAAAGAGTGGTGAAAATACAATATAACAGATAAAACTCAATAGTCAGGAATAAAGCTAACCAATGTTGCAAAGCACTTGTATTCAGAAAACTGCAACTCAGTGTCAAAACAATTTAAAAATGGCCTAAACAACTGGAAGAACATTCCATGCTCATGGATTGGAAGACTAAATATCATCAAGATGTCAATTCTACACAAGTTGATATATAGACTTAATGCAATCCTAATAAAAATTCCACCAGCATTAAAGAAATAATTGAAAACACAATCATTAAATTTATTTGGAATGGTAAGGAGTCCTGAATAGCCGGAAACAACATAAAAAGGAAAAGCAAACCCTCATCTCCAGACTTTAAATCATAATACCTACATATAGTGGTAAAAATAGCATGGTTCTAGCCTAAAGACAGACACAATAGACCAATGGAACCAAATTTATAGTTCAGAAACAGACTCTCACATATATGGTCAAGTGATTTTTGACTAGCATTTCAAAGTCACACAGCTTGGGCAGAACAATCCACTCAACAAAAGGCACTGAAAAAATTGCACATCCATAGCTGACAGAAGGAAAGAGGACCCCTATTTCACACCTTATCCAAAAATTAACTAAAAATGTATCACAAACTGAAAATACAAGTAAGAACCATAAAACTTATAGAAGAAGTTTTAAGAAAATATCTTCAATACTGGGGGTGGGTGGTGGATTCTTAAAGGAGATAAGAGAAGACTGAGTGGACTACTGATGTTTAATATATGTAGAAGTTTTAATTAGCTTTATTGTAAAGGTATGGAAATGTATAGAGTGGATGGTAACACACAGTGAGTAACAGCTAGTTTATAAATGGGGATGTGGCTGAAGATGGTAGTCTAGTTATGTAAATGCCAATTGACAGAATGCTAGGAAATAATCTAGGAACTGAGTAGCATAGTAAACTAAGAGGTGGGTGAGAATTGTGATTGATGATACAGATGCAAGAGTGTCATTTGTTAGGTAAAACAAATTTATATCACTACTGCAGGGTGTTGGGAATGAGGAGAAGCATGGGAAAAATACAGCTGGAGTCACCTATGAACTGTGGTTATATTAATAATGTAATATTCTTGCATCTGTGTGAAAGATGTACTGTGTTGATACGGAGGCAGTACAGAAAAAGTGAGCCAAATGTTCCCTATGGACACGGTAACAATCAGGTGATACTATTTCATCTGTAGCAAATGACACAACACATTGTGGTGTGTTGATGGAGGGGTGTTGTTCCGGAAATCTGCACAGGTGCATGATTTTTTATAAGGTTATAACTTTTGTCATAGAAAATATTTTAAAAATATTAAGGTGGGTTGGGTAAAACACAACAAATTTAACATAAGGCCTATGATTAATAGTAAGATTTTGACAATATTCTTTCATAATTTGTAACAAATGTCTCATGACAGTGCAAGGTGTTGGTGGAGTGAATTAGTAATTTCAAAGACAGAACACCTGAACTGGAAAAGACAGGAGACAAAAAGAGAAGAGAATGGAAAAAGTGAAACAAGTGTTCAAGAAATCAAAAAACAATGCAAAGTGCACAAATTTACACTATTGGTTTCCCAGAAGAAGAGAATGGAAAAGAGGCAGAAACAATTATTTGAGGGAATAGCGAATGGAAACTTCCAAACCCTTATGAAGGATATAAATATCAAAATCCAAGAAGGACAATGCACCAGAAGTAGAGTAATCCAAATAGACCTACTCTGAGACACTTACTATTCAGAATGACAAACCTAAGAGATAAAAATAATTCTGAAAGCAGCAAAAGAAAAGCATCACATACAATAGAACCTCAGTAAGAATAAGTGCTGACCTCACACCTGAAATCATGGAGGAAAGAAGAAAGTGGTATGAAGTACTTAATGTACTTAAAAAGAAAAACCATCAGCCAAGAATTCTGTATCTGGCAAAGCTGAACTTCAAAAATGAGGGTGAGTACAAAGTTTTCACAGGAAAAAAAAAACAAACATTAATAGAATATGTTACCAAAAGACTTACAAGAAATATGAAAGGGACTACTGCACTGTTAAAGGGAAAGAAAAAGAGAGACTTGGAGAATAGTGTTGAAATGAAGATAATTACATAGGGTAAAATAAATGGTAAAAATATAGAAAATAGTATGATATTGTTGTAGAATTTGAGAGAGGTTCAATTATTTGTGTATAGAGAGGCCAGGACTCAGGAATGATTTTGAGAAGGAAAAATGGTTTATTGACGGCCGACTTGGGAGCTTTCTGTTTCAATCCAAAGCCCCGAACAAGATTTTTGAATCATTTTATACAGAGAGGAAACGTTAAATGGTCCCTTTGTTTCAGTTCTCAATAGGCTTGAATTAGTATATATCTTCCACATCTTAGGTAATCTTTTAGCATGGACTTCATACATTCTAGATAAGCTTTTAGCATATTTTGTTTGCATTTCCCCTAAATACTTAAAGTTTACAGACCTTGCATTGGTAAACTGTTTCCTGGGACTGGAGTCGTTGCCATTGTCACCAAGGGCAGGACTGCAGGCTCTTACCATTTCACACCCACAAGTCAGACAGTTTAAGTTATCTCTGAAGAGACAAAGAGCCTCCCACCCATTGCCCACATCATTTCCTCCCTTTGCCAAAGTTTAACTTGCTAAGCTTTGGCATAATTGTTGCTGGAGCTATGAGCTGAATGGCTGTTTGTTGTTTTGATTGATTATTTATCAATCTTCAGTGTAGCATCCAGGACTGTTTTTAGGAGTTTAGAAGTTTTTATTCTGGACAGCAGAATCCTGGGGCAGGGGCCCCCTGTAGTCATCCTAGGGCCACCAGTGCTCATGTGGATTTCCAGTCAGGTTCCAGATCCATCTATTGATTTTATTTTACCCTTAAAGAGTTTACACCTTTAATCTAAAATGGGTGCTGAAGGGAGATGATCTCTTTTCAGTAACTGCTTCCTGCTGGCCATGGGCTGTAGTCATTGCCTAACAATGTGTAAAACTCTTATTTTATTTTAACTGGAGGAAGATGGATCTGGCATTCTGTACAAAGTTGGATGAAGTTTTCATACGGTTAATAAGATGTTCATTCTGAAAGAAACAAACTTAATTAAAAATTTGGAATACCCATTTTTAAAAGAAGACATTGGATTACAGAGGTAGACAAGGTTAGGTGCTTATAAAGATGGCACTCCTTCTTTAAAAACTGGTGGGAACAGTATATATATATACTTTTTAAAGTTATTTATCTTAAGAAAGAAATTGCAACAGACACATAGCTTTGTCTGAAGACACATTCTAAGCTGTTCAATGATTGTCACTCATTCACTCTGTCAGATGCTCCTGGTGAACTGGCACTCCCTGGGCAACTGGATTCATTCAGGATTACAACACCAAGTTAGAAATTCCCTTAGTTTTCAGCTGTGGGAGTGATCAGAACTACAGAGTAAAGGTGTTCTACACCTTGGTTTTAATTGTACAATTTCTAGTAATTTTGACTTGTGAAATAGGTAACTCACCATCAGCAAGCAAGCCTCACTCTTGCTACACAGTAGAGTACAGTAGAATATAGTAAGTTGACTGAGCCTGGCTGAGACTGCCACCCCATTCTACAGACATGTTTATTAACTGTTTAGAAAATGAGACACTGGAGAGAAGATGGCGGCTGAGTGAACTTCCCGGTTACTAGCTCCTGGAGGGAATCGGCTGGGAGGTGTCGGAGACTCTTTGGGACCGGGCTATTTCGGGATTTTTCCTGGTCCCAAGGTGTTTGGACATCGATTTGGAGGGAAGGTAACAGAGAGGATCCGTCTGTGAAATATACACGGAGATCCCAGCTACGTGTGGAGGATTTCCTCCTTGGGTAGGCAGAGCCGAGGCAGCTAGCACCGCGCCGAGCCCCGGTGGGCGGCGGCCAGGGTAGCCTAAATGGGCCGCAGTGGGCAGCGGGCGGGAGAGCCGAGCCGCGCTGTGCCGCGGCGGGCGGCGGGCGAGGGAGCCGAGCCGAGCCGAGCTGCGGTGAGCGGCGGGCGGGATAGCCGAGCCACGCTGTGCCCCGGCGGGCGGCGGGCAAGGGAGCTGAGCCCAGCCGAGCCTATCCGCGCCGCAGCGGGCGGCGGGCAGGGAATCCGAGCCCAGCCGAGCCCAGCTGAGCTGCGGAGGGCAAGGGGGCCGAGCCCAGCTGAGCTCAGTTGAGCCCAGCCGCGCCGCGGAGGGCGGCGAGCGGGAGAGCCGAGTCGTGCTGCACCGCGGCGGGTGGCGGGCAGGGAAGCCGAGCCCAGCCGGGCCCCGCCGAGCCCAGCCGAGCCGCGGTGGGCGAGGGAGCCGAGCCCAGACGAGCTTGGCCGAGCCCAGCCGTGCAGCGCCGGGCGGGAGAGCCGAGCTGCGCTGCGCTGCGGTGGGCGGCGGGCGGGAAAGCCGAGCCCAGCCGAGCCCAGCCGAGCCGCGACGGGCGGGGGAACCGAGCCCAGCCAAGCCTAGCCAAGCCCAGCCCAGCCGCGGAGGGCGGGGGACCGTAGCCCAGCCGAGCCCAGCTGAGCCCAGCCGAGCCCAGCCGAGCCCAGCCGAGCCTGGCAGCGGGGTTTCTGTTCTTTGTTTTTTGTTTTTTTTTGTTTTTATTTTATTTTATTTTATTTTTGTTGTAGTTGTTGTTTTTTTTTAATCCTCTCTTTCCTGTCCCCATTATTTTTCTTATACTATTTTATCTTAACAGTACAATAGGTCCTACAGGAAATACCTCACATTTGCTGGGTTTCCTCACCCTCCACTGCCTCATTTCTCTGTGAATAGATTTAACCTATCTACACTATCCCCTTTCCCCTACAACTTGATATCCTCCACCATCTGCTATCTCTCCTATATTCCATCTCCCTTTCTTTGATCCACAAACTGTCTAACTCTTAATTTCTAATACCTTTGTTTAGTTTTCCATCTGGTATTCGTCCCTGACTATTACCTTTCTTTTCTCTTTCCCTCTCTCACAAAAACAATAGCCTTTCAGTACGTACCACATTCCTCCCATATTCAGTCGTCTACCTCATTATAGGTACTTTCCTACTACTATAACTCTACACAATTTACATGATCTAACCTCCATCCTCCCAGAACTCATATTGTTGCTTTGTTAACATATATCACCAATACTACTTCACACTTTTTCCTCCCTTCCACAATTGCCTTTCCCCAGCACTAATACTTTCCTTTAAAGTGAGCTTAACTAGCAATAAGAAATTGGAATAAGAAGAACAAAGTGACAAAGAGAAGATATAACACTTACGCAAAAACAACAGCTAATTAATCTCCAAGACTAGACAAAGAAGCTAAGGAACTGATTAAACCCGTCAAGAAAAAATGTTGACAAGACAGCAACAAAAATCTACAAACCAAACCAGTAATCAGGAAACATGGCTGAATCCAATCAGGAAGGGGGGCAGGACTTCGCACAAGCAATGAAAGATCTCAGAACATTTATCACCGACAAATTTGATGAAGTAATGAAAGAGGTTAACAGCATGAAGACAACACTTGGAGGGGAAATTGCAGACATGCGCAAAAAAATAACAGATATGATGGAAATGAACACCACAAATCAAGAAATCAAAAATACACTTGCAGCAAATATCAGCAGACTAGAAGAGGCAGAGCAGAGAATTAGTGATGTGTAAGACAGTGCATTGGAAATCAAACAGATAGTAGAAGTGGTCAATAAAAAGGTAGAAAAAATCCAGATAGGACTTAGGGACCTGAATGATAACGCAAAACGCTCAAACATACGTATTATAGGCATTCCAGAAGGAGAAGAGAAGGGAAAGGGGTCAGAAGGAGTGTTGCAGGAAATAATGAATGAAAACTTCCCAAATCTACTGAAAGAGACAGATGTACATATCCAAGAAGCACAGCGCACTCCACTGGTCATAAACCCCAACAGGCCCACCCCAAGACATATACTTGTCAAATTATCCAATGCTCAAGACAAAGAAAAAATTCTAAAAGCAGCAAGAGAAAAGAAAACCATCACATACAAGGGAAACTCCATAAGATTAAGTGCTGATTTCTCATCTGAAACGATGGAGGCAAGAAGGCAGTGGTATGATATAGTCAAGGTACTAAAGGAAAAAAATTTCCAACCAAGAATACTCTATCCAGCTAAACTAGCATTCAAAAATGATGGAGAGTTCAAAATATTCACAGATAAACAGAAACTGAAAGAGTATATCAACAAGAAACCTCCCCTTCAAGAAATTCTTAAGGGAGTTCTGCAGGAAGAAAGGAAAAAACAGGACAGTCAGGGATGGAGGAGAGTGTAAAAGCAACAAGAAAGACAAAAATAGAAGGGGAAAATAAAATAATACAAACAAAATATAACAAACACAAATCCAACCAAAATATGGCTACCATAAGTAACTCTCTAAACATAATAACACTGAATGTCAACGGACTAAACTCACCTAACAAAAGATTCAGACTGGGACACTGGATAAGGAAATACGACCCATCTATATGCTGCCTACAAGAGACACATCTTGGTCCCAGAGACTCATGGAGGTTGAAAGTGAATGGCTGGAAAACAATCATACAAGCAAACAACAACCAAAAAAAGGCAGGAGTAGCTATATTAATATCAGACAAAATAGACTTTAAATGCGAAACAATTGTGAGAGACAAAGAAGGATACTATATTTTAGTGAAAGGGACAATCTGTCAAGAAGATCGAACAATCATAAATATTTATGCTCCTAACAAGGGCGCCTCTAAATATGTGAGGCAAATGCTGGAAAAACTAAGTGAAAGAATAGATGCATCTACAATTATAATGGGGGATTTTAATACACCACTATCAACTCTGGACAGAACATCTCAAAAGAGAATCACTAAAGAAACAAAACATTTGAACAGTATATTAGAAGAGCTGGATCTAATAGACATATATAGATCATTACACCCAAAAAAGCAGGATTTACATTTTTCTCAAGTGCACATGGAACATTCTCGAAGATTGACCATATGCTAGGCCACAAAGAAAGGCTTAATGAATTCAGAAAGATCGAAATCATACAAAACAATATCTCTGACCACAATGGAGTGAAGCTGGAAATTTGCAAGGGACAGAGACCCAGACTCCACAGGACAATATGGAAATTAAACAGCACACTCTTAGAAAACCAGTGGGTCAAAGAGGAAATCTCAAAAGAAATCAATGACTACCTTGAAACAAATGATAATGATAACACAACATACCAAAATTTATGGGATGCAGCAAAAGCGGTACTGAGAGGGAAATTTATAGCCATAAATTCATATATCAAAAAAGAAGAAAGAGCAAAAATTAGAGAACTAACTGCACTTTTGACAGAATTAGAAAAACAACAACAAAGTAACCCAACAGGAAGAAGAAGGAAGGAAATAACAAAGATAAGAGCAGAACTAAATGAAATAGAAAATAAGAAAGCACTTGAAAAGATAAACAAGACCAAGAGCTGGTTTTTTGAGAAGATCAACAAAATTGACAAACCTTTAGTGAGACTAACAAAGAAAGAAAGAGAAAAGATGCAAATACACAAAATAAGAAATGAGAAAGGTGATATCACCACTGACCCCACAGAAATAAAGACTATCATAAGAGGATACTTTGAAAAACTATATTCCAACAAAAATGACAATTTAGAGGAAATGGACAAATTCCTAGAAACACATAAGCAGCCCATACTGACGAAAGAAGAAATTGATGATCTTAACAAACCAATCACAAGCAAAGAGATAGAATCAGTCATTAAAAATCTCCCAACTAAGAAGAGCCCAGGGCCAGACGGCTTCAAAGGTGAATTCTACAAAACATTCCGGGATTTATTCCAGGTATGCAAGGATGGTTCAACATAAGAAAATCAATCAATGTAATAAACCATATAAACAGATTGAGAGAAAAAAACCACATGATTATATCTATAGATGCAGAAAAGGCATTTGACAAAATACAGCACCCCTTCCTGATAAAAACACTGCAAAAGATCGGAATACAAGGAAACTTTTTGAACATGATAAAGAGTATATATGAAAAACCTAAAGCCAACATTGTTTACAATGGCGAAATCCTGAAATCCTTCCCTCTAAACTCAGGAACAAGACAAGGATGCCCATTGTCTCCGCTCCTATTTAACATTGTCTTGGAAGTACTGGCTCGAGCACTGAGACAAGAACCAGATATAAAAGGCATTCAAATTGGAAGGGAAGAAGTCAAAATTTCATTATTTGCAGATAACATGATCCTATATATAGAAAACCCTGAGAGATCTACAACAAAGCTCCTAGAACACATAAATGAATTTAGCAAAGTCGCAGGTTATAAGATCAATGCGCAAAAATCAGTAGCATTTCTGTACACCAATAATAAGCAAGATCAGGAGGAAATCAAACAAATACCATTCACAATAGTAAATAAAAAAATCAAATACTTAGGAATAAATTTAACTAAAGAGGTAAAAAACTTATACATCGAGAACTATACAAGATTGTTCAAGGAAATCAAAGAAGACCTAAATAAATGGAAGAATATTCCCTGTTCATGGATAGGAAGACTGAATATTATTAAGATGTCTATCCTACCAAAACTGATCTACACATTAAATGCAATCCCAATAAAAATCAACACAGCCTTCTTTAAGGAACTAGAAAAACTAACTATGAAATTTATTTGGAATAGAAAGAGGCCCCGAATAGCCAAAGACATATTGAAAAAGAAAAATGAAATAGGAGGAATCACACTTCCTGACTTCAAAACATACTATAAAGCTACAGTAGTGAAAACAGCATGGTACTGGCATAAGGAGAGACACACAGACAAATGGAATCGAATTGAAGGTTCAGATATAGAACCTCATGTATATAGCCATAAAATATTCGATAAAGCCACCAAACCCTCTCAAATGGGAGAGAATGGCCTATTCAACAAATGGTGCCTGGAGAACTGGGTAGCCATATGTAGAAGAATGAAAGAGGATTACCATCTCACACCTTATACAAAGATCAACTCAAGATGGATCAAAGACCTAAATATAAGAGCCAAGACCATAAAGACCTTAGAAAGCAGTGTAGGGAAACATCTACAGGACCTTGTAATAGGAAATGGCTTCATGAATATCACACCAAAAGCACGAGCAGCAAAAGAACAAATAGATAAATGGGACTACCTCAGAATTAAAGCCTTCTGCACCTCAAAGGAGTTTGTCAAGAAAGTAAAAAGGGAACCCACACAATGGGAGAAAATATTTGGCAACCATATATCTGATAAGAGACTTATAACTTGCATATATAAAGAACTCATATATCTTGAAAACAAAAAGATAAACAACCCATTTAAAAAATGGGAAAAAGACTTAAACAGACACTTCTCCAAAGAAGAAATACAAATGGCTAAAAAGCACATGAAAAAATGCTCCAAATCTCTAGCTATCAGGGAAATGCAAATCAAAACTACAATGAGATACCATCTTACTCCCATAAGATTGGCAGCCATGAAAAAAACAGTAGAATACAAATGCTGGAGAGGATGTGAAGAAAGGGGAAGACTCTTCCATTGCTGGTGGGAATGCAGAAGGATCCAACCATTCTGGAGGACAGTTTGGCAGTTTCTCAAAAAATTATCCATAGATTTGCCATATGACACAGCAATACCACTGCTGGGTATATACCCAGCAGAACTGAAAACAAGGACACAAACCGATATATGTACACCAATGTTCATAGCAGCATTGTTCACTATCGCCAAAAGTTGGAATCAATCCAAATGTCCATCAACAGATGAGTGGATCAATAAAATGTGGTATATACACACAATGGAATACTACTCAGCTGTAAGAACCAATACACTACAATCGCACGTGATAACATGGATGAACCTTGAGAATCTTATGTTGAGTGAAGCAACCCAGGCATTGAAGGACAAATACTATATGACCTCAATGATATGAAATAAGTTAACTGCCTCAGAGAGCTAGAATCTGGAAAAGTGGCTTACAGGAAATCGGGGGGTGGAGGAAGGATGTGAGTTAATGTCTGCAGGGGTGGAATCTGTAATGAGCTGGTGGTAAGTATGAGCACAAAGAAGGGACAAAATGGGGGCAAGGGGTTACCTTCAGGTGGGGTTTTCTGCATTTGAGGGGGGCTAGGGATGGGAAGAGGGGTAATATTGTCCAAGAAATAGGTGGGAGCGAGGGGCAACATACAAATATGGGAGAGTGTCAGAAGTTCGTTGAGAACTAAATGTTGAGTAAAACGTATCAAAGTATAAGTAGGAGGGTTACCTGGTTAGGACGCTCAGGGGATATGATCTGATGCCTGACGGACTCCGGAGGGAATAGCTGAAGGCTCATTTTGCCAAGGTGGGTTCTACCATTGGGTGGGGTGGACCCATATCCTGGGGAAGACTAATGCCGTCGAATAGAGAGAACTGTATCTCTCGTGAGAAAGGACGGCTCCCAGGGTATTAGATTGGCAGGCGTTGTGGGCCCTAAGGGGAGGGGATAATGGATGTGGAATGGATGGAACAAAGGTAAATAAGGGGGCAAAAGAGGAGTTATGTGAGAGTACACGAGGATGAATATAAAACAGCTAATATTACACCAAAAACATATAGGGGATGACAGACTAATAATGAAAACCATAAGACAAAACATAGGATAACTAAAAAATTTAGAAAACTGTACAGCCTAAAATATGGACCACATAGTAAGCACAAATGTCACCTTGTTTGAAAACTATACTGTTGGAATCTGTACATCAGTTTCAGGAAATATGATATGAATAAGTTAAAAGATTATTGCTGTGCAAGGGAAAAGGTTTTATGGTGGATCTGGGGAAATACTGTATATTGTATATATGAATTTCAGTGATCTAAGACTCTTCTGAAGCTGACATTATGTTGGGATTCACTTTATGGGAAGTTTTGGATCACAGAGTGGTTCAACAATGGCAGTGGAGGAATACTGATATGGGATGTTATTGACAGGATATATATGGTTGACAGGGAGTTATACAGGGCATATGCCCAGGGTATATGGTAATGTCTATATATACTCATAGTGGAAACAATTAAAAACAACAGCTGGGGGGGTACTGGGCTCCTGGCCGGGGGGGTCACTGTTGTGGGCCCTGGGAGAGCAGCGGCAATCCTCCAGGTGCAACGGCAAGAACCAGGAAGGAAGGAGGGCCCAACAGGGGGCTCATGATACTAATGGTTACACTTTTGAGCCTATACACCTGCAATAAAAACAAGGCCTAGAGTAGCATTGTGCCTGGGGGTTTCCTCCTGACAGCCTGCATGTTACTCAAATGTGGCCACTCTCACAGCCAAACTCAGCGTGTAGGTGCGATGCATTCCCCCCAGCGTGGGACATGACACCCGGGGATGAGCCTCCCTGGCACCGAGGGATCACTACCACATACCAGCTGAAGAAGCAACTATAAAATGACCTTGAATTAAAGATTCAATGCGGAACAGCAGAATATACCTGTCTACATATAATAACATGACTTTAGGAAGCTGTTTGACCTAATGTAAGGGGGAAATGGAAAGGAGAAATGAGATTATAAGGCTGTGAGTCTCTAAAAAAGAGTCTGGAGGTTGTCAGAGGGAATACCCCTATGTACAACTGAACAGAGTCTAAGAGACAGATAAGGTAGATACAACCCCAGGTATTGGTTCTTTTGAGGGATAAAGAGACCCACGGGCTCTATGGTCATGGCAGAAGTGGTTCACTGCCATGACAGATAGCCCTTCTTTGGACCTGGTGTTTCTGCGTGATGGAATTGGACTCAGAGGGGATCTCTTTTCACAAGATTTGCATGCTACTTTATTGGAATTGTAGTCGGTGCTGGGTTTAAGATATATGTAGGGGATTTGAATCTCTGGACTGATAATATGACACCCAGGCCCAGAGCCTCAACAGACTTCAGCTCCTACACTTTGATTTATTGGACTTACTCCACTCAGCTAACATGGAGTTGAAGAAGGTCAACCACCACAACATGGAGCCTAGAGTGTCTACAACTGGAAGCAGGAGGAGTGCATCCAGTACCCATATGGAATCTAAGCCCTCACTTGACATAGATGTGCAATGGACACAACCAATCCAATGTCCACAGAGAAAATGTGGAATGGGTGTGGGAACAGTAGCCATGGTGGCTGCTGGGTGTGGGGAACGGGAGGAAGAGATGAGATGTGGAGGCGTTTTCGGGACGTGGAGTTGTCCTGGATAGTGCTTCATGGACAATTACGGGACATTATAGATCCCCCCAGGGCCCACTGGATGGAACGTGAGAGAGTCTGGGCTATGATGTGGACCATTGACTATGGGGTGCATTGATGCTCAGAGATGAACTTACCAGGTGCAATGGATGTGTCATGATGATGGGTGGGAGTGTTGCTGTGGGGGGAATGGGGGGCGGGGGCGGTGGGGTTGAGTGGGACCTCATATTTTTCATAATGTAATTTTAAAAAATAAATAAATAATTTAAAAAAATCATTATATAGATGCCTTTTATTATGAAACAGCAAAAGGATAATATCTGAAATGGCTATAACTGTGTGGATTTAGCCTAAACCTTCTATTATGATGGTAATCTTTTATTTTTTTCAAACTCTACTCAATTTATTCATTTTTTAAAAAATATTATATTCAAAGAATGTGGGGTCCCCGTTCACCCCCGCCGCCCCCGCCCCACCACTCCCCCCACAGCAACACTCTCCCCCATCAGTGATGGTAATCTTAGAATGATTTACCTTTGTTTACAGTTACTTCAGTTCTCTCCTCACCCTTGTGTATGCTTGCTATAGTAATGGTAATCCTAAACTGTACTTACCTTTGCATATAGTTATTTGGAGTCTGGCTTCTCTCCTGGACCTTCTATTGTGATAGTAAGTCTAAACTGAGTTTGCCTTTGTTTATGGTTACTTCAGGGCTGGCCTCGTCTTTGTAATGGTTACCATTCTATTCTCCCCGTTTGAGTCCATGGAAACTTCTGCCCCCTATGGCTCAGGGGAAGTCAAATGTGCAACACCACTGTCTCCTGTCCTTCCACTGGCGTTTTTTGTTTGTTTGTTTTAAATAAAAATGTATTGAAGTAGAAAAAAAAAAAAGAAAATGAATTCACTAGGAATTTAACATGTCCAATATACTCTTGCATTTGATCCAAAATAGAAAAGATAATGTTATAATTTTTAGGCATATATTTAGTACAGGATAAGAGTACAGCACTTAATATTAATTATGTATTATTACTTAATGCAAAGGATTTAGAGTTGCAATTAATAGTTTTAAGTTTCAGGTTTGTAATACTTTACATGTTATCTCTCCATGAGAGCAGGCCATAATTCCAATTGTGTTTAAGTTTTACTTACAGTATCCTGGTATCATGGCTCCACTTAGCATGTTCTTCAGGCAGTGAGGAAGTTGCAGCATCTTTGATCTTAGAGAGATTTTCTAGTATTCTACTAGCCTGTTGCATAGTGCTCTTTGGCATTATGGAACAGTGCCAGTCTGGAGGTGATGTCCATTGCACACTTGGCTGTACTGAGTCATTATTGGCTGCTGCAGGAGCTTGAAACTGCAATGTAGTTTCCATCGACTTCAGGAGCAGAACCAGAGGCTGATATAGCAAATATTTGTAATTGAGGGGTCAGTGAACAGCCTAGCCAATAACTCACACGGAGAGGCAATGTGCAATGTATTCAAGGCCTGGTTTGAATGCACAAAAGAGTTTGACAATATTAAAGTTTATTCCTAGTTTTTATATATATTTTAAACAATTTAATGCAACACATATATCAAATGACTGTTTACTTACACAATCTTACTATGAAGATAACAATAGGCACTTTACTTCAGTGATAGAGGAAAAAATTATTTTTCATTGTTAAAATGAAAACAGAAGATTTCCAATAGAATCAAGATAACTTTTTATTATCATTTACTTAAATATGTACCTTGTGGTGGCCTTCAGACAGGTTTTATTATCACGAAGTTATTTTTGCAACCAATATCAATCTAAGTTTTTAGTTAACAATGACTTTTAGAACTAGAACTATTTAAACATTTTCAGTTTGGAAGATGTTTTACAAACTCTTTATAATTGACTATAACTACATTGACTAGCCACCTCATGTTTAAATAAACTTATTAAGTTATAATTACCAACTGAAGAAATTTACTCTGTTTTTTAACGCAGCATATCTACAGTCTTTTTCCTTTAGCCTAATTTCACCAATGTGAACTTACAATTTTTATTACTCTAAAGATTTTGTACATATAATGTTAATTTAGTTTATAAATTGACTATGGGAGATTATACTCAAGTAAAATAAAATTGAAACCATTATAGTTTATGCAAGGAATGTTCTCTTTTTCCCTTACAGGAAGCTAAAAACTTCTTTTCTTTGTTTAAGTTATGAAAATGAATAATTTAAAAGCATACTGATATACCAGGTTCTAAAACACATTACACAATTACTTAATTTGTTTAATCATAATCCAGGAAAGATCTTTCCATAGTCTTTATGGACTTTACTTACTGAAATTTGTTAATAGAGCCACTAGTTACCTTTATTTTGTTGGAAAGAAATCTTCTGGAAGAAAATAAGGCTTACCAGATTGTGGAGAAGAAAATAATTTATTCTCAATTTTGCAAGAAAGGGCGCAGAACCAGATATGGCTGGCACCCCGAACAGAGAAAAACAATACGATTTATACCCTTAAGGCAAGCACACAAGCTCTTCCTCTGTTTCTCTATAGATTGGATACTTCAGAAGTTACAGTTTATTCAAGAAGATCTAACCTTTCCGCTCAAAAGTTTGTGATTTAACTGCTTCCTCTATCACATTCTAACCATTTTAGTTTTTACCTGCTCTCCTTTGTCAGATAAGGAATAGAATTTCGTGCTGAAATGGAACCAACCTAGCTCCTTTTTGTGCATCCTTCCACTGCCCATAGGACTGGCCTAAACTGGTCTCCTCCACTGCTGTCCAACCCAGGAGTGAGAGACTGAGGCAGCAGGACACCAGGTTACACTAATCAACATTTTTTCCCCTTGTGTGAAAACTAACTAATCTTTGGTTTTGTTTTTGTTTTTTTACATTTTAAGGCTGCTAAAAGGTTTAAACTGGGAAATTACAGGGCAAACTGATTCTTAATTACCTAGCCTAGTAGATAGGTTTAATCTGCCACACCTAGTCTTGCCTTTAGAGCTCTTGCAAAGAGGAGGCACTTTCCCAATTGTTTCTATAATCAGATTTCTACATGACTTTTTCTTCCTGCTTAGTTTAATTTGGGCTTTAAGAATATTTATTTACATATAACTGCATATTTAATTTTTAACAATTGAATAGAGCTCTTTTAAGAATTTTCATTTGTTAATTTGATATTATTATCCTGATGTATGAAAACATACACTGAGCAAATGGGCAGACACAGAGGTAAACACAGAAACACAACTCATTGATGTTACTTATAATTTGCATTATTTTATATACTGTTTAGCTTAATTTGGGGTCCAGAAATATATGTTACTTATATAACTGCATATATAACCTCAACAATTTGAGCAAATAGGCAGACAGGAATAGTTTGACACAAAAACATAACTTTAGGTACTTTAAACTTCTAATCTTTACAAAACAAGTGTGACTGCAAAACATTTCAAAGACTCCTAAACTTTTCTTAATTTGCACTATGACTGTGCAGTTTTACACAAGAATTTTCTTTCTTATTTAATGGATTTTATTTTTTTATTTTTTATTTTTTTTTCCAATAGAATCAAGATAACTTTTTATTATCATTTGCTTAAATATGTACCTTGTGGTGGCCTTCAGAAAGGTTTTATTATCACGAAGTTATTTTTGCAACCAATAACAATCTGAGTTTTTAGTTAACAATGACTTTTAGAACTAGAACTATTTAAACATTTTCAGTTTGGAAGATGTTTTACAAACTCTTTATAATTGACTATAACTACATTGACTAGCCACCTCTTGTTTAAATAAACTTTTATTTAATGGATTTTAACCAAAATATTCTCAATGCTTTAGTACTATTTTTTTGTTTCAGAACTTTATATTTTACTTTGAATTTAGCAGAATTTTGGATAAGGAACAAGATTAATTTTATATATATTTACTGAAGCTATTTGAAGCCTCAGGGAGACAGACTGGTTTCTCTCATGAATTGCCACTCTTAGGAACACTGACTGTCAGGGCAGGAGACTTCTCCCCTTCCACCCCCTTTTATTTTTAGTTTTGGAGATAATAAACCTCCAGTGGTCATTTAACCTTATTCCATTAGGCAGCAATTTATTTAGTTTACACTTGAATTCATTAGAGAAAGGGTTACTAATACCAGAACAGGAGACAGTGATGTCCCAGCTCTTCTCTGGCTTGTAGGGGCAGAAGCTATTATGAAATAACCATAGGCAAAGGCAAGGGGTGAGGTTAGATCTGAAGTAAACATAAACAAAGGAAAGATTAGATTACAATTTACTCTTAAAAAATAGTTTCAGGCTAAATTCACCCAGCTATAATTTCAATTATTATCTTTCTGCTGTTTTATAATATAAATGCATTTATAAATGATTTTAACTCTTAGTTACAGTTTTTATTAATTTTTTAAAAACCTGTTAATTTTATAACACCTTTTATTTGACTTATATCATATTAAATGAACTTACATATTACTTTAATTTTTCTATTAAGATAAAAGAATAAATCTCTTGCAGTTAGTTTGAAATAAAAAGCTACTTTTCAGGATTTGATTTCTAGAACATAATGTACTTTTAAAAGAGATAAGACCCTTTCTTCTTCAAACATGAGGAAATGATGAAGCACAAGAAACTATTTTGATAATAGATTTTCTGAGTATATTGTTCTTACTCAATTTTAATCATAAAAATTTTCTTTCCACAAACCTACACTTTCAGTATTCATTCAGGTTTTGTCCCACACTCTCTCTTTGCAATAATCAATCATTTTATCTTAGGACAAAATCATCTTCTGTTTCTTTAACAACAAAAACACATTCCATATATCCCACATACTAAGTTACCAGGCAAACTTCTTACAATATATAATTGCCATTAATACTAAACAAGCTTGTTAAAATAATGAACTTTTCTTCACTTTAAATACTTAGTAGCACGTAATACCAGAAAGAGTTTTTTGTAAGCAAGTTGGCAGGGGATGCTGGCTGCCGAAGAAAAGTTTCCTTGTTATAAAATTACCTTTTATTATTATTATTATCATTTCAGTTTTTGTTTAATAATGACTTTCTGCAATTAGTCATTTAAATACTTTAATTTAAACAATGCTTGAAGATGGTCGCTGAGTGAACTTGCCTTTGTGCTCTGTCCCGGGAAGAGATGGCTGGGCGCGGCGGCAGGTTCTCCAAGGCAAGGCTTTTTTGGGATTTTTGCAGGGCAGAAGTGTCGGGACATCAATTGGGTGGAAAGTGAACTTAACCAACAACAAGAAACTAGAATAAGAAGAAAAAAGTGACAAAGAGAAGATATAACACCTATGCAAACATAACAGCTAATTAACCTCCAAGAGCAGACAAAGAAGCTAAGGAACTGATTAAATCCATCAAGATAAAGAGATGACCAGAAAGCAACAAAAATCTACAAACCAAACCAGTAATCAGGAAAACATGGCTGAATCCAATCAACAAACCAATAATCATGAAGGGGAGCAAAACTTGGCACAAGCAATGAAAGATCTCAGGACATTTATCACCGAAAAATTTGACGAAGTAATGAAAGAGGTTAACAACATGAAGACATCACTTGGAGGGGAAATTGCAGACATACGCAAAAACATAACAGATATGATGGGAATGAACACCACAGTTCAAGAAATCAAAAATACACTTGCAGCAAATATCAGCAGACTAGAAGAGACAGAGCAGAGAATTAGTGATGTGGAAGACAGTACATCAGAAATCAAACAGATAGTAGAAGGGGTCAATAAGAAGATAGAAAAAATCCAATTAGGATTTAGGGACCTGAATGACAATGCAAAATGCTCAAAAATACGTATTATAGGCATTCCAGAAGGAGAAGAGAAGGGAAAGGGGTCAGAAGGAGTGTTGCAGGAAATAACGGCGGAAAACTTCCCAAATCTACTGAAAGAGGCAGATGTACATATCCAAGAAGCACAGCGCACTCCACTAGTTATAAACCCCAACAGGCCCACCCCAAGACATATACTTGTCAAATTATCCAATGCTCAAGACAAAGAGAAAATCCTAAAAGCAGCAAGAGAAAAGAAAACCATCACATACAAGGGAAGCTCACTTAGATTAAGTGCTGATTTCTCTTCTGAAACCATGGAGGCAAGAAGGCAGTGGTATGATATAGTCAAGGTACTAAAGGAAAAAAATTTCCAACCAAGAATACTCTATCCAGCTAAACTAGCATTCAAACATGATGGAGAGTTCAAAATATTCGCAGACAAACAGAAACTGAAAGAGTATAACAAAAAGAAACCTCCCCTTCAATAAATTCTAAAGGGAGTTCTGCAGGAAGAAAGGAAAAAACAGGAAAGGCAGAGTTGGAGGAGAGTATAAGACCAACAACAGCAACAAAAAAGACAAAAAAATATATATACAAACAAAATATGACAAACACAAATCCAATCAAAATATGGCTAACACAAATAATTCCTTGATAGTAATAACACTGAATGTCAACGGATTAAACTCACCTATCAAAAGATTCGGACTGGGACATTGGATAAGGAAATATGACCCATCTGTATGCTGTCTACAAGAGACACATCTTAGACCCAGAGACGCATGGAGATTGAAAGTGAATGGCCGGAAATCAATCATACAAGCTAACAATAACCAAAAAAAGGCAGGAGTAGCTATATTAATATCAGACAAAATAGACGTTAAATGTGAAACAATTGTGAGAGACAAAGAAGGATACTACATTTTAGTGAAAGGGAAAATCTGTCAAGAAGATCAAACAATCATAAATATTTATGCCCCTAACAAGGGTGCCTCTAAATACGTCAGGCAAATGCTGGAAAAACTAAGTGAAAGAATAGATACATCTACAATTATAGTGGGGGATTTTAATACACCACTATCAACTCTGGACAGAACATCTCAAAAGAGAATCACCAAAGAAACAAAACATCTGAATAGTATATTAGAGGAGCTCGATCTAATAGACATATATAGATCACTACACCCAAACACAGCAGGATATACATTTTTCTCAAGCGTACATGGATCATTCTCCAAGATAGATCATATGCTAGGCCACAAAGAAAGGCTGAACGAATTCAGAAAGATTGAAATCATACAAAACATTATCTCTGACCACAGTGGAGTCAAGCTGGAGATTTGCAAGGGACAGAAGCCCAGATTTCACACCACAATTTGGAAATTAAACAGCACACTCTTAGAAAAACAGTGGGTCAAAGAGGAAATCTCAAAAGAAATCAATGACTATCTTGAAACAAATGATAATGATAACACAACATACCAAAATTTATGGGATGCAGCAAAAGCAGTACTGAGAGGGAAGTTTATAGCCATAAATTCATATATCAAAAAAAAAAAGAGCAAAAATTGAAGAACTAACTGCACATTTGAAGGAATTAGAAAAACAACAACAAAGTAACCCAACAGGAAGAAGAAGGAAGGAAATAACAAAGATAAGAGCAGAACTAAATGAAATAGAAAATAAGAAAGCACTTGAACAGATAAACAAGACCAAGAGCTGGTTTTTTGAGAAGATTAACAAAATTGACAAACCTTTAGTGACACTAACAAAGAAAAAAAGAGAGAAGACACAAATACACAAAATAAGAAATGAGAAAGGCGATATCACCACTGACCCCACAGAAATAAAGACTATCATAAGAGGATATTTTGATAAACTATATTCCAACAAAAATGACAATCTAGAGGAAATGGACAAATTCCTAGAAACACATAAGCAGCCCATATTGACAAAAGAAAAAATTGATGATCTTAACAAACCAATCACAAGCAGAGAGATAGAATCAGTTATTAAAAATCTCCCAACTAAGAAGAGCCCAGGGCCAGATGGCTTCACAGGTGAATTCTACAAAACATTCCGGAAAGAACTGACACCAATCCTGCTGAAACTATTCCAGAACATCGAAACAGAAAGAACATTACCCAACTCCTTCTATGATGCCAACATTACCCTAGTACCAAAGCCAAACAAAGACATCACAAGAAAGGAAAATTTCAGACCAATTTCTCTAATGAACCTAGACGCAAAAATACTTAACAAAATACTTGCTAATCGTATTCAACAACACATTAAATGTATTATACACCATGGCCAAGTGGGATTCATCCCAGGTATGCAAGGATGGTTCAACATAAGAAAATCAATCAATGTAATACACCATATAAACAGATTGAAGGAAAAAAATCACATGATTATATCTATTGATGCAGAAAAAACATTTGACAAAATACAACACCCTTTCTTGATAAAAACACTCCAAAAGATTGGAATACAAGGAAATTTTTTGAACATGATAGAGTATATATGAAAAACCTAAAGCCAATATTGTTTACAATGGAGAAATCCTAGACTCCTTCCCTCTAAACTCAGGAACAAGACAAGGATGCCCACTGTCTCTGCTCCTATTTAACATTGTCTTAGAAGTACTTGCTCAAGCACTGAGGCAAGAACCAGAAATAAAAGGCATTCAAATTGGAAAGGAAGAAGTCAAAATTTCATTATTTGCAGATGACATGATCCTATACATAGAAAACCCTGAGAGATCTACAACGAAGATTCTAGAACTCATAAATGAGTTTAGTAAAGTTGCAGGTTATAAGATCAATGCGCAAAAATCAGTAGCATTTCTGTACACCAATAATGAGCAAGATCAGGAGGAAATCAAGAAGCAAATACCATTCACAATAGTAAATAAAAAAATCAAATACTTAGGAATAAATTTAACTAAAGAGGTAAAGAACTTATACACCGAGAACTATACAAGATTGTTCAAGGAAATCAAAGAAGACCTGAATAAATGAAGACTATTCCTTGTTCATGGATAGGAAGACTGAACATTATTAAGATGTCTATCCTACCAAAACTGATCTACACATTCAATGCAATCCCAATAAAAATCAATGCAACCTTCTTTAAAGAACTAGAAAAACTAACTATGAAATTTATTTGGAAAGGAAAGAGACCCCGAATAGCCAAAGACATACTGAAAAAGAAAAACAAAATAGGAGGAATCACACTACCTGACTTCAAAACATACTACAAAGCTACGGTGGTGAAAACAGCATGGTATTGGCATAAGGAGAGACACATAGACCAATGGAATCGAATTGAAAGCTCTGATATAGAACCTCACATATACAGCCATATAATATTCGATAAAGCCACCAAACCCTCTCAACTGGGAGAGAGTGGCCTATTCAACAAATGGTGCCTGGAGAACTGGATAGCCATATGTAGAAGAATGAAAGAGGATTACCATCTCACACCTTATACAAAGATCAACTCAAGATGGATCAAAGACCTAAATATAAGAGCCAAGACCATAAAAACCTTAGAAAGCAGTGTAGGGAAACATCTACAGGACCTTGTAATAGGAAATGGATTTATGAATATCTCACCAAAAGCACAAGCAGCAAAAGAACTAATAGATAAATGGGACTTCCTCAAAATTAAAGCCTTCTGCACCTCAAAGGAGTTTGTCAAGAAAGTAAAAAGGGAGTCCACACAGTGGGAGAAAATATTTGGCAATCATATATCTGATAAGAAACTTATAACTTGCATATATAAAGAACTCCTATATCTTCAAAATAAAAAGATAAACAACCCATTTAAAAAATGGGAAAAAGACTTAAACAGACACTTCTCCGAAGAAGAAATACAAATGGCAAAAAAGCACATGAAAAAATGTTCCAAATCTCTAGCTATCAGGGAAATGCAAATCAAAACTACAATGAGATACCATCTTACACCCATAATATTGGCAGCTATGAAAAAAACAGAAGAATACAAGTGCTGGAGCGGTTGTGAAGGAAGGGGATCACTCATCCACTGCTGGTGGGAATGCAGAAGGATCCAACCATTCTGGAGGACAGTATGGCGGTTTCTCAAAAAACTAGCCATAGATTTGCCATATGACCCAGCAATACCACTGCTGGGTATATACCCAGCAGAACTGAAAACAAGGACACAAACCGATATATGTACACCAATGTTCATAGCAGCATTGTTCACTATTGCCAAAAGTTGGAATCAACCCAAATGCCCATCAACAGATGAGTGGATCAATAAAATGTGGTATATACACACAATGGAATACTACTCGGCTGTAAGAACAAACACACTACAAACACATGTGATAACATGGATGAATCTTGAGAACCTTTTGTTGAGTGAAGCAACCCAGACATTGAAGGACAAATACTACATGACCTCAATGATATGAAATAACCAAGCTGCCCTAGATAGCAAGAGACTGAACGATAGGCTTACAGGAAATCGGAGGGTGGAGGAAGGATGTGAGCCGATGTCTGCAGGGGTGGAATTTAAGACGAGATGGTGGTAAGTATGAACACAAAGAAGAGATAAAAGGGGGGCAAGGGGTTGCCTTTGGTTGGGGCTTTGCGGGTTTGAGGGTGGCTGGGGAGGGACGGATAGGTAACATTGCCCAAAAGTGGGGGGAGGGAGGGGTAGCATACGAACCAGGAGAGGGTCAGGTGTTGGTGGAGAGTAAAATGCTGAGAAAATCATATCAAAATATAATAAAGAGGGTTACCTGTTTAGAATGCTCGGAGGGGAGTGTCTGATGCAGGATGGGCTCCTGGGGAATGTCTAAATGCTCATTCTCCAGAGTGGGTGACACCATGGGGTAGAAACCCAAGTAGTGAGAGTGGGGGTGGACCCACATCCTGGGGAGGACTAATGCCATCAAATAGAGGGAACTGTATCCCTCGAGAGAAAGGGTGGCTCCCAGGGCATTGGGGCAGTTGAGCAAGTTAGGCCCTGAACACTATTCCATCTATCTCTGGAAGTGGCTCCTCAGGAAACGGAGGTTGGCTGTCACTGTGGGCACCAAGGTGGAAGGGAAAATGGACGTTAAATGTGTGGAACCAAGGTAAATGGGGGGTAAGAGAGGAGTTTCTTGAGAGTACACAAGGATGGATATAAAACATGTAATATTACACCATAGCATATAGGAGATGACAGATTGATAATGTAAACCATAATGTAAAACATAGGACAACTAAGAATGTAAAAAACTGTGTATCCTAAAGTATGCACCATAATGTAAACACAGATGTCACCTTCTTAGAAAGCTAGTGTCTCAGACTCTGTACATCACGTTAAGTAAATATGATGTGAATAGGGTGTAAGAATATCGCTGTGGAAGGGAAAAGGTTTTGGGGTGGATGTTTGGGAGTGCTGTATATTATATATATGCATTGCTGTGGTCTAGGGCTCCTGTGAAGAGAAGCTGAATAATTAGGGGGAAAAAAAAAAGAAAAAGATAAACAATGCTTTTGTTAAAATTTTATAATTATTTGTTCTTTTAACACAAATTTTACCTTCACAGAAAACATCCTCTTACTTAAAGTTTCTACAATACCTTCTAAGAACCTGGGCAGAATGCAAATGTATTTTGGCTTTGATACCCTAGGGAGGGAACTTTACTGCATTTATTCTGATTCTGCTTTTCAGCCCCTTCAATTCCCCCCCTTCCAGGCACAAAAATCAAATAGGAATGTGGCTTATGAATAGAAGGTATGGGCTAACTGGAAAGGGGCAAGCCACTCCCTCCTTTCCAGCTTTCAGCCAAAGTGGGCAGACAGAACCTACTCAAATTCGGCATCTCTCCCAGGGACCTAGCCACCCTGACTGGGGCAGCCCCAACAAATTTGGGTGCATGGCACAGACACAGATGGCCTCCAAGCCCCAGCAAAGGGGCAGACCAGAAACAAGACAGCAGAGCATGCACAAACATCTAGGTAATGCAAACATCCAGACTCCTCAGTTTTGTCCCATAATCATTTCACCCCTTTGCCAATGGCAACGGAAGGTTCCAGCTATACTAAATTCTACTTTACATAACCACACAACTCCAACCCTAGCATTGAGCTGACATAGACAGAAGCACAAAGGTCACTAATCTGACCCACAAGTTCTCTCTATATATTTTCAGCATGGCTGCCCCCACAGTCATCACAAACCTTAGAACACTTAACATTTGGTATAAAGTGAATTCATTCACAATTTAGCACCATAACAAAAGATTTCAGCTAGACTTTTTCCACTGTTTAACTTTACACCCAGACCAAGCTCCACAAGAAAAACCGATCCATTTTCCTGTAACCAAGTTTTTTTTTCAATCCAGACCAATTTCCAGGACACTAGGACTCAAACCTATAAATGGCCCTTCCTATTAAAATCAAGCCTCCACTCCTTTAGTGGATATTAGACCAGTACCAGATTCTAACATGCAGTTAGACAAACCCAAAACACCAGGGCTTTTTCCCGGTTTTTCTCCAGGATATTAGGACTCGAACCTATAAACAACCCTTCCTATTAAAATCAAGACTCCACTCCTTCAGTGGATGTGAGACCAGTAACAGCTTTTAACATGCAGTTAGACAAACCTAAATCACCAGGGCTTTTACCCGGTTTTTCTCCTTTTCCCAGACTTAGAGAGAACGGCTTCAGCCAATTTTCTGGGGCTACTATGGTTCTCTCAGGAGGTGATCAGCCTGCCCTTCCCAGAAAATAAAGCTAGGGCTTTCCAGACTATGCTCACCTGGGGAGTTTTACATTGTTCCATGTTTGGAGTTCTTTTTCAGTCCCAGAATCTTTCTCTTCAGACCTTCCATTGCCCTCGATTTTTGTCAGGATGATTCTGGTGGAGCCCACATCTTTTCTGGATTAAATTTAATCCAGGAGCACCCAGATTTGGGGTTCACCTGAGTCCTCCCAGCTTCCTTGGGGATTTGGAAGGGGCAGCAAAATGTTTCATTTGCAATCCCACCAGAGTCACCAAATATGTTGTAGAATTTGAGAGAGGTTCAATTATTTGCGTATAGAGAGGCCAGGACTCAGGAATGATTTTGAGAAGGAAAAATGTTTATTGATGGCCGGCCAGACTTGGGAGCTTTCTGTTTCAATCCTGAACCCCGAACAAGATTTTTGAATTTGTTTTATACAGAGAGGAAACGTTGAATGGTCCCTTTGTTTCAATTCTCAATAGGCTTGAATTAGCATATATATCTTCCACATTCTAGGTAAGCATTTAGCATGGACTTCATACATATTAGATAAGCTTTTAGCATATTTTGTTTGCATTTCCCCTAAATACTTACAGTTTATAGACCTTGCATTGTTAAACTGTTTCCTGGGACTGGAGTCATTGCCATTGTTACCAAGGGCAGGACTGCAGTCTCTTACCATCACACCCACAAGTCAGAGAGCTTAGGTTATCTCTGAAGAGACAAAGAGCCTCCCACCCATAACCCACATCATAGTGACCTTCCTGAGGTAGCACAGCCTTCCCCTTTGCTAGTCCATCGAAATGTCCACAGCCAGTGATTGCTAAATTCTCTTAAATATGGTCCCTCCCTTTTACCCCCATGAGATTATCTCAATTTGGGGTTTATGGCAAAATAACACAAAGGGAAGATTTTTCTTTCCTGAGGCTTTATCAGCAGTCTTTCTAACCAATAGGACTTAAAAGCAATCAGCATTATGATCAGAGTCTACCTGATGAAACTCTGTGCATACAGGAGCCTGGCTGAGTGGGGTTCCCCCAACCCACCTGCCAGCAGCCACAGCATCACCTGGGAATTTGTTAGAAATGCAAATTTTCAGACCCAGATCCAGACATGCTGAATCAGAAACTACAGGGATGGGGCAGGCTGTTTTATTTTACAGTTGTCCAGGAGACTCTGATTCAAGGTCAATCTTGAGACCCTGTGGCTGAGAGTCCAGGCACTAGACCAGCCCCTGTATTTTACAGAAACAAAACTGAGTTGCAGAGAGGATAAGGGACTTCTCCAAATTTTCACAGTTGGCCAATGGCTGAGGCAAGAATGGAATGGAAAATTGCCTCTTCCCTGAATTCTAAGACAGAGTAAAACCTATGCAAAGCTTCAGGCAACTGAAAACAACTCTGTGAGCTAAAAATGCAAATCAGAAACCTTGGAGCTCACTTCTGTCAAGCCAATGAACAGTGACATCTATAGGTGAGTAAAAAAGCACATACTCAAAGATCTCCTAAACCCTTAAGCTTTGTAAGAAGTATTCTTTCATGAAAAGCACTTTAGGGGAAGCAGATGAGGCTCAAGCAGTTGGGCACCATTTGGGAAGTCCTGGCTTCAGTTTCCAGTGTCTCTTAAAGAAAACTAACAAGACAGAGATTTGATGTAAAGGGTTGGTGCAGCAAGCTGACACAAAAAAATGACACAACAAGACAACACAATGAGGAACACTACAAAAGATGCTACAAGCAGGGAGCAGATGTAGCTCAAGTGGCGGAACACCTCTCACCCATAGGAGAGATCCTGGGTTCTGTTCCAGATGCCTCCTAAAAAAAAAAAAAAAGAACTAGACATAGAGAGCAGGCAGTGAGTACAAACAATGAGAGGGTGAGAAATATATAAATAAATTAAATAAATAAATGAACAAATAAATAAATAATAAAATCTTTAGAAAACACACAAACACTTTAAGTCCACATCCTTTAAAATTCCTGTATTTCAAAGCATCTGTTTAGAAATGACTAGGCTTTATCTTGAATCCTCTATATTTTTCTTTTTCCAAACTCAATGTGCAATTCTTAAAGGCAACAACCACTCCACTTCCCCTTGCTCTAGATATGTCTAACAATAGAAAAATCATTTTTGACTAATGGTGGAAATCTGATTAAGTAAAACAAATTATTTTAATCTAAGAATATGTTTCTGCTTGATATGGCTTTAATGGGCATACTTAACACATTTAAGTTGAAAATGTCTCATCTACAGAAATACATTTAATTTCCCTAGCTGTCTAACAAACATGAGAGCTTTTGAAATCTTGCCCATCTCAAACCCTGCTTATTGAAAGTAAGCACTAAAAGGTTAAAGACCTAATTTAAACTAAATGAAAATAACTTAAGTTTGAAATTAATTTATTGCTGTCACTTTCAGATGAAGGCATCTCCTACAGATGCATTGTTTTTCTTGGTAATCTGTACTGAAAAAAGAGTTATTTATAAAAATGCCTATAACCCAAACTTTATATATTTTCTTTAATGGTATAACCAATATGATATAATGAACCCAAAGGCATTCTGAATAAAATATTGTTAATTGTTTGAAAAAAATAAAAGGCACATACTGAGAAAAAAGCTGGCTTCAAATTAATAAAGACGTATTTAGAAGTCACTCAGCCTTGAAATTACCAGTCATTCAATGTCATGGGTCCTTTGAGAATGACTGGGTCTTCAAAACAATAAAACCAATGATTGAGGAATCAGGGTTAAAATCAACTAAATCACCTACCCATCAACCACCAAACTGGAGAATTTAATCACAAAAGATGAAGGATTATCTCTTCCAAGGGATCACTTCATTAAAAATATAGATGTTATCTTAACACTCGAACAATTTTTGAAATTCTATCCGAAGTAAACATTTCCAAGTGAGGTTAAAAGCGACTGCTTTAAAAACCACCCAAAGTTGATGATCATCACCACGATTGATGAGCAGGGGGTGTAACACAGGACCACCTGTTTTATGACCAACTCTGGGAGCTCACCAAGCCCCTCACAGACTTAGTGATGGGGACTAACTCATATTCCCCAAGACACATTCAAATCCTGGTCCCTGGTGCTGTGAGTGGGAGCTATTTGGAAGAATCTCCAAGATCCTTTTTTTTTTTTTTTTAATTTTTTTATTGATTTTGTAATAATATTACATTAAAAATATATATGTGAGGTCCCATTCAACCCCACCCCCCCACCCCACCTCTCCCCCCCCCCCAGCAACACTCGTTCCCATCATCATGACACATCCATTGGATTTGGTAAGTACATCCCTGGGCACCTCCGCACCCCATAGTCCAAGATCCTTTTAAGATGAAACCAAATTGAGCCAGGAGGGCCTTCATCCTACAGGACTGGAGACCTCACAAGGAGAGGATCTAGGCAGATGGACCCCTGTGCAGAAGTGGAGACCACAGGATTCAGATGACCATGTGATGAGCAGAGGCTGAGCCACCAGCAGGATGCCCCCCTGCAGGACTGTGTGGCTGCTAATCCCTTGATTTGATGTCTAGCCTCCAAACCCTGAGATACTGAATTCCTGCTGCCTATGGTATGTGTTACAGTCGACCAGCCACACTCAGACAGACGAGGTTAGCATTCTCCACTGTAAAGATGGGGGAATGTAGGCTCAAAGAGGTCATGACTTACACTAGACCTCAGAGCTAGAAAATGGAGGAGCCAGAATTTTACCCAACCTTGGTGAATGCCAAGCCCCATGCATTCCTCATAACCTCAGCTGCTTCTCACTTACAGGGTGACAACAGAAAATGCTGGCCACCAGGGCCATCCATCCTTCCTAGGGATTTTTGTCCTTGAGTTAACAAAATTCCATTATTTGCAGTTCAGATCATTGGGGACAAAGTGCATTGCAGTATATCTAGAGTTCAACTGTGCTAAAATGTAACTTTCCTGATATTTCCTCTTAAAGAAAGTAAAATGCAAGCATTGTTTTATGTACACTAGAGATAATATCAGGCAGTAGTGGCTTCTGTGACTATTAGGAAAATAACTGCACACCCCTCCCCAAATACAAATGCAGAGAACCCATGAACAAAAATCCGAGTCACTTAAGGTGGGGGGATATTTGTAATGTTCTGAAGGTGCCCGAAGTGAATGAGTTACCAGCATCACTTAATCTGAAATAGTCTCATGTAAAACCCACCTGCTGGATGTGCCTAAATCCTAAAGGTGTCTGCCAGGCTCTTGACCAAGGCCCCTTAGGGAAGCTGCTTGTCTTTCATTGTCCCCACATAAGGCCAGATGGGGGAATCTCTGCGGTTTCTAGATGTCAGCACAATGAGGATGTAAGGCCCCAGGTGTCCCTCCTCCCCCATGAAAGGAGCCCTTGGGCCTTTGGGGCCTGGGGTGACCCACAGGCTGGAGAAAAGTACCCAAAGCCAGAAGCCTTGATGCTGGGGATGTCGTTCTTCCTTTAGAAGTCAGCCCTCATGTGATTGGCGCTGCCATGGTGGTGGTTCAGTGGCTTGATGGGCTGGTGGATGTGCTTCCTATAGGTGGAAGACATCAGCACCTCACCGGGCCATTCATGCTCCTGTGGGGGATCATCAAGATGCTCCCATTAGCAGGGGTCTGCTGCTGTAACTGCCTGAATCCCACCAAGGGGCAGAAGTTAGGAGCTTGGGTTTGTAGAAGTCAAAATAAGATGTCACTGGTTAAGCAAGCATGAGGGCATAATTCTAACAAGTTCATTTTCTAGTGTCATTTAAAAATCCATCACACTTCTGGAATGAATGAATTAGTGCTGGATGTTCATGATTTTTTTCATTATATGTAGGAAAATTGAAGCATAACTGATTGGCATGCTTTTCATTTCAGGTGAAGAATCATGTCTGGACAGACTGAGTCTAGCACAACTGACACAATTGTACTTATCTTCAGACCTAGAATATCCTTCTATAAGGTAAAAACAAAAAGTGTATGGCATTATTTCACTGAGGGAGAACAGTTTTCTTGTGCCCCTTCTGAAAACTAAGGCGCTTCTCTTTTGACCTGTCTCCATAACTTTATTAAAAGAGAAAACTTTCATTTACTTGGAGCTAGGTGGAACAGCTGTTCTTCTCTTTGATAAATTGACCCCATTTCTGTCTTGTCCTATAGGACCAGTTCCTGCTGTATGAGATTTCCAGATGGTTTCAAGTGTTGAAGGTGTATGAGTCTTAGTATTCCTTGATTCACTTCAAGGGTTTTAAAGGGTTTAGCATGCACAATAGCCATTTGATTAAAAAGTCTGAATCTCTGAACTCTACAAATAATAATTATTTCTGAGTGCATTTTTTTAAATTATTTATTTATTTTTTTAAAGTTACATTAAAAAAATATGAGGTCCCATTCAACCCCCCTGCCCCCACCCCCCCACTCCCCCCACAGCAACACTCTCTCCCATCATCGTGACACATCCATTGCACCTGGTAATTACATCTCTGAGCATCACTGCACCCCTAGTCAATGGTCCACATTATAGCCCACACTCCCCCATGTTCCATCCAGTGAGCCCTGGGGGAATCTACAATGTCCCGTAATTGTCCGTGAAGCACCACCCAGGACATCTCCTCGTCCCGAAAATGCCTCCACACCTCATCTCTTCCTCCCATTCCCCAAACCCAGCTGCCACCGTGGCTACCCTTCCCACACCCATTCCACATTGTCTCTGTGGACATTGGATTGGTTGTGTCCATTGCACATGTATGTCAAGTGGGGGCTTAGATTCCACATGGATACTGAATGCACTCCTCCTGCTTTCAGTTGTAGACACTCTAGGCTCCATGTTGTGGTGGTTGACCTTCTTCAACTCGATGTTAGCTGAGTGGGATAAGTCCAATAAATCAAAGTGTAGGAGCTGAAGTCTGTTGAGGTTCTGGGCCTGGGTGTCATATTATCAGTCCAGAGATTCAGAACCCCTAAATATATCTAAAACCCCAGCACCAACTACATTCCATTAAAGTAGCATGCAAATCTTGTGAAGCGAGATCCCCTCTGAGTCCAATTCCATCACTCAGAAACACCAGCTCCAAAGAAGGGCCATCTTCCATGGCAGTGAACCCCATCTGCCATGAGCATAGGAACCGTGGGTCTCTTTATCCCTCAAAATAACCAATACCTGGGGTTGTATCTACTTTATCTGTTCTGAGTGCATTTTTAAACCAAGTCGAAATTTCACTCTTCTCTGGTAGACTTTAGTTTAGGTGGTATCTGTGCTATAAAGATTCACTCTCATAAATTTCACAGCACACCTTTTTTGTGTGATTGGAAATAGTCTCACCACACTTCATCACCTTCTGCTTTGTCCTTCAAACTTGACTCAGGATCATATTCTTGGCATAAGGTAAATATATGGAAAGTCATTACTCTTTTCTTTTAAAAAAATTTAACAATGCCAAGGCTTATAAAGATAAACACTAAAATTAGTTAACCCCAACCACCTCCCTTCCCTGCAATAACAAATTTGTAACTGTGCTTTCTATGCCAAATGTACACAAATATATAAACCAATTTTCTTTTCTCTTTATGTCCAGTATATCATACAATTTACCATTATGTCCAATATACATAGACCTTCCTCAAGGCCAATGTGTGTGGATCAAATACGTTCTTTCTCAAAGTGGTGCAGTATTTTATGGGACTTACTCACCAGTTCCCCAGGTTATGATAGTTCAGGTTCTTTCCACCTTTGGCATCTATCCACAGTGCTATAGTAAACACTCTTGCATGTCATTCTACTGGGGCCCATGTTCCTTTAAGCTGCAGACTAGAATGTTAAGAGTGGGACCACTGGTGTAATGTCAATAAATAGTGACTCTGAATGGTAGATGTCACACCTCCCCAGCAGAGAGTGAAGGTGGCTGTGTCACCCCCACTGCCACTGCACAGTATTTTTGTCCTGTTAGATTTTGCCATTCAGTTCAGTGGAAAAGGGTGACTTGTCATGTATTTAAATTGCATTTAAGTGAGCAATAATGAAGTTGAACATTTTGTCATATGTTTATTGGCCATTTGTATTTCCTAGGAATTGCCTTTCTGCTCCCTAATTCATCTTTCTATTTTGTTGTGTTTTTAAGTTTTGTGTGACCAAATCTACCTGTCTTTTAATGGTTCCTGACTTTCCCATCATGCATAAGATTATTTCACCAAATATGTGTTAGTGTAAATATTTTACTAATTTTTTCCCATTGGATCTTTAATGCACCTAGGATTTATTATATAGGTATACCTCAGAGATTTGGCAGGTTCAGTTCCAGACCACCATAATAAAGTGAGTTACATGCATGCTTTGGTTTCCCAGTGCACGTATACTACAGTCTTTTAAGTATGCAAAAGCATTATTTTTATTTTTAAATGTATATACATCAATTAAAATGTGACACAGATGAAGCGAGTACACATTGTTGGAAAACTGGAACTGATAGACTTGCTTGACACAGGATTGCCACAAACCCTCAGTTTATTTAGAAAAAAACCCACAATATCTACAAAATGGAATAAAGCAAAATTCAGTAAAAGGATATATACCCATAGTCTGATGTTTGGTAGGAGTTTAACTCTTCTTTTCTAGACAGATAGGCAATTTTCCAGCACTAGTTGTTTCATTGCAATCCTTTATTTATTGAATTGAGATGTCAGTTTTATCATTTCTTCTTGGATTAAAAATTTTAACTGAGTGTCCTTCAGGTCCTTAAAGCAATTCTGAGAGTTTCAGAGATGTTTCTTGAATTTGACAGCATTGTCATGATGTTTATTGTTCTTTTTTACAGTGACTACTTTCAAAACACATTTTAAAGATATGTTGAGCTATTAGACTTTAACTATAACAAGAATATTTTTCATTGCTGTGTTAAGAAATATATCAGTCCTAAGTCCTAGAAAAATACCATTTGTTAAAGGAATTTTGTATCAAACTTTTATACATAGGTAACTCAATACCTTCACTTTATTCTCTGATTTTGTATCTTATTTTTCTCTCTCATGTTTGAATATATGATTTTTAGGATCCCAAACGCCTTCCTAAATATCAAATGAAATCACTTTTTACTCCATACCATTCCCTGGAGACCCTTGTGGATTTTCACTTTCATAAATCTCTGGTAATTGAATTGATCCACCTTTTAGGAGCAAGATCCTACTTTGCTTCCAAAATGTTAATAACCTATTGGTATACAGTAGGTAAGTACCAGGGGATTTATTTACAGAACCTTAGTGGTTGTTATCTCTCTGGGAGACAGGTGGAGCTTAGTAGCCACAGAATGCAAAATGGAATCTTCCCTGCCCTGCATGTGGCTCTAGAGTGTAGATGGTAGAATATAGTATATAGACTATATTTGAATCCAGCTTGCCACAGATTAGCAGAATGTCTTTGCACAGTGTATTTACCCTTTTTAACCTTTTTCTGTTTGCTTCCTCATCTGTAAAATGTGAGTAAGAAGAGTATTGACCTCAAACACCTATGGTAAGAAGGAATTCATGAGGGAATAACACAGTAAGTGCTCATGTCTGTTTAGCTGCTCTTATAGTTTAGGCCTGCACTGTCCAGTATGGTAGCCACTAGTGCAGATGGCTACTTAAATTTACATTAAACATAAGTAAATTTTATAATTCATTTCGCTAATCATATATCACATTTCAAGCGCTCCAAAGCCTCCCATAGCTGGTGGCTACCGCATTAGCACAGATATAAGCACACAAATCCTCCCAGAAATAGCTGCTGGACTATGCTGACTTTGAGTCCAAGTCCTTCCTTTCATCAGTTAAAAAGTCATCTCAAAGAGAACCATCTCTGATAGGCTTCAAATGGTCACATGTTCCACCTCCCCTCTCTCATGGCCCTTTCTACAGAAGGAATGGCATATACCAGAGGGCTGGGAAGGGAATTCTAGCCATGCCCCTTGGCCAGAGGTTGCAGTTGTGGGGTGCCACAGATATGGGCTGCATTAGCTGTCAGGAGGCACTGGAAGAGATGGATGTGGTGAGCTGCTTAGTTGTCTAAGTTTGCTGAACTTAGAAGATTTTCTTCACTGTCTGAACTGAAAGTGTGCTGCCATTTGTAAGGAGAAGGAGGAAGTATGTGGTTCCTACTGCTCCCCTGTTAATTTGAGGACCTACTCCTTGCTTTAGCCCAGGAAGCCTCCCTAATTTCAGGCTGACAGGCTTGTTCTTGAAGCTGAGTGAGTGAACATCCTCACCCTCATTTCATTGTGTTCATTTCTTTGCAGCATTCTGTCCTATTGATAAATACAGTTTGGAAGAAATCAAAATAGAACAAAGAAGTAAAGGAAGATAATGTTTGTAAGGGTATCACATGAAGACCTTTTTTCTTATCTCACCAGATATTGAAATTAAAGTAGATAAAGAAGGATTTATATTACCTTTTCCAGTTGATGAAGATGGGCCCAAAGGTAAAGAAACTGCTGTTGTTTTTATGTTACAAGGCCTGTTGAGGTGAATAGAAAAGGATCATTTTCTTAAAAAGGCGAGAAAAATAGATGATTCCAGAAATTAAAAGTACATTTCAGGACATGTTTTTAGGAAATTCCTTGTAATATTTTCTAAACAGTATCATTAATTAAGCCAAGTACTTTTTCAGTAGACTAAAGAGTAACACATTCATGATTGATGTGAGAGTACTGGCCATTAGGAAAAGCCAAATCTTGAGTAAACTTTGGCCAAAAAAAATAATATTTTGGATGGTTATAAAAACTAAGTTTATTTCTCTTTGATTTTTTTTCAGGGTAGCACTATGCATTAATGGCCCCAAAAGAGTTTGTTTTGACAGCAAAAATTTACTAGGAAAAGAGGCTATTAAACAACGGCAACTCCATTTACTTGGTTATCAAGTTGTCCAGGTATGGGTCCATTCCCTCCACCCCCCAAAGTAATCCCTCATTCATACTTGCTTTTTCCAGGGTCCTAAGTAGTCTGCTAGCCCAGTGGACTGAGAATCTTATTAAATTATTGGAATATCTGTTTTAATTTCCTCCTGACGTAAGTGTAAGAATACACAAGATGACTCACTAAAACCATAATCTTCATCACTCCCTAATACCTAAGACCTTATTGTTTCCTTTGTAAGTTACTTAATAAGGCATTATGATGATGAGTGACTAGAATGTAGATGAGTTTCCCAAGTTCTCTAAGGTATTGGTGCTAGTCTGCTCCCTGCTTTCCTCTCTGGCTTACTCTTGTCCAGTTCATCTTGCACATCCCACACTAATCTTCTGAAAACCCTCAGCATGCCAGCCTGTGATCAGAAACCTTTTTTCTTTCCTGCTCACACGATACAGTAGAGCCTCCTCTGCTCTGACTTTTGGGACCCCCTGAGGCTGCACCTTGTTGCCTGGCTCCAAGCTGGTGGTCTCTTCCCTCCCACCTAGCCCACTCTGTTCTCTCTCGCCTTGCTCCTTTGCCCAGGTGCCCCCTCTCCCTCCAGACAGCATCTCCACGTGACTAAATTCTGTCCATTCAGCAACACCCCACTCAGGTATCTTCTTTCCCCACCACGTAAAACCCTGACCTCCTCTGAGAGCTGGAATGCTGATTTTCTTCACACGCGCTGCTCTGGCTTGTTGTGTACTTCTAGTATTGATTGTGTCTTTGAGGACAGGAATCATGTTTGATACTTCTTTAAATATCCCTCTTATTTAACCAACAAATATTTATTGAGCTCTTATTATGTGCTAGGCATTGTTCTGGGCTCTGGGAGTACCTGAGTGAGATAGCTGTGACTTTGTCCTCAAGGAGCTTCCATTCTTATGTGTGTGTGACTGCTGAGAGCCTCGGTGTTGCTTTAAGACCTCCAGCTGCTGGGGTGATGGGACTCCCCTCTTTGCTGAAGGCAGTTGCCCTTGTTTGTGGATATAATCAGCCATAGCTGCAACCAACTTCCTAATGGTCTAAAGACACCTACAGAATGCCCTCACACTGGCAGGCCAGGGCTTGCATCATCCAATGACTTGGCACCAACTGAATGGTGATTAACCATCTCATGACCTCATCATTTTTAGATCTGTTTATCTTTAATTTTTAAGGTTTTTTAAACTTTAGCATAGGTTATTGAAACTCTATGAGTTCTAGAGCTCCAAGTTCACTTTTAAATTTTATGCTTCTTTGCAGAGAAGGAATGAGACAAATAAAAGCAAATGAAAGATTGACCAGGAGAGAGCTGCAATCGATTCGGATGTGTTCATATACCCAAGTGAATTGTCGCTCACCTGGGGGCCAGGCCAAAAGGATTCTCACATCTCTTGGAAACCTGTGAAGTGGTCTCACTTACAGTTCTTAGAGCAGTTCATGGCTTTGGGCCTGAGCCCCATTCTGGATCATGCTATGCCTCAGAAACCTATCCACAGTCCCTATTCACTACCGAGCCCAAGCCCAGTGTCACTTCTGCCTTCTGTGAGCTCTCTTGCCCCTCCCTGCCCCACCCTATAACCCCCACCCCCCTCAGCCCACTCCTCTCCCCATAACAACAACCTCCTCCATCATCATGAGACATTCATTGCATTTGGTGAATACATCTCTGAGCACCACTGCACCTCATGGTCAATGGTCCACACCATAGCCCATACTCTCCCACAGTCCACCCAGTGGGTCATAGGAGGACATACAATATCCGGTAACTGTCCCTGCAGCAACACCCAGGACAACTCCAAGTCCCAAAAATGCCCCCACATTTACATCTCTTCCTCCCACTCCCACCCCCAGCAGCCACCATGGCCACTTTCTCCACACCAATGCCACATTTTCTTCAATTACTAATCACAATAGTTCATGAATAGAATATCGTTAAGTCCACTCCAATCCATACTCTATTCTTCCATCCTGTGGGCCTTAGAATGGTTGTGTCCATGTGTAAGGAGGTGTAGGAGGAGCACAGACTGGCTTGCTGGGTCATACTTCTAGGGGTGCCATAATTCTAGGGTTCCCTACTGCTAGGTGTGCTGTACTTCTAGGGGTGCCATACTTCTAGGGTGCTTTACTTCTAGGGGTGCCACTGTAAACGTGTGGTTATTGTTTTTGTTAATTAGCATCAAGGACATGGTACTTAAAAATCTCTAAAACCTCTGCCTGAATCAAGGACCTGCAGGCAAGAAGCAACGAGAGGGGGCTCGTTGGTCCGGGCCTGAGAGCAACCCCTCCCCTGCCTGCCTGTCCACCTGCACTCCCTGCTGCCTTCCCCTTCTGAAAGCTGCACCGCCCTTGTCCTCCCGTTCTGCCTCCTGCACATCAATGGGCTCGGCCTCAGGGCCACCACAGATGCTCTTCCCTCTGCCTGGAATGACCGACTGTTCCCCAGATTTCACAAGTCTAGCCCCTCATTATCATTTATGTTTCAAGCCAGCCTTCCTAGAGCCGCCCTGGTTAAAGTATTCCCAAGACCTGTTTAGTTCCCCTTTTCCTTTTTACTGATACACACACACATTCGAGGCTTTAGAATTAAGTGAATTTTCGACAAAAGGAACTCGCCTCTTGAACCAGCATTTGACTCAAGAAACAGCAAAGCGCTGCGGAACAGCTCAGTTTTGCCAGATACCACTTGGCTGGATTCGATTCGTGCCGGTGCACACCCGCACCTGCCAGTACCGTGAGCGGTGGCCCCTCGTGCTGACCGAGGCGCTGAAAACTAACTCGTTGCACGTTGACACGATGCTGCTGTGGACACAGAGTTAATATACGAAGGCAATGAATTCCACCTGTGCCTTCCACTACTGTTCCGCAGCTCCTGGAGGGTTTCAGATGCCACGCTGGGGTGGTCTGCACTTCTCCGGGACAGCCCGCTTGGAACCTTCCAGTTGCGCAAGGGCAAGGGCAAGGGCAAGACGGCGGAGGCCCCCAGTCCAGCAGACGGCTCCTCGCGTCCCAAGTGGACGCTCCAGGGGCACGCAAGGAGACGGGAGGGCACGGTCCCATTCCCATCACGGCAGCGCCCTCCGCCCTGCGCCCCTGGCCCTGCACCCCAGCCCTGCACCCCCCGCCCAGCTTTGTGACGCAAGGCCGCGGTTTCCCGGCAACTGCCTAACGGGGGCGCCGGGGCAGCCAGGCAGGCGGACTCGGGCGGGGTCCCTGGCGGGGTGGGACCGACCTGGCCTCGACGGAGAAGGTGGACGAGGGCGGCCTGGAGCACGAGGAGGAGATCACCGCCGTCACGCTGAGGGCAAGCCCCGGCCGCCGCCCATCTCGGCGCTGTCCGCCTTCAGCTACGTCCTGCCGCGGCGCCTGGACCCCGAGGAGCACAGCTACTTCTCCCGCCAGGCCCGGTGAGGCGGGACGGGCGGCACCGCGCGGCTGGGGTGAGGCGGGGCTGGGGGCAGGTGTCCCCTGCCAGGGAGGGGCTGGGGCGGGGCTGTGCCAGCCGGAGCGGGGACTGGAGACCCAGCAACACCGCGTGGAAGGGGTCTGGGGGCCAGGCAGGGCTTGGGGGCGGGGCCCGGGCAGGGTGGGGATGCTTCTGTGGGGGTGGGAGCAGGACATCATAGTGGGAAAGGGCTACCGGGAAGGTCGACTGGCGGAGGGGGGCGGGGCGGGGGAGGGAGGAGGGAATATTCACCAGGGAGGAAGACTCGATGGGGCGCCCTGGGGTGGAGGGGGCAGGGGCTGCTCCCGGTGGGGTCGGTGAGATGTGTGCCTGGACCCGAAAGAGCAGAGCTTTTAGTACTGCGAGACACAGCCCCCCCCGCCCCCGCCCCGGAGCTGGAGGGGCCTCGCGGCCATCCAAGGGTGCACAGTCTAGAACGGGGGCCTCGAGGCTATCCAGTGTGTGGGGTGCGGCCCCCTGAGCAGTATGTGAGTGGTTCCCAGGGCCGTGAATAAGCAGCCAGACAGATGGACGGTCCTGGGCCCCGGGAACCCTCGGGCCGCCTTCCCACCCACCAAGGAGAACCAGAAATACATCTGCACCGTTTGGGCGGGCCCCTCTGGGAAGGTGTGCCTGGTAGGAAGAGCTGGAGGGTCTGTGCAGCCGAAGCCCCCAAGAGAGGGTGGAAGGAATGAATAGAAGTGTGTTCAGAGTTGTCCAGGTCACCCATTCCTTTCTTTTCAACATTGTTTCTGTCAGTCCCCAGGGCGTTCCACAGAGCATCTGATTAGATAAAAGCCTTGGTTGGGGACCCTCAGCCTGGCGGAGAGCTGGGCACCTGGGCTATCCCTCAGCCCTCCTGGACGGATGGGACTGCCAGAAGAGGGACACCTCACTTTTCTCAGGCTGCTGTCACAAGTACCATGAACTAGGTGGCTAAAAAACACCAGGAACTGCTCTCTCAGCCCTGCAGGCTGAAGCCACAACTGCGTGGGCCGTGCTGGTAGGTCAGTCCTGGCCCCGCCCCCAAGGGGCGCCTCTCCCTTGGCCAGCAAGCCTTGGGTTTTCAGTGTCTCTTCAGTCACCCTATGGCCTGCTCTGTCTCTCTTCCCATGGCGCCCTCCCCTTCTGTCTGTGCCCATACCCCCCTTCTAAAGACACCAGCCATCCTGGACTAAGGGTCCACCCACTGCAGTCGGCCTCATTCAATTTAAATGATTCTGCTTGCAATAACGCTTTTGCAAAAGGTTTGTGCTCCCAGGTACCTGGGATTAGGACTTCAGGGTATCTTTTTGGGGTACACAGCTCAACCCATAACGTGGAACACAGATTCCATTGGAAAGGAAGTTAATGGTGTATAAAATAATCCCACAAAATGCCTCCTTCCTCTTCTCCTAGCCACCCACAATCAGTGGTGCCCAGGTGAGTCCCCAGTTCAGGTCAACTCTCGCTGGAGTACTAGTGGGAGGCCTCTTGAGTCTCATGAGCTTCACTTCACACACAGAAGCATAGTTTCCAGTTGAAGCAACCATGGCCCTCAGCCTGCCCCCCAGGATGTCTCTTGCATCTGAGGTACCCCTCTGCCTGGCTTCTAGCGTGTGGAAGGACTGGATGGAGGAAGGGGACTTCCGGGGCCATCTGACAAGGTACCTGACTCTGCTGGCCATTGAAACAGGAGAGGGGTGGAACGGAAGGGTTCCCAACCTTCTGCCAACACACACCTCATCTGTTTTCTTCCTGTGAGCAATAGCTTTTGAACAACTGTAAATAGTTTCACTTATTAAGTGGGGTTTACATTTTGAGTCTACGGTACTGCCAGTGAGTTGATGGCCATCATGAGATAATAGTCAAAAAGCCAGGACTCTTGGTGTATGAAATTGTTCAAATCTTCTTTATCTAGAGAATATAAAATTCATCTGGGTTTTCAGAATAACAAAGAGAGTTCACGCTACACCGTTTTGTTTGTACCTTTGAGGAGTCCCTTTCCACAGCACCCTAAGGTGGACTGTAGACTGCTCCTCGATGGGGTGCCACTGATGGAAGGTACCACTGAGGACTGCACAGTGGAGCTTGTGGCTTCTGAAGCTCGAATGTGGTGGAAAAGCAGAGCAGAACCCCTGCCCCCTGCAGGCCAGGCCCAAGAGGGAGAAGGACAAAGTGAGCCTGAAGTCTAAGTGTCTCCTTCCAGAATTTGGCGGTCTGAATTTGGCAGCCTTCCAGGGCTGACTGAACAAGGGCGGAGAGGGGCCCCGAGGTAGGAAGTGACTGGGGCTCTGCCCCTTGGAGGGAAATCAGGAATGGGCCATAAGCATGCCTTTCTATATGACAGGGTTGGCAAACTAAGACCTGACCCCTGCCTGTTTTGACAAAGTTTTATTAAAACACAGCCACACCCATTCATTTCTCTATCGTCTGTCTAGGCTGTTGGGGTTGAGTGATAGCGACAGAGACCTTAGGGCCAGGAGAGTTCACACCTGGCCCTGCACAGACAAAGTCTCTGACTCCTGCTCGAATGCCTTACTGCCCCCTGGAAAATGGGAATTGTCTTTAGAATACATTCATTCAAATGGGATTTTGTGTTTAAAGCATTTAGGGCAGTTTTGATTAGCTGAGGTTACAGGCAAATTCAAGTCCTGGGGCTTTGTACATGCCAAAAGGAAATGATGCAACTGAAATAAATATTAATTAAAATCTAAAGAAAAGAGCCTTAAAAGCAACAAGAACAGCAAAAGGCATTTCAAAGTCTATTTGAACCAATGTTCACACTATAATATTGGGATTATGGGCACTGGTATCTGATCAACTCCAGTGCTCCAGAAGCAGTTCCTCTGACCTTGGGATCATTGGTCATAAAGAGGGTGAATTCCATACTACAGGTTTGCTGAAGGACTGAACTGCCCCAAAATACACTGCAAGTTATTTCAGGCCCTACCAAAGCTGATCAAATTACTTCCTAAGTCAATTTCCTTGGAACACAGTTAACAGTAGTCAGTGTTTCGCTTAGCAGCCCTGGGTGAGGAGTCCCGAGTGGAAGTATCAGCTCTATGGTGACTAGCTGTGGAGCCTTCACAAGTCACAGCCTCTCTGTCTCACGTTGCCATTCTAGGACAGATCACACAGAACTGACCTAATGGACTACTTATGCAAATGAATGTAATTAGCATGCATACAGTGGCTCACAGTAAGCCCTGGGTTAGTGGAGCTCTAATTACTGTTTTGTTTTTATTTTTTTATTTTTTAATTATCTTTTTTAAAGTTAATAGATCACACAAAACATTACATTAAAAAACATAAGAGGTTCCCATATACCCCACTCCCCACCACCCACCCCAATCATTTTTTAGTTGTATTTTTTGAAGATACATAGATCACAAAAAATGTTACATTCAAAAAATATACGAGTTTCCCATATATCCCCACCTCCCTCACTCCACTCCTCCCATATCAACAACCTCTCTCATTAGTGTGGCACATTTACTGTATTTGGTGAATACATTTTGGAGCACTGCTGCACCCCATAGACTGTAATTGGCTTTGGCTTGTGATGGTCAGTGTCCTTTTGCTAAGGATTGGGTCCACAGGGCCAAGCCTTTCCTTCCTGATCTGGTCACTGTCAGAGATGCACATGATAGAACCTTCAACCTGGGGGCTTAAATGAGCATTTCTGGGGCATTGTCAGACCAGCTCCAGCAAACTGAGACAGTGGCTAAAAGTAAAGATAGACTTCCTGTCCCAAGGGGTGTGTGTGTGTGTGTGTGTGTGTGTGTGTGCGTGCGTGTGTATGTGACAGGGAGGTTCTGCTCAGTCCAGTCTCAGGAGCTGAGGTGGAGGGAGGGCCACCACTCAGGCTGTTGTCCTTTCAGTGTGAAGTCTCTGGAGCTCCTGGCAATGGGTGCTTACATGCTTCTGCCTGAAGAGTCGCACATGGCTCCTTGGTCACATGCAAGCACCTAGCAGAGGAGCAGGGACAGTTACTCCTGTGGGTGGCTAGGAGTGGAGGACAATTGGCTATTGGTGCCATCTACCACTCAGCTGATCCTGAAGAGCCCTCTGGGGTTGGGTCTCTGGCTCCATTTCCCACTGTTGGAAAGCCCTTGCTTCTCTTACCAAGTGCCGTTTCTCAGCCAGCAGCTCTAACGGCAGGAGCAAGGTCACCTCCAATGTCACGTCCGTTTCCTATCCCCAGCCCCACCGACCTCAGCAACCCTCCTTCTGTGTCACCATCCACTTTGTTCACACGTCAGCTATTTCGTGAGAGAAAACTGATGGTAGGCAACAAGGGCCAAACCAGTATCAGGAAACATTGAATTCCAACAATACCCAAAACATAAAGGGCCAAATGGACATCAAGAGAGAAAGGTAAATGTGTTTGTTTTGCTTTGTGTTTTAAAAGCAACATCCTGTGTGAAACACGAAATCCCTTGAGAAATGGTAATAATGAAAATACCAATAAACCCAGAAGCTCTGTTTTGTGGTAGCATCTAAATCTGGATTGGTTTTATTAACGACATTCTGCTTCAATCCATAAAGTAGTGAAAGAAAAAAAAGAGGAAAGAAGAAAAACTGATGAAACAAATCAAGGAAAAGCAGATTTTTCAGTTTGATTAGTTGTTGGAAATGGGTAGCCATGTTACTAACTGAGGCTGGCTGGTGATGAATATTATTTTCTTAATTTTTCTGTGATAAAAAAATTCATTTTGTTCTGCAGAAGTTCTGAATATGCGAAATCCCTACAAAGAAAAGCTGTCTGAGATTCTGATAACATCCACCAACATTGCTAAGGAAGGTTATTCTGAGCTATGATAGGCTCCTGGTAACTAATCCAGGGCTTGGGAGGCAGACATTGCTGCTTTCTCATCATTCTTACTTTAAAGCGAGTTTTAAAACTGATTAGAAGGATGAAAAATGAACATTTTTCTGTCTTTATGCATATCATACTCTATTCTGGTTTTCTCCAGCTTAGGGAACAAAATAAATTGCCATTTGCTCTCACATTCAGTGTAGGGTGGTTGCATGTTCTGTTCTTGAGTTCGTTCTTCCCCTTTAGGATCTTCCCCTCAGAATAAGAACCCTTGGGACTTACTCAGCTCAGAAGGGTCAGAGGAAATCCAAGTCTAGCCTTTTCCATGAGGATCTTCTGTTTCCCTTTTCTCCTGCTGTTACCGCTGCCCCCTGATGGCTGACTTGGTGCCCTATCCACTTTGGTACCAGCCTTTCAGGTGTGAGAGAGTATGGTGCCTCCCACCTCTCCACCAGGTGTCTGGAGGCCTGGTCTGTGTGTTGGACCCTGTGGCTCTTCTCCAGCCACACATGTGTTCCACTGGTGGGCTGGCCTGGTGGGAATTAAGCCACAGAATGACCAGAAGCCCAGCTTCCTTCTAAGTCCTTAATTTACTGGGCATATGGAGGTGGTGTGAGTGATGGGAACATGTTATCTTTTTCTTTTTTTTCCAAATTCTACTCAATTTACTCATTTTTTTAAAAAATATTACATTAAAAAAATATGACGTCCCCATTCACCCCCACCGCCCCCACCCCACCACTCCCCCCACAGTAACACTCTTCCCCATCATCATGACACATCCATTTCATCTGGTGAGTACATCTCTGGACATCGCTGCACCCCATGGCCAGTGGTCCACACCATAGCCCACACTCTCCCACATTCCATCCAGTGGGCCATGGGAGGACATAAAATGTCAGGCAATTGTCCCTGCAGCACCACCCAGGACAACTCCAAGTTCCAAAAATGCCTCCACATATCATCTCTTCCTACCATTCCCTGCCCCCAGCAGCCACCATGGCCACTTTTTCCACACCAATGCCACATTTTCTCAATTATTAACCACAATAGTTCATGAATAGAATATCATTAAGTCCATTCTAATCCTTACTGTATTCCTCCTTCCGGTGGACCTCGGCTTGGTTGTGTCCATTCCACATCTATGTCAAGAGGGGGCTTAGATTCCACATGGATACTGGATGCAATCCTCCTGCTTTCAGTTGTAGGCACTCTAGGCTCCATGGCGTGGTGGTTGACATTCTTCAACTCTATGTTAGCTGAGTGGGGTAAGTCCAATAAATCAGAGTGTAGGAGCTGAAGTCTGTTGAGGCTCAGGGCCTGCTATCATTTTGTCAGTCCAGATATTCAAATCCCCTAGATGTATCTTAAACCCCAATACCAACTACAATTCCAGTAAAGTAGCATGAAAGACTTGTGAAAAGAGATTCCCTCTTGAGTCCAGCTCCACCACACAGAAACACCAGCTCCAAAGAAGGGCCAACTAACATGGCAGTGAACCCCATCTGCAATGACCATAGAACCTGTGGGTGTCTTTAGCCCTCAAAAGAACCAATACCTGGGGTTGTATCTACTTTGTCTGTCTCTGAGACTCTGCTCAGGTGTGCATAAGGGCAATCCTTCTGACAACCTCCAGAATCTTTTTTAGAGACTCATAGCCATGTGAACTCATTTGTCCTTTCCATTTCCCCCTTACTTTAGGTCAAACAGCATTTTTAGCTCTTGTTATTATATGTAGACACGGATATTCTGCTTGTGCACGTTGAACCTTTAATTCAAGGTCATTTTCTAGTTATGTCATCAGCTGGTACTTGGTAGTGATCCCTCAGTGCCAGGGAGGCTTATCCCTGGGTGTCATGTTCCACACTGGGGGAAAGGCAGTGCATTTACATGCTGAGTTTGGCTTCGAGACTGCCCACATTTGAGTAACACGGAGGCTGTCAGGAGGGAACTCTTAGGCACAGTGCTGCTCTAGGCCTTGTTCTTTTTCTGGTGTATAGGCTCACAAGCATAGTTATTAGTATCAGGGGCTCACTGTTGGACCCTCATTCTTTCCTGGTCCTTACCATTGCACCTGGGGGACTGCTGCTGCTCCCCTAGGGACCATGATAGAGCCCCCCCAGGCCAGGAACCCAGTACACCCCCACTGTTGTTTTTCTTTCCACTATGAGTATATCCAAACATTTCCATGCACCCTGGACACATGCCCTGTATAACTCCTTGTCAACCATATATCGCCTGTCAATAACATCCCATACCAGTATTCCTCTGCTGCCAGTGTTGAACCACTCTGTGATCCAAAACTTCCTGAAAAGTGAAGCCCAATATAATGTCACCTTCCCTTAATAGTAAAATGGAATATAGCGATGAGTTTAAAAGTTAGATATAGAATACATATTGATTTGGAAAAATTCTACATCTTATCTTTTTCTTTTCTTTTTGGCTAATTATTGAGCTTCTCTTCACAAGAGCCTTAGATCACAGTAATTCATCTATACAATATACAGTACTCCCACATATCCATTATAAAACCTTTTCCCTTCCACAGCAATAATCTTTTAACTTATTCATGTCATATTTACTGAAACTGATGTACAGATATTGAGACAATAGCTTTCAAACAAGGTAACATTTGTGTTTACATTGTGGTTTATACTTTAGGCTATACAGTTTTCTAAATTTTTTAGTTATCCTATGTTTTACATTATGGTTTACATTATTAGTCTGTCATCCCCTATATGTTTTTGGTGAAATATTGCATGTTTTATATCCATCCTTGTGAACTCTTGTGAAACACTTCTTTTGCCCTCACATTTACTCTGGTTCCATCTATTCAATATCTATTTCCCCCTCCCCTTGGGCCCCACAGTAATAGTCAATATTCGTTTCTTGAGGAGCCATGTTCAGAGATACTTGCAACAGTGTTGAGGGCTTGACTTGCTCAACTTCCCTAATGCCCTGGGAGACACCCTTTCTCTTGAGAGATACAATTCCCTCTATTTGATGGCATTCGTCCTCCCCATGATGTGGGTATAACTTCACTCTCATTATATGGGTCTCTACCCAATGGTATAAGCCACTCTAGCAAAATGAGCATTCAGATATTCCCTAGGAGTCTGTCCTGCATCAAATTATCCCCTTTGAGTATCTTAAACAAGTAACTTTCCTAATTATATTTGAAAAGGTTTTCTCAGCATTTTACTTTCAACCAACACCTGACAATCTCCTATATTTGTATGTTGCCCCTCCCTCTCCCCAATTTCTTGGGCAATATTACCCATCTGCCCATCCCTAGCCCCCCTCAAACCCGCAAAGCCCCACACAAAGGTAACCCTATGCCCCAATTTTATCTCTTCCTTGTACACATACTTACCACCAGCTTATCATAGATTTTGCCCATGTAGATGTCAGCTTACATCCTTCCTCTACATCCCGATTTCCTGTGAGCCTATCTTCCAGTCTCTAGCTGTCTGAGGCAACTTGCTTATTTCACATCATTGAGGTCATGTAGTATTTGTCCTTCAATGCCTGGGTTGTTTCACTCAACACAAGGTTCTCAAGATTCATCCATGTTATCATGTGTGTTTGTAGTGTATTTGTTCTTACAGCCAAGTAGTATTCCATTGTATGTATATACCACATTTTACTGATCCACTCATCTCTTGATGGGCATTTGGGTTGATTCCAACTTTTGGCGATAGTGAACAATGCTGCTATGAACATTGATGTGCATATATTGGTTTGTGTCCTTGTTTTCAGTTCTGCTGGGTATATACCCAGCAGTGGTATTGCTGGGTCATATGGCAAATCTATGGTTAGTTTTTTGAGAAACTGCCAAACTGTCTTCCAGAATGGTTGGATCCTTCTGCATTCCCACCAGCAGTGGATGAGTGTTCCCATTTCTTCACATCCTCTCCAGCATTAGTATTCTTCTGTTTTTTTCATAGCTGCCAATCTTATGGGAGTGAGATGGTATCTCATTGTAATTTTGATTTGCATTTCCCTGATAGCTAGAGATTTGGAGCATTTTTTCATGTGCTTTTTAGCCATTTGTATTTCTTCTTTGGAGAAGTGTCTGTTTAAATCTTTTTCCCATCTTGTAAATGGGTTGCTTATCTTTTTATTTTCAAGATATAGGAGTTCTTTATACATGCAAGTTATAAGTCTCTTATCGGATATATGGTGGCCAAATATTTTTTCCCATTGTGTAGGTTCCCTTTTTACTCTCTTGACAAACTCCTTTGATGTGCAGAAGGCTTTAATTTTGAGGAAGTCCCATTTATCTATTGGTTCTTTTGCCTCTCGTGCTTTTGGTGTGATGTTCATGAAGCCATTTCCTATTGCAAGGTTTGTAGATGTTTCCCTACACTGCTTTCCAAGGTCTTTATGTTCTTGGCTCTTATATTTAGGTCTTTGATCCATCTTGAGTTGATCTTTGTATAAGGTGTGAGATGGTAATCCTCTTTCATTCTTCTACATATGGATATCCATTTCTAGAGGCACCATTTGTTGAATAGGCCATTGTCTCCCAGTTGAGAGGGTTTGTTGGCTTTATTGAATATTATATGGCTATATATATGAGGTTCTATATCAGAACTTTCAATTCAATTCCATTGGTCTGTGTGTCTCTCCATATGCCAATACCATGGTGTTTTCACTACTGTTGCTTTGTAGTATGTTTTGAAGTCAGGTAGTGTGATTCTTCCAATTTCCTTTTTCTTTTACAGTATGTCTTTGCCTATTCAGGGCCTCTTTGCTTTCCAAATAAATTTCATAGTTAGTTTTTCTAGTTCCTTAAAGAAGGCTGTGTTGGTTTTTATTGGGATTGCATTGAATGTGTAGATCAGTTTTGGTAGGATAGACATCTTAATAATATTTAGTCTTCCTATCCATGAACAGGGAATATTCTTCCATTTATTTAGGTCTTCTTTGATTTCCTTGTTCCCACATAGATGACATGCATAGGGTGTCTCACTGAAGTGAGTTCTTACATGTCGTTTAATTTCAGAATGTCCACTGAATCCTTTGTCACATAGATGACATTGATGAGGTTTCTGTCCAGTGTGAGTTAACATATGTTGTTTAAGGTGAGAATGTTGACTGAAACATTTGCCACATAGATGACATTCATGGGGTTTCTCTCCAGTGTGAGTGCTCTTATGTTTTTTATTTTTTTTATTTTTTTATTTTTTTTTAAAAATATTTATTTATTATTATTATTTTTTAAATTACATTAAAAAAATATATGAGGTCCCATTCAACCCCACCGCCCCCGCCCCCCACTCCCCCCACAACAACACTCTCTCCCATCATCGTGATACATCCATTGCACCTGGTAAGTTCATCTCTGAGCATCACTGCACCCCATAGTCAATAGTCCACATCATAGCCCAGACTCTCTCACGTTCCATCCAGTGGGCCCTGGGGGGATCTACAGTGTCCCATAATTGTCCATGAAGCACTATCCAGGACAACTCCACGTCCCGAAAACGCCTCCACATCTCATTTCTTCCTCCCGTTCCCCACACCCAGCAGCCCCCATGGCTACCGTTCCCACACCCATTCCACATTTTCTCTGTGGACATTGGATTGGTTGTGTCCATTGCACACCTATGTCAAGTGAGGGCTTAGATTCCACATGGGTACTGAATGCACTCTTCCCGCTTCTAGTTGTAGACACTCTAGGCTCCATGTTGTGGTGGTTGACCTTCTTCAACTCCATGTTAGCTGAGTGGAGTAAGTCCAATAAATCAAAGTGTAGGAGCTGAAGTCTGTTGAGGCTCTGGGCCTGGGTGTCATATTATCAGTCCAGAGATTCAAATCCCCTACATATATCTTAAACTCGGCACCAACTACAATTCCAATAAAGTAGCATACAAGTCTTGTGAAAAGAGATCCCCTCTGAGTCCAATTCCATCACGCAGAAACACCAGCTCCAAAGAAGGGCCATCTGTCATGGCAGTGAACCCCTTCTGCCATGACTATAGAACCCGTGGGTCTCTTTATCCCTCAAAAGAACCAATACCTGGGGTTGTATCTACCTTATCTGTCTCTTAGACTCTGTTCAGTTGTACATAGGGGTATTCCTTCTGACAACCTCCAGACTCTTTTTTAGAGACTCACAGCCTTATAATCTCATTTCTCCTTTCCATTTCCCCCTTACATTAGGTCAAACCGCTTCCCAAAGTCATGTTATTATATGTAGTCAGGTATATTCTGCTGTTCTGCATTGAATCTTTAATTCAAGGTCATTTTCTAGTTGCTTCTTCAGCTGGTATGTGGTAGTGATCCCTCGGTGCCAGGGAGGCTCATCCCCGGGTGTCATGTCCCATGCTGGGGGGAATGCATCACATCTACACGCTGAGTTTGGCTGTGAGAGTGGCCACATTTGAGTAACATGAAGGCTGTCAGGAGGAAACCCCCAGGCACAATGCTACTCTAGGCCTTGTTCTTATTGCAGGTGCATAGGCTCAAAAGTGTAGCCATTAGTATCAAGAGCCCACTGTTGGGCCCTCCTTCCTTCCTGGTTCTTGCCGTTGCACCTGGAGGATTGCCGCTGCTCTCCCAGGGCCCACAACAGTGACCCCCCGGCCAGGAGCCCAGTACCCCCCCAGCTGTTGTTTTTAATTGTTTCCACTATGAGTATATATAGACATTACCATATACCCTGGGCATATGCCCTGTATAACTCCCTGTCAACCATATATATCCTGTCAATAACATCCCATATCAGTATTCCTCCACTGCCATTGTTGAACCACTCTGTGATCCAAAACTTCCCGTAAAGTGAATCCCAACATAATGTCAGCTTCAGAAGAGTCTTAGATCACCAAAATTCATATATACAATATACAGTATTTCCCCAGATCCGCCATAAAACCTTTTCCCTTACACAGCAATAATCTTTTAACTTATTCATATCATATTTCCTGAAACTGATGTACAGATTCCGAAACTATAGTTTTCAAACAAGGTAACATTTGTGCTTACTATGTGGTCCATACTTTAGGTTGTACAGTTTTCTAAATTTTTTAGTTATCCTATGTTTTGTCTTATGGTTTTCATTATTGGTCTGTCGTCCCCTATATGTTTTTGGTGTAATATTAGCTGTTTTATATTCATCCTCGTGTACTCTCACATAACTCCTCTTTTGCCCCCTTATTTACCTTTGTTCTATCCATTGCACATCCATTTTCCCCTCCCCTTAGGGCCCACAACGCCTGCCAATCTAATGCCCTGGGAGCCGTCCTTTCTCACGAGAGATACAGTTCTCTCTATTCGACAGCATTAGTCTTCCCCAGGATATGGGTCCACCCCACCCAATGGTAGAACCCACCTTGGCAAAATGAGCCTTCAGCTATTCCCTCCGGAGTCCGTCCCGCATCAGACCATACCCCCTGAGCGTCCTAACCAGGTGACCCTCCTACTTATACTTTGATGCGTTTTACTCAACATTTAGTTCTCAACGAACTTCTGGCACTCTCCCATGTTTGTATGTTGCCCCTCCCTCCCACCTATTTCTTGGACCATATTACCCCTCTTCCCATCCCCAGCCCCCCTCAAACCCAGAAAACCCCACCCGAAGGTAACCCCTTGCCCCCATTTTGTCCCTTCTTTGTGCTCATACTTACCCCCAGCTCATCACAGATTCCACCCCTACAGACATTAACTCCCATCCTTCCTCCACCCCCCGATTTCCAGTAAGGCACTTTTCCAGACTCTAGCTCTCTGAGGCAGTTAACTTATTTCATATCATTGAGGTCATATAGTATTTGTCCTTCAATGCCTGGGTTGCTTCACTTAACATAAGATTCTCAAGGTTCATCCATGTTATCACGTGCGATTGTAGTGTATTGGTTCTTACAGCTGAGTAGTATTCCATTGTGTGTATATACCACATTTTATTGATCCACTCATCTGTTGATGGACTTTTGGATTGATTCCAACTTTTGGCAATGGTGAACAATGCTGCTATGAACATTGGTGTACATATATCGGTTTGTGTCCTTGTTTTCAGATCTGATGGGTATATACCCATCAGTGGTATTGGTGGGTCATATGGCAGATCTATGGATAATTTTTTGAGAAACTGCAAAACTGTCCTCCAGAATGGTTGGATCCTTCTGCATTCCCACCAGCAATGGATGAGTGTTCCCCTTTCTTCACATCCTCTCCAGCATTTGTATTCTACTGTTTTTTTCATGGCTGCCAATCTTATGGGAGTAAGATGGTATCTCATTGTAGTTTTGATTTGCATTTCCCTGATAGCTAGAGATTTGGAGGATTTTTTCATGTGCTTTTTAGCCATTTGTATTTCTTCTTTGGAGAAATGTCTGTTTAAATCTTTTTCCCATTTTTTAAATGGGTTGTTTATCTTTTTGTTTTCAAGATATATGAGTTCTTTATATATGCAAGTTATAAGTCTCTTATCAGATATATGGTTGCCAAATATTTTCTCCCATTGTGTGGGTTCCCTTTTTACATTCTTGACAAACTCCTTTGAGGTGCAGAAGGCTTTAATTTTGAGGTAGTCCCATTTATCTATTTGTTCTTTTGCTGCTCGTGCTTTTGGTGTGATATTCATGAAGCCATTTCCTATTACAAGGTCCTGTAGATGTTTCCCTACACTGCTTTCTAAAGTCTTTATGGTCTTGGCTCTTATATTTAGGTCTTTGATGCATCTAGAGTTGATCTTTGTATAAGGTGTGAGATGGTAATCCTCTTTCATTCTTCTACATATGGCTATCCAGTTCTCCAGGCACCATTTGTTGAATAGGCCATTCTCTCCCAGTTGAGAGGGTTTGGTGGCTTTATCGAATATTATATGGCTATATACATGAGGTTCTATATCTGAACTTTCAATTCGATTCCATTGGTCTGTGTGTCTCTCCTTATGCCAATACCATGCTGTTTTCACTACTGTAGCTTTGTAGTATGTTTTGAAGTCAGGAAGTGTGATTCCTCCTATTTCGTTTTTCTTTTTCAATATGTCTTTGGCTATTCGGGTCCTCTTTTTATTCCAAATAAATTTCATAGTTAGTTTTTCTAGTTCCTTAAAGAAGGCTGTGTTGATTTTTATTGGGATTGCATTGAATGTGTAGATCAGTTTTGGTAGGATAGACATCTTAATAATATTCAGTCTTCCTATCCATGAACAGGGAATATTCTTCCATTTATTTAGGTCTTCTTTGATTTCCTTGAACAATCTTGTATAGTTCTCGATGTATAAATTTTTTACCTCTTTAGTTAAATTTATTCCTAAGTATTTGATTTTTTTATTTACTATTGTGAATGGTATTTGTTTCTTGATTTCCTCCTGATCTTGCTCATTATTGGTGTAGAGAAATGCTACTGATTTTTGCGCATTGATCTTATAACCTGCGACTTTGCTAAACTCATTTATGAGTTCTAGGAGCTTTGTTGAAGATCTCTCAGGGTTTTCTATATATAGGATCATGTCATCTGCAAATAATGAAATTTTGACTTCTTCCTTTCCAATTTGAATGCCTTTTATATCTGGTTCTTGTCTCAGTGCTCGAGCCAGTACTTCCAAGACAATGTTAAATAGGAGCGGAGACAATGGGCATCCTTGTCTTGTTCCTGATTTTAGAGGGAAGGATTTCAGGATTTCGCCATTGTAAACAATGTTGGCTTTAGGTTTTTCATATATACTCTTTATCATGTTCAAAAAGTTTCTTTGTATTCTGATCTTTTGCAGTGTTTTTATCAGGAAGGGTTGCTGTATTTTGTCAAATGCGTTTCTGCATCTATAGATACAATCATGTGGTTTTTTTCTCTCAATCTGTTTATATGGTGTATTACATTGATTGATTTTCTTATGTTGAACCATCCTTGCATACCTGGGATAAATCCCACTTGGTCATGGTGTATAATTCATTTAATGTGTTGTTGAATACGATTAGCAAGTATTTTGTTAAGTATTTTTGCGTCTAGGTTCATTAGAGAAATTGGTCTGTAATTTTCCTTTCTTGTGGTGTCTTTGTTTTGCTTTGGTACTAGGGTAATGTTGGCATCATAGAAGGAATTAGGCAGTGTTCCTTCTGTTTCGATTTTTTGGAATAGTTTCAACAGGATTGGTGTTAGTTCTTTCCGGAATGTTTTGTAGAATTCACCTGTGAAGCCGTCTGGCCCTGGGCTCTTCTTAGTTGGGAGATTTTTAATGACTGATTCTATCTCTTTGCTTGTGATTGGTTTGTTAAGATCATCAATTTCTTCTTTCGTCAGTATGGGCTGCTTATGTGTTTCTAGGAATTTGTCCATTTCCTCTAAACTGTCATTTTTGTTGGAATATAGTTTTTCAAAGTATCCTCTTATGATAGTCTTTATTTCTGTGGGATCAGTGGTGATATCACCTTTCTCATTTCTTATTTTGTGTATTTGCATCTTTTCTCTTTTTTTCTTTGTTAGTCTCGCTAAAGGTTTGTCAATTTTGTTGATCTTCTCAAAAAACCAGCTCTTGGTCTTGTTTATTTTTTCAAGTGCTTTCTTATTTTCTATTTCATTTAGTTCTGCTCTTATCTTTGTTATTTCCTTCCTTCTTCTTCCTGTTGGGTTACTTTGCTGTTGTTTTTCTAATTCCTTCAAATGTGCAGTTAATTCTTCAATTTCTGCTCTTTCTTCTTTTTTGATATATGAATTTATGGCTATAAATTTCCCTCTCAGTACCGCTTTTGCTGCATCCCATAAATTTTGGTATGTTGTGTTATCATTATCATTTGTTTCAAGGTAGTCATTGATTTCTTTTGAGATTTCCTCTTTGACCCATTGTTTTTCTAAGAGTGTGCTGTTTAATTTCCAAATTGTCGTGTGAAGTCTGGGTCTCTGTCCCTTGCAAATTTCCAGCTTGACTCCACTGTGGTCAGAGATATTGTTTTGTATGATTTCGATCTTTCTGAATTCATTAAGCCTTTCTTTGTGGCCTAGCATATGGTCAATCTTGGAGAATGTTCCATGTGCGCTTGAGAAAAATGTATATCCTGCTGTGTTTGGGTGTAATGATCTATATATGTCTATTAGATCCAGCTCTTCTAATATACTGTTCAAATGTTTTTTTTCTTTAGTGATTCTCTTTTGAGATGTTCTGTCCAGAGTTGATAGTGGTGTATTAAAATCCCCCACTATAATTGTAGATGCATCTATTCTTTCACTTAGTTTTTCCAGCGTTTGCCTCACATATTTAGAGGCGCCCTTGTTAGGAGCATAAATATTTATGATTGTTCGATCTTCTTGACAAATTGTCCCTTTCACTAAAATATAGTATCCTTCTTTGTCTCTCACAATTGTTTCGCATTTAAAGTCTATTTTGTCTGATATTAATATAGCTACTCCTGCCTTTTTTTGGTTGTTGTTTGCTTGTATGATTGTTTTCCAGCAATTCACTTTCAACCTCCATGAGTCTCTGGGTCTAAGATGTGTCTCTTGTAGGGAGCATATAGATGGGTCACATTTCCTTATCCAGTGTCCCAGTCTGAATCTTTTGATAGGTGAGTTTAATCCGTTGACATTCAGTGTTATTACGTTTAGAGAGTTATTTATGGTAGCCATATTTTGGTTGGATTTGTGTTTGTTATATTTTGTTTGTATTATTTTATTTTCTCCTTCTATTTTTGTCTTTCTTGTTGCTTTTACACTCTCCTCCATCTCTGACTGTCCTGTTTTTTCCTTTCTTCCTGCAGAATTCCCTTAAGAATTTCTTGAAGGGGATGTTTCTTCTGATATACTCTTTCAGTTTCTGTTTATCTGTGAATATTTTGAACTCTCCATCATTTTTGAATGCTAGTTTAGCTGGATAGAGTATTCTTGGTTGGAGATTTTTTTCCTTTAGTACCTTGACTATATCATACCACTGCCTTCTTGCCTCCATCGTTTCAGATGAGAAATCAGCACTTAATCTTATGGAGTTTCCCTTGTATGTGATGGTTTTCTTTTCTCTTGCTGCTTTTAGAATTTTTTCTTTGTCTTGAGCATTGGATAATTTGACAAGTATATGTCTTGGGGTGGGCCTGTTGGGGTTTATGACCAGTGGAGTGCGCTGTGCTTCTTGGATATGTACATCTGTCTCTTTCAGTAGATTTGGGAAGTTTTCATTCATTATTTCCTGCAGCACTCCTTCTGACCCCTTTCCCTTCTCTTTTCCTTCTGGAATGCCTATAATACGTATGTTTGAGCGTTTTGCGTTATCATTCAGGTCCCTAAGTCCTATCTGGATTTTTTCTACCTTTTTATTGACCACTTCTACTATCTGTTTGATTTCCAATGCACTGTCTTACACATCACTAATCCTCTGCTCTGCCTCTTCTAGTCTGCTGATATTTGTTGCAAGTGTATTTTTGATTTCTTGAATTGTGGTGTTCATTTCCATCATATCTGTTATGTTTTTGCGCATGTCTGCAATTTCCCCTCCAAATGTTGTCTTCACGCTGTTAACCTCTTTCATTACTTCATCAAATTTGTCGGTGATATATGTTCTGAGATCTTTCATTGCTTGTGCGAAGTCCTGCCCCCCTTCCTGATTTTCAGTTTGTTGATTGGATTCAGCCATATTTCCTGATTACTGGTTTGGTTTGTAGATTTTTGTTGTTGTCTTGTCAACATTTTTTCTTGACGGGTTTAATCAGTTCCTTAGCTTCTTTGTCTAGTCTTGGAGATTAATTAGCTGTTGTTTTTGCGTAAGTGTTATATCTTCTCTTTGTCACTTTGTTCTTCTTATTCCAATTTCTTATTGCTAGTTAAGCTCACTTTAAAGGAAAGTATTAGTGCTGGGGAAAGTCAATTGTGTAAGGAAGGAAAAAGTGTGAAGTAGTATTGGTGATATATGTTTACAAAGCAACAATATGAGTTCTGGGAGGATGGAGGTTAGATCATGTAAATTGTGTAGAGTTATAGTAGTAGGAAAGAACCTATAATGAGGTAGACGACTGAATATGGGAGGAATGTGGTACGTACTAAGAGGGTATTGATTTCGTGAGAGAGGGAAAGAGAAAAGAAATGTAATAGTTTCAGGGACGAATACCAGATGGAAAACTAAACAAAGGTATTAGAAATTAAGAGTTAGACACTTTGTGGATCAAAGAAAGGGAGATGGAATATAGGAGAGATAGCAGATGGTGGAGGATATCAAGTTGTAGGGGAAAGGGGATAGTGTAGATAGGCTAAATCTATTCACAGAAAAATGAGGCAGTGGAGGGTGAGGAAACCCAGCAAATGTGAGGTATTTCCTGTAGGACCTATTGTATTGTTAAGGTAAAATAGTATAAGAAGAATATTTGGGACAAGAAAGAGAGGATTAAAAAAAAAAAAAAGAACAACAAGAACAACAACAACAAAAAAAAAAAAACAAAAAAAAAAACCCAAAGAACAGAAACCCCGCCGCAAGGCTCGGCTGGGCTCAGCTGGGCTCCGGTCCCCCTCCCGCCGCCCGCCGCAGCTTGGCTGGGCTCGGCTGGGCCCGACTAGGCTCGGGTCCCCTGCCTGCTGCCCGCCGCGGCTCGGCTGGGCTCGGCTTCCCCTCCCGCCGTGGCTCGACTGGGCTCGGGGTTCCCGCCCGCCGCACAGCGCGGCGCAACACGGCTCGGCTCTCCTGCTCGCCGCCCGGCACAGCGCGGCTGGGCTCGGCCGAGCTCAGCTGGGCTTGGCCCCCCCGCCCACCGCGGCTCAGCCGGGCTCGGCCGGACTCCGCTTCCCCACCCACCGCCCGCCGCCGCGATGCAGCGCGGCTCGGCTCTCCCGCCCGCCGCCCGCCGCGGCACGGCTAGGCTCGGCTGGGCTCGGCTCCTTCGCCTGCCGCCCGCCGCGGCACAGCACGGCTCGGCTCTCCCGCCCGCCACCCGCCGCGGTGCTAGCTGCCTCGGCTCTGCCTACCCAAGGAGGGAGTCCTCCACACGTAGCTGGGATCTCCGTGTATATTTCACAGATGGATCCTCTCTGTTACCATCCCTCCAAATCGATGTCCAGACACCTTCCGGACCAGGAAAAATCCCGAAACAGCCGGTTCCAAAGAGTCTCCGACGCCTCCCAGCCGATTCCCCCCAGGAGCTAGTAACCGGGAAGTTCACTCAGCCGCCATCTTGCCTCCCCCTCTGCCCTGAAAAAATCCTGAAAAAGCCTGGTCCCGGAGAACCTCCAGCGGTGCCCAGCTGCCTCTTCCCAGGAGAGACGGCAAGGCAAGCTCACTCTTATGTTTTTTAAGGGAAGAGCAATTAGTGAAGCATTTCCCAAAAAGATGACATTCATGGGGTTTCTCTCCAGGGTGAATCCTCTCATGTTGTTTAAGGGAAGAGTAACCAATGAAACCTTTCCCACATAGAGAACATGCATAGGGTTTCTCACCAGTGTGAGTCCTCACATGTTGTTTAAGGTTAGAATATTGATGGAAGCCTTTGCCACATAGATGACATTGATAATGTTTCTCACCAGTGTGAGTTCTCACATGTTGTTTAAGGGAAGAATGTTGACTGAAACATTTCCCACATAGAAGACATTCATGGGGTTTCTCTCCAGAGTGAGTCTTCTCATATCATTTAAGGTAAGAGCAATGAATAAAATATTTTCCCCAAAGATGGCATAAGTAGTGTTTCTGGACAGTATGAGTTCTTTTATTTTCTCTAAAATGAGAATAGTGACATTCATGAATCTGCTTATGCTGACTAATAACTGAGAGGTCCCTGTGTAATTTTGCCATCGGACTCCTAAAATATGGTTTCTGTGTCTTGCAAATTAAAGCATATTGTGTCACTGTGGATCTGTCAGTGGTATCTTCTTTCAAATAATTGTATTTGAAGGAATTCCTTTTAATGTTAGATCTCAATGACATGATTTCAGAAGTATCTTTCTTACAGATAAGAGGGTTGAATATCATTTCTATCATTTCCCATTTTTTAGAGACACTTTTGCTACCTGCTGAGACCAGGTGATTGATATTCTCCAGCATCACTTCTCTGAATAGCTTTCTCTGGGAGGAATCTAGCATGTCCCACTCTTCCTGGGTAAAGTCTACAGCTACATCTTTGAAGGTAATTAACTCCTGTGATTCCATTGTCAATACCTCAGCTGCAATCTATCTTCCTCTGAATTTTCATTCAAATCCACACAAACAAAAGAAGAAAGCTGTCTGGAAAAAGACACCTTGAGTTCAAGTTTTTTCTTCTTGTATCCCAATCTTAAATAACACAAGAGTTACATGCCACTCCTGTGTCTTACCTGGTATTTTCCTCTTTCTTCAATTCAATGTTGATGGAGTCGTTGTACAGCTTCTAAGATCCTCCAGAGCACTGGATGATTTCACTGCCATTTTTTCAGGGGTTCATGTTATCTTTCTTTCTTGCCAGCTGTCCTCAAGTGGGCTGGGCAGTAACTCTGAACCTCTGGATTCCAGAACTTTCCCTGACAGGAGACCAAGTTCCTCCTTTGGAGAATTGACCTTCCATCATCCCAGGAGAGTGTGTGGGACACTTGGGCTTCCTTGGGTTCCTGAAGGGCCTTCTGGTCTGGGGGTTTGCCTACAAAGTTTCCTTCAAGAGGACATAACACTGTCAGCTAGAGGAGGCTCTCAGCCAATCAACATCCTACGTTATGTATGTTAAAGATAATATGATCTCTCCATGGTGTAATGCATTTTTCAAAATGTTGGATTTTATTTGATTTAATTCAAATATCATCAATTTTTATATAGTGTAGCCATTTGATATTGTTTATGAATTCCAAACATAGATATTGGATTATGTTTGTAAACTGATCTCTTCCTCTGGGCATAATAGATTGTATAAACTTCAGAGGTTTCACTTTTACTTTATTAAATTATAATCAGGGGTTCGAATGGCCCATATCAGTAGGACTTTGATTCTTCCCCCTGTATGATGGGCAGGGACTCACCGAGAAAAACGCATGGCAAAGGAAGTAGTTGGAGTTTTGATGCTGGAACCCAGGGAAGTAAACACACAGGAGAGAACACAGAGGAATAGAGATGGCTCCATAGACATGGCAGAGGCCTGGGAAGAGAGAGAAGCTGATGGTCTACAGCTGACCTTGTGGAGACACCAGAGCAGCCAAGCCCATAAAGAAACAAGCCCCAGACAGAGAGACAAGCCTTATACCATCCTACAGCTGAGACCAGAAGAAGTTGGGACCATGGAGTCTGAAGAAGAAGGCTGAATCCTCACAGAGACCAGCAGCCATCTTGCTCCAACATGTGGCAACAGACTTTGATGAGGGAAGTAACTTACATTTTATGGCCTTGTGACTATAAGCTTCTACCCAAAATAAATCCCCTTTGTAAATGCCAACAGATTTCTGGTACTTTGCATCAGTACCCCTTTAGTTGGCTAATACATATAGTCAAAGTGGTTGATATTTTTCGTGATTTCTCCCCATTGCTTTGATGATTAGAAGGCCCTAAGAGATGTTTTTTCACTTACCTTTTAAAATCCATCCAGAATTTTCTTTTGTCTACAATGAAGTGGGAAGATACAAATTTATTTTTAACCCAAAGTGCTATCCAGTTTTCACAGTATCAAACACTGAAAACTTTATCACTGGCCCTGGTTTGGACTTCTTGCTAACCTCGGAGTGTAGGAGCCATACTAGAGGTGATGCTTTCTGCAGAAGTGAAGGCCACAGTGGACCAGGGCACCCTGTGCCCACACCAGAAGTGGACAAGCTTGAAGGCAGCAGTGGGAGGAAGCTGAAATATGGTGGGCTTGTTCTGGCCAGCGGTGGTCTGGGAGCAGGAGCCCTAAGCCCATGCTAGGAGGTTTTCTGTCCTCCCCATCCTGTAAAGTGACTTGGAGCACAGGCACACCAGGATTTCCAGCAGCTGTGAGACAAGTTTCTTTAGTATGGCACCCCTGGAATTTTCACGAACTTTAAGACAGTACTAAGGATTGCCTTGTTGGCATTAGCAGGGTGACTGTGGGCAACAACCAGGCTGACTTATCTTCACACCTCTCCCAGAATGACCAGGTGTCTTGCACAGATGGAAGATGTGTGAAGGATTTTTAGAGGATCAACTGAAGCTGCTTTCACCCAGTCTGAGTTCCTGGAGTCAGTGAGCATGGGGGTTACTGGGTTTTCCAACATACTCTGTATAAGTGCTGCATTCTTTTAACTATACTTTCTACCTTGTGCCTTGCAGTTGGTAGAAATGCTTCCTAGTGTTACTACCCAGAGGAAAAAAGTAATGCAAAAACAAACTTAGGCAACCTGGCATTAGGTTTGAGACCTGATACTTCCCAAATCCATCAAGAACAAGTGTCTGAGTTCACTGTCGGGAGGATCGAAGCAGCCAGAGTGATATACATGGCTAACTAGGGGAGGATTAAAGAACAGCCAGCATGTGCATTTCTTCATCTTTTATTAAATAATGAGGCACATGTACTTTCCCTTTAAGGACAAGCTGGGGTGAACAAATGGAGATATTAAAAGATGAAAGCTGATGGGTGAGGCAAGATGGCATCTGAGTGAATGCACTTCATAATTGCTCCCACAAAAGAGCAGCTGAGTAGGGTTGGAATCTTGCTGCAGTGGGCTGTTTTGGGGACTTGCAAGGCAGGAGGTGTTTGGACATTGATTTGGAGAGACAGATATCATGCTTGCTAAGGTAGAATTGTAGGTTTCTAGCACTGAGGTCGGAAGTTGTGGAGAGGTGGGATTCTTCCCCCTAAGGCATTCCCTGGACTGTCAGTAGTGTGGTGGCATTCCCAAGCCCTGTGTTCCCCAGAAGCATGGTCCCCAGGTTTGTGACCCCTAAGCCACCACAGCCCACGTTCCACAGACCCACAGACCCCAAGTCTGCAATATCCCAGACTTCCCACTCCCAATTCCAGGGCTCCCTGTGGTGAGGGAATACACTAGCCCTTCAATTTTGGACTGACTCTGTAAGTTGGAGGGTTTGGGTGGGAGGTGCAGAGGAGAAAAATGAGTGTGGGTTTAATTTTCAGGTCCTGCCCCCCCTGTTTCTTTGAGCTTGGAGGAGCATACCAGGTGGCTTGGGGAAAGCTGGGGAAGAAAGGAGAGACAAATCTGCTGAGAAAGCCCAATTTACCTAAAAGTGCTGGCATAGGAAACTTGGTCTGGAAGAAGGTGGAGCCAGAAAATCAACTAGCCCTCCTATAGCACACCTAAGGGAGATGGACTGTAAGATGTGTTTTGAAAACTTCCATTAGCATATTTGAGTTTCCTGGTGAGGTGTGGGCACTCTGTCTTTGGAAATTAAGACACATTGTTTTCTCTGGTGATTTGTTTAACCAAGGACCCTCTTGAATCTCCTACTGGACACCTCAAACAGCTTCACTGCTGCCCTGGGAGAGAGGGAAGGGAGAAAGGGAGAAAGGGGGAAGGTCAGAATCCTAAGCATTTTATTTAAATGCAAAAAGGATTCCTTGCTTGAAACCTTGGTCTTTTTTATTGGTTTATTTTCTCATTTTTTCCTTCCTCTTTATACCCCCACAGCCCTTTCTTCCTCCTCCTCCTCCTCCCTTTCCTCCTCCTCTTCTTCTTCTTCTTCATCTTCCTGTTTTTCTTGCTTGCATTTCTACCCCCCCATTTTTCCCCTTCCCCCCCTTTTTTCCCTTTCTCTTCTTTTTTTATATTAGGGGTGGCAGGAATTGATTCACATTTGCTGTGTTTCCTCATCCTCGATTTCCTCTTTTCTGTGTGTAATGACTTTGGCCTCCAATGCTAACCCCTTTCCTCTACATCTATTTATCCTCCATCATTTAGTGTTTCTCTTACATTCCACTGCTCTTAATTTAGCCCTCAATTTTTATTTCTAATACCTTTCTGCTGTTTTGTCTTTTATTCACTCTCTATATTATTTCCTTTCCTTTCTCTTTCCCACTTTCCTGACCACAGTGCTCTTTTAATTCATAATATATTCCTCACCATATTCAGTTTACTGTCTCATTATACATACTCCATTTTTCTTACTGTTATAACTCTATGCAGCTTACATGAGTCTAATACCCATTCTCCTAGATCTTACATGGTTCTTCTGCTAACATTTACTATCAATACTACTATTATACTTTTTTCTTTTCTTACTTGTTTTGCTTTCACTTGCCCTAATATTTTCCTTCAAGTGAACTGAGCCAACAGCAAGGAAATAGAATAAGAAGAACAAAGTGGCAAAGAGAAGACTTAACATGTATGCAAAAACAGCAACTGATTATCCCTGAGACTAGACAAAGAAGTTAATCAAACTAACAAGATAAAATGATGACCAGACAGCAAAATCTACAAACCAAACCAATAATCTGGAAAACATGACCCAATCCAATGAACAAACTAAAAAATAGGAAGAAGAGTAAAATATCTAACAAGTAATTAAAGCTCTCAAAACATTTAATAGGGGCCAATTTAATGAGGTGAAATAAGAGATAAGAATAGGAAGAAAACACTTGGGGAGCATACAGAAGAAATTGCAATCATGCAAAAAAAAAAAAAGACAACGGATATGATGGGGAGGAACAGCACAATCCAAGAAATCAAAAACACACTCTCAGCAAATAACAGCACATTTGATGAGGGAGAGGAACTAATGATGTGGAAGACTGTACATCTGAAATCAAACAGATAGTAGAATTGATATATAAAAAGTGGGAAAAAATTCAACAGGGACTTTGGGACCTGAATGACAATGCAAAATGTGAAAAGATATGCATTATAGGCATCCCAGAAAAAGAAGAGAAGGGAAAGGGAACAGAAGGGGTGTTGGAGGAAATAATGGATAAAAACTTCCCAAACCTATTGAGGGAGATGAACGTCCACATCCAGGAAGCACAATGCACCCTAAATAGCATAAATCCCAACAGGCCTACCCAAAGACATATACTTGTCAAATTATCCAATGCTCAGGACAAAGAGAAAATTCTAAAAGCAGCAAGAGAAAATAACCACACATACAAAGGAGGCTTCATAAGATTGAGTGCTGATTTCTCATCTGAAACCATGGAGGCAAGAAGGCAGTGGTATGACATAGTCAAGGTACTAAAAGAAAAAAAAATTTCCAAAAAAGAATACTCTATCCAGCTAAACTAACATTCAAATATGATAGAGAGTTCAAATACTCACAGATAAACAGAAATTATTAGAGTATGCCAAGAAGAATCCTGCCCTTCAAGAAATACTAATGGAAGTTCTATAGGACGAAAGAAAAAAACAGGAGAGACAGAGTTGGAGGAGAGTGTAAGAACAACTAAAAAGACAAAAAAAGTAAAAAAACAAACAAAATATAACAAACACAAATCCAAAGAAAGCATGGCTAATATAAATAATTCCTTGAAAATGATAACACTGAATGTCAGTGGATTAAACTCACCTCTCAAGAGGCTCAGACTGGAAAATTGGATAAGAAAGTATGATCCATCTATATGTTGTCTACATGAAAAATATCTTAGACCCAGGGATTCAAGGAGGTTGAAAGTGAATGGCTGGAAAACAATCTTACAGGCAAATAATAACCAAAAATGGGCAGGAGTAACTATGTTAATATCAGACAAAATAGGCTTTAAATGCAAAACAATTGTGAGAGACAAATAGGGACACTACATATTAGTGAAAGGGATAATCATTCAAAAAGAAAGAACAGTTATAAACATTTATGCTCCTAACAAGGATACATCCAAATATCTGAGGCAAACAGTGGAGAAACTAAGGGAAGGAATAGATGTCTCTACAATTACAGTGTGGGACTTTAATACACCACTATCAACTGGAAATCTGCAAGGGCCAGAGGCCCAGATTTTACACCATATGGAAATTAAACAGCACACTCTTTGAAATACAGTGGGTCAAAGAAGAAATCTCAAAAGAAATTAATAACTACCTTGAAACTAATGAAAATTATAATACAACATACCAAAACTTATGGGATGCAGCAAAAGCAGTACTGAGAGGAAATTTATAGCCATAAATTCAAACATCAAAAAAGAAGAGCAAAAATTGAAGAACTAACTGCGTATTTGGAGGAATTAGTAAAAAAACAACAAAGTAATCCCACAGGAAGAAGAAGGAAGGAAACAACAAAGATAAGAGCAGAACTAAATGAAATAGAAAATAAGAAAGCACTTGAAAAGATAAATAAGACCAAGAGCTGGGTTTTTGAGAAGGTCAATAAAATTGACAAACTCTTAGCTAGACTAACAAAGAAAAAAAGAAAGAAGATGCAGATACACAAAATAAGAAATGACAAAGGAGATATCACCACTGGCCTCACAGAAATAAAGACTATCATAAGAGGATACTTTGAAAAACTATATTCCAACAAAAATGACAATTCAGAGGAAATGGACAAATTCCTAGAAACACATAACCACCCTATATTGATGAAAGAAGAAATTGATGATCTCAACAAACTAATCACAAGTAAAGAGATAGAATCTGTCATTAAAAACCTCCCATCTCAGAAGAGCCCAGGGCCAAATGGCTTCACAGGTGAATTCTACCAAAATTTCCGTAAAGAACTAACACCAATCTTGATGAAACTCTTCCAAAAATTTGAAACAGAAGAACATTGCATAACTCATCAATGATGCCAACATTACCCTAATATGAAAGCCAAATAAAGACACCACAGGAAAGGAAAATTACAGACCAATCTCTCTAATGAACATAGATGTGGAAATCCTCAACAAAATACTTACTAATCATATTCAACAGCACAATAAATTAATTATACTCCATGACCAGGTGGAATTCATTCTTGGTATGCAAGGATGGTTCAACATAAGAAAATACATTAATGTAAAAATCACATAAACAGATTGAAGGAAAAAAATCATATGATCATATCTATAGATGCACAAAAAGCATTTGACAAAATACAACACTATTTCTTAATAAAAACACTTCAAAAGATTGGAGTAGAGGGAAGCTTTCTGAACATGATAAAAGATATATATGAAAAACCCCCAGTTAACATCATTTACAATTTTGAAATCTGAAAATCTTTCCCTCTAAGATCAGGAACAAGGCAAGGATGACCATTATCACCCCTTCTATTTAATATTGTGTTAGAAGTACTTACATGAGCATTGAGGCAAGAATCAGACATAAAAGGCATTCAAATTGGAAAGGAAGAAGTCAAAATTTACTACTTGCCGATGATATGATCCTACACATAGAAAACTCTGAGAAGTCTACAATGTAACTTCTAGAACTTATAAATCAGTTCAGTAATGTTGAAGGTTATAAAATCGATGCGCAAAAATCAGTAGCATGTCTGTACACCTATCATGAAAAATGTAGGAGGAAATCAAGAAAAAAATACCATTTACAATAGAATATTAAAAAATCAAATACCTAGGAGTAAATTTAACTAAAGATGTAAAAAAAATTATACACAGAAAACTACACAACACTGTTCAAGGAAATCAAAGAAAACTTAAACAAATGGAAGAATACTCCCTGTTCATGGATAGGAAGGCTAAATATTCTTATGATGTCTATCCTACCAAAACTGATCTACACATTCAATGCAATTCCAATAAAAATCAACACAGCATTCTTTAAGGAACTAGAAAAAAATAGCTATGAAATTTATTTGGAAAGGGAAGAGGCCACAAATATCCAAATACATATTGAAAAAGAAAAATGAAATTGGAGGAATCACACTACCTGACTTCAAAACATAGTACACTAGTGAAAAAAGCATGGTATTCGCACAAGGAGAGGCACACTGATCAATAGAACCAATTTGAAAATTCTGATATAGAACCTTATAGATATAGACGTATGATATTCCCAAGGAAACCAAACCCACTGAAAGGGGATTACCAACTCACACCTTATACAAAAACCAACTCAAGATGGATCAAAGACCTAAATATAAGAGCCAAGACTTTAAGGACCTTAGAAAGCAATGTAGGGAAACATCTACAGGACCTTGTAATAGGAAATGGCTTCATAAACTTCACACCCAAAACATGAGCAGCAAAAGAACAAATAGATTAAAGAGACTTCTTCAAAATTAAAGCCTTTTGCACCTCAAAGGACTTTGTCAAGAAAATGAAAAGAGAGCCTACCCAATGGGAAAAAATATTTGGTAACCGTGTATATGATAGGAGACTAATATCCTTCAAATATAAAGAACTCCTATATCTCAAAAAATAAAAAGACAACATGTCCATCTTAATAAGTGGCAAGACTTAAACAGACACCTCTCCAAATAAGAAATACAAATGGCTAAAAAGCACATGAAAAATACTCAAAACCACTAGATGTTAGGGAAACAGAAATCAAAATTACAATGAGATACCATCTTACTCCCATGAGACTGGCAGCTATCAAAAACACAGAGGACTACAAGTGCTGGAGAGGATGTGGAGGAATGGGAACACTCAGCCATTGCTGGTGGAAATGCAGAAGGATCCAGCCATTCTGGAAGACAGTTTGGCAGTTTCTCAAAAAAACTAGCTATAGATTTGCCATATGACCCAGCAATTCCACTGCCGGGTATATACCCAGTAGAACTGAAAACAAGGACACAAATCGATATATGCACACCAATGTTCATAGCAGCATTGTTTCCTATTGCGAAAAGTTGGAATCAACCCAAATGCCCACCAACAGATGAATGGATAAATAAATAAATAAATAAAATGTGGTATATCCATACAATGAAATACTACTCAGCTTTAAGAATGAATACACTGCAAACACAAGTGATAACATGGATGAATCTTGAGAACCTTATGCTGAGTGAAACAACCCAAGCATTGAAGGACAAATACTACATGATCTCGATATGGAATAAGTAAACCAAGCTGCCCCAGAGAGCTTGAAACTGGATGATAGGCTTAAAGGTTATTGGGGGGTAGAGGAAGGATGTAAACTGACACCTACATGGGAGAAATCTATATAAGCTGGCAGTATTTGTACAAGGAAGGGGTAAAATGGGGCATAGGGTTAACTTTGGGTAGGGCTTTGTGGACTTGAGGAGGGCTAGCAATGGGAGGATGGGTAATATTGCCCAAGAAATTAGGGAGACGGTGGGGGAACATAGGAACATAGGAGATTGTCAGGTATTTGGTTGAGAGTATAATGCTGAGAACACTTTTTCAAAAATATAATAAGGAAAGTTACCTATTTAAGATGCTCAAAGGTGATAATCTGATGCAGGACAGGCTTCTAGGCAGTGTGTGAGTGCTCATGTTGCCATAGTGGGTTATACCATTGGGTAGAGACCCATATAATGAGAGTGAAGGTATACCCACATCCTGGGGAGGACTGATGTTCTCAAATAGAGGAAATTATATCTCTTGAGAGAAATGGTGGCTCCCAATGCATTAGGGCAGTTGAGCATGTCAAGCCCTCAACACTGTTGCAAGTATCTCTGTACATGGCCCTTCAAGCAATGAAGATTGACTGTCACTGTGGGCCCTGATGGGAGGGGGAAAGAAGTATTGAATAGATGGAACCATTATAATTGTGTGGGCAATAGAAGTGTTCCACAAGATTACATAAGGATGGATATAAGACATGTTAAATTACACCAAAAATGTATAGGGGCTGATAGGCTAAAATGTAAATCATAATGTAAAACATAAAATAACTAAAAATTTAGAAAATTGTATAGTCTAAAATATAAAACATAATGTAAACCCAACTGTTACCTTTTTTGAGAGCTATCGTCTCAATATCTGTACATCAGTTTCAGTAAATATAGTATGAACATGTGAAAAAAGTTATTGCTGTGGAAGGGAAAAGAGTTTAATGTTGGATATGTGAGAGTACTGTATATTGTATATGTGAATTACTGTGCTCTAAAACTTTTGTGAAGATAAGCTTAATAATTAGGAAAAAAAAGAAAAAGAAAGGACATAGACACTGAGGAAAAGACAGAAGAAGTTGCCTTGCCAATTTGTATACAGGGCAACACGTATTGCAGAGATGGAAGACAGAGTATCAAAAACAAAGCTTTTGCATTTTTTAATTTTTTGATTCCCCAATTTATTTTTACCTTATTTTTTCTAAATTAATATGTATTTTATATCTAACTTTTAAACTCATCACTATGTTCCATTTGACTATTAATGGAACATGGCAATATATTGGGCTTCATTTTTGAAGAAGTTTTGGATCACAGAGAGGCTCAACAATGGCAGGGGAGGAATACTGGTCGGGGATGTTATGGACAGGGGATGCACATTGGGGAGGGAGTTCTCCAGGGCATATATCCAGGGTACATAACAATGTTTAGATATTTTCATAGTGATTACAATTAAAAACAACTGAGGGAGTGCTGAGTTCCGAGCCAGGGGACCTCTATCACAGTCCTGAAAGGAACAGCAACAATCCCCCCACTGCAATAACAAAGACCAAAAAAGAAGGAAGGTCCAACAATGAGCCTTTGATACTAATGACTATGCTTGTAAGCCTGTGCACCTGAAATAAGAACAAGGCCTAGAGCTGCAGGGTGCCTAAGAGTTACCTCCTGAGAGCCTCCTTGTTGCTCAAATGTGGCCAGTCTCAAAGCCAAACTTAGCATGACTCCTGGGGATGAGCCTTCCTGGCACCGAGGGATTACTACCAAGTACCAGCTGATGATGTAACCAGAAAATGACCTTGAATAAAAGGGTCGACTCAGACCAGCAGAATATCTCAGTCTACATAGAATACCAGGAGTTAAAAATGTTTTTTGACCTGAATAAAAGGGGGAAATGGAAAGGACAAATGAGTTTATATGGCTATGAGTCTAAAAAAGAGCTGGGAGGTTATCAGAGGGGTTGCCCTTATGGACACCTCAGCAGAGTCCCAGAGACAGATAAAGTAGATAGAACCCCAGGTATTGGTTCTTCTGAGGGATACAGAGACCTACAGGATCCATGGTAATGGCAGATGGAGTTCAGTGCCGTATTAGATGGCCCTACTTTGGAGTTTGTGTTTCTGTGTGATGGAGCTGGACTCAGATATGCTCTTTGTCCAGAAGCCTCTCCTGTTACTTTTACTGGATCTGTAGTTGGTGCTGGAGTTTAGTGTATACCCAGGGGACCTGAATCTCTGGACTGAGCATCTGATAGCCAGGCCCTGAGCCTCAAAGACTTGCAACCCCTACACTCTGGTTTATTGGACTTACCCCACTCAGCTAACATCTAGGTCAAGAAGGTCAACCACCACACCAGGGAGCCAAGAGAGCCTACAACTGAAAGGAGAAGTGCATCCGGCATCCATGTGGAATCTAAGTCCCCTCTTGATATAGATGTGGAGTGGACACAACCATTCTAAGGTCCACAGGATGGAGGAATAGAGTATGGATTAGAGTGGACTTACTGATATTCTATTCATGAACTATTGTGATTAGTAATCAAAGAAAATATGGCATTGGTGTGGAGAAAGGGGCCATTGTGGCTGCTGGGGGTAGGGAGTGGGAGGAGATGAGATGTGGGGGTGATTTGGGACTTGGAGTTGTCCTGGGTGGTGCTGCAGGGACAGTTACCAGACATTGTATGTCCTCCCATGGCCCACTGGGTGGAATGTGGGAGTGTGCGCTATGGTGTGGACCACTGACCATGAGGTGCAGCGGTGCTCAGAGATGTATTCACCATATGCAATGAATGTCTCATGATGATGGAGGAGATTGTTGTTATGGGGGGAGGAGTGGGATAAGGGGGGTGGGGGGTATATGGGACTTCATATAGAGGGGGTATATGAGGACCTCAGATAAAGAAAACAAAAATGAACCTTTTTATGATTTTTTTTAAGGTTTTGCCTTTCATCACTCTAATAGGTGTTGTCCTGTATATATAGTGGCAAGACAATCTCTTCTATTTCTTACTCAGTGTCTTACCTCTTTTATTTTTCATTATGTCTTCAAAATTTTAAGGTCACAGTAAAGTCATATACAGAATATAGGTATCTCCCATATACCCAACATCCTCTACCTCACCAATGATGTTTTTACATGTGGATGTTACATTTGCTACAACTGATGTACAAATATTGGGACATAGCTACCAACCATGCTCAGTAGTCCACAATATGGATTATATTTTAGACCATACACTTTTATAAATTTTTGTTGAAATTTATCATGGCCTGTATCCATATTGCAAGATCATACAGAACACTTCCATTGACCTCCAGTTACCCCCTCTTCCATCTATTCTCGCTCTCTCTCTCCCTCTCCTTGGGGCCCACATTGGCAACCAAGCTTCATTGCTTGAAGGTCAAGATTCATAGATACTTGCAACAATGCTGAGGGCTTGACACACTGGTCTGTCCTCTCCCATTAGGAGCCAGCCTTGCTCTTGAGAGACACTCTCCCCTCTATTTGAGAACATCTATGTTTCCTTTCCATTATCAGTGTACAACAATTCCTTCTCATTGTATTGGTCTACACCCACAAAAATAACACACTGGGTCAGATGGTCCATGGAATTGTGGGTATGTTGGGGGTGGAAAAGGTGAACACGCAGGATTGATGGGTATGTGTTTGAAACTATAATGTTGAGAAAACACTTTATTTTTTTTTACTATAATCCTGATTCTTCATCTTTATTTATTTATTTTTTTTTCATTTTTTATGTCTTTATTCATTTTTTTGATATTACATTGAAAAAATATGAGGTCTCCATATACCCCCTCACCCCACTCCTCCCCCCATAGCAACATTCTCCTCCATCATCATGAGACATCCATTGCATTTGGTGAATACATCTCTGAGCATCGCTGCACCTCATGGTCAGTGGTCCACATCATACCCCACACTCTCCCATGTTCCATCCAGTGGGCCATGGGAGGGCCCACAATGTCTGGTAATTGTCCCTGCAGCACCACCCAGGACAACTCCAAGTCCCGAAAACATCTCCAAATCTCATCTCTTCATCCCATTCCCCACACCCAGCTGCCACCATGGCCAATTTCTCCACACCAATGCCACATTTTCTTTGATTACTATTCACAATAGTTCATGAATAGAGTATCAGTAAGTCCACTCTAATCCATATTCTATTCCTCCATCCTGTGGACCTTGGATTGGTTTTGTCCATTCCACATCTATGCCAACAGGGGGCTTAGGTTCCACATGGATGCTGGATGCAATTCTCCTGCTTTCAGTTGTAGGCACTCTAGGCTCCATGGCGTGGTGGTTGACATTCTTCAACTCTATGTTAGCTGAGTGGGGTAAGTCTAAAAAGCCAGAGTGTAGGAACTGAAGTCTGTTGAGGCTCAGGGCCTGGCTATCATATGATCAGTCCAGAGATTCAGATCCCCTGGGTATATATTAACCCCCAGCACCAACTACAATTCTGGTAAAGTAACAGGAAAGGCTTGTGAAAAGAGGTCACATCTGAGTCCAGCTCCATCACACAGAAACACAAACTCCAAAGAAGGGCCAACTGACATGGCAGTGAATTCCATCTGCCATGACCATAATACCTGTGGGTCTCTGTATCCCTCAGAAGAACCAATACCTGGGGTTGTATATACTTTATCTGTCTCTGGGACTCTGCTCAGGTGTGCATAAGAGCAAACCCTCTGATAACCTCCCAGCTCTTTTTTAGACTCATAGCCATATAAACTCATTTGTCCTTTCCATTTCCCCCTTGATTTAGGTCAAAAAACATTTTAACTCCTGTTGTTATATGTAGACAGAGATATTCTGCTGGTCTGAGTTGAACCTTTTATTCAAGGTCATTTTCTGGTTACATCATCAGCTGGTACTTGATAGTAATCCCTCGGCACCAGGGAGACTTATCCCTGTGAGTTATGTCCCATGCTGGGGGGAAGGCAACAAATTTACATGCTGCGTTTGGCTTCAAGACTGGCCACATTTGAGAAACACGGAGGCTCTCAGGAGGTAACTCTTATACACACTGCTGCTCTAGGCCTTGTTCTTCTTTCAGGTGTACAGGCTCACAAACATAGTCATTAGTATCAGGGGCTCATTGTTGGACCTTCCTTCTTTTTCGGTCCTTGTTGTTGCACTTGGGGAATTGTTGCTGTTCCTTTCAGGACTGTGATAGAGCTCCCCTAGCTAGGAACTCAGCACTCCCTCAGTTGTTGTTTTTAATTGTTTCCACTATGAATAAATCCAAACATTTTTATGTACCTTGGATATATGCCGGGTAGAACTCCCTTCCAACCATGTGTCCCCTGTCCATAACAACCCACACTAGTTTTCCTCTGCTGCCATTGTTGAACCTTTCTGTGATCCAAAACTTCCTGAAAAGTGAAGCCCAATAATGTATTGCCAGGTTCCCTTAATAGTAAAATGGAACATAGCGATGAGTTTAAAGGTTGGATATAGAATACGTACTAATTTGGAAAAATTCTACATCCTATGTTTTTCTTTTCTTCTTTGTAATTATTACGCTTATCTTCAAAAGAGTTTTAGATCAAAGTAATTCATATATACAATATACAGTACTCCCACACATCCACCATTAAACCTTTTCCCTTCCACAGTAATAATCTTTTAACATATTCATACCATATTTACTAAAACTGATGTACAGTTATTGAGACAATAGCTTTCAACCAAGGTAACATTTGTGTTTACATTGTGGTTGATATTTTAGACTATACAATTTTCTAAATTTTTAGTTATCTTATGTTTTTCATTATGATTTACATTTTAGGCTATCAGCCCCTATATATTTTTGGTGTAATTTAACATGTCTTATATCCATCCTTGAGAAAACACTGTATAGAATATAATAAGGAAGGGTTATTGTTTTAGGGTATTGGATGGTGGACATCTGGCACAAGGTGCACCAGGGGCAGGCTTCTAGGGATTGTGTGAGTGCTCATTTCTTGGCTTTTTAAAACTGTGAACAGTTTGTTTGGAAACACAGTACCTTTGACTTCTCTTCATTCCCAGAATGTACTTTAGGATTTACCATACAGTATTGATGAATAAATATTGTTGAATGACTGAGAAACCAAATGATTGTGTGGGTTGAACAGATATTGCATTGCTAATTATGGGGGAGAAAGGAGAAGCAGTGAGAAAAGAGGAAATTCGCTTGCGAATGGGTGTCTCCATTCATGATTCATGACAGCCAACTCCAGAGGAGAAAAATTGGGAAATAAGATAGTTTAGTGTATTCAGAATCTTTCTCCAGAAACAGCAAGAGGGAAATCAGTATGGGAAACCTGACAAGACTAGAGCCCACTCCTTATTAAGGGTGACCTCCTCCTGGGAGGTAGGTGTCCACAGGGATAAGTGATGATCACGGAGCTCCAAAGCTGTCACAAGAGACAAAACTGGCTCAAATTTGCATTGTGTTTTCCTTTCTTATCTCCAGAGAAATAATTATCTCAGAGAGATTGAGACAGAAGAATACTTCATTAATGTGGTTCATGGGAATGAAATCCCTAATTGCTGGGATACTCTATGTGCTTCTCCTTCACTATATCAAAGAAAACAATGTGTCTTCTACAGACCTTATGACTCGTTCCATCTCACTTTACTTCTTGCGAGCAGAGCTTTCAACTTCTTTCATCATTCAAGGAAGAACCTGCATTGGTGAACTTAGACCCTGACTTGATAATTTCAGAGCGACTTACAGAATTTTCACAGGTACTGGCGGAATGTATTTTTGGCTCCATGGGCACCTTTTATTGGTAGAAGCTTTAAGGAAATCAACAGATTATGATCATAGAGAAAGCTTAAAACACAAAGTTCTGTCTTATTTAAAAACCTGCGTGGAAATAGCAGATAAACTAAAATAGATTTTTTTCCCCAATCTGTTTCCTCTGATCTCTTACTCTTGGGTCTTCCCTCTCTCAGCAGCATTGTTTACTTGTTTCACTCATTCTTCTTTCTCTACACTTGTAGAAATTATCTGTTTACCTGTGTTTATTCATTTTTTTTCTTTTAGTCATTCAATATATGTGGCTCTGGAATACTGGTGAAGTGGATCAAAAATTACAGACTCATCTTGGGGAGGTTAGTAAAGGCATTACAAGGGAGATTTTAATTGTAATAAGGCTTGAAGGAGGATTTAGAATAATTTCAGAAGGAGAAAAGGATAGAAGTACATGAAGAAGAGATGACATGGACACAAATATGGACTCAATATAATTATATGGTGTGGTGAGGTTTTAAAAATAGTTCTTTTTAAAAAAGAAATCAACTTTATTGATACATATTTAAAAGCATACAATTCCTGTGACATGTAAAATTTGTTGTAGTTGCCATAATGACATAATTGTGCATTTATTACTTCAGTCATTATTAGAGTATGTTCACTGAGAGGTAAATATTTTTCTTGTTTTTTTTTTTTTTTATAAATGGGCTATAAGATTTCTTTAGCAAAAATTTTTATGGTCTTCTTTTTTAAAGATACATAGATCACACTAAATTTTACTTTAAAAAATATGACGTTCCCATATACCCCACTCCCTAAATTCCCCATCCTCCCACATTAACAACCTCTTTCATCAGTGTGGCACATTCCTTTTATTTGATGAATACATTTTGGATCATTGCTACAAAGCTTGGATTATTGTTTACATGTTAGTTTACACTCTCTCGCAGTCCTTTCAGTGTGATATGGTAGGATATATAATATCCTGCATCTGTCCCTGTGATATCATTCAGGAGAACTCCAAGTCCCCAAAAAAGCCACCATATCACACCCTCTTCTTCCCTCTCCCTGCACTCAACAACTCCAATGGTCACTGTCTCCACCACAGTGACACAATTTCTTCCATTGCTAGAGTCACAATGATTCTATAGTAGAATACCATTAAGTCCACTCTACTTCTTATTTTATTCTCTACCCTGAGGATGGTGATGACCACTCCACCTCTAAATCAAGAGGGGCCTTAGATCCCACATGTCTGATGGATGGAATTCTGCTTGCAGTTGTGGACTCTCTCTGTTCCCTGTTGTGGTGGTTGACCAACATTTTGTTTGTTTTCAGATTTGGAGATTACAAATATAGCTGCTGTAAACGTTCATGTGTGGACTTTTGTGTGGACTCTAATTTTCATATCATATATATATATATATATATAATGTATATATATATATATATATGCGCAAAACTGCTGGATTGTATGGTAAGACAATGTTTAGTTTTACAAGAAACACCTAAACTGTCTTCTGGCTGAACCATTTTGTGTTCTCACTAGCAGTGATTGAGAGATGTATTGCTCCATATACTCAACAGCAATTGGTATTCTCAGTTTTTAAATTTTTATCTCTTCTAATAAGCATGTGTTCACATATCACTGTGTTCATAGTCTTCCAATTCCCTAATGACAGATGATGTTTAATTTTTAAAAGATTTTAATTAGTTTATTTATTCATTTATTTATTTAAATTTTTAAAATTTTAAAGTAGGTTTAGATTACATAAATGTTACATAAAATATAGAGGGGACCCATATGTCCTACCCCTTCACCCTCCCACTCTTTCCCATAGTAACAACACCTTTCATTAGTATAGTACATTTGCTACAATTGATGAACGCATATAGAAACAATGCTGTTAACAATGAATTATAGTTTATATTATAGTTAATAGCCTGTCCTCCACAATTTTAGGTATTGATAAAACATATAATGGCCTGTAGCCATCATTGCAGTGTCACGCAGAACAATCCCAATGTCCTGAAAATTCCCTGATATTACACCTATTCTGCCTGCTCCCTCCTCTCAGAATCTCTGGTGGCCCTGGCCTTTATATCAATGATAAACATTCTTCCATTGCTAGAATAATAAGTCTATAATATAAAAATAATGTCTACTTAGGCCATTGTTCATTCTCCAATCTTCAGGATTTTGTGATGGCGATGCCCACTCTTTCTATTTGAGAGAGGGCTTAGATCCCTTGGGATATATGGGTGGAACTATCTTGCCTAGAGGTGCGGACATTCTTTGCTCCTTAGGATAGGTGCTGTCCATTACCATCTCCTTATTAGTTGTTCTACATAGGTCCAATGACCTGGCAAGTAAGTGTTGAAAGTCTGCTTAGAGTAAGGGTTCAACTGGCACATGAACAGACCAAAAACATAATGCTCTGGCTCATGTATTTAACAAGGATAGTGCCAACACATGGCTTTATGTAAATAACATGTAGAGAAGAGCAATATGTTGGGAATCTACAAATGAGGCTAACTCTTTTACACTGGGGAGCATAAATTCCAAAGTAAGGTCTACTGACAGGGTGCCAAATTCCTGAGATTCCTGCATTACTTATCTCTAGAACCATCGGGATCCCTACTGTTTGAGGCACTGTTTACTGTAACAGATAGTGAGATTCTGCTGAGATGAGCATAAGCATAACCTCTGTAATGACCTCCAAACCCACTTTCAAATCTCTTAACCATAAAATCTCATCTGCACTGAATATTTCCCCTTTTTGGTCAAGGTCTTTTTCAGATACATTGCTAGCTGGCATTTGGTAATAATACTTAGGTGCCAGTGAAGTTGAATTTTTTTTAATATATTTTGTATTTTGTATTTGTGTTTTGAATTTCTTCCTATGTTAGGATTCTGTTTATATCTTTTGCATATTTTTTAATTCAGCATATGCTTTCTTATTTTGTGGTGTTAATATTAATTTCTACATTTGTATACAAATCATTTATCAGATGTGTTTTGTAAGTATTTTTCCAAACCTGTATGTTTTCTTACATACAATGTCTTTCAATGTCTTTCACAGAGTAGATATTTTACATTTGAATAAAAACCGACTTATAAATTTTAATCTCTCATGGATCATGCTTCCATTACTATATCTAAAAACTCATTTCCAACCTATGGGCCCTTAGATTTTCTTCACATTTTAGTCTAGCACTTTTACAATGTATTTTACTTTAAAGTGGTATGATTCATTTTGATTTAATTTTTGTGAAATGAATTCAATCAGCACCTAAGTTCCTTTTTTGTTTGGCATGAGTGCATCCTATTGTTACCAGATTTTAACTAAGTTCTTGGCTATGCTGCAGATGTGAATTTCAGGAGAATGCCAGGTGAGTTAGGTCAGTAATTTATTCAGGTAGGAAGGGAAGAGAAATGGGAGAAAATAACAGAGCATGGTCCCAGGTGGTGAGGAAGGGGATAAAAAGTGATGAAGAGGGCTGATTTAGAAACTACAATTCTCCATTATAGATTATAAGTCCCCAGAGTAACTTGCATGGTCACATGGCAGAGGAAAAATGATGAAAGCAACACGCAGAGGGCAAGATGGGTCCATAGGCAAAAAGCTAGGCAAGAGCAAGCTCAAGCCTCATGGTTTGCTTTTAAACTAATTATTCCACTCCTTTGCTAATGACAGGGAAGGAGGTTTCAGTTGTTTGCTTTTTGGATTGATTACCATGCCCATAAATTCCTTAGTGATGACCCAATGATAAAGTTCCCAGGGTACATCCGGGCTTTTTCATATTTTCAGGAAGGAGTCTTTGTTCTGGGTAGCAGAATCCCAGGGGAGAGATTCCTCCAGCAGCCATCTTGGGGGTTTTTGATGTCCATGTGGACTCTCTGTCAGGTTCCAGATCCATCTATTCCCTACCTTACTAGCCTGCTTCACTTTTGTTCCACCACCACTTCTTGAAAAGATCATACTTTCTACATTGAATTACCCTTGTCCTCTGTGAAACATTAGTGGAACCCATTTATGTGGGGTCATTTGTCCATTTCACCAACAGAATATTTTAAATTATTGTGTTTTTATAGTAACTCTTACAACCAAATAATATGATTTCTATAATATTGTTCTTCTTTTCTATTTTGTTACAGGGTACAAAAAAACTCGTCATAGTGTTTGTTGCTTAAAATAAAGTCTGAGAGAATTTATCATGGAAATTATTGCCTTGGCAAAGTGTATTCTATTATGGCCCAGGGTTTCTAGCCATCACAACTATTAAGAAGAAGCAGGAAAATATGTTTTCCCTGACATTTTCAGAAAAGGGTACAAGATCTCTATAAAATCCATAAAAATATTAACTTGATGTAATTACAATACAAACAGTACCATTTATGATATTTTTCTGATTACTGCTTTAGGCTAAATTGCACTGCTTTGAATATCTCCTCAGAAAATTCATCATCCACATGGAAACAGAAAACCAAACCTATGTTTTAGAATTCATCCTCCTGGGGCTCTCAGAAGATACAGAGATCCAGTCTCTCCTCTTTGAGATGTTTCTGTCCATGTACCTGGTCACCTTCATTGGCAACCTGCTCATCATCCTGGCCATCATCTTGGACTCCCATCTCCATGCACCCATGTACTTCTTCCTCTCCAACCTGTCTTTTACTGATATCTGTTTCACCTCCACCACGGTACCAAAGATGATGCTGAACATCCAGACAGGCAACAAAATCATTACTTTTGAAAACTGTATCACCCAGATGTATTTTTTCATGCTTTTTGTACAACTAGATAACTCCTTCTTGACTGCAATGGCCTATGACCACTTTGTGGCCATCTGTCACCCCCTGCACTACACAGTCATCATGAACCCCTGGATCTGTGTCCTCCTGCTGTTAGCATCCTGGTATTGAGTGTTTGGGACTCTCTTTTGCATGACTTAATGGTTTTGAGATTGTCTTTTTGTACAGAGACGGAAATGCCCCACTTTTTCTGTGAACTTAATCAGGTAGTCAGACATGCTTGTTCTGACACCTTCCTCAATGACCTTGTGATGTATTTTGCAGGTGGACTTCTGGGGATTATACCACTCACTGGGATCTTTTTCTCTTACTATAAAATTATATCCTCAATTTTGAGAATCTCAACAGCTCATGGTAAATATAAAGCATTTTCTACTTGTAGGTCTCACTTCTCAGTAGTGACCTTGTTTTATGGTACAGGTCTTGGAGTGTATCTTAGCTCTGCTGCTACCCAAAACTCAAGGGCAAATGCAATAGCCTCAGTGATGTATACAGTGGTCACACCCATGTTGAACCCTTTTATTTACAGTCTTAGAAACAAGGACATAAAGCAGGCCTTTAAAAAGCTGGGAAACATTCTGTCTATAAAAGGATACTTTGTCTCAAGTTTACAAAAGTGCTCATGATTAACAGAGATCAAACACTAGAAGATTCTTTTTGAAAATGAAATATTTTGTTGTCTTTTTAAAAAGATACATAGATCACACAAAATGTAACATTAAAAATACAAGGTTCCCATATATACCACTCCCCACCCCACCCTCCTCCTCTCACATCAACAACCTCTGATTGTGTGGATTATCATTTGCATTGTAGTTTACACTCTCCCACAGTCCATTCAGTGGCTTATGGCATGATATGTAATGTCCTTCATCTGTGCCTGCTATATCATTCAGGACAACTTCAAGCCCTGAAAATGCCTCCATATCACACATCTTCCTTCTTCCATCACTCAGCAACTCCCATGGCCACTGTCTCCAGACAGACTAGTGTGTCAAATCCTCAGCATTGTTGCAAGTATCTGTGAGTCTTGTCCTTCAAGCAGTGAAGCTTAGTTGTCACTGTGGGCCCCAAGGAGTGGGGGAGAGAAGAATAGAATAGAAGGAAGAGAGGGCAACTGGGGGCAATGGAAGTGTTCCACAAGATCATGCAGTGATGGATATAGGCCTTGTTAAATTTCACCAAAAAATTAAATGTAAACCATAACACAACCAAATTTTTATAAAATTGTACAATCTAAAATATAAACCATAATGTAAACCATAGTGGAAACATGGTTTTTATCTATGTTTCAATATCTGTACAACAACTATAGCAAATATATGCACATTAAAAAGATAATTGCTGGGGAAGGGAGAAAAGCGTTTGATGTTGGCATATCAGATTCCCCTATATTTTATATGTGACTTTATTGTGATCTAAAACTTTTTTGAAGACATAATAAAATTTTTTTAAAACAAAGGATGAAGACCCTGAGAAATGAATGGAGGAGATAGCTTTACTACTGTACATACAGGGCAACACCTATTACAGTGATGAAAGGAAGGCAAAATGTCAACTATATTTTATGATATTTTGCATTTTTAATACCCCAATCTATTTTTTACTTTATTTTAGTTTTTCTTAAATATAGAATAAAAATATTCTATTTTTAATCTTTAAACCTATCGCTACTATTTCACTTTCCTATTAATTGAGTTTGGAAATATATTAACATATAATTTTGAAGAAGTTTTGGATCACAGAGTCGTTACACAATTGCAGGGCTGGAGCACTGGTGTGGGATGTCATTAATGGGGGATGTATGGGTGGGAGGCAGTTCTCCAGGACATTCATACAGGGTATATAAATATACTTGGATATTAATTGGGTATTTTCATAGTAGGTAGAGATTCACATGACAACTGAGGGAGTGCTGAGTTCCTGTTCTGGGAAACTATGTTGCATTCCCCAATTGAGGAGCCACTATCCCCCAAGTGAAAGAACAAAGACCAGTGAAGAAGGATGGTTCAATGATTGCACATGATACTGATGACTATGCTTAGGAGCTTTGAGCTTGAAATTTCAACTAGGTCTAGAGATGCAGGGTGCCTAAGAATAACCTCCTGAGAGCCTCCATGTTGCTCAAATGTGGCCACTCCCTAAGTCAACTCAACATTACCTTCCCTCAAGCATGAGACATGTCCCCTGGGTTGAGAATCTCTGGTGCTGAGGAATTACTACCAAGCACCAGCTGGTGACACAATCAGAAAAATACCTTGAATAAAAAGGTGAAATGGGAAAGACAAAGGAGTTCATACAGTTAAGAGATTTCAAAATGAGTCAGGAGGTCATCAGATGAGTTAGGCATATGCACCTTTCAGCAGGATCTCAGAGACAGCCTAAGTAGATACTATCCCAGGCAGTGGTTCTCCTGAGGACTACAGAGATACCTCATTCCTACAGTCACGGCAGATGGCTCTGGAGTTCTGTGCTTTGCCAGTAGGCCTTACTTTGGAATTTGTGCTCTGAAGTGTGATGGAGTTGGACTCAGATGTGCTCTTTCTACACATTCCTCTTCTGTCACTTTTACTCAACCTGTTGTTTGTGCTGGGGTTTTTTTATGGCCAGGAGACTTGAATGAGCCTCAGCAGAGTTGCAACACCTGCTCTCCAATTCATTGGATTTCCCTGTCAGCTAACAGGGAGGGAGGATGGTCAACAACCATACCAGGGAACTGAGAGAGTCTACAAGTGCAAGCAGGAGAATTCCATCCATCAGCCATGTGGGATCTAAGCCAACTCTCAATTTAGAGGTGGAGTGGACATCACCATCCCAGGGTACACAAGGTGGAGAAATAAAATATGGATTAGAGGAGATCTTAATCTAGGTACTTTATAAGTGTATAGAGAGATAATCTGGCATTCACCCAATAAAAACTTATATTTGTTTCATTTTTGTATATCATGGATTCCTATTTCTTTTGTATTGTTTTACATCATGTGCTCTCTCATTGTATTCCTGGAATCAGGATTGAAGATAGAAACTGTTGCCTGGATTTTCAGCAGTAAAATATTTTATCCAGTTTATTCTGTATATATAAAATTATAGCAGGTGCTGGAGGGATGAAAGTGTATTGCAGTCACTCCCAGATGAAAGAAACTGCTTGTGTTTTATGGTGTTAGTGAAAAATAAGCTCTCCTAGCAAATGCTCCCTACCAGCTACCAAGGTTTGTTCATTAGTTCCTGAAAGAGGTCACATCCTACACTGGAGATGTCATCTGACTGCTTTATAGTAATCCACATTCCGTCTCCAATATGTGCCTTTCTCCTGTGCCTTCAAAATCATAATTCAAGGGAGTTTGTAATCAACAACACAATCTATGCTTCTTCAAACAATGATGATTTCAATAATTTTATCATTCTTCCAGTGACATAAGTTTGCCCTTTAAAAAATATTTCCATATTGAAGGATATTATCTGGAAATTTCTTTCAGCACTCCCTACAATAATAGTCCCCATTTATGGGTGATAAAAAGCAAATATGTGTTTTTCTGCATTTCATACTATATCTTATTTTACTATTAAACCCAGATATTAGGACATAATTTCAGACTTTTATGTAGGCTTGCAGTTTTCTTCTGAGGTAGACTAAGGTGAATGCTTCATTTATCAACTGATTTGCTTGCCATCACTACAAATGGCAAGCCAGAGTGGCATTTTGGAATTAGTGATTTCTCTGAGCTAATGGTCATTTTTGAAAATGTTAAAAATTGCTTACATATTTGTATTCACTTCATATTCTTTGGTAAAGCTGTGAATTCATTTTCAGTTATAATTTATTAACACACACGTTCAGTCTCTGATGTGAGTCATACACTCATCAGGGCTGCAATTTTCAGGGAAAGATATATCATTCATGCAGTTTTATAAAATGTCTGTGTTTTTTGATTGCACCATAATCTGAAAATTAAAAATCCTCACTTTGTCATTTTTTTCTGGAATTCTCTCCAGTGCAAGTAAGAGCTCCACCTTATTCCACATTACTTGAATTAGGATTCTCAGTAAAATCATTTATCACATAAACGAGTTTGTCAATACCTTTCCTAGGTGCCTTCTTTAAATGTTACTGTAAACAATATATTGTGAATCATTTTTCCAAGCTATACAAGAGCAATTATGTACATTAATCACATGGAAATAGTGTCAGTGGTCTTATCACTCCCAACAATTTGATGTATCAGTTCCCAATTGCTACCCTGCAAGACTATTATTTTGTTATCAGTTCTTGTACAAAATAGTTTACATGAAAGGCTTATTTTCAAGCAGAAATCTCTTCCCACATAAAAGCTTTTAAGAATTTTGACTTTAGTCCATTGTCCATTATAATAAGTAGAATTATTATTATTCTATTGTAGACATATTATTGTAATTGAAGAATTTTATCATTGAAATAAAGGCATTGGCCACCAGAGGTTCTGAGGGGAGGGAAGGGAAGAATAGGAGTACTATGGAGACATATTGGAGAAATGGGAATTCTCCTACATGACCTTGCAATGCTGGAAACAGGGGCATTATACATTTTGTCACAGCCTATAAAATTGTGTGAGATTGAGGGTAAACTATAATCTAAAATATAGTCCATGGTTAGTAGCAATGCTTCAATATGTGTTCTTCAATGTTAACAAATGTACAACTCTAATGAAACAAGTTCTTAATGTAAAGTGTGGGATGGTGAAGGGCTAGAGCATATGGGAATCTCCTATATTTTTAATGTAACATTTATATAATCTAAAGCTTCTTTAAAAATAAAAAAGTCAAGAAATTTTTGAAAAAGAATCTTGAGAAAAAACATGGTAGGCATGAACACTCATCTTATTGAAGAAACTAGAGTTATATCTTTCAATAATTAAGTATAGAAAACAGTGAAAAACAGTCCAGCTAAGAAAGACAATATTTCTGTTATAATCAGGAACGTTGTATAATCAAGAAGACTCCACTGGAATTATTGACCACACAAATATGCCCCCTTTCTGCAGTCAGGGAGAAGGAAGCTCATGTCTTTAGTATTGATAAATAGTCACCACCACCTGCCGTTTCCCCATCTGGAGGACAGGAATGCAAGCCAGAAAGAGGGAGAAAAGACTGCTAAGAATCACGTACCTTACTGATCTCACACCCTAAGAAGACTCAGTTGTGGATGCCAAACTTACTTACACTTTGAGTGTATTTATGAAGAGAGAATGATTGTGTATCTTTCAAAATCCCCTAAGAAAGTTCCTATTGCTTTCCTAAATATTTAGCTGGTGCACTGATTCATAAGGTAACATTTTTGTTAAGCAAATATCATATGTGAGTAATGGAGACCTTTTCAACTCTATTATATTCTCCTAGAACTTATGTTATTACTGAGATCATTTCTTATTTCCCCGTTCCTGCATCTTCTCTTTTTCTTTCAAAAAAAATGTATTCCTGGTTTTGTCAGTAGAATTTTATTCTTCTCCAGGATCCTAAAATATGTGAAGGTATAAATTTGTTCTCATGTAAAATTAAGTTTATTCCTTAAGAGTCTATTAATGGCTCTAAAGGGGGGAAGCATCATATTGTCTGTTATCAGTGAAACTTAATTACAGTTAGGGTGTTTTTTTAAAGGGAAACCTTGAAGAGAGTCCTTAAAATATAAATTTCATCTAAAGACACTTCCATAAATTTGGTGAGGAATAAACAACAAGTTACAGAGGGAAAAACTAGTATTTTTCCTGGATAAGTGGGGGATTTATTTGCTGTCTGAAAACCATGAAATGTATGTTACATAGAAGGAGGGCAAGATACATTTTGAGTGAGCTCTGTTCTGTTTAATTAAATGTTGTGTGAGTAGAATAAATACTTTGGGACCCTATCATGAGAAATTTAGAAAAGATGAATACTGTCAATTGAAGATTTCCTGTCCAGAGTGGGGAAGTGAGAATAAACACACCCAGGTCCAAGGAACATCATTTAAACCAAAAGAAAGTAGAAAACTGTAACAGAGCCCTTACCTGTTAAAATGTATTGTAATAAGGTAGCCTGTGTTTGAGTATATTTCAAACATGGGAACAATTACTCCTTCCTCCACAGCCAAGAACTGAGTTTACAAGAGAAGCAAATTCTAGAGTAACAAACAGTATTGAATGAGAAGGTCCTGAATTTCACATCCTAATGTCTTTCTCCAATGCCACACTTCCCATTTCTCCTCATTTCCAGATCACCCCTCTCAGAAGAACCGGAAGCACCTGCATATTAATAGCTCTGAGATACATCATCCTAAGTGTGGTTATATATATGTTTCATTTCCTGAAGTTTCCTGAATGAAAATATTTTGTATTTATTTATTATCCAAGAAGGAAACCATCAGTGGAACAATAAATCACTGAAATCAACCTGTAGATCTGTTTCACTGTGAAGAAAATATGAGAGGTAATGTTTTACTGGCAGTACATGGAGGGACACAGAGAAAATGTCAAATGTAGGAGGTCCACAGATATACATTTGATTTATTTTCCATTTCTGCTTCAGGGTTAGTGGATCTTTGATTCCCACTGTAGATAAATTTCTCCCATTTCCATTACTTGGAAATTCTAAATTTTCATCATTGTACATTTTAGTTTAATAGGTTCTATTTATTTCATTATTGAAATATACCATTTTATATATTGCAATATTCTTTTTAATTTTCTAAAACTCATTAAAAAGTGTTGTTTCATATTCTCTGAATATTTTCAAAATCTGAAACACTTAAAGGCTTTTATTCCTATTGCCTGTCTTTTTTCTGTCTTTTTGTTATGATAACTTGTTTTCTTAGGGTCTGTTTAGATTCTTGAATTATTAAAAAGATACGTAGATTACATAAATGTCACATAAAAAAGATAGGGGATTCCAATATGCCCCACTCCCCACACCTCCCACATTTTCCCACATTAACAACATCTTTCATTAGTGAAGTACATTCATTGCAATTGATGAACACATTCTGGAGCATTGCCGCTAAGCATGGACAAATGTTTACATTGCAGTTTATACTCTCTTCAACACAATTCCATAAATTATGGCAAGATATATAATGGTTTGCATCTGTCATTGCAATATCTTTTAGGACAATTCCCAATTCCAAAAAACGCCCCTGTATTAAACCTGTTTTTCCTGTTTTCTGCCCTCAGAACCTCCAGTGACCACTATCTTCACATTCCTTACATGTGGCTTTTCTGTCCTTTCATTTGAAACTGTAATTAGTACTAGAGTTGGTAAGTTTATGTACACATACTTGATTAATGTATTTATACTTTGTTAACCTTTACAATGCAACTATAATTCTAAGGATCCATCTTTTACCGGAATCTCTTACCAGAGTTTCCACTTAGGAGAATTTTTAAATTCATTTTCATATGGAACATATTTAGTAATATGGAATCTCAAATTCCTTAATGTGGATAGTCTCTCAAAACTGCAGCTGGCATTTGAAATCCACTACACATCACAGTCCATTTTATTATTTTGTGGCTAAACTAATTCATTCTGTTAGGCCCGACTTAGGATGAATTTAAAATATTCAGGGAAATTTATAGGTGTGAATCCTCATTTTAAAAAATAACTCATCAAAAGCCTATCTACAGGGAAGCAGACTTGGTCCAGTGGATAAGGCATCTGTCTACCAAATGGGAGGTCCACATGGGAAGTCTGTGGTTCAAACTCAGGGCCTCCTTGACCCGTGTCCAGCTGGCCATGCACAGTGCTATTGCATGCAAGGAGTACCATGCCACGCAGGGGTGTCCCTGCATAGGGGAGCCCCATGTGCAAGGAGTGCACCCCATAAAGAGAGCCACCCATTGTGAAAGACAGTTCAGCCTGCCCAGGAATGGCACTGCACACATGAAGAGCTGATGCAGCAAGATGACGCAACAGAAAAGAAACACAGATTCCTGTGATGCTGACAACAACAGAAGCAGACAAAGAAGAACATGCATCAAATAGACACAGAGAACAGACAACTGGGGGGAGGGAGAAGGGGAGAGAAAATTTTTTTTAAAAAGCCTAACTACAGATTTGTGAGAAATAGAAAAAGAAGGGCAAACTGTACCTAAGTCTAGAAGAAAGAGAAAAATAATATAGATTTAAGTGAAGAGAAATGAACTAGACTATAGAAAAAACAATCGTGTGAACCAATGAAATTGGTTCTTGGAAAAGATCAATAAAATAGGAAAGGTTCTTTTAGATTGAAAAAGAAACAAGAAAGAGGATGCAAATTGCCAAAATAAAAAATGTAATCAGGGATGTTGCTAGATATTGCTGACATTAAAGGGATTATGAATTAAATCTATGAACAATTGTCTACCAGAAATCTAGAAAATAGAAGAAATGGACCAATTCCTAAAAACATGCAATTTATCTACAATGACTGAAAAGAAATAGATTTCAACAAAAACATAATGAATAAAGAAATTTAATTAGTTATCAAAAACTTCTCAAAACTAGAAGTCTAGGATCAGACATCTTCCAAAATGAAATCTATGAAATATTCAAAGAAGAATTAATGACAATATTTTTCATAATCTTTCATCTTGAAGTCAAGATACATATAGCCTCCAAACTCATTCTATGAGACTAAAGTTATTTTGATGCCAAAACTACATAAAGCATATCAAAGAAAGTAAAGCAAGGAGCAATTTCTCTCATAAATATAGATGCAAAACACTTAACAAATACTAGCATGTCAAATCCAAGAGAATATTACAAGAATTACCCACCAAGACAAAATGGAATTCAAAATGAATGTTCAACTTAAGAAAATCAGTGTAATATACCCATTAACCCAATGAAAAGGAAATCACATGAAAATCTCAATTGATGCAGAAAATGTGAATGATAAATTCCAACACCTTTTCATGATAAAAATACTTAGAAAAATAAAAATATAAATAACTCTCTAAACAGAATAAACAAAACATATAAGAAAACACAGGTAATTTTATCCTCAATCCTGAAAGAGTGGAAGTTATCTCTTTGAGATCTGGAACAAGACAAGGATGACTGCTTTCAATATTGCTATTCAGTATTATACTGGAAGTTAAGAAATTAGGCCATAAAAGTAAATAAAGGCTACCCAATTTAGAAAGAAAAAGTAAAATCATGTTTAAAGAGATGTGATTATCCTTATCTACATCATGACAAGCTGCCCCCCAAAAAAACGTAGAGCTCATAAATGAATTCAACCAAATGAAAACTATCAAGTTTACATGAAAAAAAGAAGTTTTACTTTATACAACAGAAAGAACATTCTTAAATGCACAATAAAAAAAATCCATTCACCATAGCATCTAAAAGAAGAAAATGCATAGGAATAATTTTAACTAAACAGGATACACAATGAAAACTTCAAAAAAAAGTTGAATGAAATAATAAAAGAACTAAGTAAATGGCAAGGTATTCTGTGTTCATGAATAGGGAGAATTAATATTGTTAAGATGTCAGTACTACCCAAAGTTATCTACAGCTTCAATGTAATTCCCATCTAAGTCCTAAGAGCCTTTTTAGCAGAAATGGAAAAGCTGATCCTGATTTATATGGAAATATATTCCAGGAGGACTCCAGTACCATCTTATTATGTTGCATTTACTTATTTGCTTATCTCATGCCTTCTAAAGGCTGTGAGCTGTTTGAGCAGAAGCAAAATATCTCACTCTTCTATTCATTCCCAGAACATAACTTACTATTTACCATACAGTATTGTTGAATAAATATTTGTCAAATGATTAAGAAATAAATGATTGAGTGAGTTGCACATATATTGCTAAGTTTTGGGGAGAATGGAGAAGCAGTGAGAGAAAAGGAAATCTTGTTAATAGAGGGAATTCTCATGACTCCAAAGGAGACAGATTGGAAACAAGATATTTTAGTGTACCCAGAATCTTTTTTTACTATCAATGATAGAGAAACCATTTTGGGAAACCTTGTAATATTAGAGTTCACATCTAAAGAAAGGTGACTTCCTACAGGGAAGGAAGGTGTTCAGTGGGATAAGAGATGGACAAGGTTCTCCACATCTGTCTTCTGAGGGTCAAAACTGGCATGAGTTTGCTTTGTGGTTTTCTTTCTTACCTCCAGAGAAGTATATATCTTATCAAGAAGAGAGATAAAAGAATAACTCATTATTGAGTTTCATGCAAATGAAATCCCTAAAGATCTCTGTGGCAGGTTGATACTATTTATGAATTCCAAGAAGAGATTTCGATTATGTTTGTAAACTGGTCTGTTCCTCTATATATGATACCCTTTGATTGATTTAAATTCATTTTTTTTACATTTACTTGATTAAATCAAGGTTAGAGCTTTGATTTGAGAATATCATTAGTGGTACTCAGGGTTGAGTCCCTGCCCCCTTGGAGTCCTATATAAATGGACACTCACTCATGAAGATACACAGGAGAAGACACACAGTGGAACACAATTTCATAGATAGAGATTTTTGTTTCACTGCTTTTTCTTTTTCTAAAATTTTGGGAAGAATCCAGTTCAACACATTCATCCATTTTTTCTTTTAGTAATTCAACTGACATTTAGTCATCAAACAATATGAAGAACTAAATATGAATCTGTGAATGAAGAAGTGAATGACACATTGTTTCTTTTACAATAAGATTATATCTAAACAGGTTAAGAGACATAGAAATGAATTGGACTTACCACACTCAGCTAAGATGGAGTTGAAGAAGGACAACCACCACACCATGGAGCCTAGAGTGATTACAACTGAAAATGGGAGGATTGCATCCAGCATCCATGTGGAATCTGAGCCTCCTCTTGACATAGAGGTGCAATGGACTCAACCAATCCAATGTCCACATAGAAGAGGTGGCATTGGATTGGGAAAAGTGGTCATGGTGGACGATGGGTATGGGGAAAGGCAGGAAGAGATGAGAGGTGGAGGCGTCTTTGGGACATGGAGCTGCCCTGGACGGTGCTTCAGAGGTAATCACCGGACATTGTAAATCCTCACAGGGCCCACTGGATGGAATGGAGAGTATGGGCCATGATGTGAACCATTGTCTATGAGGTGCAGAGGTGCCCAAAGATGTACTTACCAAATCCAATGGATGTGTCATGATGATGGGAACGAGTGTTGTTGGGGGGGGGGGGGGAGAGAGGGGGTGGGGGGGTGGGGTTGAATGGGACCTCACATATATATTTTTAATGTAATATTATTACAAAGTCAATAAAAAAATAAATAAAATAAATAAAAAAAATAAAAAAAAAGAGACATAGAAATGAGTACATGCCATGTCCTGAGCTGGCTCTGAATTCCTGGTGAAGAGGGTCTAGAACTTTGGACTCATCCTGTGCTGTGCGAGTTAGTGAAGGCATCATATGGGACCTCATGATTGAACTGAGCCTTAAAGGAGGAATTGGAATAATTCCATGAGGATGTGGAGGTAGAAGCACAACAAAAAGTGGTAGGAGGGACACAAATGTGAGTTCAGTATAACCATAGGATGTGGTACAGTTTTAGAAATAGTTCTGAATATCTGATGAACAATGATGGGCATTCATGAAAACTGGAAAATGAGCCTTGTAACAGAGACTCTTGTATTCTGTCCACAAATTGGATATTTATGTTTGAGGTTATTGGAGTCTGTGTAGGGTTTAGGGACAGTGATGTTCATGAAAACCCTTGCCAAGCAGAAAGATTTCTCTGGGTTAATATGACTCTATCTGTTGTAAAAACTTTGGAGAGATGATGAGGGATGAAAATAGAATGGTGGATGCATGGAAGGAGGTGTGGTGAGTTAGTATATGTGGGGTTGAATCATAAAGTATTCACTATTAATGCTTGGCATAATGTCAGTCATCTCATGTTCATCATTTTATTTAGTTATTCCAATTACTCTATGTAATCAGAGTAATTTTCCAATGCATGTAATTGTGTCGGTATTGAATCTTGGAGTTTTATGATCCCAGGAATTTGCATTTCACTAAAAATTTTACTTCTTAATAAACTTAATATTTAGAACAGTTTTAGAGTTGCAGAAATCCTGTAAGGATGTTATAGATAGTTTCCAAGAACCTCTTACCCACTTTCTCCATCTGCCATCTGCCATCCAAAATAACACCTTATATTTATTTGTCATAACTTCTTAGTCACTTTGTGATTGTGGCAGCTTCTCAGACTCTTCTTGGTTTTGATAACCTGGATACTTTCGAGGAGTGTAGGTAAGGTATATTGTAAAGTTTCCCTCAGTTTGAATTTTCCGATGTTCTTATGATTAGACTGAGTTTATGGGTTTTTGGAAGAATACACCAGAGATAAAGTATCATTTTCATCACATCATAACCAGGGTGCATCTTATCAACTTGACTTATCATTGTTGATATTGACTTCTTTCAGCAGTGTTTTGTGGTTCCCCAGCATAAAGTTCCTCATTTCTCTAACCTTCCTTATATCACCTTTGAGAAGAAGTCTCTAAGTGAAACCCATATTTCAAGAGTGGGATTTTTCTTCATGGCCTTGAAAGAGAAAGATCTACATAAATTATTGATTTTTTTCCTGCAAGAGAGATTTGTCTTTTCTTTTTTATTTAATCAATTATTTATTAATATCAGGATGAACTCATGAAATTTATATGATACTTTTAGTTGTGATACAATACTACTTTTCTTGTTGTTTAATTTGTTCCACTTTTGGCCATGGGGGTGAAATGTCAGCTGTACTCTTTATCTGTAGTATAACCCCATCATTGAGAGTTTTATTTTAGCACATATTTACTCTGTGATACTATAAATTGTGCCAGTCATTTCTTGCATGTTTCTCTCCTAGAGTCAACAATTTCTCCAACAAGACACTTATTGGATAATGGTACTGTGCCTTCTAAGGCTTCTCTGAAGAGAGTGTGAGGAAATATATGTGTTTACATACACGTTTATAAATATGTCTACATACAACACTATCTATATTTATCTATACATGAGTTAATAATTCTAAACTATTAACATATAGAACATTCTAGCCTCCTCCCTTGCTTATCTGTAATCACCTATTTCACAGTGTGAAAAATATTCCCTCATCTGTCAACTATCTATGAAACTTGATTCCAGTGCAAATGCATAGAAGTATTAGAATTGTTAATCCATACATTGTGGGTTGGTACATTGTTAATTAGAGTACTGTACTTCATAGTTTCTTTTGGCTTTATTTTACAGAGTCCATTCATATCCACTATTACTTCTTTTTTTAAAGTTTAAAACATATAATTGAAAATGTCTTTAAAGATAATTAATTATGAAAATAATACACATTTATAAGGAATGTGTAGACTTTTTCCAAAATGTTACACTGAAAAATATAAGAAGTTCCTTTACACCCCACGCCCCACTCCCAACTGCACCATTTTTAATTGTATTTTTGATGATACATAGATCACAAACAAATTACATCAAAAAAATAAGAGGTTCCCATAAACCCCCTACCCCACTCTTCCGACATCAACAACCTCATTCATCATTGTGGTACATTTGTTGCATTTGGTGTATACATTTTGGAGCACTGCTGCACCACATGGACTATAGTTTACATTTTAGTTTACACTCTCCCCCAGTCCACTCAGTAGGTTATGGCAGGATATATAATGTCCAGCATCTGTCCTTGCAATATCATTTAGGACAACTCCAAGTCCCAAAATTGTCCCCACATCACCTCTTTTCTTCCCTCTCCCTGCCCTCAGCAACTACTGTGGCCACTTACTCCACATCAATGCTCAATTTCTTCCATTGCCAGTCACAACAATGTGGGCGTAAGTGGCTCTCTGAATCTTGAAGTTTCAGATTCAGCAAGGCCAACTCTTTCTTCATCATCTCTGAACACTCTATTCTTAAAAAACTTTTTATATTTTATGGAAGTATATCATTCATACATAAACATGCACACTAAAGATTGTGATCTTACAAAATATACATACATAACATCACACAGGGCTCTCATACATCACCCTTCCACCAACTCTTTGCATTGTGAAACATTTGCTACAAACTGTACATGAACGTCATCACAATATTACTACCAACTATAGATCCTATATTACACTTGGTGTATTTTTTCCCCAACTCATACTATTTTTTTATAATATTTTTATTATAAATATTGTGAACTTGCAAAACAATCATATAAATGTGTAAATTTCCCATACAACTCCACACCCTGGTGGAACATTTGTTACAGATTATGAGACAATATGACCAGACTATTACCACCAATCATGGTCCATAGCATACTTTTTATTTTAGGGTCATGCAAACCTTTATCTTTCTTTTTTTAAAAAGATTTATTTATTTATTTATTTCACTACCCTTCCCCCCCGACCCCAGTTGTCTGTTCTATGTGTCTATTTGCTGTATCTTCTTCTCTTCTTTGTCTGCTTCTGTTGTTGTCAGCAGCACAGGAATCTGTGTTTCTTTTTATTGTGTCATCTTGTTGTATCACCTCTCCGTGTGTGCGGCACCATTCCTGGGCAGGCTGCACTTTCTTTCACACTGGGTGGCTCTCCTTACGGGGTACACTCCTTGCGCATGGGGCTCCCCTACACGGGGAACACCCCTGCATGGCAGAGCACTCCTTGCATCCATCAGCACTGCACATGGGCCAGCTGCACATGGGTCAAGGAGGACCGGGGTTTGAACTGCAGACCTCCCATGTAGTAGACAGGCACCCTAACCACTGGGCCAAGTCCACCGCCCATAGCATACATTTGACACATTTTTTCCATACACCTCTATTATCAACACAGTACAGCTTGACATTTATGCAAGAATATTATAGTATTGCTGTTAACCACAGTCTATAGGTCACGCCAACTGTAGTTTTCCATGTATATACAATAGTGATATACATCTGCTCTAGCTCACAGAAGAACTTGCTTGCATTTGTACCCTTAACCACAATTCTCAACTGCCTCTCAACTGTGTATTTCAGTCCCTCGGGTATTCTTTTTTTCTTTAAAGATTTATTTATTTATTTCTCTCCCCCACTCTGCCCCAGTTGTCTGTTCTCTGTGTCTATCTCCCTTCTGTTCTTCTTTGTCCACTTCTGTTGTTGTCAGTGGTATGGGAATCTGTGTTTCTTTTTGTTCCGTCTTCTTGCTGTGTGTTGCCATGCCATTCCTGGGCAGGCTGAAATTTCTTTTGCACTGGATAGCTCCCCTTATGGGGCTCACTCCTTGTACATGGAGCTCCCCGATGTGGGGACACCCCTGTGTGGCAGGGCACTCCTTGCATGCATCAGCACTGCACACAGGCCAGCCCCACACAGGTCAAGGAGGCCTGGTGTTTGAACCGCAGACCTCCTATGTGGTGGATTGATGCCCTATCCACTGGGCCAAGTCTCCTTCCCCCTTGGTTATTCTTTAGTTTTCTTTCTATTGACATTTACTTCTCCAGACTAACTTTTTCAGCCACAATCCCATTTATAATCCAGTTACTACTCACTATAATGTGTTATTATCAACTCTATCTGTCTCCACACTTTTAAGTCCAGTTAATTAAAACTTCCACAGGAGGAGGCAGGGCAAGATGGTGTCTGAGTGAGTGCAGCTCACAGTCTCTCCTGCAAAGAAGCAGCCACGTGGTGTTGGAGACTTCCCGGAGCGGATTGTTTCAGGGGCTTGCAAGGCAGGAGGTGTATGGACGTCTATTTTTTAGAGACAGTGACAGAAGTAGTGCTTGCTAAAGGTTGAATTGCGGGTTACAAGCACAGAAGTTGGAAGCTGTGGGGAGGCGGGACCCTTCCACTTATGGCTGGTGGCCACAGTGTTCCCTGAGAACTGTCAGTTGTGTGGTGGTGTCCCTGGGCACCATGATCCCCAGATACGTGGTCTCCAGGTCTGTGTCCCCTCAGCCCCCATATCCTGCATTCCACACGCCTACATACTCTGAGTCTGCAGTGTCCTGGGCTTCCCTTTCCCAAGTCCAGCACTTCTGGAGGTCTGGGATTGCCTGATCCCTCCGGTTTTGGACTGACTCCCTGACTGGAAGGGATTTGGTAGGAGGTGCAGCAAAGGGACCAAGCGAGTGCAGGTTCAATTTTCTGGTTCCCCCTCCCTCCATTTTCTGTGTATTTGTACTTCGAGGAGCATACCAGCTGGCTTGGGGAGAGCCTGGGAAGAAAGGAGTAGTGAATCTGCTGACAAAACCCAATTCACCTAAATACCCTGTGATATGAAACTTGGTCTGGGAGAAGGTGGAGTCAGAAAATCAACTAGCCCTCTCATAGCACACCTAAAGGAGAGGGACTGTAGGAGGTGCTTTCCAAGCTTCCAGTAGCATACTTGGGGTTCCTGGTGAGCAGTGGGTGCTCTCTCCCTGGAAAATAAAAGTCACTGTTTTCTTTGCAGAGCTGGTTCAACAAGGACCCACTTGAGTCTCCTACTGGACCTCTCAGGCAGCTTTCTTGCTGCCCTAGGAGACAGGGAAATAAAGAGGGGAAAAAGGGGATATGTCAAATCCCTAAGCATTTTATTTGCAAATGCTTTTTATCTGCAAAGAGATACCTTGCTTAAAACTTTGTCTGGCATTTTATTGGGTTGTCTTCTTGTTTTTGTTTTTGCTTTCTCTTTATCCCCCAAGGAACTTTTTCTTTCTTTTTTCTTTTTTTCTCTTTTTCTTTTTCTTGCTTACTTATGCCCTCCTTTTTGTCCCTTTTTTCCCTTTTCTTTCTTTCATTGCCTTCTTTTTTTATTTTTTTTAATATAAGGTGCTGCAGGGAGTGATTCACATTTGCTGTATTTCCTCATGCTCCATTCCACTTTTGTGTGTATATTGATTTTGGCCACCAACACTATCCCCTTTCCTCTACATCTTTCTATCCTCCATCATTTATTGTTTCTCTTACATTACACATCTCTGTTTGCCCCCCTATTTTTCTGAATTTATTTCTAATACCTTTGCTCTGTTTTCTGTCTTATATTCACTCTTTATATTATTGTCCTTTATTTTCTCTTTCCCTCTCTCCTGAACACACTGGCCTTTTAATTCACACTATATTCCTCCCCATATTTAGTTTACTGTCTCATTATACATACACTACTTTTCACACTGTTATAAGTATACATACCTTACATGACCAAATATCCATTCTCCTAGATCACACATGGTTCCTCTTAATATTTATTATCAATGCTACTATTGTTCATTTTTCTTCTCTTACTTCTTTGGCTTTCCCTGCCCTTAATATTTTCCTTCAAGTGAACTTAGCCAACAACAAGGAAATAGAATAAGAAGAACAAAGTGACAAAGAGAAGAATTAAAACACATGCAAAAAAACTAATTAAACCCCAAACTAGACAAAGAAGATAAGCAACTGATTAAAACCATCAAGATAAAATGATGCAACAAAAAATTACAAACCAAAATATTAATCCGGAAAACATGCTCCAATCCAATGAACAAACTAAAACCAGGAAGAGTAACAGAACATCAAACAAGTAATTAAAGCTCTCAAAACATATATTAGGGACAAATTTGATGAGGTGGAGGAAGAGATTAAGAATATGAAGAAAACACTTAGAGAGAATACAGAAGAAATTGCAATCATACACAAAAAGACAACAGATGTGATGGTGATGAACGGCACAATTCTAGAAATAAAAAATACACTCTCTGCAAATAACAGCAGACTCTAAGAGGCACAAAAAAGAATTAGTGGTGTGGAAGACAGTATATCTGAAATCAAACAGATAGCAGAACTGATCAATAAAAAGAAAGAAAACTTCCAACAGGGACTTAGGGACCGGAATGACAATGCAAAACACAGAAACATATGCATTACAGGCATCCCAGAAGGAGAAGAGAAGGAAAAGGGGACAGAAGGAATGTTGGAGGAAATAATGGCTGAAAACTTCCCAAATCTACTGAGGGAGATGGATGTACATGTCCAGGAAGCACAATGCACTCCAAACAGCATAAATTCCAACAGGCCTACCCCAAGACATATACTTATCCAATTACATGCTAGGCCACAGAAAAAGTCTCAATGAATTCAGAAAGACTGAAATCATACAAAATAATTCTCTGACCACAGTAGAATGAAGCTGGAAATTTGCAAGGGACAGAGACTGAGATTTGGCACCAAGATTTGGAAGTTAAACAGCACTCTTAGAAAAACAGTGGGTCAAGGAGGAAATGACAAAAGAAATTAATAACTACCTTAAAACTAATGAAAATTATAACACAACATATCCAAACTTATGGGATGCAGCAAAAGCAGTACTGAGAGGGAAGGTTATACACATAAATTCATACATCAAAAAAGAAGAAAGAGCTAAAATTGAATAACTAATTGCACAATTGGAGGAATTATTTAAAAAACTAACTAAATACAAAGGAAGAAGGAAGAAAGAAATAACAAAGATCAGTGAAGAACTAAAAGAAATAGAAAAAAAGAAAGCACTTGAAAAAATGAACAAAATCAAGTGCTGGTTTTTTGAGAAGATCAATAAAATTGACAAACCATTACCTAGACTAACAAAGAAAAAAAGAAGATGCAAATATGCAAAATAAGAAATGAGAAAGGAGATATCATCATTGACCCCACAGAAATAAAGACTGTTATAAAAGGATACTTTGAAAAACTATATTCCAAGAAAAAGGACAATTTAGAGGAAATGGACAAATTCCTAGAAACACATGAGCAGCCTACATTAATAAAAGAAGAAACTGATCATCTCAACAAACCAATCACAAGTAAAGAGAGAATCAGTCATTAAAAACCTCTCAACTAAGAAGAGCCCTGGGCAAGACAGCTTCACAGGTGAATTCTACCAAGCATTCTGGAAAAAACTAACAACAAACATGCTTAAACTCTTCCAAAAAATCGAAACACAAAGAACATTGCCTAACTCATTCTATGATGCCAACATTACTCTAATAGCAATGCCACAAGAAGGGAAAATTACAGACCAATCCCTCTAATGAACTTAGACATGAAAATCCTCAAAAAAATACTTGTTAATCATATTCAACAATACATTAAATAAATTATACACCATGACCAAGTGAGAATCATTCCAGGTATGCAAGGATGGTTCAACATAGGAAAATCAATTAATGTAATACACCATATAAACAGAATGAAGTTAAAAGAATCAAATTATCATATCTATAGATGCAGAAAAAGCATTTGACAAATACAGCACAATTTCCTAATAAAAGCAATGCAAAAGATCAGAATATAAGGAAACTTTCTCAACATGATAAAGAGCATATATGAAAAACCCACAGCTAACATCATTTACAATGTTGAAAATCTGAAATCTTTCCCTCTAAGATCAAGAACAAAACAAGGATGCCCACTATCGGCCCTTCTATTTAACACTGTCTTAGAAGTACCTGCTCAAGCACTGAGGGAAGAAACAGACATAAGAGCCATACAAATTGGAAAGGAAGAAGTGAAAATTTCACTATTTGCAGATGATATGATCCTATACATAGAAAACCCTGGGAAGTCTACAAGAAAAGGTTCTAGAACTCATAAATGAGTTCTGTAAAGTCACAGGTTACAAAATCAATACACAATAATCAACACTATTTCTGTACACCAATAATGATCAATCTGAGGATGAAATCAGGAATCAAATAACATTTACAATAGTAAATAAAAAAATAAAATACCTAGGAATAAATTTAACTAAAGATGTAAAGGACTTATACACAGAAAACTACAAACACTGCTCAAGGAAATCAAGGAAGACCTAAATAAATGGAAGAATATTCCCTGCTCATGGATAGGAAGACTAAATATCATTAAAATGTCTATCCTACCAAAACTGATCTATGGATTCAATGCAATCCCAATAAAAATCCACACAGCATTCTTTAATGAACTAGATAAACTAACTATGATATTTATTTGGAAAGGAAAGTGGTCCCAAATAGCCAAAGACATATTGAAAAAGAAAAATGAAATTGGAGGAATCACACTACCTGACTCCAAAACGTACTATAAACCTACAGTAGTGAAAATGGCATGGTTTTGGCACAACGATAGACACACTGACCAATGGATTTGAAATGAGAGTTCTGATATAGATTCTCAAATAAACAGCCATATGGTATTCAACAAGGCCACCAAAACATCTCAACTGGGAGAGAATGGTCTCATCAGCAAATGGTGCCTGGAGAACTGGATATCCATATTTATAAGAATGAAAGAGGATTACCAACTCACACCTTATACAAAAATCAGCTCAAGATGGATCAAAGACCTAAATATAAAAGCCAAGACCATAAAGACTTTGGAAAGCAATGTAGGGAAGCATCTACAGGACCTTGTAATAGGAAACGGCTTCATGAACTTCACACCCAAAGCATGAGCAACCAAAGAACAAATAGATAAATGGGACTTCCTCAAAATTAAAGCCTTCTGCACCTCAAAGAATTTTGTCAAGAAAATGAAAAGAGAGTCTACACATTGGGAGAAATTATTTGGTAACCATATATCTTATAGGAGAAATATCCTGCATTTATAAAGAATTCCTATATCTTGAAAATAAAAAGACAAGCAAATCATTTAAAAAATGGGAAAAAGATTTGAACAGACACTTCTCAAAAGAAGTTATACAAATAGCTAAAAGGCACATGAAAAAATGCTCAAAATCACTAGCTACTAGGGAAATGCAAGTCAAAACACAATGAGATACCATCCTACTCCCATAAGACTGGCAGCTATCAAAAAATCAGAAGGCTACAGATGCTGGAGAGAATGTGGAGGAATGGGAACTCTCATCCACTGCTGGTGGGAATGCAGAAGGACCCAGCCATTCTGGAGGACAGTTTGGTAGTTTCTCAAAAAACTAGATACAGATTTACCATATGAACCAGCAATTCCACTGCTGAGTATATACCCAGAAGATCTGAAAACAAGGACACAAACTGATATATGCACACCAATGTTCATAGCAGCACTATCCACAGTTGGCAAAAGTTGGAATCAATCCAAATGCCATCAAGAGATGAATGGATAAATAAAATGTGGTGTATACATACAATGGAATACTACTCAGCTCTAAGAACAAATACACTACAAACACATGTGATAACATGGATGAATCTTGAGAACCTTATGTTGAGTGAAGCAACCCAGGCATTGAAGGACAAATACAACCTGACCTCTCTGATAAGAAATAAGTAAACCAAGATGTTTCAGAGAGCTAAAGACTGGATGATATGCTTAAAGGAAGTTGGGGAGTAGAGAAAGGCTGCAAGCTGATACCTACATGGGTGAAATCTATGATAAGCTGGAGATAAGTATCTCTACAGAAAGGGATAAAATGGGGGCATAAGGATACCTTGGGGCAGGGCTTTGTGGGCATGAGGGGCCTGGAGATGAAAGGATGGATTAGATGGCCCAATTTTTTGGGGGGACGGTAGGCAGAACATTTGAACATAGGAGACTGTCAGGTATGTGGTTGAAATTACAAATTAGAGAAAACTCTTTAGAAAATATACTATAAAAGGTTACCAGTTCAAGATGCTTAAGGGGGGGGGGCTTCTGACACATGGAAAGCTTCTAGGGAGAGTGTGAGGGTTCATTTTGTAATAATGGTTTATACTATTGGGTGGAGACCCATACAATGAGGGTGAAAGTATACCCACATCCTGGGGAGAACTGATGTTCTCAAATAGAGGAAATTTTATCTCTTGAGAGAATTGGTGGCTCCCAGTGGGTTAGGGCACTCGAGTATGTCAAGCTCTCAACACTGTTGCAAGTATCTCTGAATATGGTCCTTCATGTAATGAAGATTGATTGTCACAGTGGGCCCTGAGGGGATGGGGAAAAAGGTGTTGAATAGATGGAATCAGTGTAACTGTGGGTCAATGGAAGTATTCCACAAGATCATGCAATGATGGATATAGGATATGTTAAATTACACCAAAAAATGTATTAAAGTCTATAGGCTAAAATATAAATGATAATGTAAAACATAATATAACTAAAAATTTAGAAAATTGTATAGTCTAAAATATAAACCATAATGGAAACTCAAACGGAATCATGTTTGAAAGCTATTGTTTCAATATCTGTACATGAGCTGCAGCAAATAGAATAGGAACATGTAAAAAGATCATTGTGAAGGGACAAAGGGTTTGATGTTGGATATGTGGGAGTATCATATATTGTGTATGTGAATTACTGTAATCTAAAACATGTGAAAAGAAACTTAATAATTGGAAGAAACAAAAAAAGAAAGTATGTAGACATTGAGGAAGAAATTGAAGAAATTGCCTTGCCACGGTACATACAGGGCAACACATACAGCAGTGATGAAAAGCAAAATGTCAAAACAAAACTTTTCCAGTTTTTCATTTTTTGATACTCCAATTTATTCTTCCTTTATTTAATTTTTCTAAATTAGTATATATTCTATATCTAACCTTTAAACCCATCATTATATTCCATTTTGCTATTTATGTAATCTGGCAAAATATTAGTCTTCCTTTTTAAAGAAGTTTTGGACTACAGAAGGGTTCAACTATGTCAGGGGAGGAACACTGGTGTGGTGTGTTATTGAAAGGGGGCACATGGTTGGGAGAGAGTACTCCAGGGTGTGTACACAGGGTACGTGAAAATGTTTGGATATTTTCATAGTGGTTTCAGTTAAAAATGACAACTGAGGGAGTGTTAGTTCCTATCCAAGGGAGCTCTATCACATCCCCAATGAAACAGCAACAATACCCCAAGTGCAATGTCAAAGACCAATAAAGATGGACGGCCCAGCAATGAGCCCTTGATACTGATGGCTACAATTATGAGCTTGTGTGCCTGAAATATGAACTAGGTGTAAAGCTGCAGGGTGCCAAAGAGTTACCTCCTGAGGGCCTCCATTTTGCTCAAATGTGGTCACTAAGCCAGATTCAGCATTTAATGCATTACCTTCCCCCCGGCATGGAACATGACTTCTGAGGATGAACCTCCCTGGAGCCAAGGGATTACTACCAAGCACCAGTTGATGACGTAACTAGAAAAAGACCTTGAATAAAAGGGTCAGCTCAGACCAGCAGAATATCTCAGCCTACATGTAATATCAAGTGTTAACAACTGCTTTTTGTCTTTGGATAAAAGGGGGAAATGGAAAGGACAAATGAGTTTGTATGGCTATGAGTCTCCAAAAACAGTTGGGAGGTCATCAGAGCAGTAACGTTTATGCACATCTCAGCAGGTCCCAGAGACAGCCAAAGTAGATAGAAACCCAGGTACTGGTTCTCCTGAGGGCTGCAGCGACGCTATGTTCATGGTAGATGGCTCTGGAATTCAGTGCCATGTCAGTTGGCCCTACTTTGAGTTTCTGTTGCTGAGTGAGATGGAGATGGACTCAGATGTGATCTTTCTACACATGCCTCTTCTGTTACTTTTACCAGACCTGTAGTTGGCTTTGGGTTTCGGGTATACTCAGGAGACCTGAATCTCTGGACTGTCTATGTGACAGTCAGGCCCTGAGCCTCAGCAGGCTTGCAACTCCTACCCTCTGGTTTATTGCTCTTATCCTGGCCAGCTAACAGGGAGGTGAAGAAGGTCAACCACCACACCAGGGAGCCACGAGTGCCTACAATTGCAAGCAGGAGAATTGCATCCATCATCCTTGTGGAATGTAAGCCCCTTCTTGATGTAGATGTGGACTGGACAGAACCTTCCCAGGGTCTACAGGATGGAGGAATAGGATATAGATTAGAGTTGACTTACTGGTGTTCTACCGGGGAACTATTGTGATTAGTAAGGGAAGAAATTGTAGTAGTGATGTGAAGAAAGTGGTCACGGTAGCTGCTGATGTTAGGGAGAAGGAAGAAAAGATATGATGTGGGTGCATTTTCAGGATTTGGAGTTGTCCTGGGTGATGCTGCAGGGACAGATGCTGGACATTGTGTGTCCTGCCATTGCCCACTGGGTGGACTGGAGGAGTGTAGACTACTATGTAGACCACTATACATGTGGTGCTGCAGTGCTCCAAAATGTATTCACCAGGTGCAGTGAATGTGCCATGATGATGCAAGAGGTTGTTGTTGTGGGAGGAGTGGGGTGAGGGTGGTGGGAGGTATATAGGGACCTGTTATTTTTTTAATGTAACATTTAAAAGAAAATAAAGAAAAAAAACTTCTACATATATTAAGCATCTGTATTTCTTCTCAAAACTCCTTTTATCTCCTAATAACATATACAATTCCATGTGTTTATTATTTGTATTTAGTTTATATTAATGAGGCCATGCAATATTTCTCCTTTTGTGTCTGGCTTACTTCACTTAGTATAATTTCTTCAAGACTCATCCATGTTATCACATATGTCCCAATTTCATTTCTTCTTACTGCAGCATAATATTCCATTGTTTGTATAGACCACATTTGTTTATCCATTCAATCATGAAGGGACACTTGAGTTGTTTCCATCTTTTGGCAATTGTGAACAACTTCGTTATGAACATTGGTGTGCAGATGTCTGTTCATGGCCTAGTTTTTAGTTCTTCTGGATATATTCCATGTAGAGGAATTGCTGGATCATGTGACAGTTCTATATTTAGCTTCCTCAGGAACCTCCAAACTGTATTCCATGAAGGCTGAACCATTTCACACTCCCACCAACAGTGCAGGAATGTTCCTGTTTCTCCACATCCTCTTCAGCACATATTGTTGTCTGTTTTTTTTTTTTTTAAATAATGGCCATTCTATGTGGTGGTAGATGATATATTGTTGTTTTAATTTGCATTTCCCTAATAGCTAGTGATATGAAACATGTATTCATGTGCTTTTGGCCATTTGTATTTCCTCTTTGGAGAAATGTCTATTTAAATCCTTGGTCCAATTTTAAATTTATTGCTTGGTTTTTATTGTTGTGTTGTATGATCTCTTTATGTAGCATGGAAATCAAACCCTTATCAGATAACTGGTTTCCAAATATTTTCTCCCACTGACTTGGTGCCTTTTCACCTTCTTGATGAAGTCCTTTGAATCATAGAAATGTTTAAGTTTGAGAAGGTCCCATTTACCCATGTTTTTTCTGTTGCTTGTGATTTTGGTGTAAGGTTTATGAATCCATCACCTACCACCAGATCTTGAAGATGTTTCCCCACATATTCTTCTAGAAGCTTTATTGTACTTCCTTTTATATTCAGGTCTTTGATCCACTTTGAGTTTATTTTTGTATAATATGTGAGATAGGGGTCTTCTTTCTTTTGGCTATGGATATCCTGTTCTCCCAACAAAATTTTTTGAATAAACTTTTCTTCCCCAACTGGGAGGGCTTGACAGGATTGTCAAAAATCACTTGGCCATAGATGTGTCTGTTTATGAACCATCAATTTGGTTCCATTGGTCTATGTGTCTATCTTTATGACCATACCATGTTGTTTTTACCACTGTAGCTAGGTAATATGATTTAAAGTCTGTAAGTGAGAGTCCTCCAACTTCACTTTTCCTTTTGAAAATGTTTCTGGCCATTTGGGGACTCTTACACTTCCACATAGACTTGATAATTGTGCTTTCCATTTGCTAAAAAAAAATACTGGTGAAATTTTTATTTGTATTGCATTGAATCTGTATATCAATTTGGGTAGAATTGACATCTTAATGATATTGAGTCTTCCAATCCATGAGCAAGAAATGTTATTCAAATTATTTAGGTCTTTCAAAATTCCTTTTTGCAATGCATTATAGCTTTCTGAATACAAGTGTTTTGCATCCTTGGTTAAGTTTATTCCTAAATATTTGATTCTTTTTGTTGCTATTGTAAATGGAGTGTTATTCTTGACTTCCTCCTCAGATTGTGCATTATTCATGTAAAGAAACACTACTGATTTTTGCTTATTGATCTTATATCCTGACTCTCTACTGAAATAATTTATTAGCTCTAGCAGCTTTGTTGTAGATTTTTCAGGACTTTCTAGATATATAATCATCATCTGCGAATAGTGAAAATTTTAATTCTTCTTTTCCAATTTGGATGCCTTTTATTTCTTTTTCTTGCCGGATTACTTTAGCTAGAAACTCTACCACTACATTGAAGAATAATGGGGTTAGTAAGCATCCTTGTCCTTTCCCTGATCTCAATCAGAATGTTTTCAGTCTTTCACCATTGAATACAATGTTAGCTGTGTGTTTTGCTTATATGGCTTTTATCATGTTGAAAAGTTTCCTTCAATTCCTATTTTTTTGTAGTATTTTTCTCAAGAAAGGATACTGTATTTTGTCAGATGCCTTTTCTGGGTCATTGATAAGATCATGTGATTTTTCATCTTTGATTTATTAATGTGGTATATTATGCTGATTTTCTTGTGTTGAACCAGCCTTACATGACTTGTATACAATCCAACTGATCAAGAAGGATAATTCATTTAATGTGTTGTTGGATTTGATTAGCAAGTATCTTATTGAGGATTTTTGCATCTGTATTCATTAGAGAAATGGGTCTATAACTTTATTTTTCTGTAATAGCTTTATTTGGCTTTAGTGTGAGGGTGATATTGGTTTCATAGAATGAGTTTTGTAGCATTCCTTCTTGTTCAATTTTTTGGAAGAGCTTGAGTCACATTGGTATTAAATCTTCTTTGAATGCTTGGTAGAACTCACCTGTGAAACTGTCTGGTCAAGGGCATTTCATTGTGGGGAACTTTTTAATGACTGTTTCAATCTCTTTATTTGTGATTGGTTTAATGAATCTTCTATTTCTTTGAGCATCAGTAGGTTGTACATTCTTAGGAATTTTTCTATTTTATCTACATTGTCTAGTTTTTTAGCATAAAATTAGCATAAAATTGTTCATACTCCCCCTAAAATGAACTACAAATTCTAAACAGTCTGACTCATGCCTATCTATTCTCACTTCTCCCTCCTTATGGGATTCCAGAGCCTCTGTCTTCTTCAATGCACCTGTCAAATTTGGGGTCTATGCTCAGCTTGTCCCCATGCTTGTAAAATCATTTTCTACATCTATGTCCCCTTTCCCTTCCTAGTCTCAATTCCTGCTCCTCCTCGAGGTATCTTCTCTAATTTCCTTACCATGTAAGGGTTTTTCTTATTGCCATATCCAGATTAGGGCATCCCATTCTATTTTCTCCTTGCATCCTGAATCGCCCTTCAAAGTCCAATGCCAACAATTGAACTATTCGATTAGACTAATGAGGACAGTTTCTGGCTCTATGGTATTCAATTTTGTATCTTCATGGAATAAATACTTAAGATGTATTAATGCAGACATGTTAAATGAATGAACATACACACACAAATGAAATGCACACATAGTATCACAATTTTATACATTCGCAAATGTATTCAATTAACATATTGATGTCTAGTGTGCACAAGGTGTTGTGCACAGGAAACATTTCCTCTGAAGACTTAAAGAGTAAAACTCATAATACCATTTCATGTAGGGGTGAATTCATGTCCAGTAATCCAGTACTAGTGACTATAAATTGTACAGGTTAAATGTGATTCAGAAGTAGAGTGATTAAAAATCTGATCTCATCTTCCACTTTATTACTTCTAGTAAGCAAGTATATTCATTTTTAATGCATTCAGGTGAGAGAGGGGTACAAAAAATGGATTAATATGATACCTAAAATGACTGGACAAGAGCTATACAATGGTCCAATCCACCATTCATACACCACGTGGTTTTCACACCTGGTCTGTGCTATTTCCTCAATGAACTACTTGTTTCTGCCTGCCATTGTTTCTGCAGCCTCTAGTGATAGAAAACTGCTGTGTTTCTTGGTACAGAAGTCAGTTAAAGTTTACGTATCAGCTTGGTCTCCATGTCTTGACTGCGAGCACCTCTAGGGATAGGGGCAACAGAGTATTCATCTGTGCGTTTTTTGCACTGCAAACTATTCTGATGTTGGGGAATTATTGGTTTCTGAGTCCAAAAGCTGGAATCTCAGAAACCAAAGGTATGGACACCCAGTGTCCTACAGATGTGGCCTGATCAAAGCTTTGCTCATTTTTCAATCAAGTAAAAGTGAAACCTCTGAATTAATTTAATCTAATATGCCCAGAGGAGCTGACCAGTTCACAAACAAAAACATCTATTTTTGGAATTCATAATCAATATCAAACTGCTACAATGTGTCCTGAAACAGAGCTTATATGTAGGTATTTATTATCCTCAAAATATAACAATTCAAATATGTGGAAAAATAAGGAATATTGCCAAAATATTGTTGGATCTTTATGATAACCAAAGACAGAAGAAAGGAGGGAAACTTTTATCATGCCTTCCAGGATAATTAGGAAAAGGAAATTTATAAACAAAAAACTGAAAACCAAAGTGGAAGTCTATTCAAATGTATTTCAAACATATAAAATTAACTACAATATGAGTATTCAATATTATATTTAATGTAATAAAAAAGGACAAAAAAATGTAATTTAATGTTGAAAAATTGGATAATGTGACTGTCATTCTCCTGCCATTATTAGAGAAAAAATGTGATTCACTTCTTAATTGGTGAAGGAAAATGCAAACGTGGTGTTGATTTTCTTCAGGCCTTCTATTTACTGCAGGACAATATTCAGTTACAACTTAAGAAGTCTTAATGTCCACAGAATATGTTCTATACCATAATCCATGGTGAGTGTTCCTATCTGGTCTTAATAAAATAATATAGTACCTTGGAGCAAAGATGTAGCCTAGTAATCCAGCACTGGAAGCCAAGCTGGAGAAGATTTCAATGGCTGTCATGACCTTCCCCTTGGTGCTGTGATAGACAGAGAGGAAACTGACCCAAACCCTGCAGAACACCAACAAAGGTGTCAGGCAGGTTCCTGGCCATGAAAGCTACATTGAAGGTGCAGAGGGCCAGGCAGCCCAGGAATCCCAGGACACAGTAGAAGGCAGTAGCTGAGCCCTTAAGACACTCAATGGTAATATAACCAGGCTCATTGTGTGCATCTTTATCAATGAATGGGGGAGAGGTTCTGTACCAGATTCCACAGAGTATCATCTGGATTAGGGAGCAAATGGAAATAGCAAAGTTAGGTGCCCCTGATACCAAACACTGCCACATCCTTCTCCCTAGAGCAGTGACCTTGAATTCCAGAACCACAGTGATAGTTTTGGCCAAAACAGTGGGCACAGCCACTGCAAATACAATTCCAAATGTGATTTGTCAGAAGATGCAGATGGCTGTGTTGGGATAATTGATGAAGAGCAAGGAGCATAGGAAACACAGGGTAAGGGAGATGAGCAGGATGTAGCTGAGGATCCTGTTATTGGCCTTTACAATGGGAGTGTCTTGGTGCTTCACAAAGACCCCAAGAATAACAGTAGCAAGGAAAGAGAAGCAAAGAGCTGTGCATACCAGAGTCTACCCCAAAGGGTCTTTTGGAGGGAATGAGGTCTCTCATTGTTTGCATTCTGATGATCTGGACACTTCACACAGTGTTCTATATCTGGTGAGAAATGCAAAGTGTCATCAGTCCATGTTCAGTAATTCTCACTTATTTGCTGGACCCAAAAGAATAACATTGGACAATTTCAGCCAAATTTGTCCAGCTTGTGATGATTTTAAATAACCCTGTGCTTTAATGTGCTTGTTTTTCTTTCCCTAAACTTTCTCTTAGACCTCTGGCTTTCTTTTAAACATTCAGTCCATCAATTTGATAACAATGTAATTTATTTACTGTTGAGCTTCCAATCTTTTCTTGTCCACACATCGTATTTTTTCTAGTGGATTTTCTGCTTATCTTGTTTCTGTAGACAGTCCCTGTATACTCTTGATGTAATTCATTATTGACTAGATCTTTGTTAAATAATTTCTTCCGGTTGTGGCTTGACCATTCATTGCCTAACAGAAAATAGCAGTATTAGTGTAATTAACATTCATTAAACTTTTCCTTTAAGGTTGATGATATATGATGATATACGTCTTATTTAAGAAATTTTCTCCTTTGAAAATGAAAACATTCTTCTCCTTTTTGTTTCTTTAAGGTTTTTATTTTTACATTTAGAATTACAATTTTCCTGATATTGGTGAATTTGTATGTGACCAATTTGTGTCTAGATATGTCATTTGGTTCATTTTATTTCCTTTTCTATCCTTATGATGAAACAACATTATTTTGACTTAAAAAAAGAAACAAGTAGAATATGCACTCCCATTTCACTCTCTGTCTTAAAGTTTGTCTTAGCAAAGCTTTTTGCATTTGATTTCATAGAACTGATTTAATAAGTTGTCATAGTCCCATAAAGTTGTGATTGTGATAACAATTGCATTGACTCAGTCAATCAATTTGGAGAATAATGATATCATTACAATATTGAGTCCTTTCAACTATGAACACGGTTTATCCCTCCATTTATTTAATTTTCTTTAAATTTTTCTCAATACCTTTATTATACAGAAATCTTTCCAGACTTTCCTAAATATTATTTTCAGGCATTTAATACTTTCAAGATATTGCAAATATCATCTTTGTAATATTCATTTTAGAAAGCCCTATGACTTGCATATTTAAGAAGCTTTTATATTACCCCTGTATTCAGACCACTAAACTGAGTTTATAAAATCTTCCAGATCTTCAACTTATGCAATAAAATCCTTTCCAAATTATGTCAATTTTACTTTATCCTTCCAAATAATTATTCCTTCCAATCTTTTTCCTGCCAATATTGCATTGGGAAGGATCTCCAGTGCATTGTTAGATGTGTTAATATTGAAGATTTTTGTTTCATTATTGATCTCCCAGTCATGAAATACTTCAATATGGTGTGAAATTTATGTTAGTTTTCAGGAAGTATCTTTTAAGAGATGAAGATGGTTCTCTTCTATTTCTACTTGATAAGGTATGCTTTTGTTGTTTGTTCTAAAATCACTGGTGGGCATTGAATTTTATTAAATATTTTCCTTCATTCACTGAGATGACGGTTTCTACTTTTCAGGGGGCACATATACTGAATTACTTTGCTTTGTTATGATAAATCCTCTTTATAAAATATTGCTGGAATTAGAGTGCAGATTTTTTTTATTATATATGAGCTTATGTTTAAAAAAGCTAGAAACCTGAAATTTCTTATTTTTTTATGGCCTTATAAGATTTTGATACAAATGTTAAGCCGTAATCATAAATGAATAGAGATGTTTTCCCATTTTTGTCCTATTCCTTGGAAGAGTTTGTGTAAATAAGTATTATTTTTTCCTTGAAAGTTTGCTGGAATTCCCAGTAAGGCCATTGGTCAATTTGAAAATTTATGAGAATGTTTTAAGCTATGGATTTAATAACTAAATAAGATACGAAACTTTTCAGATTTGTAATTTTGGGGGCATATTTTTTGGCAACTTTTATTTTTCTAGGAATAGGTGAATATGATTCATAATTTCAAATGTTTGGGCCTGTAATTATTTATGCTAAGTTTTATGGTGCAAAATTCTGCACAGAGGGCACATTCTTAAGTCCTGGTATTATTTATTTTGCAATTTTTTGTTTATTCTTAATGTACCATTCTAGGGATTATTAATATTTTTTTCTAAATCTGCTGTTCACTTTGACATTTTTATCCTACCTGTATTGTCCTTTATTAAATTTCTTTCTTATATTTATTACTTTCTATCTTCTCTTTTCTTTAGGTTTTATTTGCTCTTATTAATTTTTCAATGAATAGTTAGTTCAGCTTTTTCATTTAAATATATGTACTAAATAATTTAAAAATTATATATTCTAGGATTATACATATTTTCTCCAAAGACAGCCTTAACTCTATCCCATAATAAGACTTGAAATGTAGCATTTTCAATTTCAAAACATTTTTACAAAAACTTTTATATTATCTAAATTAAACAATAAGTTGTTGAAAATTATATTTCTTAATCTCCAAGCATGTGGGAGCTGCAGTTCATGGTTACAGTATTCTTTATATGCACATATAGAACATATACTTGAACTTATCTTGTACTGATGTGTACATGGATCATTTTCCCAAATTGATTAATTGCAAGATTATATCATTAATCTCAACACATCTTTAAAAAATGAAATAATAGTATTTTAGAAAATTAAACCACATATTAATCAAGAAATGAAAATAAGAAAATTCCCGAAATAGATGTTATTCCAGTATGTAATATCATGAATATGCATGTAGTATCAGGAATATGTTGAATTTCAGAAATTATATTATGAAAGAAATATGGCATAAGATTTTCTCTTCCATTTCTATATCATGTCTCAGTCTCCATTCCCAATATTCTCTGTGAGCTAGTCACAGTGAACCTTTGTTTTCCAGTTCTCTGAATCTCTGAATACTACATTCAGTGGTGATTTACTTTTTGTCATTAATAATTCTTCCAAGAATTTATTGCCCTTTCATTCATCTTACATAATACTAATGCTACTGTCTCTATGAAAAGCTCTGTGGAACCACTCAAACCTATGAATTTGCTGTCCCATAAGTTTCTGTACATGCACAAATTATAGTTTTAAGGATGGATACAAAGTGTCCCTATGTTTTGTCTCCTCAATCAGTTGTAAAATATGGGAGAACAGAAACTGAAACCCATTCATTGTGGGTGCATTATATTGTCCTCATGTGGCACACTTTAGAAATACACATTTCTAAAAATCATCACAAACTTTCTGAGCATCTGTTCTTCATCTCAGTGTAAGTCATGAAAATTGTTAAGATCCAAGCTTTTGATAAAATTTAAATATCCTTTCAAACAGGATGAAAAGCAGGTACTTATAATACAATGTATTAGTTACAATATAAGGATGAAACATAGTTTACTATTATGGAGTCAAGAAAAGTGTTTCTTAGAGATGACTTTGCCAGCAATGGGTATAAAGCTTATCAAATAAGCTAGATAAGTGCAGAGAAGGGGTATCATATCAATGGAAAATACTATTGATTATAAAATTAAATTGCTAAATAAAGGAAGGATGAATTTTGACTCTGCAGTTTCCTAAATAATTTTAAATATCTTGTATGAGTGGGAGATATAAAGGAGAAGTGGGGACTTTCTTCTGGACATGAACTTATCTGTCTCATTGGAAATCTCATTCTCTGGGCACACAGTACGAAGAGCAGGAGCAGGCTTTCCCTCCTGAGAGGTTTTCATGAATCCAGGAACACACTTCTCACTGCATTCTGAGTGGGGAGTCCAGGGAGAAAATCAAATATGTCTTAGTAACTGTGACTTTAACTCTCCAATAACTACAGTGTTAGGGGTATTGAATTATTCACAAATTTAAATTTTAAATACATAAATCAGTTTATTTGATAGGATACCATTTTCATTGTACATGTGAAATAAATAATATTTCATAAATATATTTTTGAATAAATGTGTTTTTTTCCATCCATTTGACAATGGGTAAGAAAAATTTTCAAATTGAAAGGTAAGTTGTTGAATACCCAGAGGTGGCCATTTACTGAGCAGTAAGGAGGAAGTAACCCCCCATAAAGAGATTTTCTTTATGCATAAACTATGATGATTTGGTCATACTCACCTCTGAAAATCCTGCATTCCACTCTATCATCTCCTCAGATACAAAATATTGTTGATTTTGTGACACATCTAAGGCAAATTGTCCTACCATAGCTTTAAGACCAAAACCTGGAAATTTCCAAAAGTTAATAATGTCAAACCAGGCATCCAATTTCCTTGCCTCATCCAAATTCTTTTGCTCACCAGCAGGATTTTTAAATTGCATGTTCTTTAGAAATGGGTGCAGCTGAAAGAGACATCATTTTGTGAGGAAGTTTGTCCAAAGATTAAAGACAGAATATCCAAATTAGGGAGCATCCATAAACCTATGTGAACCCTGCTTCATAACACAATTTTATTATTAGCATCCAATAAAATAAAGAAATAAAAGTGAATGGAGGATAGATAGGGCAATATCGTGGCAAAGTAAGGAGCTCCAAGTGTCAGCTTGTCCTACAGAACAGTTAGTAATAAGGCAGAACTATCTAAAGCCTCTGTTTGGGGGTCCCTGGAGACCTGTGGAGCATCTTGCAACATCTTTGAAAGAATGGAAGGAAACTGCTCATTATTAGATAAAGCAATAAAATAACAGGTAATAAAAAATGGAAAGAGCAATGAGCACAGTATTTTGCTGAGGATAAGATGGTTCAAATGGGAAATCCAAGAGAAAATGTGAATAGGAAATATAATTGATAAGGCAGTACTCAAAAAAATATACACAACAGTCAATGGCTTTTCAATATTACAGAAATAGCTTATAAAAGCTTTTTGGGAAAATATGTATGATAGCAATAGATTTAAAAGTTGTTGTGTCTCCTGTGAATAAGTTCATAAATCTCTATCAATGAATGCAAAAGTCTTAAAAACAGTATTGCAAAGATAGAACAAATCTATAAAATTTCTATAGACGTTAACGCAGGAGAAATATTGTATGATTGTGCTATTATGTTGTGCAAATTCATGGAGTTAATAATTAGAAAATGGAGTGACAGTACAGAATGAATAGTTGATGGTTAATCTTTGCAGAATTGTAAAAATGGTGCTTGTAAATTTTTGGAAATGAATAGAAATGGAGAATGCACATCTTAGTGTTAGTAACTAGCAGAGTTATTATATGGATAAGACAAAGGACAAAAAGTATAATATAGGAAAATGTATAATACTAGAGGATAGCTAAAAATATTTAACATTGGGTTATAAAACATAGTAAAACCTCATGTGAAATATGAATGGTAATATTGCATGTATAAGACCATTTTTTACAAAATGTAAATATAAATAAACTGGATAGACAGAAATAGAAGAGCACCTAGGTATGGCATGGGAAGCATAGAAAGACTGAGAGGTGATGAGTTTTCCCATTATTTCCTTTTATTATTATTATTACACATTCTGGAATAATGAAAATGCTCTAATAATTATTGAAGTGATAAATATACAACCATGTGATTATACAAATATCATTGATTGTACCCTTTGGAATCCCATCAAAAATTTTTTTAAATTTTGAAACCTGTTCCCCTGAGGTTTTAATTTATCAGTTCATTAATTAGACCATTGGCTAAAGAAATGACATTCACATAAATCTAAAAACCTAGTTAGCTTAAATACCTAAATGAATCAGAATCATGCTGGAGTGGAAAATGTCACACAGATCCTTCATCTTTTTAAACTTGGCCTGTCTGGCAGCTCGAGGAGGCAGAGAGGATAACAAGCAGGTTATGATATAAAGATATTTCAAAGTGTAACCAGCTGTCAACAGTAAGAAATCTGTCCATGCAAGTGAACCCCAGATATCTGTGGCATCTTTGTAGGAATATTAGCAATTATATCTAGGGGAAAGAATCATTAGCAGACCCTTACTTTGGGGAAGAGGTGCATTTTTCTATAACCTCCTAGCAAAGCCCTAATGTCAGTGGATTGTGTTTCTAAGAAATATAAATTCATCCACTGCTTGTGGCAGGTAAGGCCAGAGGAGAGGCAAGGAGAGGGGAGTTTGGTGGAGAAGGATATATCCCTTATGTTCCAGAATTGGAAAAGAGAAAGTCATGAGGACTAAAATGAAGAAAAATAGAATAGTCTCACTTTCCTTTGAAAGGAAAAATCAGTCATAAGTGTAAGGACTAGCTGGGATGTGGGTGAGCAGGTAGGAAGGCATGGACAATAATGTGGAGCAGTTGATCCAGCCATCTGTAAATTGACTAGGCATTGCTCATCATAACAATGATGCAGAAAGTAATGAAAAAAGCACTTACTGTTGCAAATAGACTTCCTTGATAGGCTCAGCCAATCTAATGTATGTTAGAAATGTATAAAGGGGGAAAAGAAAACCCACATTAGTCAGATCTTTATCCTTAAATACACTGGGTTTCTTTCTCTGGAAACAGGTAGGATCTGTTAATCTCCATGCAGAAAGGGAAGTTGCAGGAGCAGGAAATGAAAATCAATGGGTACATGTCAGGGGGATCTCTAAAACTTTTTGCCCTGGGGTTCTGCATCTGAGGTTCTGTGCCAAGGTGAAAAACAAGAGTTGGAAAATATGTTTTGGATTATCCTCCTTATACTTATGTGCTATGATTTCACCCAAGGCCATGGATAGTGAGGCCCCAGGGACCACCTTCTCTCCAGAAAGATTTAGTGCTATCCCTTGTCAATCAACCAGGCCCAATCAATAAACTGGTGCTCATTGCATCAGAAGGGTGTTCTGTCAAAAAGGGCTTATGTCAGTCAGGTTTTAGCTAAGGACATCCTGGAATCATGCACTCCATGGCCCAAAAGAGAGATGGACAGCCTCACACAACTATGTTTCAGGTTAGGCAAACAACATGCCTCATAAGGTAAATGCAGATCTGCATACCATTCCTGTGATCAGAAACACCGACGATCCAATATCTCTCTGCCTGGGAAGCAACAGTATTGTGAAATTCAAAAATTAAAATTGGTAACTTAAGGTAAATGCAAAAGTAAAATTACATTTTTAATTCCTAAAATTTGACACCCTTATCTACTCCTTAGCCCCTGTAAACTATGTTAAAACCACAGATCAGCAAGTAATGCTGATTCATTTCTACACATACAGATAGTTTTCCCTAATATTTGCACTTGTATGGGAACACAGGGTTATGTCAGAAAAACTTAATTTTGTCACCCCAAAGCAGGGAACAGTAGTACCCCATAAACTCTTTACCATATCAAACATCAAAGACACAGGCAACACCTATAACTTTTTATTACCCTGGAGTGAAAAATGAAGGGCTTATGGCCACTAACTTGGAAGGGAATTTAAAGCTGTGCCCATCTCACAGGCACATACACTTACAAGTTATTCAGTGGTCAAGGCAGGAAGTTCTATGTTTTGGAAATACCACATTAAATGTACCTCCTCTGACTGTGGCCACTTAGTGATCCTTGAGGCTGTTGATGGAGGGGTCCTATAACACCATAGAAATCAGAAAACATGGACAGACAAGGGACTTTTATCCCTCCCTCCCTGGTAGCAGTGAGGTTCATACATAACGCATGTTCCATTGTGGTTTTATTGCGCTCATAGGTACTGGTAAGTTCATTACAATATTTGAGGATATTGAGACAATTGTATGGGGAGATGAATATTATGCTGAAGTTTATTGGGATGTATGTGATCCAAGTGATTTGAATTGGCAGAAAGAGCTCTCAAAATGTAACTGTATTTTGCACCCTGCCAATGATCCATACTTTGGAATTTATGCCCCCCAGTGAGACAGAGTTAGACTCATTTGTGGTTTCCCTACACATAGCTCTTCTGCTTTTCTATTTGAACCTATAGCTAGTACTAGATTTGATAGGTGTATGTCCAAGAGACTTAAATCTTTGGGCTGTCCATGTGTCAGTTGTCCTTAAATCTCAACTGAATTCCAGCACCTACTCTCCAGTTCATTGGACTCACCCAGGACGAGTATCAAGGAGATGATGATGGACCACGTCCATCTCAGGGAACAGAGAGTATTTGAAACTGCTAGTCCTATCCATCAGCTCCATGGGATCTAAGACCATTTCAATTAGAGGTGAGGTTAGCATCACCATCAGAGTATCCTCAGGATTGGGGAATGAAGATGGACTAAAGAAGATTTATGGTTATTCCACTATATACTTATTGTTATTATAGCAATGTAAGATCTTTTATCATTGAGGTGGAGACAATAGTCATCAGAGGCTCTGAGGGTAGGGAAAGGGAAAAACAGGTATAAGATGGAGCTTTTTGTGGACATTGGAATTGTCCTGAATGACATTGCAGTGATGGATACAAGCCATTATATATTTTGTCATAACTTACTAAATTGTGTGGGACAGAGTGTAAGCTACAATTTAAAGTATAATCCACACTTAATGGTAATGCTTCAATATGTGTTCATCAATTGTAACAAAACTACCATACTAACAAAGAATGTTGTTAATGTGGGAAAGTGTGGGAGGGGGAGGGAGTGAGACATATGGGAATCCCCTATATTTTTCATGGAACACTTATGTAATCTAAAATATTTTGAAAAAATAAAAAAAATTTAAAAATGTAACTAGTCATGCCCAACTTGCCCGCTTTTTGTTATATTTCAAGGATCAATGTCTCTTTATATAATTCATGATGAAACAAAGATGGCCACCTATGAAACTGAATTTGTTTCCTTTTAATTTTTGGATTGATGACTGAAATTTTGATTATTCTATTTTCCAAGAAGAAATGGTTTCTTGGTTTTTAGATAACCTAAGGTAGGAGTATGTGGAAGCTTGTGGGATGAGGGTTTGAAACTCCATGCATTGGCATGTGTCTGTAAAATATTGTATGCTTGTGGAGCAACTCATTTGGTCTGAGAGGGGATAAGTCTCAGAACTTGTGATGCAAATGTAACTCTTGAGGTCTCCTGAATTTGTTATGATTAAGGACAGGATTTTTTTTAATGGAAAGGATGACTTCTGTTTCCATCCAGAATGATTATCAAATTGTGATGGTTAGGCTAATGTGTCAACTCAACCAGATAAATGTTCCAGGTGGTTTGGTCAAGCAAGCACTGGACAAATTGTAATACAAGGGCATTTATGGATTGTATTAGTCAGCCAAAGGTGTGCTGAAGCAAAATAGTAGAAATTGGTTGGCTTTTATAAAGGGTATTTATTTGGGGGTATTGGCTTACAGATACCAGGTCATAAGCATAAGTTACTTCCCTCAACAAGGTTATTTTCATGTGTTGGAGCAAGATGACTGCCAATGTCTGTGAGGGTTCAGGCTTCCTGGGTTCCTCACTTCCTAGGACTAGCTTCTCTCTAGGCTCAGGGTTCCTCTCTTTCTGGGGTTTGTTTCTCTTTCCTCTGTGAGCTTATATCCAGGGCTCCAGTGCAAGGCTTCAGTATTAAACTCCAACATCAAAACTCCAACATTGAAAACCCCCAACTCAGTCCTTTGTCATGCCTTTTATCTGTGAGTCCCTATCCACCAAGGGGTGGGGACTCAATACCTGAATGTCATAGCCCAAAGCCTTAATCATAACTTAATCATGTCTAGGGACAGACCAGATTGTAAACATAATCCAATATCTATGTTTGGAATTCATAACTTTGTCAAACTGCTACATGGACTTCAGTCTCTGGACTTTCATTGGAGCCCCTGGCTGCAGCCTGCCTGTGGAATCTGGACTTGTGCATACTTATAGTCATGTGAAAGACCCTTATAGAATCTCTTACATTCAGCAAATATCTCTTGTTGATTCTAATTCCCTAGAGAACCCTGACTAATAGACACATTTTTAACTAAACACCTGTGAAAAATCCTGAAATAATTCAAAGAAGGCACAGAGCAAATGAAAATATTTAGCCAGAGAAGCTTAAAATGAGAAAAATCCAAATATTTACATAGTTTCAATAAGTTATGAATAAGTTTCCAACACCAAACATCATTCTGACCAGTAACAACAGTCTTTTGTGAAAAAACCTATGGTTTAAGCTGATTCCCAGTCTTCCATGATAAAAATAACATTGAAAAAATTTTCCTCCAAAAATGCTCTTTATACCATGGGATTCAATGTAAGTATTTCATATATAACAAACCAGTAGTTGTGATATTTGTAGATGGATGGTTACTTCCAAAGAAAAAGATGTACTCTTATAAAATGTTTGTAAAAATAGCAAAGTAGGTTATAAAATTCTACCCACAGCATGGGAATAAAACTTGTTCCACATCAATCTGACTATCAAAGCCTTCCGATATCAACTTACTTCAAAAGCCAATCATCACTAACAGTAATATAATGTAGGGGTCACTTCATTGTGTCCCAGTTACATATTGACCGTACAGTGTAACAAAGGGGTTGAACACATCAGTAAGCATTATGATGCCCATCTCTCATTTATTCAAAAGAGATGTTTTTTTTAATCATTATAAAACTAATTGAAATCATCAATGACATGCAGATACACTAAATCCCAGCAAGGAAACTACTATGTTGGGAAATAAAGAGGTCATGCTTCAAACAGATACAGTGTTTGAAATACATTTTCTGGTCAGACAATTTACTTCAGAAGTCATTTGTAAATGAGGACAGATTCTGAACTTGGTTTCTAAATGAAACTTTTTTCAATTATGCATAATATTGCTAAGATAAAGATAATTTTTCTTATTCACTTCTTTATGTTCTTCCAGAGGACAATCATATTGAATAAAGGGCCAGCAAAATGGGTACTCATTGCTTTCAAAAGTACTACAAAAATATGAAATAGTCTAATGACCAGGAGTTGATTGAAAGATAACATCAAAAACCTACTGTTGGGAAGTGGACTTGGCCCAGTGGATAGGGCATCCATCTACTACATGAGAGGTCCATGGTTCAAACCCCAGGCCTTCTTGACCCGTGTGGAGCTGGTCCACATGCAGTACTGATATGCACAAAGAGTGCCCTGCCATGCAGGGGTGTCCCTGCATAGGGGAGCCCCACACACAAGGAGTGTGCCCCCATTAAGGAGAGCCACCCAGCATGAAAGAAAGTGCAGCCTGCCCAGAAATGGCACCACACACACGGAGAGCTGACACAACAAGATGACACAACAAAAAGAAACAGAGATTCCAGTGCCACTGACAACAACAGAAGCAGACAAAGAAGAAGACACAGCAAATAGACACAGAGAACAGACAACTGGGGTAGGGGGAGGGGAAAGAAATAAATAAATAAACCTTTTTTTTAAAAAACCTACTGTTTCAGATTTTTAAAAAAAGAAATTTTCTATCTCTTACTTGAAATAATTAAGTTCATAAGTAAAGAAATAATGGGGAAAACAAGGGATTCTAAAACATGCAAGACACTTATGAGAATAAAATAAATGATCTCCTTCTCTTACTCAGCTGTGATATATATGTGTGAGTTTATATCTAATAGAGGTATGGTTTTATCATTATCCATTTTAGTTGCATAAATCACAAAAAGATTTCCAGCCAAGATGGCTGATAAGTATAACACAAACTCCAGAAATGATTTTTAGCAAAACCTGCTTCAGTGTTTTCCAATGTGACAAAAAATTACTTGGGAAATGAATCTTTCTTTTTCTTTCTTTCTTTTTTTTAAATGTTACACTAAAAAAACATGAGATTCCCATATACCCTTTACCCCCCCTCACCCCACTCCTCCCACATCAACAATCTCTTTCATCATTATGGCACATTCATTGCATTTGGTGACGATATTTTGGAGCACTGCTGCACCACATGGATAATGGTTTACATTGCAGTCTACACTCTCTCCCAGTCCATTCAGTGGGTTATGGCAGGATATATAATGTCCTGCATCTGTCCCTGAAATATCATTTAGGACAACTCCAAGTCCCAAATGCTGCCACAACACATCTCTTCCTCCCTCTCCCTACCCTCAGCAACTACCATGGCCACTCTCACCACATCAATGCCACAATTTCTTCCATTTCTAGCCACAAGAGTTCCACAGTAGAATATCAGCAAGTGCACTCTAATCCATATTTTATTCCTCCATCATGTGACCCTGGGAAGGTGATGTCTGCTACAGAGCTGTTCAAGTAAATAAAGATTTTACGATCTTCAGCAACCAACTATAATTACCTTAAAATTTTCTCTTTTCACTAGAGAAGATGCTTAATTCAAAACTAACTTCAAAAATCTACATGAGGCTTCCAGGTCAACGAAAAACAGTCAATGTGATTTTATTGCTCTGCTCCTTTAGCATGGGGACTCATGTGGAATGGCTTATTCCCATGGTGGATAGGCCATTCATTGCTACAATGAGATCTCAATTAAATAACAATTTAAAATTCCATCATAATAAGCAGGAATTCCCAGGATGATAGTTAAAAAGAAGAAAGGCTGATTGGTGTGGCATTCTTCATATTCACCAACAATACTAAAGCCCCTACATCCCAAATAGCTTTCTCTTAAAACTGTATCATGGCAGTCATGCAGGCTTTTGGAAGGCCAAGCAACATGATGGGGACCACCTGGCATGGAACTCTTTCTCACTGAAAGCACTTGGTGTTCTTCCATGGCCTGGGTTGGCTCCTCCAAAATCTGGATCTCCAGTGCTTTAAGGGTGACAGCTGGGGAAGCAGCTCTGGCTTTCAGCATAGCCAGCACCTCATTGGGATTTAAATTGGTCAAGTCTAGAGCATGGATAATCAGCAGCTCATCACCACTCTTGATCCTGTCATCTCATGCAAGATGGCCATGAGGTGGCCCACTACTCACAAAGATGGGCAGTTCAGCACTCTTACTTTCTTGCCTCCAGCAACTGTCTTTCCAAAGGAATTCTGTGGCTCCTACCTGTGAACGATCAGAATTTTAAAAACTATTCTTAAATATTTATGAATATCCTATCACTTGTTAGAAGTTCCTGTGTGCTGATTGAAGTAGAGAGGAGTGAGCATGGAAGGAGAGAGAAAGATATGAGGAAAACTGTTAGTAATTGATACTGCTCAGCCTGCAAAAAATGGGAGATGCATTCACTCAACAGAAAATAGAACCAAAAGGTGAATCTCAGAATGAATTTAAATGAAGTATATTGAGGTGGGGCAAGATGGCATCCAAGCGAGTGCACCCTTGTCAACTCTCTGCAATAAAACAGCCAAGTGGGGACAGAATTCTGCCAAGAGAGCTGTTTTGGGAATCCACAAGGCAGGATGTTTCTGGACATCAATCTGGAGAGAGTGCAACAAAAGGAGTGCTTGCTCAAGGTATAAGTGTGGGTTTCTGACTGTTGAGCCCGAAGCTGTGGGAAGTCTAAACCCTTCCCCTAAGGCTGCTAGCCACAGCATTCCCTGAACACTCCTGGTTGCATGACAGTGTTCCCAAGCTTCTTGTTCCACATACCCATGATCCCCAAACTTGCATTCCCAGAAGCTCGCATTCCCCAAACTCTGTGTTTCCATAACCTGTGTTTCCTGACCCTGTGTTCCTCAAGCCCACATTCACCCAAGCCCACGTTCCCTGAACCCAGCACCCCCCAAAACTCCAGCATTCCCCTTTCCCACCAGTATCAGACAAACTCTGAGAGTGGGAGGGTTCTGCTGCGGTGCAGAGGGGCCTGAGGAATGCAGATTCAATTGTCTAACACCCCCTGCCCCTTTTTTTAGTGGAGCATGCCAGCTGTCTTGGGGAGAGGCTAGGAAGAGAGGAGAGTTGAATCTGCTGAGGGAGGATGATTTAACTAAACACCCTGGGATAAGGGAAATTCCTCTGGGAGAAGGCAGATTAAGGCAATGAACTAGAACTGTGCACAAACCTAAGGTAGGGGGAAAGTAATAAATGCTTGGTAGGCTTCCAATAACATATTTAGGGTTCCCAGCAAGGTGTGGGTGCTCTCTGTCAAAGAGACTAGGAGTCATTATTTTCTGTGGTGATTTGGTTCACTAGGGTCCCATTTGAATCTCAGAGGGGAGCACTCACATGGCCCTTCTGCTGCTCTGGGAGGGAGGGAAGTGAGGAAGGGAGAAGGGGGGAAGGATAGACTCCTAAGCAGTTTATTCAATTGCAAAGATGACTCCTTGCTTGAAGCTTTGTCTGGTCCTTTTTGTTCATTTGCTTCATTGACTTTCCTTCCTCTTTATCCCCCCACCACCTTTTATTTTTCTTTTTCCTTTTTTTTTACTTTTTTGTATTAGGTGTTGCAGGCAGTGCTTCTTGTTTGCTGTGCTTCCTCATCCTTGATTTCCTCTTTTCTGTGGGTACTGATTTTGGTTACCAACACTATTCCCTTTCTTTTACATCTTTCTATCTTCCATCTTCTGTTGTTTCTCTTAAATTCTATCTCTCTTTGTTTAGCTCCAGATTTTTCTGAGTTTTTATTTCTACCACCTTTATTCTGTTTTCTATCACTCTTTATGTTATTGTCCTTTCTTTTCTCTTTCCCTCTTCTAACAACACGGACCTTTTAATTCATACTGTATTCTTCTCCATATTCAGTTTACCATCTCACTGTAGGTACTCCACTTTCTTATTGTTATAAATCTACACAGCTTATATAAGTTTAATATTCATTCTCTTAGGTCTCAGATGGTTCTGCTAACATTTACAATTAATACTGCTATTATACTTTTGCTATTATTACCTCTTTTGTTTTCCCTCGCTCTAAAATTTTCCTTCAAGGGAACTTGGACAACAACAAGGAAATAGAGTAAGAGGAATAAAGTGTAAAAGAAGACTTAACATACACACAAAAACAATATCTAAATAAACTCTGAGAGTAGGCAGAGAATCTAATCAAATGAATAAACCCAACATGATAAAATGATACCTGACAGCAACAAAAAATTACAAACCATACCAATAATCAAGAAAACATGGCCCAATCCAAAGAGCAAATTAAAAATCAGGAAGAGGGGCAGAATATTAAACAATCAAAGCTCTCAAAACAAATGTCATGTACCAATTTAATGAAGTGAAGGAAGACATTAAGGATATTAAGAAAACACTTGGCAAGCATACAGAAGAAATTGAAATATATGCAAAAATATAACAGATATGTTGGTGATGAATGGCACAATCCAAGAAATCCAAAATATGCTCTCAGCAAAGAACAGAAGATTTGAAGGGGCAGAGGAAAGAATTCGTGATGTGGGAGATAGTGCATCTGAAATAAATGAAGTATATTTAAGCTCCTCAAAGAAGTAAGGAATATTATGTGTATTAACCCAGTGTGAAATAAATTGACATATGGAAATCAAAAACAGATAAGAAAAAGAAAAATCATAAATCAGGGAAAAATGTACAAACTAGTTGAAATAAATGATACAAATTTACTATTCAGAACACTTAGACCAGATCTGAACATAGTAATCAGAGATTAGAATTTGTCATAGAACTGTGGAATTTACCAAGAACTCAGAATAGATTGAAAAAGTGAAAAATACAAAAAAAAAATGCATTTTATTGAAACCTTGAGTGCTCCAGTCACTAAAAAAGTTTCAGAAAGAAAGAATACAGTGAATAACAAAAAAGTCCAAATTAGAAGACGTAATGGGGGAGAAATTTCCAAAATGTAAGCTTGATATTTTTCACTTAAAATGACCAATATGAGCTACTTTGTAACATAAATATAAATCAGTCCACCTGTAGATACATTGGAATGTATTTGCAGTCTATGAAGATTTATCTTTTTTTTTTTTTTTTAACATCAAACACAGAGATCACAATGCTTACAAAGTACCAAAAGATTTTTTAAAAATTTTAAAAAGCTGGCTTTGGATTCAGGATTCAGTCAATTGAAAGAAACACTTAATTTCTAATGTAACATAGAAGGAGACAATCATAAGAATGGGTGAATCTTAAATGCCAGAAGTAATATAGTGTGGGAATTGTCACTTGTCTGGCACAATAGCTTCCTCTCAATGAACTTTGCATAAATTTCATATCCACTTTTGCTGTTGCTTAATTCGACTTCCCTCTATTCCCCTGCTGCGCTTGATAATACCGTTTCCCACCTGCCCCTTTTCTGCTATCATGCATTTTGGACTTCAAGTGAAGTTGATATCCTGAAGTAGCTGCCCAATTTCAGACAAATATTTGCTCTACACCAGGCTTCTGATTGCCCAGATCACCTTCTCTTTCCTTTGCCTTGCCCATTTGTGCCTGAGCTCATCCTGCTTTAAACCATCCACTGGAACCTGATGAAGGACATGACAATGACTTTCAGTAGAAATACTTTAGTCCTAGGCCAACATTAAAACTCCTTCAAGTTCTGACCCAACCAAGCCCCTCTTTTCCTTTGCATGGGTCTCAAGGGTTAATAAAAATGTCTTCATGACCCATGTTATATAAATCTTTGGAGAGTCATCCTTAATTCAGTCATAAATCTCAGTCATCTAATCTATTATCGATTCATCATGCATGATACAGTACTTTCCAAAGCCTAATTCACCATCTTGTGTTCTTTCTGCGTTTCTCTTTAATGACTCTTGCTTCTTCCTCATTCTTTCTTCACACAGCAGCTATGACAATCTTTCAGAAATGTAAATTGCCTCACAATATCACCCTGCTAAAAACAATTCATTGCCTCTCCCATTCTTTGGGTATAAATTTAATAGTTAACCTAACCAATAACAGCCTTTCCTTCCTGCAATCTTGTCCATCATTCTCCCACTTCATTCCTGCACTTCAAATGGATGGGTCTTATTTCAGTTTTCCATCCACTCCAAGTTATTTCTTAGCAGGACCTTTTGCATAAGCTTTCCATCAGCCTCAAGTGTTTTTTACCTTTTCACCTAGGTAATTCATGTTCATCCTTTCCAGCTCAGCTTAAATTTTCCAGAGTCTTTATCTGATTCCATTAAAAGAATAGTTAACTATTGTTATTTTCTTTTCAGGAAATTATTATTTAACCTCCCAACCTTAAGATTTTGAAGAGAATATAGTTAAGACATCACTAAAGTCCAAAGAAATCTGCTGATTTAATGTAATCCCATTAATATTTTTTATTTTTCAGAAATAGAAAAGGTGAAAATCAAATTAGAGTTACAAAATGTCCCAAGTTTGTCAAAATACTCTTGAAAAATAAGAACTAGTTTGGAAGACTGACAGTTACTAATTTCCAAACTTTACAAATATACAATCATGTAAAAATTTTGGACTGTTAGAGGGATAGATATTTAAACCAATGCAATAGGATTGAGATTTCAGAAATTAACCCATGCTTCTGTAGACAATTGATTTTAGACAAAGTTGCAAAATTTCTAAAGAAAAAGGTAACTACCTACATAGGCATGGATTTTATTTTTAATTCATTTTTAATACTTTTTATTTTTAAAGAAGCTTTAGATTGCCTAAATTTTACAAAAAAAAATACCTCCTCCCCCCCCATCTTCCCATATTAACATCTTTCATTAGTGTGGTACATTTGTTACAATTGATGAACACATTTTGAAGCATTGCTACAAACCATGGACTATGGTTTATATTATAGTTTACACCACCCTGCATAATTTTGTAAGTTATGAAAAAATATATAATGGTTTGTATCCTTCATTGCAATGTCATGCAGGAGAATTACCATGGATTTTGTAAGATCTTTCTAAGCATGGCATGAACCCCAAAAGACATATAGGTCAAAATAAGTGAAATTGATTCCCCATAAATATTAAAGATTTTCTTTGCCAGAAATGTCCTTGATAAAAGAATAAATAATTTGCATCTTGATAAAAAAATAAAATGTCTAATATTAAAGGTAAACTATGATAGACATTATGTTTTTTATAAACTCTTATAAATCAATAAGAACAAGTTAAATACTGCAATAGAAATTAGAAAAAGAGGAATATAACTGGTTTGTATTGGTTTACTAGGTTTAAAAACAGATATAATATAATGGCATGGGTTAAGAAGAAATTTATCGGCTCATGATTTCAGAGGTTAAGGACTGCTTTGTCCAAAGATCAGTTGTCATTTGGTTTACAGGCTGGCAACATTTGCAGTTTCTGGCTTTTCTGTGATATGGAAATGCACATAACAATATATTTTCCTTCCTCCCCTGTGTTCTGTTGATTTCCTTTATCTGATTGTTCCCAATGACTTTCAATTATTTTTACATCTAAGGCCACCAGCCATATTGGATTAAGGCTCCTCTCACTCAAATTGGGCTCAGCTTAACTAATAGCTTCTTCAAAGGCTCTGTTTTCAAATGGGTTCACATACCCAGGACCAGGGTTTGGGACCAGTACATGCCTTTTTAGGGGTCATGATTCAATACCCAATACTTGCCTATATAAAAACACATCCAGCCTTGAATCCATGCACTCCTCAACCATTTTGCAAGAGTGAAAACAATAATAATCTCTCATAGAGAAAGGATGTGGAAATAGTTACTATAGTTCATTCATAATAGTATATAAATAGAGTAACAATTTTGGAAGATAAGTTGGAAATATTTTTCAGGAATCTTAAAATACACATACATTTAAATTCCACAAGCTTGGTGCACAGCATCTCTGGTAAATGAAACAGAGTGAGTATGGAGGTAATGCCAAAGAATCTGCAGTTGGCAGAGCCAAAGTAATATAATGGACCAACATATTTCCATCTATTTCAAGAGCATGACCAGGAGATGTGGTAGATACCTTTATTGTTTTAGGGGTCATAGAGACCAATCGAGCTAATAACTGAAATTGGGAGGTACCATGCACAGCACTAGGGGCCTGGTTTAAATGCACAAGAGAATCTTATGGCACTGAAGTCAAGCTTTAAAAATTTTTATACACTTTCTAATCACTACCAATGTAATTTGTAGTATATCAAATGAACGTAACTATTTTTTGTACTTTACTTTTTATAAGGTGAAAGAACAAATATTTTGAAATCATTTGGAATAAAAAGATAATGTTCAGAATTTGCCTTTGAGAAAGCAAAATGTTTAAAGTTGTTACTTGGACATTATGGGTTTAAAGTGAGAGGACTGTTTTCCCTTAAACCAAGGACACAATGAGTTAAAGCACAAAAAGCTATTTTGACAAAACAGACTTTCTGCTTTGTTTACTGCTTATTCAGGAGGAAAAAATCAATGAAATTTTATTGAACCATACTAATGATTTAAGCAACTTTGTCATGATAACAGAGAAAAAACAAATTTTATTTTTGCATTGGTATACTATTTGATGGTAAGGCTTTTTAATACTATAAATAGACCCATCATATCTTTATCTAAGTTTGATGATACAAGAAATTTTTCTGTATTCTGAATTTTCTGTATCATTTAGATTTTGTACCACATTTTCTTCGTTCTTTATTACCAGTCATTTCATTTTCTTAGAAGAAAATTAATTTCTTTTTCTTTAATTAAAAAAATGACTTTCTATATACAATAGTTACTTAAACTACCATAATGTCTTTGGAAACTGTCTCCAAGCAAGCTCTTATAACAAACAATTACTATTAACACTAAGTAAATTTGCCAGAATAATGATTCAATTTGGTAATATGGAAACATAACTTCATTTCCAATACTACTAGAACATTGATAGCTCATGGGTAGTTTATTGTTTTATCAGTATTGTAGAGAGCTGTATTGAGAAAACTTACAAGGACACATTTCTGAACAATTTTCTATAGCCACATTGTCAATGCTAAGTCATGGTAAAATTGCAGGCTTAGAAAAGCGGCTAACATTTTTTCTATTTTTTCCTCCCTCTGTTACTTTCATAGAGTTGTCTAGTTCAAAAGTTACTGAACTTTAACAATGCAAATGTTATTAATATGGCTATACAGATTCCATTAGAATTAAAATGGAAACAAAACTGAGAACATCAATGTTGCTAAGGCTTTCTGCTTCTCCAGCAGTTAAACCAATTCCACTGGTGATTTCTTTTACAAAACAAATTTAATTGCAAGAAAGTATTGAAATTTAAAAGCTCATTTAAATGTTACTTTACACCATCATTTATACTGTGGCCAGACAATGTTGAAATAGAAAAACATTTTCTTTTTCTTAAGAGGGTCTTTTCCAAATACAGACCAATTTTCCAAAACACATCCCAGATGAGATATAGCTGCACACACAAGCACCAACAGGAATAATAAACAGAACATCAATATCAGGGGCTCCTCAAAGTCAACAGTTTCTCACATCAAAGCAAAAATGCAATGACAAAATCAACAGTTGGACCCCAAATCTGAGATCATGGATAATGGGATGGAAACCCACCAAGTCCATATAAATCAGTTCAGATCAACTAAAAATTCAACAGTCCCCGTATCACGAGCATACCCACAGTGGCAATCCAATGGTCCCTTCAGTATGAGCAGGCCATCAAAACCAATCCTACACTCTTCTCGGCAGGAGCAGAATGAGAAAGTCAAATAAGCACAAATCAGGGAGAAGAATGTATTTCACAATCTTATCTAACACAGAGAAAATCCAGCATCAAAATCACCTTCACTCAAAGCACCCAGTGCCAATGAACAGCAGAAAACCCAATCAGATCCTCCAGTTTCTGACCTCAAGGGAAATCCCTGGGCAGCTGCTAGATATAGAACTAAGGGTTCCAGAGAAACCCTGCGGTTGTCAAAAAATTGTACAGGAATGCTACAGGGACTGCATCCAAGAAAAACATGACTCTAGACTCTGATCTCCAAAATTGTTAACCTAAGTGCAGATACAAAATAATAGAGGCAACTGCCCCATCTGGCACCACAAAGGAGAAACAGGTCTCTCAGTGAGAATGTGATTTATTACAGGTGTGCCAGGAAATAATTGGGTCAATCTTACCTAAAGAGTTGAGAATGAAATTGAGAGCTAGGATTTTTATAGGCAAAAAAAAAAAGGAAAAGAGGAAAGGAGAAAAAAGAGAAAAGAGAAAAAAAGGGAAAAGGGAAAAGGAAAAAGGGAAAAGGGGAGGGGAGGAGAGGAGGGGGGAGGGGAAGGGAGGAGAGGAGAGGAGAGGGGTAGGTAAGAAGAAAAACAAGTTAAAAAAAAGCAAATGATGCCAGGGTCTTGAGGTGAGGACATGTGCAATTTTGCAGTCCTGCATTGTTTCAGCACCTTCAACCTGTCCTTGACTTCAGCAGCTAGTAAACCATTCTTTAGATATAGTTGTGCCAAATGCTTAAGGATATCAAGCTTTGTGTCTCTGAGAAAATTCAGATTTACTGGTTCGTAAAGTGCTCCTGACACCATTCTGTCTCCTTTTGCTTTTAAACTTTATCTTATTCCTGTAAGCACACTGAGAAGGCCTGGTAAATATCCTTCAGGGAAATAGGTGCAAAGACTAAACTTCTAAAATTAGGTTAATAGAAATCTAGCTTTATTAGTGTATTAGAATTTTCAGAGCTTCTTAAGTAAATATCTAGGAAAATATGCACTCAAACATTTAGAGAATATCTAAATTATCAACTTACAGTTGATTTATTTATTTATTTTTAGATTATTTATTTATTTTTAAAAATTACATTCAAAAAATATGAAGTCCCATTCAACCCCACCACCCCCGCCCCCCACTCCCCCCACAGCAACACTCTTTCCCATCATCGTGACACATCCACTGCAAGTTGATTTAATTTTAGTTTTTTTCTTTGTTTACTTGCTTTCCTAGTAAAATAATATGAAATTTGTAATAAGGACAATTTACACTGATTTTTATAACTAGATCAAATCTCCAAACTTTCTGAAATACATGAGGGAAAACAAGTGGCTCTACAATTCCTTGAATTCTGGCAGGAAACATCTTTTAAAACAGTGGCAACAAGTTGGGTCTTGATTTTCTGGGGTATGTTCAAAAAGCTTATTTTCCTGCCAGATACAAAAAAAGCATTTTATGTAGTCAAGCATTCAAATGACTTGTTGAGCCTCACTTAAGAGACCTCTCTTCATATTACTGCTAAAGTCTTCCTCTTCTTTGGTCTCCTAAATTTTGGCATAGCTATATCCAACTGCATATTCCTGACAACTTGTTTTTGGTTGTTGTTAGTAGTGGTGAGTGCATGTTGGTTGTTGTGGGGTAGAGGGTGAGGGGGATAAAGGGTCAAAGTAATAATTACAAGATAAAATCAGAAAATCAAAGCTTGACACATACTAGCCATTCATCTCTAATTTGACATGAAATTTAAAATATTTTATAATTAAAGTGTGGCACTGGTGGTAATCCCAATTAAATATTGCCGAGATAATTGACTAGTGTATTATGAGTTTCCTACCACATTTTAAAGGTTTTAGAGTGTGAGAACTTTCACTTCTGCCAACAGCCTCTTCATCACCTCAATTGTGATCCCCAGGTGTAATTTCACACTTTTAAAATGATCTCTCCACCAAAGATATTTGAAAGGCCATTGGATAGAAACAACATCTTGCAGTCATGCCAGTGCCATTACTTCATTTACTTACCTGAAGTAATTGGTATACCTTGCACTTCTATGACAGAGTATTTTCAACACAGGTTTACAATCAGTTCGTGGTAAGAAAGGCAAAGATATTTGTTAACATGTTTGGATAGAGAAAGGGGAAAAAAGAGATAGAAATGGAGCTTCTCCTATTATGTGCAGAAGAACAGCCAAAGATATTTTATTTGGAATCAGAAAATTTGTCTTTGAATCTCTTCTCCAACAGTTTCCAGAAAATGAATTTGGGTTATTTCAGAACCACTTTCAGTTGTTTTATTTTCAATTTTCAATTGGAATAATAGTATTTATACTGTATATCTATTATAAGGAAACACAAGAAAATAATGTCATCTGATGATGATATTTTATGGTGCATGTTATCTGAGAAATGCTCATTAATGTTGCCATTGTTTTAATCATAACTTCATTGAAGTACATTCTGAATTGTTCAATGGGTTGAGAAGGCAGAACACTTGATTCTTTATATCATCCCACCTCCTTACCAAAATAATATAAAACTACATTGACTTGTATATTACTTCGATATTTTTAAGGAACAATATTTGTTTTGGGTACTCATTCCATTTGACAAATGATATAATAATTCCATTTTTTATTTAATTCCTGTGGCCATAAACAGCTTCCTGTGAATTAAAAAGCTAAAATCATGCAGTATTTTTAAAATATATGACTATTTTTTAGTTGAATACACTTCTTTCTTGTCCACAAAGCATATCAATCAAATGAGTATGTATAGATTTTCTTTGGAAAGTAAATATAGTAAACATTTTGAATGGATTTTACAGAACAGGCCAAAATGGAAATTTTGAAGATTTGCAACGGGTTTAAATTCAAGAATGATTTGGATTAAAATTTGTTCAGAGAAAACAAGAGGGTAGAAAATCATTTTATAAGATCAGAAAATTACATGGAATGTACAGTAGAATTATTAATCAGCTATGTCCCCTGGGGAAAGCCATGGAGGAAGTATTTATTCACTCTTATGTTTAAGAGGACTGCACCTACATTTCTCCTAAAAGGTGTTTATTAAGTCCTACTGAAGCAAATTCCTTTTCTTTCCTATGAATATGAACAGGCAGTGTCACTCAGGTTTATTGCTCATCCATTTAACATACATTTATGTGGTGACAAACACACACAGTGCCATGTTCAGCTCTGTAGGAAATTGACTCATAAGAACACTCATATCACAAATTCTGAAAGGGCAGAAAGTGAACATAGCGATGCTACATCCTGAACTAAGTTCTTTTTCTTTTTCTGATTTCAACAGTTCCTGTCACCTGTGGAATTATCTCCACTCCTTGTCCCCTAAATTCAACTTGCAATAGCACTTTTCTTTTAGTATAGGATTTATGTCAAGTTATGGAAGATGGTATTTTATGAACAATACAGAGTAATGTATTGGTGAGCAAAATTAAGCATTTTCTTGAAGAAAATAAGAATGGAGTTAGGGGCACCAAAACTGAACTAGTTCTATAGAAAGAGACATGAGATTCTAAAAAAAGGTCTTAATAGAGTACACAAAGATACCAGGAAAAGAACAGGAATAGAACTGTAATTTGAATGCATACATCTGACTTCACTCTTTTATTTAAATCTTCTAATAATGACAGCAAATGTTAAGATCATTCTGCATCTTATGATTTTAATCATTACTGCTAATTCACACTTAGAAATGTTTCTAAGCAAAGAGAACATCCTTCATGCATTATTATCAAAAGCAAAGGCTAGGAATATATGTGAATCATATAGCTAGATGCTGGATTTTCTCTACTTTTCCACATTCTGTCACCAAGGTTTACCAGTGTATTAATGGTGTGGTTTTCTCTTCTCATCTGACAGTGAGAGAAATCTTGGGAGTTATCAGTGTAACACTAATCCCACTTTTACTTCTAAGAGAAAACACCCTGTGATTTTTTCTCTAGCCCTTGGTAACTTAGGAAACTTCTTATCTTCTTAGCCTAGCCATCCTTACTGACAGAACCCCCAAAAATATATGATGAATGAACTCATATGGTGTGTCTTTGTGAAAAAAAAAATTACATTCTGAGTCCTGACCTTTTAAATTTGATTTACTGAGTTTGAGAGAAGACTGTGAATCTATATTTTCAATAAGTGCTTCTAAATAATTATGTTATTAGACCACAGATTAACCTTGGAGACAAGCTTACATAGACAGGTGGAATATGTATTTGCCTACTTGGCTGGTTTGATAATGAACTATTTACTCCATTCTGGAGATTTGGATGAATGCCAAAAGTGCACTGCCTGCACACCCCCTATGACTTATACCATTATAATAGAAAGCTACGTTTGCAGTGGGTTTGCACCAAGTAATGGAACACCAGTTTTCACAAATCAAGAATGCAGCTGGGAGTATTAATAAAGTGTAGTATGTACAGATCACCTGGAAGGCACCTTATTAAACGAAGTTAGGTTTGCTAGCTTGACCCATGAGGAAGCATGGAACTTGTCCATAAAAGGGAGTTAGAGTAGGCTTGCTTTATTGTTTTTCCTTATGCTGGATATCTTTAAGGAGGGCTTAAGAAAGCAGGGCTTATTTTCTATATGGCTGATGAAGAAATGGGGAAATTTAATGACTATCAAGACTTTTAGCTAGGAAATGGGAGGAGTCAAGTGGCATTAAAGTTGTCCTTTGTAAAGAATCATGGCCATACATTAACCAAGAGAGAGCAATGTCAGAGGAATTGTTGAAATCAAGATTATCAAGCACCACGTCAGACCTAAAAAAAATTCCAGTTTGGGCAGTAATCTGTAGAAACTCTTCCAGGATATGCTGATATACCCAGAGATTGAGAATCACAGTCTTAGTCTAATCTCCAATAGTCAAAAACAGGCACAGAAAACTCCACCAACATAATATTAAGAATTGTCTTCCCCACTAGTTCTGGTGAATGGTTTCACTTTTCATTTGATATAAAAAAGAGACTATGTCTTCTCTAAGGTCTAGACTACAGAGATGACATAAGGCCTTGTGGAGAAATGTGGAAGACTTTCAAAGGCAACTAACTGTGTTACTATTATTCCATCTCATTGGATCATCAACTTTTTGAGGGGGAAGAAGGATAGAAAACATGATCCTATGTGATTTTGAGATACTTGATACAATAGTACTTTGAAAAGGAATATGGGGAGAATTTTTCTTTTCATTTCTTTAGGTCAAATCACCTCTACTCTTGAAAAACAACTCTCACTCTTAACTCTCTTCAACTTTCCATTCTTAAAATCAATCCTCTTTGTTCGTAACTTGGTGAAGATACTTTTTCAAGAGACTGTAAATTTGAAGAAAGTTTTATACCATCAGAATTATTTGTAATGGGCATGGAAAAGAACAATAATAAAATATACCTAAGTGGCTTGTAAATTATTTTGGATTGTTTGGAGTTGTGAAGTAGACATTCCTATATTTTTTCTCCAAAGCTCCCTCAGCAGTTCCAACTCCTATGCCTTGGATAATTTTCCAGATGCTTAATAGTTCAAATTACCCCTGTCGTCTTGTGAGATGTGAGTGTTTGGGCACCCACAATATTGTTCCAGACACATAATTACAATTTGTGATTTATGCTAAGAAAGGGATTGTGTTGGTAATTGAGCCTAAAAGGTAGGTCTCCTTAGAAATGGAGGGAAGAGGCTGAAACTGAATAGAAGTCAGCCAGGCACAGAAAATATGTACTGCAGAGAACTCCCTTGGATTATTTTAGTAATAGGTGAAATGTGTCATATTAGTGCAGTTTAATGTGAATTTCCTTTAAGAGGAATGAGCTTGAATATCTTTTCTCATATTTAGGGGTGTGGGAGCCAGGAGATCAGGATGTATCCATTTAAATGAAACACAGACTGAAGCACATAGCTGCCTGGCACAACCTGTGCACTCTCTAGTTAAATTGTAAAGGTCTACTGCAAACTTTAATCTTTTCAATGCTATATACTCCCTATCTATGAAAACATCACCAAACAATCCATTTGTGTGTGCCATGTACCTTTTGCAGAATGGATGGTATTGGGAATTCTCATACAATGAGTTACATAATATTCACTCCTCATCAGTAGAAATCATCCAGAGAAGAGCTACAAAAATAAGAAAACATCCAAAAACATGGTATATTGGAGTCAGAAACTGAACTGAGATATGTTTATAGGCATAACTGAGGACTATGAGGTGGAAATCTTTTTCACTTGCAAAGACCTGTGTAAATAGATTGAGTAGGAATGTGATCAGTGACAAGAGCCCATTTCCACCAAGAGGATCATCTTTAAAATAACAAAATCTGTGTATGTGATGAATAATGGGGTGGGGTCTTCTTGCCTGATGGACATCAGTCTAAGACTAAGAGATTTGTTCACAAAGTAGCACATACCACCAGGAAAAGTTCTCCTTCATTAACCTATTAATGTGGTGGAAATACAGCCCACAACCTTTTGATGCATCACGAGTGGAGTCCAAGAACCAACAGGATCAGCCTCACCTAGGACCTCTTCAGAAATTCAGACTTTAGGACCCCATCCCATACCTTCTGATTTGAAATCTATGTTTTACAGGATTGAGGTATGATTTGTTTGCACAGTAAAGCTTAGGAGTCAGTGGTCTAATGGACCAAGGAGTAAATAAGGCCATAATTGGTCAGAGGTAAAAGAGTTTAGAAGTGAGAAGAAGTTTTGAAAGTGGACAAAAGTTCTTAGACATTACAATCATTAAGAACCTTATAAAAGATAGATTGTCAGAGGTGGGGCAAGATGGTGTCTGAGTGAGTGTACCTTATTGTCTCTCCTGCAAAGAAGTGGCTGGGCAGCATTGGAAATTCTTCAGGACCAGGCTGTTTCGGGATTTTACAGGGCAGGAGGTGTGTGGACATCTCTCTGGTGGGATGGTGACAGAGAAGGTTCACGTAAGTGCCCTGGTTGCTAATATTGCATTATCTCCTAGTCTTTTCTTATCTTTTTTTTTTCTTTTCCCTCTTTTTCTTCTTATTTTATGTTATCTTAATAATACATTAAGTGCTGCAGGGAATACCTCACATTTGCTGGGTTTCGTCATCCTCCACTGCCTCATTTCTGTGTGAATTGATTTCTGCCACCTACACTATCCCTTTTCACCCACACCTTGATATCCTCCATCATCTACTGTCTCTCCTATATTCCACCTCCCTTTCTTTGGTCCCCAAATTGTCTACACATTTAATTTCTAATACTTTTGTTTTCTTTTCTGTCTTTTATCCACTGTTGATACTATTGTCTTTCTTTTCTCTTTCCCTCCCACATGAAAACACTGGCTTTTTAATTCATACTATATTCCTCTCATATTCAGTTGACCACCTCATTATAGGTACTCTACTTACTGCTATAACTCTACACAACTTACATGAGTCTAATACCAATCCTCCCATATCTCATATTGTTGCTCTGGTAACATTTATTACCAATACTACTTTACACATTTTCCTTTTTTGCACAATTGCCTTTCCCTGTCCCTAATATTTTCCTTCAAAGTGAACTCAGCCAGCAACAAGAAATTAGAATAAGAAGAACAAAGTGACAAAGAGAAGATATAACACTTACGCAAGAACAAGAGCTAATTAATCCCCAAGACTAGACAAAGAAACTAAGGACTGGTTAAATCTGTCAAGATAAAATGATGAACAAACAGCAACAAAAATCTATAAACCAAACCAGTAATCAGGAAAACATGGCTGAATCCAATGAATAAACTAAAAAATGAGACGGGGAGCAGAATTTCAGACAACTAATTAAAGATCTCAGGACATATATCAATGACAAAATTAATGAAGTAAGGGAAGAGTTTAACAATATGAAGAAAACATTTGGAGAGGAAATTGCAGACATATGCAAAAAGATAACAGATATGATGGGAATGAACAACACAGTTCAAGAAATCAAAAATAAACTTGCAGCAAATAGCAGCAGATTAGAAGAGGCAGAGGAGAGAATTAATGTTGTGGAAGACAGTACATCGGAAATCAAACAGATAATAGAATTGATTGATAAAAAGACAGAAAAAATCCAGCTAAGCTTAGTGACAGGAATGACAATGCAAAACGCACAAACATACATATTATAGGCATCCAAGAAGGAGAAGAGAAGGGAAAGGGGTCAGAAGGGGTGTTGCAGGAAATAATGGCTGAAAAATTCCCAAATCTACTGCGAGAGACAGATATACATACCCAAGAAGCACAACGTACCATAAACATCATAAACCCCAACAGGCCCACCCCAAGACATATACTTGTCAAATTATCTGATGTTCAAGACAAAGAGAAAATTCTAAAAGCAGCAAGAGAAAAGAAAACCATCACATACAAGGGAGGCTCCATAAGATTAAGTGCTGATTTCTCATCTGAAACCATGGAGGCAAGAAGGCAGTGGTATGATATGGTCAAGGTACTAAAAGAAAAAAAATTCCAACCATGAATACTCTACCCAGCTAAACTAGCATTCAAAAATGATGGAGAGTTCAAAATATTCACAGATAAACAGAAATTGAAAGAGTATGTCAACAGGAAACCTCCCCGTCAAGAAATATTAAAGTGAGTTCTGCAAGAAGAAAGGAAAAAACAGGACAGGCAGAGTTGGGGGAGAGTTCAAGATCAATAAAATAAGAAAAAAAAGAAGAAAGAAAAAACGAACAAAATATGACAAACACAAGTCCAATCAAAATATGGCGAACATAAATAATTCCATGAAAGGAATAACACGGAATGTCAAAGGATTAAACTCACCTATTAAAAAGATTCAGACTGAGACATTGGATAAGGAAATATGACCCACCTACATGCTGTCTACAAGACACACATCTTAGACCCAGAGATTCATGAAGGCTGAAAGTGAATTGTTGAAAAACAATCTTACCAGCAATCAATAACCAAAAAAAGTCAGGAGTAGCATATTAATATCAGTCAAAATAGACTTTAAATGTGAAACAATTGTGAGAGACAAAGAAGGAGACTACATATTAGTGAAAGGGACAATGTCTCAAGAAGAACGAACAATCATAAATATTTATGCTCCTAACAAGGGTGCCTCTAAATACGTGAGACAAACACCGGAAAAACTAAGTGAAAGAATACACGCATCTACAATTAGAGTGGGAGATATTAATACACCACTATCAATTCTGGACAGAACATCTCAAAAGAGAATCACTAAAGAAACAAAATATTTGAACAGTGTCTTAGAGAAGTTGCATCTAATAGACATATACACCCAAATACAGCAGGATATACATTTTTTTCAAGTGCACATAGACCATTCTTGAAGATAGACCATATGCCAGGCCACAAAGAAAGGCTTAATGAATTCAGAAAAATGGAAATCATACAAAATAATATCTCTGACCACAGTGGAGTGAAGCTGGAAATCTGCTAGGGCCAGAGGCCCCGATTTCACACCAAGATATGAAAATTAAACAGCACTCTCTTAGAAAAACAGCGGGTCAAAGAGGAAATCTCAAAAGAAATCAATAACTACCTTGAAACAAATGATAATGATAACACAACATACCAAAATTTATGGGACGCAGCAAAAGCAGTACTGAAAGGGACATTTATAGACATAAATTCATATATCAAAAAAGAAGAAAGAGCAAAAATTGAAGAACTAACTGCATATTTGGAGGAATTATTAAAAAACAACAAAGTAATATCACAGGAAGAAGAAAGAAAGAAATAACAAAGATAAGAGCAGAACTAAAGGAAATAGAAAATAAGAACGCACTTGAAAAGATAAACAAGACCAAGAGCTGCTTTTTTGAGAAGATCAATAAAATTGACAAACCTTTGGTGAGACTAACAAAGAAAAAAAGAGAGAAGATGCAAATACACAAAATAAGAAATGAGAAAGGAGATATCACCACTGACCCCACAGAAATAAAGACTATCATAACAGGATACTTTGAAAAACTATATTCCAACAAAAATGACAATTCAGAGGAAATGGACAATTTCCTAGAAACACATAAGCAGCCAACATTGACGAAAGAAGAAATTGATGATCTCAACAAACCAATCACAAGTAAAGAGATAGAATCAGTCATTAAAATCCTCCCAACTAAGAAGAGCCCAGGGCAGATGGCTTCACAGGTGAATTCTACAAAACATTCCAGAAAGGACTAACACCAATCATGCTGAAACTCTTCCAAAAATTCAAAAAGAAGGAACATTGCCTAACTCATTCTATGATGCCAACATTACCCTAGTACCAAAGCCAAACAAAGACACCACAAAAAAGGAAAATTACAGGGCAATATCTCTATTGAACCTAGACACAAAAATGCTTAACAAAATACTTGCTAATCGTATTCAACAACACATTGAACAAATGAAACATGACGACCAAGTGGGATTCATTCCAGGTATGCAAGGATGGTTCAACATAAGAAAATCAAGAGAGGGGAGGGGCAAGATGGTGGCTGCGTGAGCTTGCCTGGTAGTGTCTCTACAGGGGGCGGCTGGGCAGCGTTGAAGGCTCTTTGGGACCGCACTGTTTCGGGGACTTTTGCTGGTTGGAAGGTGTCTGGACGTCAATTCGGTGGGAAGGTAACAGAGAGGATACGTCTATAATATATAAACGGAGGTCCCAGCTGGGCGCGGGAAGTTCCCTCCTTGGGTGGGCGGAGCCGTGGTAGCGGGCGCTTCTGCAGCTCCGGAGCCGCGGCAGCCAGGGTTTTTGGGGTTTTTTTTTCCTTATTCTGGAGGCTTTGCGGTGCTGAGAAATTCGCGGATACTGGGCTGGCTGGTGAGGGATTGTTGGGACAAGACTCCTTTGCAGATCGATTTGGGGAGACAGACGGTGTTATGTGGTGAAGCGGGGGACATTTTAGTCGCCGGACAGGGGGTTAGAGCTTCCGCCTGGAGCCCCATCCCCACAGGTCCGGCTGCCGATCTGCAATGGAATTGGATTTTGGACAATAAGGGGACACAATTGGGAGACTGCTGTAGGGTGCAGTGAGGGAGGAGGACACGTCTGGAAGCTGATTGGGGAATATTTTGCGAAGTTTGCGATTTCGGATCTTAGAGGCTGTTTTCGGCGTTTCCAGCTGAAGCCCACCCCACCCGGCGGGGCTTGGGATCTGGGTCATTGAACTGGCCATGGTGTAGAGGTGCCCTCAAGTGGCCGTTGCATGGGAGCATAGGGAGGGAGCTGTCCCAAGGCTGATACCCTGAGGAGTTAGGTGAATTTCAGAGATCAGACATTCAATATAGAATTTGCGGATCTTCCCCCACGGGGCTGGCACCCAGCTGCGGGGATCCCTGAGGGCTGTGTTGCACTGCGGGGCTCCTAAGCTTTCTGTGGACCAGATTTGAGGTTGCCAGGTCTGGGTCCCCTGGACTCTGGCAGTCCACACCCGAGACTCACACCTCTTGAGTCTTCAGTTTCTCAGTCTTTACACCCCTTAATCCATCACGCCCTGGGGTCTACCTGGGGTCCTTGAGTGCCCTGGACCTTAACGTTTGCATTTTATCTTTATTGGTTCATATTGTTTTGTTTTTATTTTCACTTTATCTTATTTTTTACTCTTTTTGACGTCCTGATTGCTAATATTGCATTATCCCCTAGTCTTTTCTCCTAGCGTGTCCCCCAAAGTCCTTTTTTTTTTTATACAGTTATTTAGGGGTTTCTTTGCTTGTTGTTTTAGATAGTGTTGCAATTGTGACACGTGTATACCTGTATCTCTCTTCCCCCTATCTGTTCCCCACTGTTTGCCTATCCTTTTTCTTTCTTCCTTTCTTCTTGTCTTTCTTTTTTTCTTTATTATAATTAGTGGGGTTTTTTTCAATTTTCTCTTTCCCTCTTGTCCCTCATTTTCCACTTATTTTATTTTAATTCAAGTACACAATAAGTGCTACAGGGAACACCTCATATTTGCTGGGTTTTCCCATCCTCCACTGCCTCATTTCAGTGTGAACTGATTTAGGCTACCTACACTATCCCCCTTCCCCTGCATCTTGATATCCACTATCATCTACTGTCTCTCTTATATTCCACCCCCCACCTCCCATTCTTTGATCCACAAAGTGTCTAACTCTTAATTTCTAATACCTTTGTTCTGTTTTCTGTCTGTTATCCACTCTTGAAACTATTACCTTTCTTTTCTTTTTCCCTCTCTCATGAAAACAATAGCTTTGTAGTTCATACCATATTCTGCCTATATTCAGTCATCTACTCCATAAAAGGTACTCTACCTACAGCTATAACTCTATACAATCTACATTAATCTAACCTCCATCCTCCCAGATCTCATATTCTTGCTTGGTTAAAATACATTACTAATACTACTGTACACTTTTCCCTTGCTGACACAATTGCCTTTCCCCAAGACTAATACTTTCTTCTAAAGTAAACTTAACCAACAACAAGTAACTTGAATAAGAAGAAAAAAGTGACAAAGAGAAGATATATCACCTATGCAAAAATAACAACTAATTAACCTCCAAAAGCAGACAAAGAAGCTAAGGAACTGATTAAATTCGTCAAAATAAAGAGATGACCAGAAAGCAACAAAAATCTACAAACCAAACCAATAATCAGGAAAACATGAATGAATCCAATCAACAAACCAATAATCACGAAGGGGAGCAAAACTTGGCACAAGCAATGAAAGAACTCAGAACATTTATCACCGACAAATTTGATGCAGTAATGAAAGAGGTTAACAACATGAAGACATCACTTGGCGGGGAAATTGCAGACATACGCAAAAACATAACAGATATGATGGGAATGAACACCACAGTTCAAGAAATCAAAAATACACTTGCAGCAAATATCAGCAGACTAGAAGAGACAGAGCAGAGAATTAGTGATGTGGAAGACAGTACATCAGAAATCAAACAGATAGTAGAAGGGGTCAATAAGAAGATAGAAAAAATCCAATTAGGATTTAGGGACCTGAATGACAATGCAAAACGCTCAAACATACGTATTATAGGCATTCCAGAAGGTGAAGAGAAGGGAAAGAGGTCAGAAGGAGTGTTGCAGGAAATAATGGCTGAAAACTTCCCAAATCTACTGAAAGAAACAGATGTACATATCCAAGAAACACAGCGCACTCCACAAGTCATAAACCCCAACAGGCCCACCCCAAGACATATACTTATCAAATTATCCAAGGCTCAAGACAAAGAGAAAATCCTAAAAGCAGCAAGAGAAAAGAAAACCATCACATACAAGGGAAGGTCAATTAGATTAAGTGCTGATTTCTCTTCTGAAACCATGGAGGCAAGAAGACAGTGGTATGATATAGTCAAGGTACTAAAGGAAAAAAACTTCCAACCAAGAATACTTTATCCAGCTAAACTAGCATTCAAACATGATGGAGAGTTCAAAATATTCACAGACAAACAGAAACTGAAAGAGTATACCAACAAGAAACCTCCCCTTCAAGAAATTCTAAAGGGAGTTCTGCAGGAAGAAAGGAAAAAACAGGAAAGGCAAAGTTGGAGGAGAGTATAAGACCAACAACAACAACAAAAAAGACAAAAAAATATATACAAACAAAATATGACAAACACAAATCCAATCAAAATATGGCTAACACAAATAATTCCTTGATAGTAATAACACTGAATGTCAATGGATTAAACTCACCTATCAAAAGATTCAGACTGGGACATTGGATAAGGAAATATGACCCATATATATGCTGTCTACAAGAGACACATCTTAGACCCAGATACGCATGGAGACTGAAAGTGAATGGCTGGAAAACAATCATACAAGCTAACAATAACCAAAAAAAGGCAGGAGTAGCTATATTAATATCAGACAAAATAGACTTTAAGTGCGAAACAGTTGTGAAAGACAAAGAAGGATACTACATTTTAGTGAAAGGGAAAATATGTCAAGAAGATCGAACAATCATAAATATCTATGCCCCTAACAAGGGTGCCTCTAAATACGTCAGGCAAACGCTGGAAAAACTAAGTGAAAGAATAGATACATCTACAATTATAGTGGGGATTTTAATACACCACTATCAACTTTGGACAGAACATCTCAAAAGAGAATCACCAAAGAAACAAAACATCTGAATAGTATATTAGAGGAGCTCGATCTAATAGACATATATAGATCGCTACACCCAAACACAGCAGGATATACATTTTTCTCAAGCGCACATGGATCATTCTCCAAGATAGATCATATGCTAGGCCACAAAGAAAGGCTGAACGAATTCAGAAAGATTGAAATCATACAAAACATTATCTCTGACCACAGTGGAGTCAAGCTGGAGATTTGCAAGGGACAGAAGCCCAGATTTCACACCACGATTTGGAAATTACACAGCACACTTTTAGAAAAACAGTGGGTCAAAGAGGAAATCTCAAAAGAAATCAATGACTACCTTGAAACAAATGATAATGATAACACAACATACCAAAATTTATGGGATGCAGCAAAAGCAGTACTGAGAGGGAAGTTTATAGCCATAAATTCATATATCAAAAAAGAAGAAAGAGCAAAAATTGAAGAACTAACTGCACATTTGAAGGAATTAGAAAAACAACAACAAAATAATCCAACAGGAAGAAGAAGGAAGGAAATAACAAAGATAAGAGAAGAACTAAATGAAATAGAAAATAAGAAAGCACTTGAACAGATAAACAAGACCAAGAGCTGGTTTTTTGAGAAGATTAACAAAATTGACAAACCTTTAGCAACACTAACAAAGAAAAAAAGAGAGAAGATGCAAATACACAAAATAAGAAATGAGAAAGGAGATATCACCACTGACCCCACAGAAATAAAGACTATCATAAGAGGATATTTTGAAAAACTATATTCCAACAAAAATGACAATCTAGAAGAAATGGACAAATTCCTAGAAACACATAAGCAGCCCATATTGACAAAAGAAGAAATTGATGATCTTAACAAACCAATCACAAGCAGAGAGATAGAATCAGTTATCAAAAATCTCCCAACTAAGAAGAGCCCAGGGCCAGATGGCTTCACAGGTGAATTCTACAAAACATTCCGGAAAGAACTGACACCAATCCTGCTGAAACTATTCCAAAACATCAAAACGGAAAGAACATTACCCAACTCCTTCTATGATGCCAACATTACCCTAATACCAAAGCCAAACAAAGACATCACAAGAAAGGAAAATTACAGACCAATTTCTCTAATGAACCTAGACGCAAAAATACTTAACAAAATACTTGCTAATCGTATTCAACAACACATTAAACGTATTATACACCACGACCAAGTGGGAATCATCCCAGGTATGCAAGGATGGTTCAACATAAGAAAATCAATCAACGTAATACACCATATAAACAGACTGAAGGAAAAAAATCACATGATTATATCTATTGATGCAGAAAAAGCATTTGACAAAATACAGCACCCTTTCTTGATAAAAACACTCCAAAAGATTGGAATACAAGGGAATTTTTTGAACATGATAAAGAGTATATATGAAAAACCTAAAGCCAATATTGTTTACAATGGAGAAATCCTAGACTCCTTCCCTCTAAACTCAGGAACAAGACAAGGATGCCCACTGTCTCCGCTCCTATTTAACATTGTCTTAGAAGTACTTGCACGAGCACTGAGGCAAGAACCAGAAATAAAAGGCATTCAAATTGGAAAGGAAGAAGTCAAAATTTCATTATTTGCAGATGACATGATCCTATACATAGAAAACTCTGAGAGATCCAGAACGAATTTTCTAGAACTCATAAGCTAGTTTAGTAAAGTCCCAGGTTATAAGATCAATGCGCAAAAATCAGTAGCATTTCTGTACACCAATAATGAGCAAGATCAGGAGGAAATCAAGAAACAAATACCATTCACAATAGTAAATAAAAAAATCAAATACTTAGGAATAAATTTAACTAAAGAGGTAAAGAACTTATACAACGAGAATTATACAAGGTTGTACAAGGAAATCAAAGAAGACCTAAATAAATGGAAGACTATTCCTTGTTCATGGATAGGAAGACTGAACATTATTAAGATGTCTATCCTACCAAAACTGATCTACACATTCAATGCAATCCCAATAAAAATCAACGCATCCTTCTTTAAGGAACTAGAAAAACTAACTATGAAATTTATTTGGAAAGGAAAGAGACCCCGAATAGCCAAAGACATACTGAAAAAGAAAAACGAAATTGGAGGAATCACACTACCTGACTTCAAAACATACTATAAAGCTACGGTGGTGAAAACAGCATGGTATTGGCATAAGGAGAGACACATAGACCAATGGAATCGAATTGAAAGCTCTGATATAGAACCTCACATATACAGCCACATAATATTCGATAAAGCCACCAAACCCTCTCAACTGGGAGAGAGTGGCCTATTCAACAAATGGTATCTGGAGAACTGGATAGCCATATGTAGAAGAATGAAAGAGGATTACCATCTCACACCTTATACAAAGATCAACTCAAGATGGATCAAAGACCTAAATATAAGAGCCAAGACCATAAAAACCTTAGAAAGCAGTGTAGGGAAACATCTACAGGACCTTGTAATAGGAAATGGATTTATGAATATCTCACCAAAAGCACAAGCAGCAAAAGAACTAATAGATAAATGGGACTTCCTCAAAATTAAAGCCTTCTGCACCTCAAAGGAGTTTGTCAAGAAAGTAAAAAGGGAGCCCACACAGTGGGAGAAAATATTTGGCAATCATATATCTGATAAGAAACTTATAACTTGCATATATAAAGAACTCCTATATCTTGAAAATAAAAAGATAAACAACCCATTTAAAAATTGGAAAAAGACTTAAACAGACACTTCTCCTAAGAAGAAATACAAATGGCAAGAAAGCACATGAAAAAATGTTCCAAATCTCTAGCTATCAGGGAAATGCAAATCAAAACTACAATGAGATACCATCTTACACCCATAAGATTGGCAGCTATGAAAAAAACAGAAGAATACAAGTGCTGGAGAGGATGTGAAGGAAGGGGAACACTCATCCACTGCTGGTGGGAATGCAGAAGGATCCAACCATTCTGGAGGACAGTATGGCGGTTTCTCAAAAAACTAGCCATAGATTTGCCATATGACCCAGCAATACCACTGCTGGGTATATACCCAGCAGAACTGAAAACAAGGACACAAACCGATATATGTACACCAATGTTCATAGCAGCATTGTTCACTATTGCCAAAAGTTGGAATCAACCCTAATGCCCATCAACAGATGAGTTGATCAATAAAATGTGGTATATACACACAATGGAATACTACTCGGCTGTAAGAACAAACACACTACAAACACATGTGATAACATGGATGAATCTTGAGAACCTTATGTTGAGTGAAGCAACCCAGACATTGAAGGACAAATACTACATGACCTCAATGATATGAAATAAACAAGCTGCCCTAGATAGCAAGAGACTGAACGATAGGCTTAGAGGAAATCGGAGAATAGAGGAAGGATATGAGCCGATGTCTGCAGGGGTGGAATTTAAGACGAGATGGTGGTAAGTATGAACACAAAGAAGAGATAAAATGGGGGCAAGGGGTTGCCTTTGGTTGGGGCTTTAGGGGTTTGAGGGTGGCTGGGGAGGGACGGTTGGGTAACGTTGCTCAAAAGTGGGGGGAGGGAGGGGTAGCATACGAACTCAGGAGAGGGACAGGAGGTGGTGGAGAGTAAAATGCCGAGAAAATCATAACAAAATATAATAAAGAGGGTTACCTGTTTAGAATGCTCGGAGGGGAGGGTCTGATGCAGGACGGGCTCCTGGGGAATGTCTAAATGCTCATTCTGCCAGAGTGGGTGACACCATGGGGTAGAAGCCCAAGTAGTGAGAGTGGGGGTGGACCCACATCCTGGGGAGGACTAATGCCACCAAATAGAGGGAACTCTATCCCTCGAGAGAAAGGGTGGCTCCCGGGGCATTGGGGCAGTTGAGCAAGTTAGGCCCTGAACACTATTCCATCTATCTCTGGAAGTGGCTCCTCAGGAAACGGAGGTTGGCTGTCACTGTGGGCACCAAGGTGGAAGGGAAAATGGACGTTAAATGTGTGGAACCAAAGTAAATGGGGGGCAAGAGAGGAATTTCTTGAGAGTACACAAGGATGGATATAAAACATGTAATATTACACCATAACATATAGGAGATGACAGACTGATAATGTAAACCATAATGTAAAACATAGGATAACTAAAAATGTAAAGAACTGTGTATCCTAAAGTATGCACCATAATGTAAGCACAGATATTACCTTGTTAGAAAGCTAATATCTCAGACTCTGTACATCACCTTAAGTAAATATGATGTGAATAGGGTGTAAGAGTATCGCTGTGGAAGGAAAAAGGTTTTGTGGTGGATGTATGGGAATGCTGTATATTATATATATGCATTGCTGTGGTCTAGGACTCCTATGAAGAAATGCTGAATAATTAGGGGGGGAAAAAAAAAAAAGGATAGGATGTGGAATTTTTTCAAGTCAACATTCTTTATCTAAGTTCTTTATCTAACTTTATCCAAGTTCTTTATCTATCCTTTAAACCCATCGCTATATGCCATTCTCTAGTAAGGGACCATGACATTATATTGGGCCTCAAATTTCGGGGAGTTCTGGATCACAGAGTGTTTCAACAATGGCCATGGAGGGATACTGGTATGGGATACCAATGACAGGTGATATATGGCTGACAGGGAGCTGTACAGAACATATGTCCAGGGTGCATGGTAATGATTCGATATACTCATAGTGGCAACAATTAAAAACCACAGCAGGGGGGGGTACTGGGTTCCTGGCCGGTGGTGCTCTGTCGTGGTCCCTAGGGGAGCAGCGACAGTCTCCCAGGTACAGCAGCAGGGACCGGGAGGGAGTGAGGGTTCAACAGTGAGCCCCTGATGCTAATGACTATGCTTGTTAGCTGATAAACCTAAAATAAGAACAAGGCCTAGAGCAACATTGTGCCTGGGAATTTCCTCCTGTCAGCCTTCATGTTACTCAAATGTGGCCAGTCTCGAAGCCAAACTCAGCATGTAAATGCAATGCCTTCCCTCCAGCATGGGACATGACACCCGGGGATGAGCCTCCCTGGCAACGAGCACCACTATCAAATACCAACTGATGAAACAACTGGAAAAGGACCTTATACGGAAGAATCAATGCGGATCAGCAGAATATCCATGTCTACATAAAATAACATGACTTTAAAATGCTGTTTGACCTAAAGTAAGGGGGAAATGGAAAGGAGAAATGAGTTTATATGGCTACGAGTTTCTAAAAAAGAGTCTGGAGGCTGGGAGAAGGATTGCCCTCATGCACAACTGAGCAGAGTCAGAGAGACAGATAAAGCAGATACAACCCCCAGATATTGGATCCTTTGAAGGCTAAAGAGACCCATGAGAGTTATGGTCATGGCCGATGGGGTTGACTACCAGGGCAGATGGCCCCTCTTTGGAAATGGTGTTTATGTGTGATGAATCTGGACTCAGATGGGATCTCCCTTCATAAGACTTTCATGCTAATGTGCTGGAGGTGCAGTTAATGTTGGGGTTTAAGATATATTTAGGGGATTTGAATCTCTGGACCGACAATGTGATAGCCAGGTCCTGAGCCTCAACAGACTCCAGCACCTACAATCTGATTTATTGGACTTACCACACTCAGCTAAGATGGAGTTGAAGAAGGACAATCACCACACCATGGAGCCTAGAGTGATTACAACTGAAAATGGGAGGATTGCATCCAGCATCCATGTGGAATCTGAGCCTCCTCATGACATAGAGGTGCAATGGACACAACCAATCCAATGTCCACATAGAAGAGGTGGCATTGGATTGGGAAAAGTGGACATGGTGGACGATGGGTATGGGGAAGTGCAGGAAGAGATGAGAGGTGGAGGCGTCTAAGGGACATGGAGCTGCCCTGGATGGTGCCTCAGAGGTAATCACCGGACAGTGTAAATCCTCACAGGGCCCACTGGATGGAATGGAGAAGAGTATGGGCCATGATGTGAACCATTGTCTATGAGGTGCAGAGGTGCCCAAAGATGTACTTACCAAGTCCGATGGATATGTCATGATGATGGGAACGAGTGTTGTTGGGGGGGGAGGGGGGGGTGGGGGGGGTGGGGATGAATGGGACCTCACATATATATTTTTAATGTAATATTATTACAAAGTCAATAAAAAAAAGAAATTAAAAAAAAATAAGAAAATCAATGAATGTAATACACCATATAAACTGATTGAAGGACAGAAATCACATGATTATATCTATAGATGCAGAAAAAGCTTTAGACAAAATACAGCACCCTTTCTTTATAAAGACACTCCAAAAGATCGGAATACAAGGAAATTTTTTTAACATGATAAAGAGTATATATGAAAAACCTACAGCCAACATTGTTTATAATGGAGAAATCCTAAAATCCTTCCCTCTAAAGTCAGGAACAAGACAAGGATGCCCACTGTCTCCTCTTCTATTTAACAGTGTCTTAGAAGTACTTGCTTGAGCACTGAGGCAAGAACCAGATATAAAAGGCATTCAAATTGGAAAGGAAGAAGTCAAAATTTCATTATTTGCAGATGACATGATCCTATACATAGAAAACCCTGAGAGGTCTACAACAAAGCTTCTAGAACTCATAAATGAGTTCAGTAAAGTCACAGGTTATAAGATCAATGCGCAAAAATCAGTAGCATTTCTGTACACCAATAATGAGCAAGCTCAGGAGGAAATCAAGAAACAAATACCATTTACAATAGTAAATTAAAAAATCAAATATTTAGGAATAAATTTAACTAAAGATGTAAAAAACTTATACACTATAAACTTCACAAGACTGTTCAAGGAAATCAAAGAAGACCTAAATAAAGGAAGAATATTCCCTGTTCATGGATAGGAAGGCTAAATATTATTAAGATGTCTATCCTACCAAAACTGATCTACACATTCAATGCAATCCCAATAAAAATCAATACAGCCTTCCTTAAGGAACTGAAAAAACTAACTATGAAATTTATTTGGAAAGGAAAGAGGCCCCGAATAGCCAAAGACATTTTGAGAAAGAAAAATGAAATTGGAGGAATCACACTACCTGACTTCAACACATACCACAAATCTACAGTAGTGAAAACAGCATGGTATTGGCATAAGGAGAGACACACAGACCAATGGAATTGAATCGAATGTTCTGATGTAGAACCTCATATATATAGCCGTATAATATTCGCTAAAGCCACCAAACCCTCTCAACTGGGAGAGAATGGCTTATTTAACAAATGGTGCCTGGAGAACTAGATATCCATATGTAGAAGAATGAAAGAGGATTACCATCTCACACCTTATACAAAGATCAACTCTAGATGGATCAAAGACCTAAATATAAGAGCCAAGACCATAAAGACTTTGGGAAGCAGTGTAAGGAAACATCTACAAGACCTTGTAATTGGAAACGTCTTCATGAACATCATACCAAAAGAACGAGCAGCAAAAGAACAAATAGATAAATGGGACTTCCTCAAAATTAAAGCCTTCTGCTCCTCAAAGGAGTTTGTCAAGAAAGTAAAAAGGGTGCCCACACAATGGGAGAAAATATTTGGCAAGCGTATATCCGATAAGAGACTTATAACTTGCAAATATAAAGAACTCCTATATCTTGAAATTAAAAGATAAACAACCCATTTAAAAAATGGGAAAAAGATCTAAACAGACACTTCTCCAAAGAAGAAATACAAATGGCTAAAAAGCGCATGAAAAATGCTCCAAATATTTAGCTATCAGGGAAATGCAAATCAAAACTACAATGAGATACCATCTTACTCCCATAAGATTGGCAGCTTTGAAAAAAACAGAAGAATCCAAATGCTGGAGAGAATGTGAAGAAATGGGAACAGTCATCCACTGCTGGTGTGAATGCAGAAGGATCCAACCATTCTGGAGGACAGTATGGCGGTTTCTCAAAAAACTAACCATAGATTTGCCATATGACCCAGCAATTCCACTGCTGGGTATATACCCAGCAGAGCTGGAAAAAAGGACACAAACCAATATATGCACACCAATGTTCATAGCAGCATTGTTCAGTATTGCCAAAAGTTGGAATCAACCCAAATGCCCTTGAACAGATGAGTGGATCAATAAAATGTGATATATACATACAATGGAATACTATTCGGCTTTCAGAACAAATACACTACAAACATACATGATAACATGGATAAATCTTGAGAACCTTATGTTGATTGAAGCAACCCAGGCATTGAAGGACAAATACTACATGACCTCAATGATATGAAATAAGTAAACCAATCTGCCTCAGAGAGCTAGAGACTGGAAGATAGGCTTACAGGAAATCGGGGGGTAGAGGAAGGATATAAACTGACATCTACATAGGGGAAATCTATGATAAGCTGGCAGTAAGTATGTGTACAAGGAAGGGATAAAATGGGGGCATAGTGTTACCTTTGAGTGGGTCTTTGTGGCCTTGAGGGTGGCTAGGGATGGACAAATGGGTAATATTGCCCAAGAAATTGGGGGAATATTAACATAGGAGAATATCAAGTGTTGGTTGAGAGTATAATGCTGAGGAAACCTTTTAAAATATAATAAGGAAAGTTACCTGTTTAAGATACTTAAAGGGGATAATCTGATTTAAAGCAGACTTCTAGGGAATATGTGAATGCTCATTTTGCCAGAGTGGGTTATACCATCAGGTAGAGACCCATATAATGAGAGTGAAGGTATACCCACATCCTGGGGAGGACTAATGCCATCAAATAGAGGGAACTGTATCTCTCAAGAGAAATGGTGGCTCCCAGGGCATTAGGGCAGTTGATCATGTCAAGCCCTCAACACTGGTGCAAGTATCTCTGAACATGGCCCTCAAGAAATGAAGATTGACTGTCATTGTGGGCCCCAAGGAGGGGGGGGGGATAGATATTGAATAGATGGAACCAACGTAACAGTGAGGGCAATAGAAGTGTTTCACAAGTGTACACGAGGATGGATATAAAACATGTAATATGATACCAAAAAACATATAGGGGCTGACAGACTAATAATGTAAATCATAATGTAAAACATAGGATATTAAACATTTTAAAAATTGTATAGCCTAAAGTATAAACCACAATGTAAACAAAAATGTTACCTTGTTTGAAAGCTATTGTCTCAATATCTGTATATCAGTTTCAGTAAATATGGTATGAATATGTTAAAAGATTATTGCTGTGGAAGGGAAAAGATTTTATATTGGATATGTGGGAGTACTGTACATTGTATATATGAATTACTGTAATCTAGGGCTCCTGTGAAGAGAAGCACAATAATTAGGAAAAAGAAAAAGAAAAAGATAGGCTGTAGAATTTTCCAAATCAATATGTATCCTGTATCTAACCTTTAAACTCATCGCTATATTCCATTTTACTATTAGGGGAACCTGGCATTATATTGGGTTTCACTTTTCAGGAAGTTTTGGATCACAGAGTGGTTCAACAATGGCAGCAGAGGAATACTGGTATGGGATGTTATTGACAGGGAACATAGGGTTGACAGGGAGTTATACAGGGCATGTGTCTGGGGTGCATGGAAATGTTTGGATATACTCATAGTGGAAACAATTAAAAACAACAACTGGGGGAGTGTTGGGTTCCTGGCCGGTCGGGGGGGCTCTTCCTTGGTCCCTAGGGGAGTAGCAGCAGTCCCCTGGGTGCAACAACAAAGACCAGGAAGGAAGGAGGGTCCAACAGCGAGTCCCTGATACTAATGACTATGCTTGTGAGCCTGCACACCTGAAATAAGAACATGGCCTAGAGCAGCACTGTGCCTAAGGGTTCCCTCCTGACAGCCTCCGTGTTACTCAAATGTGGCCAGTCTCAAAGCCAAACTCAGCATATAAATGCACTGCCTTTCCCCCAGCATGGGACATGACACCCGGGGATGAGCCTGCCTGGCACAGAGGGATCACTACCAAGTACCAGCTGATCATGTAACTAGAAAATGACCTTTAATTAAAGGTTCAACGTGGACCAGCAGAATATCCCTGTCTACATATAATAACAGGAGTTAAAAATGCTGTTTGACCTAAATTAAGGGGGAAATGGAAAGGACAAACGAGTTTATATGGCTATGAGTCTCTAAAAAAGAGTCTGGAGTTTGTCAGAAGGATTGCCCTTATGCACACCTGAGCAAAGTCTCAGTGACAGATAAAGTAGATACAACCCCAGGTATTGGTTCTTTTGAGGGCTAAAGAGACCCACAGGTTTTATGGTCATGGCAGATGGAGTTCACTGCCATGTCACTTGGCCCTTCTTTGGAGTTGGTTTCTCTGCGTGATGGAGCTGGACTCAGATGTGATCTCTTTTCACAAGCCTTCCCTGTTACTTTACTGGAATTGTAGTTGATGCTGGGGTTTAAGATCGATCTAGGGGATCTGAATCCCTGGACTGACAATATGATAGCCAGGCCCTGAGCCTCAACAGACTTCAAGCTCCTACACTCTGGTTTATTGGACTTATCCCACTCAGCTAACATGGAGTTGAAGAATGTCAACCACCACACCACAGAGCCAAGAGTGCCTACAACTGAAAGCAGGAGGATTACATCCAGTATCCATATGGACTGTAAGCCCCCTCTTGACATAGATGTGGAATGGACACAAACAAGCCAAGGTCCACAGGAAAGAGGAATACAGTAAGGATCAGAGTGGACTTACTGATATTCTATTCATGAACTATTGTGGTTAGTAATTGAGAAAATGTGGCATTCCTGTGGAAAAAGTGGCCATGGTGGTTGCTGGGTGCAGGGAATGGGAGGAAGAGATGAAATGTGGAGGCATTTTTGGGACTTGAAGTTGTCCTGGGTGGTGTTGCAGGGACAATTACCGGACATTGTAGATCCTCCCACAGTCCACTGGATGGAACATGGGAGAGTATGGGCTATGATGTGGACCATTGACCATGATGTGCAGCAATGCCCAGAGATGTACTCACCAAATGCAATGGATGTGTCGTGATGATGGGGGAGAGTGTGGCTGTGGAGGGAATGGTGGGGTGGGGGTGGTGAGAGTGAATGGGGACCTCATATTTTTTAAATGTAATATTTTTAAAAAATGAATAAAAAAATAAAAAATTTAAGAAAATTAAAAATAAATAAATAAAAATAAAAAAAATAAATTGTAAAAGTAAATAAAGTTGATTTCAGTGATGAAGAAGCCTTTAATTATACCAAAGGCAACTGAATGTACACTTTGTATGTATTGTACACTGTGTGATTATTATTTAATAAAATTGTTTTTTAAAATATCATACAATGAATGTCACCATCTAGGTAGCCATAAGTACTTGCAATGGCATGGAGGTTTGTGCAGTAGCAATTTATGGCTGCAAATCAGAACACTCCATTAACAGAGGTATGATAGCCAAAATGTCAACCTCCTGTTTTTAGTCATATCTGATCAAGAATATTTATTAGAAATTAATGAATACAGGTCTATGTGATTAACCAAATACCATTAATTGAACACTCTGGGTGGATTGTATGCTTTATTAAGCTGTATCAATAAATTTGATTTTTTTAAGAAAAGAATATAGATTAGAGATTTGAACATACAAGAGATAAATTACTGACTGATAGAGGAAATACCTAGGTTGTATTTTGTCACCTCTTTAAATTTTATGACAGTTTTGAACAAAAGCAGATATTCTATTCAGAGGAAATCAAGAAGTGATATTCATAGGCAGCATTGGTAGAATTCAAGCAGGAACAGGAGGTGATCCAATGAAATTATTCAGAAAATGCAACCCATTCCTGAACAACACTGAAAAACTCCTTAAACATGTACATGAATCATGCATACTTCAAGGAGAACTCTTTCCTTATCAAAAATAAAATCTTGCTCTATAAAACAATGTGTGCTTTAAAATTTTACTTCTTCATTTTTGAGGTCATCTTGACTCTAGGCAGGTCTATATGCACCTACTGAACAAAGAAAGGAAATATGTAGCTCTGAAGGTTTAGGAGCTGCTAAAACTGGCCTTTCAGCTGCTGCAAGACAAATGACACTTTGCAGACTTTCCTCCCAAAGCATTTTTTTCAGAGCCTTCTTTATATCTTTATTCCTCAGACTATAGATGAAGGGGTTCAGCATGGGTGTGACCATAGTGTACATGACCGCGGCTGGTGCACCTGAATGTGTGTTGTTTGAAGCAGCAGGACTGAGGTACACCCCTATGGTCGTGAAATAAAATAAGGAGACTACTGAGAGGTGAGATGCACAGGTTGAAAATGCTTTATATTTCCCCTGAGCTGACGAGATTGCAAATACAGAGGAAACAATCTTATAGTAGGAGAAAAGGATTCCAGCAAGGGGACCCCCGGCCAGCACTCCAGCTATTAAATACATTACTAAGTAATTGAGAAAAGTGTCAGAACAGGCAAGTTGGACCATCTGACGAAGTTCACAGAAAAAGTTTGGGATTTCTACACTTGAACAAAAGGACAGTTGTGACACCAATAAACTCTGTAAACAGGATTCCATAACACTCATGGTCCAGGACCCCAGAGCCATCAGGACACAGATCTGGGGTTTCATAGAGACTGTATAGTGAAGGGGGTGGCAGATGGCCACAAAGCGGTCATAGGCCATCACGGCCAGGAGGCAGTCATCCAACCCTCCAAAGAGCAAGAAAAAATACATCTGGGTGAGGCAGCCTGCATAGGTTATGACTCTACTCTGTGCCTGGATGTTCACCAGCATCTTTGGGACAGTAGTGGAGGATAAACCAATATCACAAAGGGACAAGATTGAGAGGAAGAAGTACATGGGTGTGTGGAGGTGACAGTCAATGATGACGGCCAGGATGATGACCAGGTTCCCAAAAATGGTGACCAGGTACATGGACAGGAACAACCCAAAGAGGAGGGGTTGCACTTCTGGAACTTCTGTAAATCCCAGGAGAAGAAATTCTGAAATTTGCGTTTCATTTCCAGGTCCCATGTGCCTGATGAGACTAAGAAGAAACAAAAAGGAACATGGATAGTTTCACAAAGCAAGTAGCACTATCCAAACAGAAATGTTACATTGCCTATTTCAGTGATAAATTTAATATTATATTATTTATATAGATCTTATCCCTTTAGGGTATTTGTAGTGCCACCTCTGACTAGGAATTCCATCCCCCAAACTCAGCCCTTTACCAAGAATTCATGAACACTATGGATTTCATGAGATATTCATTCATTTGTGGAATATGTATTGAGTTGTGACTAAGAGGCAAGTAGAGTTGTGGCAATGAGTTTACAATGCTGTAACTCAAAAGTCCCAACCATCAGCACATATAGAATACATGCAATTAAAACACAATCATATTACAAAGGGGATGATTTCACATGCTTTAAGGAAAAGAAAGCAGGTAAAAAAAGTGAAATGATGGAGCTTTTTTTCACTTGGTGTTCAGAAAAGTCCCATATATGATGTGAAATTCAAAGAGGCACCTAAAGGAAAAGAAGGCAGTAGCCATGAGGATGTAAGGGGAAATTTGTGCCCAGTGGGATAACTTCTAGGAAAAAGACCCTAAAAATGACTTTTTTCCAGTGTTCAGAGTGAACAAGGAGGGCAGTGTGGCAGGGAAATGATTAAGAGGATAGTGAATAGAGATGATTTCAGAGGAAGTTTAAGAACAAGGCAGCCTTGTTGCTGCTGAATCTTCAAATTCAGGGAGGTCTTCATCCATATTCTGAACCTCTCACTATTCATTAATTTGGATGCAAAGCTATCCCACCAAATGGAATGGAACAAGTCCTATTGGCATTTTTAGAATAGCCTCCAGGCTCTGTACTATAGAAGACACCTATTGTAATATATGAGCTTAGATACCACTGCTCTAAGGACTGCTCACATCACACATCACATCCCATACACACTTCACACACACACACACACACATAATGCACACCTTAGCATCATTGGGAGGGAGTTACAACATGCTCTTCTCATACTCAGCCACACAGATAACCCAGGAGTAAATAAAATGCAAGCTGACAACATCAGTTTTTCCATTCTCCAAGTATTTAGAAATGGTGCTCTGAAATTCTAGCTGACAAGCCTCCCATGCTCATGTAAACACAGAGCTCCCTTTTGTTATGATGACTTTATTCCCTTTATTTAAAGGAACATATGCTGGGGGGGGAGAGGTGGGGTGGGGGGGTGGGGTTGAATGGGACCTCACATATATATTTTTAAAGTAATATTATTACAAAGACAATAAAATAAATAAATAAATAAATAAATAAAATAAAGGAACATAAAATATCTGCTCAGTAATAAGACAGGAAGGAATTAAATAGACTTGAAAGATAAAAACTCAAGCATCACATGAGAAATTGTGATGAAGAAATCCTTTCTTGCTTCTGATGGCAATCCAATTCCAGTTTTATCACCCTTGAAGCCAAGAAAAACTAAAAAAAGAACAAAAAGAAATTCACAAAAAAGACAAAGGCAGTGATATCTTTTTACAATGACAAGACACTTAATAGAATGGTTGCTTCAAGCATAAAATGACCTATGGGAATAAACAAATGTTTCACAACTGAAAATATATAACTAGTACAACAATGTTGGGAATTTTTATATGGTGCATTTGATGTCTTTTTAAATTTTATTAAGGGCAAAATTTTTGGAATCAGATGTCTTATTTTGAATCTTAGACTCTCAATTGTCATTCTTTCTGCATCTCTCAGAGCCTATTCAACAGCCTTATTTCAGTTCCATTGTTGCTTTTCCAGCAAGAGCAGACTGAAAATTGCTCCAGATTATGTAAAGAATAAAAGCAACCTGTGGTCCACTGCAAAGTAAAATGCCTTCCAAAGGATGGCAGAAAGTGATGCAATTTCAGAAGTAGATCTAACCCCAAAAGGCACGATGAGGAAAAACAGTTGGTAATGCAATTAAAAATTGATCTATTAATCTAATGGAAGCAGAACTTTCTAAGTTTGAAAAATAATGAGGTGAACATCATATATAATGATAGACATTAACACATTCCTCCAAAAGTGTTTATAAAGACATAGAAGAACTAAATGGCAAAGAGCAAAGTTGAAGGGAAAAACTTGCAGTTTTTTGATTGAAAGTTTACTTATAAAGAAGAAGGACATACACCCTAATATATAAAGTTAGAGAGTTGCGAAAATAAGCTGCAATGGGGAATGTAAATGACCAACGGACAACATATGTCACTTGCCCGATAGGCATAATTGCTGAGGTTCAGGGGGAGGAGGCTGCCACACAGCTTCTCTATCCCCAAGCTGGAAGCCTGTGACCAGAAAACCAGAGTCTCTTAAACAATAAAATAGGTCCTTTTCTCCAGCCCCCAACAGCAACATTCAGGCCAAACCACAAACTCAGCTTGTACAGAGCCAGAATTGCCCCAGGTCCCTGAGTGTGCAGGAGCCCACACTATTAATAAATTGTGCTTTTATGAAATAAACTGTGAGCCTCTGGTCTTGAAGAGTGCTTTGTAATACCTTAAAGGGCGTGCTGCTGTGATATTTTTGAATAATTTTGCAGTAAAGACCTGATCTTTCTAAAAAAAAAAAAAAGGTCACTGAATAAATGTTGTAGTATATAAATTCCACCCATTATATAAAAACAACTTTTTTTATGTGACTATCCAATGTGTGAGTATATGCCTCATGAAATGCTACTGAAAGGAAATATCGACCTCCATTATATTAGATATTTCCTATCAAAGAGCCATTTGCTTAAATATACCTCATCCTAAATGTAAAACAAAAAAAAGTAATGCCTCAATTCACTGAACATTCTGCCACTGCTACTAGCCCATTCCCCTATTCCCACCTTACTACAAAACTCCTTGAACAGGTATTTCCCTTTTACTGGAACTGCTTTATCCCTGCTTTTCCCCCTTCTAAATGGGTTTCCTTTCTCCTTTCTTAGTCATCTGTAATGTATCCTGTATTACTGACTCAAATGGACAATCATTTTTAACATAAAAAAAAATCCATTATCTTAGCAGGCCTGAGAACTAGTACAATGATCATTCAGCTCTGGGTCAGGCTGGAGTCGATCCCAGATGAGCTCAAGTCAAAACTCCCAAATTCCATCCAACCGGAATCTTCCCTGCATGTTCTGCTGAGCCCTCTGACTCACTTGGATGGAACTGGTAAGATGGTATTTCTGTAGAAGTCCAAAGTCCTTGGTTGGTGAAGGAGACTGAGGCTGTACCCCCACAAAAGACAGCAGAAGAGAGTCGGGCATCAGTCCTTAAACCAGACTTGGGGCCCCAAAGAAACACCCATAAGCCATCCAGCCTGAGTGTACATAAGATAACTGAGTGCAGCAGAGGAGATATTTGCTCATTAGGGAGCATCTGCCTTTTTGTTGATCATTTCCTTCTTTGACATTGATCTGGGGAGGGAGACTGTTTTTCTTGATTTTCTCTTCTCCAAACACCGGGTTATGAGTCAGGGAAGTCAAGAGTTTACTATTCCTCTTCCAAGAACTTTCCTCTCTTCCACACCTCTAACCTGGTAGTAACTTACCTCCAACATTGACTTAAAATTTACTCCAAAAGTTAACACTGAGGGGCCCATGTGCCCTAGGTCTCTTGATTTTACAAATCACTGGCATGGTTTCTGGGTACAGTGTACTCTAGGAGTTACTATCAGAAAATTGCCATTCTCTTCAAGAAAGTAGAGATCTGTGTTCATCTGACATAAAATCATAACTGCTAAAACCCTTTAATTGATCATGTTATTCCAAATCTATTAGGAATATTATGTTTGTAACATGTTAAGACCTATAATGTAGCCCCTCATCTATAAAATGATTGCTGATTATGAGAACTATATTGAGAGATTTTTAGATACCATGTATCTTATAGTGAATGTCTCAGTTAATTTCCTCCATATACTTTAAAAATGCTCAAATTATTTAGTTAATAGATCAAGTGTAATTTATTTTAGTAAAGACTAAAAAGAAAATTATTTGTATATTTTAATTTTTTATTATAGTAACATAAATGCAACTCAAAAATTTGCATTTCATAGTTTACTGGTAAAAATGAATTCACGATATTGCACTATGCTTAACATAAATCACTTAAACATTACAAAACCTCAAACACAATATCTGAAAGGTTTTTGAAGGTTATATTATATTTTATTGAATTGAACTTCCAAAATTTTGTCAATTTTAATGTATGTTCTATAATTTCTCACTAAATTCTTCAGGAAATCTAAAGATTTGGTATTAAAATAGGTTTTGATTTTCTTGAAATGTCTAAAACCTGCCAGTTTGAATTAGCCTTCAGATTTTCAGGTCAAAAAGATATGCAAATCATAGTATGCAGAGTATGTTTTAACATATTTATGATAAGTTTGTTTACAGCTATGACAGAAATACCTTCAACTGTCAGATATAATAAAAAGACCACCCCAAATAAATAAAAGGTATGATGGGCCTAGTTACTATTTAGTGAAAGAACCATCTCATTTGTCAACTTTCCACACCAAATTCTTAAAAGTATTCAAAAAGCTTTTGCACCTTCTAATTGTCAAACTGTGTGTTCATGTGGTAGAAGATACTACCACATTTCCTAAAATAATAAAGTACTGTTATTGCTTGGAAATTATGTTTTTCTTTTCATCTCAAATTTATTTTAAGTGGCATATTGTCCTATACAAGGAATGATCTGATATTTGCTGTGTAATTCTACCCATTAGTAATACTTACACCAACAATTTGATACATGTTTTATTCAGTTACAGTACATGTTTCCCTGTGATTTGATCAACAAAAAGTATTAACACAATATAAAGCTTTTTTCCTTTTCCATCCTTCCTTCCTACCTTCCTTCTTTCCTTCCTTCCTCTTTTCTTGTTGTTTTTTATTTAAGAGCAGGTCAGTGATTTGGGGGTTAGTTAATACAATACAGTGAGCCTAAGCGGAAAAGTAAAAAATGACACATCACCAATGCATACACCTCTTATTAACTCAATCTGTAGCAAATATTCCACAACAAAGTAAGGTGGTCTCAGAGCAGTGTTGTGAGGGCATCGTGTCCATTTTGATGATTTTTTTTAATTTACTTTGTAATAATATTACATTAAAAATATATATATATGAGATCCCATTGAACCCTACCTCCCCCACCCCACCTCTCCCCCCCCTCAGCAACACTCCCTCCCATCATCATGACAAAGCTCACAACTTCTCTACTGGTAATATCTACAAAGAGGAAAGTGAAGAAACAGACACATCTAAGAAATGTGGAGAAAGAAGAAGCAGTGAAACAAGAAAAAATCTTGCTAAGAAAGGGAAGCCCCATAAGTGAGAGCTAAGGGCAGAAAAGACAGACTGTAGAAGGAAGATATTTTAGGTATCCAGTATCTACTTGCACTCAGGCTGTTTAGATAGGCAGAACTTTGAAATATTTTGCTTCCTTTATGTATGTACCCTGTTAGGTCTCAAGTTACCACTAATAACAGGGTTACTTTTAGCCATAACACATTCCCGCAGTACCTGTGAGGAATCTCTGAAGTTACCAAGGAAGGGTCTAAGCTCACCAATTCTTTCTTGAATGAAGATGAAGGTGGAAGCACTGCTCCCAGGAAGGTCAGGGAGATGTTCCCACTCACAAGGTCTCTAGAAAATACAATTGTGTTTCCTCATCATCAGAGAAACGTAGACTTGCAGTAGTTTAGGGAAGCATTTAGGGTTTCTGTACCTTGAAGGATGTCTTTCCCGTGAGCATCGTTAATGAAGTATTCTTTTGCTTTTCTCCTCCATGAGATATTTAATTTTCCAGAGGAAAGAAAGAAAAACACAATAAAATCTTGTGCCAATTTTGACCTTTGGGAGACAGCTTTGGAGCTCCACGTTCATTTATTTTCCCAGTGCACTCCTTCCTCCCAGGAGTAGGTCACCTCTCTTTAGGTGTGGGCTCTTGGACTGCAAGATTCCCCTGAATGATTTCCCTATTGCTCAGTCCGGAGAGAGATTCTGGATACACTAAAATCTCTTCTGAATCTTACCTGTGTCTTCTGGCATTGGCTCTCATTCATGAGGCCATCCTCTCTAAACAAGATTTCCTCATGTCTCACTGCTTCTGTTTTCTCCATCATAGTTAACAATATCTGTTCAACTCACTCAACTGTTTGTTTTCTCAGTCATTAAATAAATATTTTTTCAGAATACTGTAAGGTAAGCACTAAACTATATCCTGGGGATGATGAAAGGTATAAGATATTGTGCTTGATCGCAAACATCTCCAAGTCTAAAAAGGCCAAAGACATGAAAATAAATAGATCTTCTTAACATAGTATACTCAGTCCTGATAAAATATAATTCCTCTGAATAAAGATTTCCCTTTCTGTTTCTGCTTAAAAAGTCTCCTGGGCAGGAAGAGATGAGAGGTGGAGGCATCTTCGGGACATGGAGCTGCCCTGGATGGTGCTTCAGAGGTAATCACCGGACATTGTAAATCCTCACAGGGCCTACATGATGGAATAGAGGAGAGTATGGGCCATGATGTGAACCAATGTATATGAGGTGCAGAGGTGCCCAAAGATGTACTTACCAAATCCAATGGATGTGTCATGATGATGGGAACGAGTGTTGTTGGGGGGGGGGGAGAGGGGGGGGTGGGGGGGTGGGGTTGAATGGGACCTCACATATATATTTTTAATGTAATATTATTACAAAGTCAATAAAAAATAAAAAAATTAAAAAAAAAAAAAAAAGTCTCCTGGGACTTTGACAGGGATAAAAATGAAGCAATGGATTGCTGGGTAGTACTGGTAACTTAATAATAGGAATTCTTCCTATCCATGAACACAGATGATTTTTTCCAATTCCTTACACCCTCTCTAATATCTTGCATCAGTATTTTCTAGTTTTTGTTGTGTAAGTCTTTCACCTATTCAGTTAAAATTATTCCTAAGTAATTTGTTGTTTTAGATGCTATGGTATATGGATTTTTAAAATGTACAATTAAGAATGTTCTTTGCAGGTGTATAAAACAGGACAAATTTTTGCATGTTACTTTCACAGCTTGGAGTGGGTATGGCTCAGGTGCTAGAACACCTTCATTGTTCAATCCTTGACCCCCAGAAACTAAAAAAAATATCTTATACCTTGTATTTGGCTGCATTCATTTATGAGATCTAGAGGTTTCTTGTGGATACTTTGTCATATTCCCTATAAAGGAATGTGACATCATGAACATAGATAGTTTTACTTCTTCTTTTCTAATTTGGATTCATTTTATTTATTTTTATGGCCTAATTTTCTAACTCCCAGTACATTACTGAATAGCAATAGAGAAAGAAGCCATTCTTGTCTTGTTCCAGAGCTTAAGAGGATGGCTTTCATTCTTTCAGCATTGAGGACAAGATTACTTGTGCTCTCACATATATGCTGTTAATCATGTTGAGGAAGGTATTTTTATTATCCTGAGTGTTTTTATCATGAAACAGTGTTGGAACTTATCACTCACATTTTTGCACTAATTGAGATTTTCATGTGATTTTTCTCTTCGTTGTGTTAATGTGGTATATTACACTGATTTCCTTATTTTGAACACTCTTGAGTACTGAGATAAATCTCACTAGGACATGGATACATCTAATATTCTGTTGGATTTGGTATGCCAATTTTTGCTGAGTGATTTTGGATCCATATTTTTTTAGAGAAATTTATTCCTTGGTTTTCTTTCCTTATGTCTTTATGTAGCTTTGGTATCAAAATAATTTTAGGATCGTAGAATGAGTTTGGAGAGATACCCTGACTTCCAGTTGGAAGATTTTGAGTATTATAAGTATTTCATCCTTGAGTATTTCATAGATTTCATTATGGAAAATGTCTGATTCTACACATATTTTGGGGAGGTTTTTGATGAATTATTGAATCTCTTTTCTTGTTACACTTTTGGTGAGATCTATTTCTTTTCAGCCAATTTAGGTAAATTGTGTGTTTCTAAGAATTGGTCCATTTCTTCCAGGTTTTCTAGAAATTGGCAGACAATTGTCCATAATAGTCATTCATAATCCCTTTAATATCACCAATATCTAGCAAGATCCCTGGTTTCATTCTGAATTTTAGTGATTTCATTCCTCTCTGTTTTTTCTTTCCCATTCTAAATAAACATTGTCTATTTTATTGAAATATTCCAAGAATCAATTCCATTGCTTCTTTCAATTATTTTATTCTATTTCATTTCTTCCCATGTAAATATTTATTATTTAAATCCTTCTACTATATTTAGGTTCAGTTTGCCCTTCATTTTTAGTTACTGCAAATCTGTAGTTAGGCTATTGATTTGCGATGTTTTAAAATATGAGGGTTCACACCTGTAAGTTTTCCTGAATCTTTTAAATTCCTCCCTAAACTAGCCTAACAAAAGAAATTAATTTAGCCACAAAATAAATAACAAAATGGACCATGATGGATAGTAGATTTCAAATGACAGCTGTCATTTTAGAAGATAGTCCCCACTGAAGAATTTGAGATTCTGTATTAGTGAATAGGTTTCACGTGAAAATGAAGTCCAAAATTCTCATAAGTCAAAACTCAGGTAAGAGTTTTATACAGTATATATTACGGTATAAAAGTAATATTTTTGGAATTATAGCAGAATTTTAAAGGTTAAGAATGTATATACACACTAATGCAATATGGATATCAAGATAAACACTTGCACTGACACTGGTGCTACCTGTTGGGAAAGCCCTTTGGATGATAAGCCAGTGTGCCCTTTGAAATCAAAACCCTTTTGTGGCCTGAAAAGCTGTAGGTGGAAAAATTAGCATTAAGTGATTCTGACTTCCGAAGGGTAAAACAATTTCATTTTTTTTTATTTTTTATTTTTTATTGACTTTGTAATAATATTACATTAAAAATATATATGTGAGGTCCCATTCATCCCCACCTCCCCCCCCTCTCCACCCCCAACAACACTCGTTCCCATCATCATGACATATCCATCGGATTTGGTAAGTACATCTTTGGGCACCTCTGCACCTCATAGACAATGGTCCACATCATGGTCCATACTCGCCTCCATTCCATCCAGTGGGCCCTGTGAGGATTTACAATGTCCGGTGATTACCTCTGAGGCACCATCCAGGGCAGCTCCATGACCCAAAGACGCCTCAACCTCTCATCTCTTCCTGCCTTTCCCCACACCTATCGTCCACCATGTCCACTTTTCCCAATCCAATGCCACCTCTTCTTTGTGGACATTGGATTGGTAGTGTCCATTGCACCTCTATGTCAAGAGGAGGCTCAGATTCCACATGGATGCTGGATGCAATCCTCCCATTTTCAGTTGTAATCACTCTAGGCTCCATGGTGTGGTGATTGTCCTTCTTCAACTCCATCTTAGCTGAGTGTGGTAAGTCCAATAAATCAGATTGTAGGTGCTGGAGTCTGTTGAGGCTCAGGACCTGGTTATCACATTGTCGGTCTAGAGATTCAAATCCCCTAAATCTATCTTAAACCCCAACGTTAACTGCACCTCTAGCACATTAGCATGAAAGTCTTATGAAGGGAGATCCCATCTGAGTCCAGATTCATCACACATAAACACCATTTCCAAAGAGGGGCCATCTGCCCTGGTAGTCAACCCCATCGGCCATGACCATAACTCTCATGGGTCTCTTTAGCCTTCATAGGAACCAATATCTGGGGGTTGTATCTGCTTTATCTGTCTCTCTGACTCTGCTCAGTTGTGCATGAGGGCAGTCCTTCTGCCAGCCTCCAGACTCTTTTTTAGAAACTCGTAGCCATATAAACTCATTTCTCCTTTCCATTTCCCCCTTACTTTAGGTCAAACAGCATTTTAAAGTCATGTTATTTTATGTAGACATGGATATTCTGCTGATCCGCATTGAATCTTCCATATAAGGTCCTTTTCCAGTTGCATCATCAGTTGGTATTTGATAGTGGTCCCTCGTTGCCAGGGAGGCTCATCCCCGGGTGTCATGTCCCACGCTGGAGGGAAGGCATTGCATTTACATGCTGAGTTTGGCTTCGAGACTGGCCACATTTGAGTAACATGAAGGCTGACAGGAGGAAATTCCCAGGCACAATGTTGCTCTAGGCCTTGTTCTTATTTTAGGTTTATCAGCTCACAAACATAGTCATTAGCATCAGGGGCTCACTGTTGAACCCTCACTCCCTCCCGGTCCCCTCCGCTGTACCTGGGAGACTGTCGCTGTTCCCCTGGGGACCACGACAGAGCACCACTGGCCAGAAACCCAGTACCCCCCCTGCTGTGGTTATTAATTGTTGCCGCTATGAGTATATCCAATCATTGCCATGCACCCTGGACATATGTTCTGTACAGCTCCCTGTCAGCCATATATCACTTGTCATTGGTATCCCATACCAGTATCTCTCCATTGCCATTGTTGAAACACTCTGTGATCCAGAACTCCCCGAAATTTGAGGCCCAATATAATGTCGTGGTCCCTTACTAGGGAATGGCATATAGCGATGGGTTTAAAGGATAGATAAAGAACTTGGATAAAGTTACATAAAGAACTTAAAGAATGTTGACTTGAAAAAATTCCACATCCTATCCTTTCCCCCCCCCCCTAATTATTCAGCATTTCTTCATAGGAGTCCTAGACCACAGCAATGCATATATATAATATACAGCATTCCCATACATCCACCATATAACCTTTTTCCTTCCACATCGATACTCTTACACCCTATTCATATCATATTTACTTAAGGTGATGTACAGAGTCTGAGATATTAGATTTCTAACAAGGTAATATCTGTGCTTACATTATGTTGCATACATTAGGATACACAGTTCTTTACATTTTTAGTTATACTATGTTTTACATTATGGTTTACATTATCAGTCTGTCATCTCCTATATATTATGGTGTAATATTACATGTTTTATATCCGTCCTTGTGTACTCTCAAGAAACTCCTCACTCTCCCCCCATTTACTTTGGTTCCACACATTTAACGTCCATTTTCCCTTCCACCTTGGTGCCCACAGTGACAGCCAACCTCCGTTTCCTGAGGAGCCACTTCCAGAGATAGATGGAATAGTGTTCAGGGCCTAATTTGCTCAACTGCCCCAATGCCCCGGGAGCCACCCTTTCTCTCGAGGGATAGAGTTCCCTCTATTTGGTGGCATTAGTCCTCCCCAGGATGTGGGTCGACCCCAACTCTCACTACTTGGAATTCTACCCCATGGTGTCACCCACTCTGGCAGAATGAGCATTTAGACATTCCCCAGGAGCTCGTCCTGCATCAGACCCTCCTCTCCGCGCATTCTAAACAGGTAACCCTCTTTATTACATTTTGTTATGATTTCTCGCCATTTTACTCTCCACCACCTCCTGTCCCTCTCCTATGTTGGTATGCTACCCCTCCCTCCCCCCACTTTGGGCAACGTTACCCAACCGTCCCTCCCCAGCCACCCTCAAACCCGTAAAGGCCCAACCAAAGGCAACCTCTTGCCCCCATTTTATCTCTTCTTTGTGTTCATACTTACCACCATCTCATCTTAAATTCCACCCCTGCAGACATCATCTCATATCCTTCCTCCATTCTCTGATTTCCTGTAAGCCTATCGTTCAGTCTCTTGCTATCTAGGGCAGCTTGTTTATTTCATATCATTGAGGTCATGTAGTATTTGTCCTTCAATGTCTGGGTTGCTTCACTCAACATAAGGTTCTCAAGATTCATCCATGTTATCACATGTGATTGTAGTGTGTTTGTTCTTACAGCCGAGTAGTATTCCATTGTGTGTATATACCACATTTTATTGATCCACTCATCTGTTGATGGGCATTTGGGTTGATTCCAACTTTTGGCGATAGTGAACAATGCTGCTATGAACATTGGTGTACATATATCAGTTTGCGTCCTTGTTTTCAGTTCTGCTGGGTATATACCCAGCAGTGGTATTGCTGGGTCATATGGCAAATCTATGGCTAGATTTTTGAGAAACCTCCATACTGTCCTCCAGAATGGTTGGATCCTTCTGCATTCCCACCAGCAGTGGATGAGTGTTCCCCTTCCTTCACATCCTCTCCAGCATTTGTATTCTTCTGTTTTTTTCATAGCTGCCAATCTTATGGGTGTAAGATGGTATCTCATTGTAGTTTTGATTTGCATTTCCCTGATAGCTAGAGATTTGGAACATTTTTTCATGTGCTTTCTTGCCATTTGTATTTCTTCTTCGGAGGAGTGTCTGTTTAAGTCTTTTTCCCATTTTTTAAATGGGTTATTTATCTTTTTATTTTCAAGATATAGAAGTTCTTTATATATGCAAGAGATAAGTTTCTTATCAGATATATGATTGCCAAATATTTTCTCCCACTGTGTGGGCTCCCTTTTTACTTTCTTGACAAACTCCTTTGAGGTGCAGAAGGCTTTAATTTTGAGGAAGTCCCATTTATCTATTAGTTCTTTTGCTGCTCGTGCTTTTGGTGAGATGTTCATAAATCCATTTCCTATTACAAGGTCCTGTAGATGTTTCCCTACACTGCTTTCTAAGGTTTTTATGGTCTTGGCTCTTATATTTAGGTCTTTGATCCATCTTGAGTTGATCTTTGTATAAGGTGTGAGATGGCAATCCTCTTTCTTCTTCTACATATGGCTATCCAGTTCTCCAGATACCATTTGTTGAATAGGCCACTCTCTCCCAGTTGAGAGGGTTTGGTGGCTTTATCAAATATTATGTGGCTGTATATGTGAGGTTCTATATCAGAGCTTTCAATTCGATTCCATTGGTCTATGTGTCTCTCCTTATGCCAATACCATGCTGTTTTCACCACCGTAGCTTTATAGTATGTTTTGAAGTCAGGTAGTGTGATTCCTCCAATTTCGTTTTTCTTTTTCAGTATGTCTTTGGCTATTCGGGGTCTCTTTCCTTTCCAAATAAATTTCATAGTTAGTTTTTCTAGTTCCTTAAAGAAGGCTGCGTTGATTTTTATTGGGATTGCATTGAATGTGTAGATCAGTTTTGGTAGGATAGACATCTTAATAATGTTCAGTCTTCCTATCCATGAACAAGGAATAGTCTTCCATTTATTTAGGTCTTCTTTGATTTCCTTGAACAATCTTGTATAGTTCTCGTTGTATAAGTTCTTTACCTATTTAGTTAAATTTATTCCTAAGTATTTGATTTTTTTATTTACTATTGTGAATGGTATTTGTTTCTTGATTTCCTCGTGATCTTGCTCATTATTGGTGTACAGAAATGCTACTGATTTTTGCGCATTGATCTTATAACCTGCGACTTTACTAAACTCATTTATGAGTTCTAGAATCTTCGTTGTAGATCTCTCAGGGTTTTCTATGTATAGGATCATGTCATCTGGAAATAATGAAATTTTGTCTTCTTCCTTTCCAATTTGAATGCCTTTTATTTCTGGTTCTTGCCTCAGTGCTCGAGCAAGTACTTCTAAGACAATGTTAAATAGGAGCGGAGACAGTGGGCATCCTTGTCTTGTTCCTGAGTTTAGAGGGAAGGAGTCTAGGATTTCTCCATTGTAAACAATATTGGCTTTAGGTTTTTCATATATACTCTTTATCATGTTCAAAAAATTCCCTTGTATTCCAATCTTTTGGAGTGTTTTTATCAAGAAAGGGTGCTGTATTTTGTTAAATGCTTTTTCTGCATCAATAGATATAATCATGTGATTTTTTTCCTTCAATCTGTTTATATGGTGTATTACGTTGATTGATTTTCTTATGTTGAACCATCCTTGCATACCTGGGATGAATCCCACTTGGTCGTGGTGTATAATACGTTTAATGTGTTGTTGAATACGATTAGCAAGTATTTTGTTAAGTATTTTTGCGTCTAGGTTCATTAGAGAAATTGGTCTGTAATTTTCCTTTCTTGTGATGTCTTTGTTTGGCTTTGGTACTAGGGTAATGTTGGCATCATAGAAGGAGTTGGGTAATGTTCTTTCCGTTTTGATGCTTTGGAATAGTTTCAGCAGGATTGGTGTCAGTTCTTTCCGGAATGTTTTGTAGAATTCACCTGTGAAGCCATCTGGCCCTGGGCTCTTTTAGTTGGGAGATTTTTGATAACTGATTCTATCTCTCTGCTTGTGATTGGTTTGTTAAGATCATCAATTTCTTCTTTCGTCAATATGGGCTGCTTATGTGTTTCTAGGAATTTGTCCATTTCCTCTTGATTGTCATTTTTGTTGGAATATAGTTTTTCAAAATATCCTCTTATGATAGTCTTTATTTCTGTGGGGTCAGTGGTGATATCGCCTTCCTCATTTCTTATTTTGTGTATTTGCATCTTCTCTCTTTCTTTCTTTGTTAGTGTTGCTAAAGGTTTGTCAATTTTGTTAATCTTCTCAAAAAACCAGCTCTTGGTCTTGTTTATCTGTTCAAGTGCTTTCTTATTTTCTATTTCATTTAGTTCTGCTCTTATCTTTGTTATTTCCTTCCTTCTTCTTCCTGTTGGGTTACTTTGTTGTTGTTTTTCTAATTCCTTCAAATGTGTAGTTAGTTCTTCAATTTTTGCTCTTTCTTCTTTTTTGATATATGAATTTATGGCTATAAACTTCCCTCTCAGTACTGCTTTTGCTGCATCCCATAAATTTTGGTATGTTGTGTTATCATTATCATTTGTTTCAAGGTAGTCATTGATTTCTTTTGAGATTTCCTCTTTGACCCACTGTTTTTCTAAGAGTGTGCTGTTTAATTTCCAAATCATGGTGTGAAATCTGGGCTTCTGTCCCTTGCAAATCTCCAGCTTGACTCCACTGTGGTCAGAGATAATGTTTTATATGATTTCAATCTTTCTGAATTCGTTCAGCCTTTCTTTGTGGCCTAGCATATGATCTATCTTGGAGAATGATCCATGTGCGCTTGAGAAAAATGTATATCCTGCTGTGTTTGGGTGTAGCGATCTATATATGTCTATTAGATCGAGCTCCTCTAATATGCTATTCAGATGTTTTGTTTCTTTGGTGATTCTCTTTTGAGATGTTCTGTCCAGAGTTGATAGTGGTGTATTAAAATCCCCCACTATAATTGTAGATGTATCTATTCTTTCACTTAGTTTTTCCAGCGTTTGCCTGACGTATTTAGAGGCACCCTTGTTAGGGGCATAGATATTTATGATTGTTTGATCTTCTTGACAGATTTTCCCTTTCACTAAAATGTAGTATCCTTCTTTGTCTCTCACAATTGTTTCACATTTAAAGTCTATTTTGTCTGATATTAATATAGCTACTCCTGCCTTTTTTTTGGTTATTGTTAGCTTGTATGATTGTTTTCCAGCCATTCACTTTCAGTCTCCATGCGTCTCTGGGTCTAAGATGTGTCTCTTGTAGACAGCATATGGATGGGTCATATTTCCTTATCCAATGTCCCAGTCTGAATCTTTTGATAGGTGAGTTTAATCCGTTGACATTCAGTGTTATTACTATCAAGGAATTATTTGTGTTAGCCATATTTTGATTAGATTTGTGTTTGTCATATTTTGTTTGTATATTTTTTTTTGTCTTTTTTGTTGTTGTTGTTGGTCTTATACTCTCCTCCAACTTTGCCTTTCCTGTTTTTTTCTTTCTTCCTGCAGAACTCCCTTTAGAATTTCTTGAAGGGGAGGTTTCTTGTTGGTATACTCTTTCAGTTTCTGTTTGTCTGTGAATATTTTGAACTCTCCCTCATGTTTGAATGCTAGTTTAGCTGGATAAAGTATTCTTGGTTGGAAGTTTTTTTCCTTTAGTACCTTGACTATATCATACCACTGTCTTCTTGCCTCCATGGTTTCAGAAGAGAAATCAGCACTTAATCTAATTGAGCTTCCCTTATATGTGATGGTTTTCTTTTCTCTTGCTGCTTTTAGGATTTTCTCTTTGTCTTGAGCCTTGGATAATTTGATAAGTATATGTCTTGGGGTGGGCCTGTTGGGGTTTATGACTTATGGAGTGCGCTGTGCTTCTTGGATATGTACATCTGTCTCTTTCAGTAGATTTGGGAAGTTTTCAGCCATTATTTCCTGCAACACTCCTTCTGACCCCTTTCCCTTCTCTTCACCTTCTGGAATGCCTATAATACGTATGTTTGAACGTTTTGCATTGTCATTCAGGTCCCTAAATCCTGATTGGATTTTTTCTATCTTCTTATTGACCCCTTCTACTATCTGTTTGATTTCTGATGTACTGTCTTCCACATCACTAATTCTCTGCTCTGTCTCTTCTAGTCTGCTGATATTTGCTGCAAGTGTATTTTTGATTTCTTGAACTGTGGTGTTCATTCCCATCATATCTGTTATGTTTTTGCGTATGTCTGCAATTTCCCCTCCAAGTGATGTCTTCATGTTGTTAACCTCTTTCATTATTGCATCAAATTTGTCGGTGATAAATGTTCTGAGTTCTTTCATTGCTTGTGCCAAGTTTTGCTCCCCTTCGTGATTATTGGTTTGTTGATTGGATTCAGCCATGTTTTCCTGATTATTGGTTTGGTTTGTAGATTTTTGTTGCTTTCTGGTCATCTCTTTATTTTGACAAATTTAATCAGTTCCTTAGCTTCTTTGTCTGCTTTTGGAGGTTAATTAGTTGTTATTTTTGCATAGTAGTTATATCTTCTCTTTGTCACTTTTTTCTTCTTATTCAAGTTACTTGTTGTTGGTTAGGTTCACTTTAGAAGAAAGTATTAGTGTTGGGGAAAGGCAATTGTGTCAGCAAGGGAAAAGTGTAGAGTAGTATTAGTAATGTATGTTAACAAAGCAAGAATATGAGTTCTGGGAGGATGGAGGTTAGATTCATGTAGATTGTATAGAGTTATAGCTGTAGGTAGAGTACCTTTTATGGAGTAGATGACTGAATATAGGCAGAATATGGTATGAACTACAAAGCTATTGTTTTCATGAGAGAGGGAAAAAGAAAAGAAAGGTAATAGTTTCAAGAGTGGATAACAGATAGAAAACAGAACAAAGGTATAAGAAATTAAGAGTTAGACACTTTGTGGTTCAAAGAATGGGAGGTGGGGGGTGGAATATAGGAGAGACAGTAGATGATAATGGATATCAAGATGCAGGGGAAGGGGGATAGTGTAGGTAGCCTAAATCAGTTCACACAGAAATGAGGCAGTGTAGGAAGGGAAAACCCAGCAAATATGAGGAGTTCCCTGTAGCACCTATTGTGTACTTGAATTAAAATAAAATAAGTGGAAAATGAGGGACAAGAGGGAAAGAGAAAACCGAAAAAAAAAATACTAATTATAATAAAGGAAAAAAGAAAGACAAGAAGAAAGGAAGAAAGAAAAAGAGGATAGGCAAATGGTGGGGACAGATAGGGGGAAGAGAGATATAGGTATACACGTGTCACAATTGCAACACTATCTAAAACAACCAGCAAAAAAAAAACCCCTAAATAACTGTATTTAAAAAAAAAAAAAAAAAAAAAAGGACTTTGGGGGACACGCTAGGAGAAAAGACTAGGGGATAATGCAATATTAGCAATCAGGACGTCAAAAAGAGTAAAAAGTAAGAAAAAGTGAAAATCAAACCAAAACAATATGAACCAATAAAGATAAAATGCAAACGTTAAGGTCCAGGGCACTCAAGGACCCCAGGTAAACCCCAGGGCGTGATGGATTCAGGGGTGGAAAGTCTGAAACACTGAAGACTCAAGAGGTGTGAGTCTGGGGTGTGGACCGCCAGAGTCCAGGGGACCCAGACCTGGCAACCTCAAATCTGGTCCACAGAAAGCTGAGGAGCCCCGCAGTGCAACACAACCCTCCGGGATCCCCGTAGCTGGGTGCCAGCCCAGTGGGGGAAGCCCGATTCGTGAATTCTATATTGAATATCTAATCCCTGAAATTCACCTAACTCCTCAGGGTATCAGCCTTGGGACAGCTCCCTCCCTGTGCTCCCACGCAACTGCCACTTGAGGGCGCCTCTACACCACGGCCAGTTCAATGACCCAGATCCCAAGCCCCGCCGGGTGGGGTGGGCTTCAGCTGGAAACGCCGAAAACAGCCTCTAAGATCCGAAATCCCAAACTTCGCAAAATATTCCCCAATCAGCTTTCAGATGTGTCCTCCTCCCTCACTGCACCCTACAACAGTCTCTCAATTGTGTCCCCTTATTGTCCAAAATCCAATTCCGTTGCAGATCGGCAGCCGGACCTGTGGGGATGGAGCTCCAGGCGGGAGCTCTATCCCCCCTGTCCGATGGCTAAACCTTCCCCCGCTTCACCACAATACACCATCTGTCTCCCCAAATCAATCTGCAAAGGAGTCTTATCCCAACAATCCCTCACCAGCCAGCCCAGTATCCGCGAATTTCTCAGCACCGCAAAACCTCCAGAGAAAGGAAAAAAAACGGTAAAACAATTTCAAATGTAAATCCTCTCTTTTCCATCAAGACCTCCAAGAATTCACACAAATATGGGCCCAACAAATGAACTTAACACAATCTTAAATACAGATAAACACTAAGAAAACAAGTTACCATGACTAAGAGCCAGAAGAAAAGCAAACAGTGGGAAAAAGCCTTTAACTGTTTCAGAGTTTGAAATTGTTCAGACACAGTATATGAAACAACACTTTTTAATGAGTTTTATAAAATTAAAAAGAGTATTGCAAATATATAAAATGGCATAAACATATTTCAATAATGAAATAAATAGAACCGCTAAAGCTGAAATATACAATGCTGAAAATTTAAAATTTCTATGCAGTTGAACTGTGAGAAATTTAGCTACCATGAAAACCAAAGTCCCCTGCAACCTCAGAGAGGAATCAGGAGAAAAAAACAAATTTATATCTGTGAACTTTTACACCTGAGGCTTTTTCTTTATCCCTGCAGTTACTGCCAGTAAAGCATTCCCTCCCATGATATTATCTTCCCACAGTAAAACAGAAATTCTGTGCCTCATTCCAGTGATTTTTTTGTTCCACTGGTGATTTCATCCTTGGATAATGAATAAATACAAAATGTCTTTATTCTGGAAACTCCAGGAGATGAAATATATGAACCACACTTAGGATGATGTATCTCAGATCTCTTAATATGTGGGTGCTTCCAGTTCTTCTGAGAAGGGTGATCTGATATTGAGGAGAAATGGAAAGAGTGGCATTGGTGAAAGACACTAGGAGGTGAAATGCAGGACCTTCTTATTCAGTGCTGTTACCCTAGAATTTGCTTCTAGTGGAAACTCAGCTCCTGGCAGTGGAGGAAGGAATCATTGTTGCCATGTTTGAAATATTGTCACTTAGACACTGGCTACATTATTACAGTAAATTATAAGAGGCAAAGACTCCATTATAGTTTTCTACTGTGTCTTAGTTTAAATGATATTCCCTGGACCTGAGGGTGTTCATTCAACTTCCCCGACTCTGGACAGTTAATCTTCAATTGACAGTGTTCATCTTCTCTAAATTTCTCATGGTACGGTCCCAGTAGATAATTATTTTACACACACAACATAATACAATTGAAGAGAACAGAGCTCACTCACAATGAGTCTTCACCTACTTCTGTCTGAAAAACAGTTCATGGTTTACAGGCAGCAACCAAATCTCCCACTTCTCCAGGAAAAAATATTGTTTCCCTCTGTAACCTGGTGTTTATCTCTCACTCAATTTATTGAAGTTTCTTTAGTTGAATGCCAAATTTTAAGGCTGTTCTTCAAGGTTTCCCATTTTTTAAAAACCCTAAAATGCAGTTTAGTGTCATCAATAACACACAATATGATTTTTTTCTTGTATCTTGATGTTTGTATTTTTTTGGTACAGATTCTTAAGGAATAAATTTAGTTTTCCATGAGAGCAAAATTTATGTCCTAGTTTAGAGTGAATCATTGTTTCCACATATTTTAGTGTCCTGGACAAGTCTAAAAATCTACTGATAAAACCAGGAATATATTTTTTTGAGAGAAAAATTGAAGATGCAGGAATAGGGGAGTGAGTAAAGGTCTAGGTAAGTAGGTACATTCTAGGAAAAGATAACAGAGTTGAAATCCTCTTTATATTTCACTAATGGTGTACTTTAAAATATCTAATTTTTAAAAATTTTTATGCAACCACAGTAAGTCTCCATAAAAACCTAAAATTGTGTCCTAATATCTGGGTTTAATATTTGAGAAAAAGTATCATAGCAAATAGGGAAAACATGCACCTTATTTTTGTGATCTGTAAATATGAATTATTATTGTAGGAAGGGCTTAGTGAAATTTCCGGAAAAAAAGTCCTTAACTATGAAAATAAGTTTTAACGGGTAACCTTACTTCACTGGGGAGAAATACAGAAATTATTGAGACCATCAGTGTTTGAAGGATCAAAGATTGTGCTCTTGATTACAACCTCACTTAACTTATGATTTAGAATGTGCAGGAGAAGGGATTATATCAGAGATGGAATTTGAATTATTGTAAACCAATTAGATGATGTCTCCAGATCAGGATGTGACATCTTTCTGGAGTCAATGAATAAAAACCCTGATAGCTGGTACACAGCCTTTGCTAAGAGAGATTATTTTCACCAAAGCCATTAAACACAAGTGCTGGCAGTGACTGCAGTATACCTTCATCACTCCAGCACCTGCTTTAATTTTATATATACAGAATTACCTGTGTGAAATATTTCACTATTGAAAATCCTGGCAGCAGTTTCTACCTTCAATACTGATTTCAGGGAATACAATAAGAAAGACCACAAGATGTAAAATAATACAAAAGAAACAGGTGTCCTTGATATAAAAAAAATTAAAGAAATAGGGTTCTGATATTAGACAAATAACAGCTTATCTTTCTATATACTTATAAAGAATTTAAATTTAGATTTCCCAGTGTTTGATCTCTATTAGTCATGAGCAATTTTCTAAACTTGAGACAGGAATCCTTTTATAGAGAGAATGTGTCTCAGTGTTTTAAAGGCCTGCTTTGTGTCCTTGTTTCTAAGACTATAGATAAAGGGAGTCAGCATAAGAATGACCACCATGTACATCACTGAGACTAATGCACTTGTCCTTGAGTTTTCAGGAGCAGTAGAGCTAAGATGCACTCTGAGACTTGTACCATAAAACAGGGTGACAACTGAGATGTGAGACCAACAAGTAAAAAATGATTTATACTTGCCCTCAGTTCATGAAATTCTGAAAATGGAGGCTACAAACTTGGAGAAAAAGAAAAGGATCCCACTGAGTGGAATAAAACCCAGAAGTCTAGGTGCAAAATACATCACAACGTCATTGAGAAAGGTATCAAGAAGAAGCAAGTCGACTACCTGATTAAGTTCACAGAAAAAGTAGGGCAATTCCAACTCTGAACAAAAAAGTAATTGCTAAACCATTAAGCATTATAAAAGGGAGTATAAAACACTCAATAACCAGGATGTCAGCAGCAGGAGGACACAGAGCCGGGGGTTCATGATGACCATGTAGTGCAGGGGGTCACAGATGGCCACAAAGTGGTCTTAGGGCATCACAGTCAAGAGGGAGTTATCTAATTGTCCAGAAAGTATGAAAAAATATATCTGTCTGAAGCAACTTTCAAAAGTTGGAGAGGAAGGAGTATATAGATGTGTGGAGGTGGGAGTCCAAGATGATGGCCAGGATGATGAGCAGATTCCCAGGAAGGTGACCAGTTACATCAACAGGAACAGCCCAAAGAGGAGAGGCTGCACTCCCGTATCATCTGAGAGACCCAGGAGGGCAAAATCTAAGACACATGTTTGGTTTTCTGTTTCCATGTAGAGGATGAAATTCCTAGAAGAGATAACAGAGCAATGCAAATTTAGCCACACACGGTAATCATAAAAAATATAATACACGGTGTGATTAGTTTTAAAAGCACATTAAATTTATATTTTTATAGATTTTATATAGATTTAATTCCCTTATCTAAAAATGTCAGGGAAATCAAATGCTCCTGTTTCTCCTTTATAATTTCTGACTAGCCATACTTATCCAAAATGAAAAACACTATGCCACTACAAATTATCTCAGACTTTATTTTAATCAACAAACCTAATGACCAGTCTTTTTGTACCTGAGACAAAATAGTGAAGAAGAAGAACAAAGTTGTAGGAAATACATTACCTAATTGCAACACAATATAAAAACACAATAATTAAACAGTATCCTGTTGACAAATAAACAAATAGAATAAAACACCCTGCAAATGTGTTCAATAGGTGTTTCACAGAGGCAATTTAATGTAGACAGTTTGGTCTTCTCGACAAATGGTATTGGAACAATAAGTTATATTCAGGCCAAACAAAAAGGAACTGAAGCACAGATTGTAAATATTTTATAAAAATTAAATAAAAATGAATCATATCACTTAAAAGTAAAATGCAGCGTAACACTTCTAGAATAAACATATAGGAAATATAGGGGCCCAGGGTGTAGAAATGCATTTTTAGATAAAGCACCCTAAGCATGATCTATGAGAAATGAAAATTTATAAGTTGTTTCTATTCAATGTAAATTTCTGCTCTATGCAGGACATTGATAAAGGATTGAAGAGAAAATCTACAGATTTGGAAAAAATATTAACAAAACACACCTGTTAAATGATTTACATCCAAATTTACGAAGAAGCCTTAACACCCCAAAATAAGAAAGCAAATGCTGATTTAAAAAATGGTCAGAAGATCTTAACAGAATCCTAAGCTAAGAATATATACCCTTCCAAGTAAGCATTCTGTGGGAGGAGTGGAGGGGTGGGGGGTGTGTTATGTGGGAACCTCATAATTTTTAACATAACATTTTTTGTGATCCATGTATCTTCAAATAACACAATAAAAAATAAATGCTAAAAAACGTTGGGTTAGCCAAGCTCAGTATTTCTTAAGTAGTTTGAGATAATAAGCACAAATCCTGATTTGCCTAGACTTTGTTCATTTATCTGAGCAATGCTGGGATATAGCAAACTCCAGATACAGCTAGAATGTGATATTTTAGGCATTGGCACTTCTGGTTTAAAGGTTCCTGCATATTTTGAATCATGTGAATTTGCACTTTCACAATAAAATCCCACTTTATTTTACCAATTCTATTTCCCTAGGTGTCAGTGTCTATGGCAAATGCTATATTTTAAATATAACAGATATTGCTTTAACAGTGCAATATATTATTCTCACTCATACCAAGTTCGGCTTTTACAAGTAAAAGTCACCCTTCAGTTAAGCTTGTTTTGTTTACCTCAATGAGACCTCAGAATATATTGGCAAAACCTACATTTTAGACATAAAAATACTATTTCCCAGGACTGGTAATTTTTAGTTGTAGCAAGATCTGCTTTAGAAATAGAAACAAGAAACAGCCTGGTGGTTCAAAGGAGAGGCACTGGCATCCAAACACATTCAATCTGGCACCAACGCTGGTTCTTTCATGGAAAAAACTGGTCACTGGGTAGTTTAGCAGAGCTAAGCCAGTACTTGTCCATTTAAATTGGGAATTTCTATGGCTGAGAAATCACATTCACCACTCTGCCCTGAATTCTACAAGATTTCCAAGAAATCACAAGAACTCCAAAAACAAATGGAAATGCAGCTATTCATCTGAAAGACTATTACGTACGGTGCTAAATCTTGCAGTCAGAAGAACAGATTATCAGAAAGACTGACAACAGAGCAACACATTAATAAGAAGTCCTAAGAAAAGATGACCAAAGCTGTCCTGAGCATCGCAGGTTTATGCCAAAGAAATAGCAAAAATTGATAAACCATGCTGCCTCATGCAAATAAAATTCACAAGTGTAAAACACAATGAAATACTATTCTTATAAATAAAGGCAGATGTTAACAATGAGCTAAATTAATGTGAAATCACACATTATAAAAATGTATGGGGTGATATTTTCTAAAGTATTATTTTTTTCCAAAAATATAATAAAGAGCTCTCATCTGCTTCTGGGATGGTAGAGACTAACTGGGAAGGAAGGTAATGCTCCACCACCAGATGGTTCTGTTTTTATTAAACTCCGATGAAGGAAAATGCATAGCATGAATTATTTGAATCTGTCTTTTTTATTATCATTTAAAGGTTTAGACATAGGGATATTTATTCTAGAGAAACAGGGCAAAACTGCTGTTTGTAAGATAAGACTTTCAGATGAAGCATATAAATCTAAATGGTAGCATTATTGTATAGTTTTTGACTATGCTTTGAAAAGTTATGGTTTATGGTTAAGATTAGAATTCTGAGTGAAGTGTTTTTGGTGGCCAAATTTAATTTAATCTAAGTATATGGGTGGATACATATTAAAGGTACAAATTAAAATGCAAATTCTTGAATAGTAAATAACTTGATTACTGTTATTAAAATGTTGACTCACTGACTTTTGTTTTATGATAAAGGAAATAATTGATTGAATTTTATCCTAGAAATATACTGCTGTTAAATTTCCACTCTCTTTTCCTTGTTTCTATAGAGTAATTTTGTCACAAGTCTTAAATGTTTTGATTCAATGTTGTGGTTTTATTATATGTGGAATTTTTGAAAGTTCAGCTAAAAATACATGCAAATGTGAAAATTCTGTAGTTTCTCTTAATTCTGATTTGTGCTCAAGATTTTGGTTTTAAAATGGTTATAACAAGAGCAGTTGCCTCTTTCAGTATTTGTTAGATGGGTGAAGTGGTGATAAATGTCACAGTGATGCTTTCATTTTTTAGATTATTGCTATAAGTAGGTTAGTCTTTACCACAAGAGAGTCATTTTTTTTCAAATGTGCATTTTTTAATGAATAGCTTTTACAAATACAACATCATAAATGTTACAGCTACCTTGAAAAAGGGAGGGTGGTATGGGGGATGGAGAGCTTACATTGCAATCTCTCATACATTTTTTCTCTCTTTATTTTTTTAAAATGTTACATTAAAAATATATATATAAGAGGACCCAATATATACCCCACACCCACACCCCACTCCTCCCATATCAACAACCTCTTTCATCATGGCACATTCATTGCATTTGGTGAACACATTTTGGAGTACTGCTGCACCACATGGGTAATGGTTTACATGGTTTACATGGGAAGAGTTTAAACTCTTCCCTAGTCCACCCAGTGGGCCATGGCAGATCATACAATGTCCAGCAACTATACCTGCAGCACCACCCAGGACAACTCCAAGTCCTGAAAATGCCCCCACATCATATCTTCTCTTCCCTCTCCTTACTGTCAGTAGTTACCATGGCCACTTTCTCCACATCAGTGCTACAATTTCTTCCATTACTAATCACAATAGTTCCATAGTAGATTATCACTAAGTCCACTATAAACCATACCCTATTCCTCCATCCTGTGGACCCTGGGATGGTTATGTCCACTCCAAATCTGTATCAAGAGGGGACTTAGATTCCACATGGATGATAGATGCAATTCTCCTGCTTGCAGTTGTAGGCACTCTTGGCTCCCTGGTGTGGTGGTTGACCTTCACCTCCCTGTTAGCTGGCCAGGGTAAGTCCAATAAACCAGAGGGTAGGAGTTGCAAGTCTGCTGAGGCTCAGGGCATGGCTGTCACATGGATGGTCCAGAGATTCAGCTCTCCTGAGTATACAACAACCCGAGTGCCAACTACAGGTTCAGAAAAAGTGACAGAAGAAGCTTGTGTAGAAAGGTCACATCTGAGTCCAACTCCATCACACTCAGGAACACAAACTCCAAAGTAGGGCCAGTTGACATGGCTCTGAACTCCAGAGCCATCTGCCATGACCATAAAACCTGTGGGTCTCTGTAGCCCTCATGAGAACCAGTACTTGGGGTTGTATCTACTTTGGCTGTTTCTGGGACCCTGCCGAGGTGTGCATAAGCAATACTCTTCTGATAACCTCCCGACTCTTTTCTGGAGACTCATACCATATAAACTCATTTGTCCATTCCATTTCTCCCTTTTATTCAAGGTCAAAAAGCAGTTTTTAACACCTGATACTTTTGATATAACTTTTCTGTAATCTAAAGCAACAAAATTAAAAATAATTATAAATAAAACCTCTTTTAAAATAAAGCCCATTATATTAAAAAATTTTTAAATAATAATAGACAGTCATCTTTTTAAAACACATTTATTTATTTATTTCTCCTTCCTCCCCCATTGTCTGTTCTCTGTATCCAGTCACTGTGTGTTCTTCTATGTCCACTTGTATTCTCATCAGGTGGCACTGGAGATCTGTCTCTTTTTGTTGTGTCATCTTGCTGCATCAGCTCTGTGTGTGTGTGTCACCACTCCTCGGTGGGCTACAGTTTTGCATGGGACAGCTCTCCTTGTGCAGGGGCCACTCCTTGCATTGGGGGGCACCCTTACACAGGGTCATCCCTGTGTGGGCTGGCACTCCTTGCATGCATCAACACTGCTCATGGGCCAGCTCACCACACGAGCCAGGAAGCCCTGGGTGTTGAACCCTGGTCCTCCCATATGGTAGGTGGATGCTCTATCTGTTGAACCACATTCACTTCCTGACAGTCACTTTTGACTGCTATTTCAAGAATTTAGTTTTGCCTGTTTTTTAAATATTATTTGCATGGCATTATACAATAACTATTCATTTGTGCCTGGCTTCTTTGCTCCTCATTATGCCCATAAGGAGATTCATTCATTTGTCCCAAATATTAGTAGTTTAAGTTTTTCATGCCTATGTGGTATTCCATTGCATTAACATACGATAATTTATGCATCTGTTCTACTGTAGATAGATATTTGGTTTGTTTTAAGTGTTGGGTGTTACAAATAATTCTGCTTTCAATATTCCCAAACATATCTCTTGGCATACACACACACATACACACACACACACACGTATATATATTCCTTTTCTTGGATATATAACCAGAGTGGAAATTCTGAATAAGAGAGTATTACTATATTAAGCTTTAGTAGATTCTACCAGACAGCTTTCCATAGTAGTTGCACAAATTTATTCCCTCATCAGCAATTTATGAGAGTGCCATTCCTTCTATTCCTCACTAGTACTTGGTGTTGTCAAACCTTTCTAAGTCTTGCCATTCCAGTATAAATGATTCTGGTGCAAATATACCAGGAAAATGCATAAGTTTGTTATATTTTAAACAGAAGGGATACCTTTAAATGGGAGACATGCTGAAAAGAGTTTTGTTGCTTGTTTGAAAAGCTACTTGAGTACTGAAAATTATACACACTGACACTGTGGTCTTTAATATTTTTTTAATTTATTTTTTTAATGTTACATTAAAAAAATATGAGGTCCCCATATAGCCCCACCCCCTCACCCCACTCCTCCCACACCAATATCCTCTTTCATCACTGTTGCACATTCATTGCATTTGGTGAATACATTTTGGAGCACTGCTGTACCACATGAATAGTGGTTTACATTGTAGTTTACACTCTCCCCAGTCCACCCAGTGGGCCATAGCAGGACCTACCATGTCTAGCAACTATCCCTGCAGTACCACCCAGGACAACTCCAAATCCTGAAAATGCCCCCAAATCACATCTCTTCTTCTCTCTCCCTACCCTTAGCAGCTACCATGGCCGCTTTCTCCACATTAATGCTACATTTTCTTCCATTACTAATCACAATAGTTCCAGAATAGAATATCAGTAAGTCCGCTCTAATACATACTCTATTCCTCCATCCTGTGGACCCTGGGATGGTGATGTCCACTCTACATCTATATCAAGTGGGGACTTAGATTCCACATGGATGATGGATGAAATTCTCCTGCTTACAGTTGTAGGCACTCCTGGCTCCCTGGTGTGGTGGTCGACCTTCTTCACCTCCCTGTTAGCTGGCTGGAGTAAGTTCATTAAACCAGAGGGTAGGAGTTCCAGGTCTGTTGAGGCTCAGGGCCTGGCTATCACATGGACAGTCCAGAGATTCATCTCCCCTGAGCATACACCAAACCACAGTACCAACCACAGGTTTGGTAAAAGTGACAGGAGAGGCTGCTGAACAAAGATCACATCTGAGTTCAACTCCATCACACTCAGAAACACAACTCCAAAGCAGGGCCACCTTACATGGCACCAAACTCCATCTGGCATGACCATAGAACCTGTGGGTCTCTGTAACTCTTAGAAGAACCAATACCTGGACTTGTATCTACTTTGGCTGTCTCTGGGACCCTGCTGAGGCATGCATAAGAGTGACCCCTCTGATGACCTCCCAACTCTTTTTTGGAAACTCATAGCCATATAAACTCATTTGTCCTTTCCATTTCCCCCTAATGTTTTCATACTATGTGAAGAATTCCCAGAATATAGCTGTAAATTAATTAAATTTGATATTTTTATATTTAAATCATAACTTAAAAATTCAATACATTTTAAAAATCCCACAATAATATATCTTCATCCACTTATTAAAATAGACAAAAACCTAAAATCTTACACTACCAATTTTTATTAGGAATGTGGAACAATAAAACTTGCATTCAGTGCTAGTGAGAACACAAAATTGTGCAACCAGAATATACTTTAGCTGTTTCTTATACAAATAAACATAGTATTACAGTATGTAGAATTTTTATGTATTATTAATGAATTCCAAAATACATATTGAATTGTGTTTGTAAGCTCTATTCCTCTGGGCATATTAGATTACATTAGATTCAGAGGTTTCACTTTTAATTTATTAAATCAAGATCAGGGGTTTTATTTGACCAGTCATTAGAGCATACATGATTCAGTCACCAACCCTTTGGTGGGGGTAAAACAGACTCTCACACTCTAGTAAACATATGGTGAAGGAGAAAACAGAGAAGAACACAGAGAAGAGAAACAGGTCTTCAGACAGGATTTGTGAGTCCCTGAAGAAAGATGAGTCTGATAGTCTGCAGCTGACCTTGTGAAGAGACCAGAGCAGCTGAGACCAGAAAGGAATGAGCCGCATGAAGAGAGAAAGACCTTTTGCCAGTTTACAGCTTAGATCAGAAGAAGCTGGAGCCTTGGAGCCTTAAGAAGAGGGAGGAAGGCTGAGCCCTTGCAGAAAGTGCCCGCCATGTTGTATCAACATGTGGCAACAGACTTTGGGTGAGAAAGTACCTTTTACTGTACATTGAATTGGACTGTTTAGAGCCTATAACTGATAGCCTATACCCCAAATAAATACTCTTTATAAAAGCCAACAGAGTTCTGGTACTTTGCATGAGCACCCCTTTGGTTGACTAACACACCATACAATCCAGCAATTGTGCTTCTAAGCATACATATGAAAATTTCTAGGCATAGATATGAAAATTTAATTTCATACATAAACACACACATGAATGTCTATAGCACCTGTATTTGTAATTTCAAAATCTGAAAGCAATGAAGATGTTCAATAGGATAAAAGTTAAATTCACTGTGCTATATCTATAAAAAGGAACATTACTGAGAAAATTGAAATATTCCATCCAGTCATAAAATGTATTGATCGTGTCTTAAGTGGTTATTGCTAACTTAAAGAAACCAATTTTAAAATGCTGCATATGTTGATATCAATTATATCACTTTCTGGATATGGCAAAACAATCAGACAATAGAATATTCACTAGTTGCCTGAGTAGAGAGTAATGTTGAATAGGTGAAGCACAGGGGGCTTTTTAGAAAACTGAATTTATCCTGTATTAGTATAATTATAGATACATGTTATTGTATATTTGTTAAAAGACAATTAACTTGTCAACACAAAGAATGTACCTTAATTATGCTAATTAAAAATCAATTACAAGGTCAAGGGAATCTCAGATAGAATAAATCTGTTGCAAATGTAACTTTATAAAAAATGTATAATTTGCCCTGACAGGAGGGGCTGAAGGCAAAGGTGCTGGAGAGTAGTACTGGATATGAATAGAGCCTGTAAAATTAAGTCAAAAGAAATTGGGTATAAGTACTGTACTCTAGTTGATAAAATACCATTTCACCATGTATGGATTAACAATCCTGAAATTGTCCACTAGAATCAAGCAATCCATAGATAGATGGCAGTTAAAGGGATATTTTTCTCACTATGAAGTGAGAGCTTACAGATAAGCAAGGGGAGGAGGCTAGGAAGTTCTATGTGATAATGGTTTAGAGTTAGACAAATCAGTATGGACTCATGTGTAGGTGAATAAATATACAGAAGATTGTATGCACACATATTTCTAAATGTGCATGTACACATCTTAGTATATACACATATATTTCCTTACACTCTCTGCAGAGAGGCCCTCGAGGCTGCAGTAACAATGAGCAGAGATAATGCCCTGACTTTAGGTTTTAAAACCATTCTCCAATAAATGCCTTCTTAGAGAAATTGCTCTTTCTAGGAAAGGAATATGCAAGAAGGACCTTGAATATTTTGTAGTACTAAAAAGTAAATAGGTGTAAAATAAACCCCTCAATGATGGGGTTATAGTAAAGAGCAATAGGGTGCCCTGGAAAGAGCTACCATGGCTAAAAAGTAGAACAAATTGAAAATCAACAACAAAAGTAGTATCGTATCACATCCCAAAGTTTGAAATAAATGTCAGGAGTCAATCCTGTCAGAATTGAGCCAACTTCCCTCGACAGTCTGTAGGACTTGGGTGATCTTTGCCATGTTTACTGCCTTTCGGCTCCCAGCTCTGAACCCTTCAACTAAGGCCCAATGGAAAATTTCTAATCAGTTGGGCCTGGTCATGTCATTGGGATCCCATTGGGGGTCCTTGCCTGGGAACTGTGTGTGGGCATATTGATCGCTGTCCAGGCTTCCCCCAGATGGGTGCTCCTTGAGCCAGGTGGAAGCTCCTTTTGTGACTCTCATTCTCTCCTTGAAGTTGAGTAAGGTCATAAGGAGCTGCTTACATTCAGCCCAGGTGGGTTTGTGGGTTTGAATGATGGACTGGAAGAGGTCCATCATGACCTGAGGCTTCTCCAAGTATGAGGGGCATGACTTTTCCAGATAAAGAGATCAGTAGTAGTGAAGAGATGGTAACCAAATGTTCAGTGTCCTCCTTGTATATGGCCATCAGCATCATAATAAATTGGAGCTCAGGCTTCAGAGAGAGGGAGCTGCAGGGTGGCCCTTCTCCCTGCTCCACCTGTCCCTGGGGCTCCTCGTGGTCTGAGTTGTCATCTTTCAGGGACTCCTTCCTGAGTGATGGCCAGCACTATGCTCTCAGGGGTCAAGATTGGTGGAGACAGCCATTGCAGAGGTGCAGAGGCTGCATTGTTTGGAGAAAGCGGCTGGGCCATGTTGCTTGGAGAAATTGCCTGCAGAACCTCCTGTGGGAGCGGCTGCTGCAGCAGCTGCGCTGTGCTGCTTGGAGAAAGCAGCTGCAAAACCGGCTGTGGAAACAGCTGCAGGAGCAGCTGGCTCCTGTTTCTTGGAGAAAGCGGCCGTGGAACTGAACCGGCTGTGGAAAGGACTGTGGGAGTGGCTGCAGGAGCAGCTGGGCTGTGTTGCTTGGAGAAAGCAGCTGCAGAATCGGCTGTGGGAATGGCTGTGGGAGCGGCTGCAGGAATGGCTGCGAGGAAGTGCTGCTCAGGGAGGACGGTGGGTGCGGGGGCAGTGAGGTCACGCTGTTCAGGAAGGATGGCAAGGGAGACAGCTGTCAGGGTAGCGAGGTAATGCTGCCCAGGGAGGACGGCAGTGGAGATGGCTGTGGGGGCAGCGAGGTTGCATTGCTTAGGAAAATTGGCTCATCCCCAGTCCTCGGCACTGGCACTGTAGGAACAATCACATAAGGTGGTGGGAGGTCATCTTCATCTGGCCCCCCTAGAATGGGTGGTCTGGCACTAGATTTGGGGCTTACTTTCTCTGGACCCTTTGCAAGGCACCTTTTTGGCCTGGTTCCTGAGACAGCACCTGTGGGCTTTTGTATCAGGCAAATCCTGGCTTCCTTAGTCGTACATTTCCTTAACTAGGGTGAACTTTGATTCGCAGTGTCCTGACAGGCATCAATGTAGGGGAACTGGCCAGGGCACCCTGGTTTTCTGGTTAACATCTCATGAACTTTACAGATGATCTGGGGTCAAAGGTGCCCTCCTGAGGCCAGCCCATGCCAAAAGTCAGCCATTCTACTTCACAAAGCATTCTAACATTTCCTGGCTAGAACTTTATGCCACATCTTCGTGGAAAACTCAGGGAAAATTTTTCCGCATACAACTTAATGGGGTCCTACTTTGTGTGCTTCCCATGTTTCCTCTGTGTGTTGACACTGCACAACACTCACTCAGCCTTTTGTTTCATCCATCTCCAGCTGTGTCCCTTGTGGGAACACACGGCGCCTCTTAACCTAAGCAGGTCGGTATAAGCTCGGGACTCGGAAGAGGGTTTTTTTCAGGGAGGTCCCCCAGACTGCCCTTGACCAGAGCGGTTACCACAGAACTGTGGATCTTTTCATGTGCTTTTTGGCCATTTGTGTTTCTTCCTTAGAGATATATACAAAGAATACTCAAAACTTAACCACATATATTCTCCTGTTTCTAGCCTTGGTGGAGAATTAACAATGAATCATAACACATGAATTTATTTTCCTTGTTAATCATAAGCATGTCTAACCTAGTACAGCTCATGATTAAATGTCTCATTGTGTGTTTGCAGCAGGCTATTTTCTGAATGTCACAGTTACTTTCAATGGGGAGAAAAATGAAGGAAGGAAGCTTCTTCTTTGACCATTAAAAAAAACCTCAACCATAAGAATACAAACATTCTAATTTTAGAAATAGCTAAGTGATCCTAATAGTACCTTTTAAAAAAATACATAGGTGGGAAATAATATATGAAAAAAGTTCTATGTATTAGCCATGAGGGAATCAAATTAGAACCTCGTAAGACACCACTACCACTAGTTTGAAAAAAATGAGAATATCAAATAGTGGCATGAATGCAGAACAACAGGAACTCATATGTTTTACTCATATGAATACCAAACAAAACGAAACAGCCACTTTGGAATATAATATCAGTTTCTTCTAAAGTAAATCATACACTTAACAAATAGTCCTTTAGCCCCACTTGTACATATTTACTCAAGAGAATGGAAAATATTTCCACATACAATCTTGTACACAAATATTTAAGCAGCTGTTTTCTTGGTCACAAGAACTCAAAAAAAATAAAAATGATCATGAACAGGGGGAAAAAGAGGGGAATGAGGAGAAAGGGCAGCTGGTAAGTGTATTTGGGGGTGTGAGTGGCCCCTCTCATCCCAGAAAGAAAAGAGATGGAGGCAATTGACTCCTAACACTAAAGACTCTGAGGCCCTCCTCTATTTACATACAAAAGGAGAGAGACAGTTCTCTGCAGAGCTGGCTGATAGACAAGGCAGATTCCCATCAACAATTCCTAAGGCCAGGTTTTTACATAAAAAGATGGAGATGATGGTATGGACAGAAATTTTCTTTGAGCCTTGTGATAGAAGATACACTGAGTTTATCTCCAGCCTTGGGGAGGCCCCTTTGACACAGTCATGGAACATTTTTTGTGAGGAAATCCCTCTGCCCATGTTACCAGGCAGCCTGGATCAACCAAGGCTCCTGCTACCAGCAAGCCTTGGGCCAGCTGAGCTATCAGCAGGAGGGAGGGTCACACATCAGTCACAGATCAAACCCTGGCACCCACTCTACATGGGCCCACACACCCCTTTGGGGGGGGGTCCCTGGCTCCTCCTCCTATATAAAAAGCCCAGTCCCCTGCCCCCTTGAGGAATTGTGACTATTGGAACAATTGTTATCCAACAGCAGTGACTAGTAGTCACTTCTATTGCTCTTACTTCCCATAGTAATGTTTTTTTATTCATTTTTTTAAAATATTACATTCAAAAAATATGAGGTCCCCATTCACCCCCACTGCCCCCACCCCACCACTCCCCCCACAGCAACACTCTCTCCCATCATCATGACACATCCATTGCATCTGGTGAATACATCCCTGGGCATCGCTGCACCCTATGCCCTATGGTCCACACCATAGCCCACACTCTCCCACGTTCCATCTAGTGGGTCATGGGAGGACATAGAATGTTCGGCAATTGTCCATGAAGCACCACTCAGGAATACTCCAAGTCCCAAAATGCCTCCACATCTCATCTCTTCCTCCCATTCCCCGCACCCAACGGCCACCATGGCCACTTTTTCCACACCAATGCCACACTTTCTCGATTGTTAACCACAAAAGTTCATGAATAGAATATCATTAAGTCTACTCTAATCCTTACTGTATTCCTCCTTCCTATGGACCTTAGCTTGGTTGTGTCCATTCCACATCTATGCCAAGAAGGGGCTTAGATTCCACATGGATACTGGATGCACTCCTCCTGCTTTCAGTTGTAGGCCCTCTAGGCTCCATGGTGTGCTGGTTGACATTCTTCAACTCCTTGTTAGCTGAGTGGGGTAAGTCCAATAAATCAGAGTGTAGGAGGTGAAGTCTGTTGAGTATTGTTATTGATGTTTTAATACCTTGCCTGGAATAAACAGAAACCCTGACAATTGCATACATAAGATCACGGATGGTTCCCATTTGCCCTTCCCCAAGATCTAGGGATCAGTGGTCTCTGTGTTCTCAGGTCAAGGGTGGCATCAGCTCCATATAGTGGCCACTGGCTGGCCATCCTATGGTCTTCCCCTACCAACCTCCTTCCACAGGCCTCCCCAGGATTTTCTCAGCCAAAGCCAGATCCCAAAGCAGAGATATATGAAGGACAGTCCCAGGATAAGGTCTCATCCCCAAATGTGTCACCACCATGGGGACTTTGCCTAAAACACTTGCTGAATTTCAGCTGAAGAATTAACTTGCCTTTAGAGACCAGTCGTCACACTGTTATTCCACAGGAAGCTTCTGAGCTTAGATGGAACGATGTCACCTGTCACAGGAATTTAGTGCAGGTTACCAAATGTGGCATTAATGAAGTTCTTTTAGTTATCTGAGAATAATTTCCTATAGATGGCTTCAGGCTTGGTTGATCGTTTAAGATGCAACCCTAAGGAAGCAGCTGTGGCTCAAGCAATTGAGCTTCCATTTACCATATGTAGGACTCAGGTTCAATTCCTGGAACCTCCTGTTAAAAAATAAAGGCATCCCAGACCTGTGCAGTGAGGTGCAGCCCCTGCCCCCACATGCAAAATGAAGCACCAAAAAGAGGATGGTGCCACCAGATAGAAAAAAAAAGATACAATCCCTTACATTTGCTCCCAAACCCATAGCAGATTTCAATCACTTCTTTCAAATGCAGACATTCTGAAAGCTAGGAGCATCAGTGTAAATGGAGTATGGGATATAGCCACAGGCTTCTTTCAACTACCCCCCCAGGGGGCAGTTTAAAAATTAGAGGGCATCTGGGAAACTCTGCAGTCTGGGGCAAATCCCATTCCTCACTATTCCTAGCCCTATTAGAGAATCACTGGCAGGGAGGCAGACATTTAGCTTCTACCCAGATGAACTTTCTAGATCTCTGTGGATGTTTCCTAAAGGACACAGCAGAGAGTTGATGTGCATAAGAGAGGGAGGGCTCTGAGAGGGTGGGGACTCCATGGAGGGAGCCAAGCACCTGGGGGGAGGAGGGTGATGTGAAGTGGTGGTCCAGTGTAACATCACATATGTCTGATCAAGATGTCCCCGGTGCTACAATCAGAGCCTGGGCATGACAGCTGGAACTGGGATAAAATATGGACAGAAGGGTCTGAGTGAAGGGAGGATGCTCTCTGGCACTTATTCCTCCTTCTTGACTCCCCACGACATGTTTCCCACTTGGGACATACCTCCTGTCCAAATCTGGGGCCAGGATCCAAGTATCTGCTCCCCTTGCACAGCTCCCCTCTCTACCCTTGGGGCAGCTAAGGAAAAAGCAGTGGAACACCAGGTGAAGACCCTTTGGGGGTCAGAAAGGAAATTCCACAATTCACATGCTCAGGGAATACAAGAAGCACTTTAGCAGGATGTGCAACTGTGGGGAATTTAAATGGAGGATTTTGTTGTTGACCCAGAAGACATAACCACCAAATGGCAGTGACAATCTATTCATCAGGCATGGTATTGACTGTTTTGTAGGACCGAACCCTACAGAAAAGCTTCCAAAGGCCACAGGTGGGAAGGAGTTCCCTGAAGGGGAAGCAGGGCAAAGAGTGCCAAGGCAGCTTGGGACCGTATAAACATCCCTGCCTACCTACAAATTGAGAGCCTATGTCGGGCTAGTTTCCTGGGGTATGCAAAGACAGTTAATGCTAAATTGCTAAAACATGTTTATTGGGCTAATTTTAAGACAATTGCAAGTGTAATTATTTTAGTTTAGCTGTGCCCTAAAGATCTCAAAATAAATTTATTTATTCACAGGTATTTCTCAAGAGGATTTTCTGCAAAAGTGACAGCTAGGCAAGCCAGTCATGAGAGTTTTAAAGCTACTATATCTGAAATGACTCATCAGCATTCCCAACACTGCTAAGCCCCTCCCACAAATGATTTGTCCCTGACCCTGTGCTGAGGGCTTTCAATGTGGAGGGATTCCTAGAGAAGCCTCCTCCTAGGGATGCATCCCCAAGGGCTGGTGCACAGGATGACAATCATCATGAGAGTTAAACACACCATTTGGAAGGCCTTTCATTTCTTGGTAGTGTAAGGGTAAGGCCACATTGGGAAAATAGGAATAGAACTACATTAGGAAATAGGAATTGAAAGTGCCTTCAGATAAATAAATAACTTAGGCTGTCTCCAAGGAGAGTGCCAATAAATAACTTAAGGCTGTCTCCAAGGAGAGTGCCAATAAATAACTTAGGGCTGTCCCCAAGAAAAGGGCCAATAAATAACATGGGACAGCTCACAAGAAAGGGCTTTGAAAAAAGAAAAAAATAGATATGCTATCTTCAGCTAACCACAGTGTTCCGCTTCTGTGCCTGCTTGCTTGCTAGTAACCCCCCCCCTCCTGAAAGGCTATAAAAACACCTCTTCCCTTAACTCAGGGCTGCTCTCTCCTCCATGTAGGATGAGACAGTCGCAGCACGGCTAAAGCTCTCAACTGGAACTTTATTCTAAGTCTGAGTCTGGTCAATATCACTAATCTATAACAGTAGGTAGATGTTTGTTTATTAAGAGACAATTCCAGGCCAAATAATGCCATTTATAATGGCTTCCTGATTCTTTTTTTAAAGTCAACTGACTTTCTTAAAGTAAACTCTCGTGGGGACTCCTAAATCAAGGCAAAGTCCCACCTGGGTCTCTTATGACCACTTTCTGTCCTGGTCTACAGACCACAACCCTGTTTCCTACGTCCAGACAGTTGCCTAAATAAGGCTGACTATAGGCCCTGGGGCCAGTGAGGCCAAACTAACTGTGGCTATATTTACCTACAGACACATTCACACCAGTATTAATGTCTACCTATTTATATATGTCTATGCATATTAACTTAAAAGTACACAATATAGCCTCTGTATCATTCTGTTTATGGGTGCTTTGACACAATTGTACATGATTTTATTTGCATGGAAACATGACAATTTAAGACAACTCCTTTCCCACTCCCTGTCCTTTTTATATATTCCCTAACCCTCCCATCCCTCCATAAGCTCAGGACAAATGCTATTTTTGGTCAGCAGAATCCTGCTCATTTCTCTGTCTTTCCCCACCAGCCATCCCCTGAGTGGTCATCTTCTCTGAGTCCTGTTCCTCCTGGGCCCGAGACCCACAGATACACAGCCCCTCTTTCACAGCTCTGATCCTGTGGGCAGAAGATGCAGATTAATGCCACGTGGTGGTCCAGGGTCATGGCGGGCCTAGGCATCCCTGTTAGTCCTGATGATGATTTCAAAGTAGAAATCTTAACTACTTACAGATGCTTTTAGTTCTTGGTATGTATTTTATTTAAAGGAATTCTATGAACAGGAGAGCCAGTTGGAGAGTTTGGTATATAAATGAAATAACAAACTGGTGTTATATTATTCACGGAAAAATAAAACAATAGAGGAATTTCTGTGACTGATCTACCAGGTAAATGGCTTTGAATTTTTGTGATGTGGTGGGGTTTTTTGAGGTTCCAGGGCCAGGGATTGAACCTGGGACCTTTTAAGTGAGAAACCATCACTTAACCACTGAGTTTTTTTTGCATTTGTTTCCTTGGTGTTTCTTTTTTGTTGTGTTTTTTTAGAAGGCACCAGGAACCAAACCCAGGATCTCCCATGTGGGAGGCAGGCACTCAACACATGAGCCACAGCCACTCTCCTGAACTGTATTTACTTAACAATAACTCCCTGATTCTTTTAATTGTTCATAGTAATTGGGAGAATAATAAAAGAACAATAAATCCATTACTCTGTTAATGTCTTATTTATACCCAGTTATTTTAGGATTTCAGTTAGGGGTCAAGAGTCAAAACAGCTTTGAAATAATTTTTAAACAAAAAAATATCTGTGATTAAAATATTAGTTTCTTTTTCATAATAACCATTTCCAAAGATGATCATGAATTTAATTCTAGACATAGTTTGCATATCCTGGCTTATTCAAGGATAGATTAGGTAAAAGATAGTGAATCAACAAAGGTCCCTCAGGCTCTATTCCAATTCTACAATTGACATATGTGCCCTAGGTCCTCATTTAGGGATGGGGACACTGAGGCCATGTGAAGGAAAGGGACAGACCAAGACTCATAAACCTGAAGAGGCAAGGAAGAGCCAGGGTCAGCACTGGGCTCTCTTTCACATTCAGGACCCCTACTCTGGCTGAACTTTTGTGCTTTGTCTGTGGGGAATGGGGTGGGTTCCCTCTCTCTGAAGCTATGTGTGATAGTCTGAAGATGTTGCCTGCAGACCAATGTGGGGTGCAGAGAGGAATGGGGTGACCCTGAATTTCTGAGGTCCAGACTCAACATGTGTTCTTTACCCTTAAACATGGCTACTGCTTACTGTGGTCTCATCAGCCCTGGCCCCACTGCTCAATGTCTGGTGGCATTGGTCAGACCCAAGGGAGGAGAAGCAGGTTTCCTGTTTGCTATGCAACCAGAAAATGACTCAAATTTAGAGGGCAAGGGCTGGGGGTCTTGAATGAGAAGAGCCACTTCTCATCTGGCCTGAGGGTTCTGGCTCCAGGCAAAAATGAGGGAATCCCAGTAGAAAGCTGTGCCCTACAGAGTTAGATGGTATGTGGGGGAAAAGGGTAAGTATCATTCCCAGCTTTCTGCTTTTAAAATAGTTGAATAAACTGAGAAAATTGATCTTGTGAAAAGTACTTGAAATCATTATGTAAACTGTGATATGATAAAATTCTATAAGCAATTGCAATTCATTCACCAACAAGGTGACAAATCCTATCAAATGGCAGTGACATGTCCTTCACCCTGTCTAGTTGCTGGGTTTGGCATTCCTGCACAAAGGTCCTTTCACACTGACCCATCCCTTCCTTCACCAGCACTCTTCCCACATTCTCTTCCTTCCTATATTAATTTATTTTCTTCTGAAATTAGCAAAGCCTTTGTATAAAGAATTCAATCAAGAAAACAAAAAATGGAGAGGGGCAAGATGGTGACAGATTAAGTGCACCTACATCATCTCTCCTAAATAAAACAACTGAGTGCAGCAAAATCCTTCCTGATTGAGCTGTTTTGGGAACCCAAAAAGCAGGAGGCTTAAGGGCATCCATCTGCAGAGAGCATAACAAAAAGCGTGATTGTGCAAGGTCAAACCATGAGTTTCTGATGCTTCAGGCAGGAGCTCTTGGACAGCTAAGCTCCTCCCTCAGGGCAGGAGCCAGAGCATTCCCTGACCCTTGCCAGTCAGTCAGCTAGAAGAGACAAATTCTGAGAGTGGGAGGGTTCCGGTGAAAGGTGGAGAGGGATCCCCTGAGTGTGTGTTCCATGGTCTGGACCCCCCTTTTTTTTAGCTTTGAGAAGCATACCACCTGGCCTGTGGAGAAACCAGGAAGAAGGGAGAGGTAAATCTGCTGAGGCAGTCTGATTTACCTAGCCTCCCTGGGATAGGGAAAATTGGTCTGGGGGAAGGAGGAGCCAGGCAATTAACTAGTCCTGTGCAACTCATCTAAGGGAGGGGGACAGTAGGAAGTGCTTAATAAGCTTCCAAGAGCATATTTAGGGTTCCCAGCAAGGTGTGGGTGCTCTCCTTCAAAGAGACTGAGAGTCATTTTTTTTTGCCTGTGGTGAGATAAGTCAACAGGGTCCCATTTGAATTTCAGAAGGGAACTCTCACACAGCCTTTTGCTTAATGATGCCCTGGGAGATAAAGTAGTTAGAAAAAAAAAAAGGTGGACAAGGACAGATTCCTAATTTGCAATTTATCCAATTCCAAAGAGTCAATCCTTCCCCAATATTGAAGAGCTAATCAGCCCAGCAGGAAAGTTTGTCTCCATGTAGGAGTTTCAGTCTTGAATATACAAGGTCTGTATTTCAATTCCTGGCTCCTCTTAGAGTAGCGACTCAATGGGATATGAAACATCTAGCTGATAATTTAGGACAGGGAAAGCAGAGAAAGTACCCTTGTGTTAGCTTCCCTTGGGTCTCTTATTTTTCCTAAAAAAAGGTTACTTTTGTTATATAATTTAATTTAGTACAGTCACTAAAACTCACTTCAAAATCTGCAGGGAGAAAACTGCAGAGTAATTGATTGATAAACACCTGTAGCCTGACAAGTTCCACACAGGCTTAAGAGGGAAGTCTGTTTGTTCTTAGTGTTTGCTTGTGGGTTTGTCTGTTTTTTTTTTTCTTTCTTACCTTTCCTTTTTATCCCTCCCTTTTAAAATTCGATGCAGCCAGCTTGTTTCTTGATTATTGTGTTTCCACTTCCTTGATTTTCTCATTTCTCTGTGTACTTATTTTGGCAATCAATGCTGTCTCTTTTCCCTCCTGCATCTTTCTAACTTCCCCCTTCTGTTGTTGTTCTTACATTCCAATTACCTTTGTTTAGTCCCCAATTTTACTGACTTTTTATTTCTAACCATTCTGTTTTCTATCCTTTATTAACTTTCTATTTTTATCCTTTCTTTTCTCTTTCCCTCTCTCTTCATCACACTGACCTGTTAAATCACATTATATTCTTTTTTATATTCAGTTTCCCATTTCCTTGTAGGTGCACCACTTTTTTATTCCTGTATTTCTACACTGTTACATGAGTTTAATATTCAATCTCTTAGGTCTTATATGATTCTTCTGCTAACATTTACTGCTAACATTTACTGCTAACATTTACCAGTAAACATTTACTAGTAATAATATTACTATTTAATCTTTTTTTTATTTTTTTACTTCTTTTCTTCCCCTAGATGTAAACTTTTTCATTCAAGGGAACTTAGACAACAGCAAGGAAATAGAATAAGAAGAACAAAGTGTAAAATAGAAAACTTAATACACACACAAAAACAGCAACTAAATAAAACCTGAGACTACATAGAGGAGATAACCAACTGAAGAAACCCATCAAGATAAAATGATGAGCAGAGAGCCACAAAAAATTACAAAACATACCAATAATCAGGAAGACATGGCCCACACCAATGAACAAACTTAAAACCAGGAAGAGAAGCAGAACATTGAACACTAAACAAAGATGTCCAAACTAATATCATGGATCAGTATAAAGAAGTGAAAGAAGAGATTAATGATATTAAGAAAACACTTGCAGAGCATACTGAAGAAATTGTAAATATATGGAAAAAGATAACAGATTTGTGGGTAATGAATGGCACAATCCAAGAAATAAAAAAAATCACAAAATACTCTAAGCAAATAACAGCAGAATTGAATAGGCAGAGGAAAGAATTATTGAGGTGGAAAACAATACATCTGAAATCAAAAAAAGAGTAGAATTATTAGATAAAAAGATAGAAGAAATCCAATAGAGACTTAGGGATCTGAATGACAACACAAAATGCACAAACATCCCAGAAGGAGAAGATAAGGGAAAGGGGACAGAAGGTTTTTTGGAGGAAATAATGGCTGAAAATTTCCCAAACTTACTGAGAGAGATGGATGGTACATGTCCAGGAATCACAGCACAACCCAAACAATATAAATCCCAAAAGGCCTAGTCCAAAACATACTTGTGAAATGTCCGATGCTCAAGACAAAGAGAAAATATTGAAAACAGCAAGAGAAAAGAGAACCATTCAACACAAGGGAAGCTCAATTAGATTAAGTGCTGATTTCTCATCTGAAACCATAGAGGCAAGAAGACAGTGGTATGACATAGTCAAGATACTAAAAGAAAAAAGTTTCCAGCCAAGAATACTCTATTGAGTAGAACTGGCATTCAAAATTGATGGAGAGCTCAAAATATTCACAGATAAAAAGGAACAAACAGCATATGCCAATAATAAATGTGTTCTTCAAGAAATACTAAGGGGAATTCTGTAGCTTGAAAGAAAAAAAACAGAAGTCAGAGTTGGAGAACAGTTTAAGACTAACAAAAAAGACAAAAAAGAAATAAAAACAACATATGACACACACAAATTCAAAGAAAATATGGCTAATGAAGTAATTTCTTGTGGGTAATAACACTGAATGTTAATGAATTAAACTCACCTGTAAAGAGACACAGATTGGCAGAATGGATAAGGAAACTTGACCCATCTATATGCTGTCTATATGAAATTCACCATAGACCCAGTGATTCAAGAAGGTTGAAAGTGAATAGCTGAAAAATAATTTTACAATTAACTAATAACCAAAAAAGGCAAAAATAGCTATAGTAATATCAGACAAAACAGACTTTAAAAACAAAACTATTGTGAGAGACAAAAATGGGCAGTACATATTAGTAAAAGTGGTAATCTATCAAGAAAGAACAATCATAAATATTTATGCACCTAATCAGAGTGCCTCAAAATACATGAGGCAAACATGGATAAACCAAATGGAGGAATAGATGACTCCACAATTATTGTGGGAGACTTTAATATACCATTATCATCACTAGACAGAACATCTTGACAGAGAATCAATAAAGAAACAAAGATTTGAATAATATATTAGAGGATCTGAACCTAATAGATATATGCAGAACACTACAACAAAATACAGCATAAATACATTCTTCTCAAGTGCATATGGATCATTCTCCAAGACAGACCACAGGCTAGGCCACAGAGAAAGTCTCAATGAATTCAGAAAGATTGGAATCATACAAAATAATTTCTCTGACCACAGTGGGATGAAACTGAAAGTCTGCAAGGGCTGAAGAACCAGATTAGGCACAAGGATATGGAAGTTAAGCAACACACACTTAGACAAACAGTGGGCCCAGGAAGAAATCTCAAAAGAAATAAGCAACTACTTTGAAATAAGTGAAAATGATAACACAACATATTAAAATTTGTGGGATGCAGCAAAAGCTGTACTGAGAGGGAAATTCATAGCCATAAATTCATATATCAAAAGAGAAAAAATAGCTAAAATCGAACAAATAGCTGCACATTTAGGGGAATTATTGAAGGAACAAATAACCCCAAAGAAAGAAGAAAGAAAGAAATAACAAAGACCAGAGCAGAACTAAATGAAAAAGAAAATAAGAAAGCACTAGAAAAAATAAACAAAACAGAGCTAGTTCTTTGAGAAAACCAATAAAATTTACAAACCCTTAGCTTTTTCCCATGTTTTTTTAAACACAGAAAAAAGAGCAAAGATGTGAATAGACAAAATAAGAAATGAGAAAGGGGCTATCACCACTAAACCCACAGAAATAAAAAGAATCATAGGAGGATATTTTGAAAAACTATATACCAACAAGAACACCTAAGCAGTTGACATTCACAAAAGAAGAAATTGATGATCTCAACAAACCAATCACATGTAAAGAGAAAGAATCTGTCATTAAATCCTCCCAACTATGGAGAGCCCAGGGTCAGACAGCCTTACAGGTGACTTCTACCAAACATCTGGAAGGAAATAACTCCAATTCTGCTTAAACTCTTACAAAAAATGGAAATAAAAGAAACATTGTGTAACTCATTCTATGATGTCAACATTACCATAATACCAAAGGCAAACAAAGACACCACAAGAAAGGAAATTAACAGACCAAACTCTCAAATGAACCTAGATACTAAAATCCTTAACAAAATACTTGCTAATTATATTCAGCAACACATCAAATGAATTATACACCATGACCAAGTGGGTTTCTTCCCTGGTATGCAAGGAAACCTAAAAATAAGAAAATCAATCAGAGTAATACACCATATAATCAGGTCAAATAAAAATCACATGATCATATCTATAGATGTAGAAAAAGCATTTCACAAAATACCCACCCTTTCCTAATAAAAATACTGCAAAAGATAAGAATAGAAGGAAACTTTCTGAACAGGATAAAGGATATATATGAAAAACACACAACTAACATCATATACATGCTGAAATTGTAAAATCTTTCCCTCTAAGATTAGGAGCAAGACAAGAATACCCGCTATCACCTCTCCCATTTAAAATTGTGTTAGAAGTACCTTGTAGGGCATGAGGCAAGAAAAAGATACAAAAGGCATCCAAATTGGGAAAGGAAGAGGTAAAATGTCACTGTTTGCAGATGACATGATTCTCTACATAGAAAGCCATGAGAAATCTAAAACAAAGCTTCTAGAACTTATAAATGTGTTCAGTAAAATCACAGGGTATAATACCAATGTGTAAAAATCAGTAGGATTTCTCTACAGCAATATTAAACAATCTGAGGAGGAAATCAAGAAAAAAATACCATTTGCAATACCAATTAAAAAATCAAATACCCAGGAATAAATTTAACTAAACATGTAAAGGACTTATATTACAGAAAACTACACAATATTCTTAAAAGAAATCAAAGAACACTTAAATAAATGGAAGAATACTCCACGTTCATGAATAGGAAGAATAAACATCATTAAGATGACTATCCTATCCAAACTCATCTACACAGTTAATGTAAACACAATAAAAATCAACACAGCATTTTTTAATGAATTGGAAAGTCTAACTATGAAATTTATTTGGAGGGGAAAGAGGCCCCAAACAGTCAAAGACTTTTGAAAAAGAAAAATGAAATGTGAGGAACCATATTACCTGATGTTAAATCATACAATAAAGCTACAGTGGTCAAAACAGCTTCGTATTGGCAGGATAGACACACTGACCAATGAAACTGAATTGAGAGTTCAGACATATATCCTCTCATATACAGTCATCTGATATTCAAGGAATACAAAGCCCACTAAACTGGGAAGAATGGCCTCTTAAACAAATGGTCCTTGGAGAACTGGATATCCATGTGCAAAAGAACGAGAGGATTACCAACTCATGCCTTATACAAACATCAACTCAAATAGATCATAGATATAAATATAAGAGCCAAGACCATAAAGACCTTGGAAGACAATGTAGGGAAGCATCCACAGGAACTTGTAATAGGAAATCATTACATGAACTTCACACCCAAAACACAAAAGCAAAAGAAAAAAATAGGGACCTCCTCAAAATTAAAACATTTTGTACCTCAAAGGAGATTATCAAGAAAGTAAAAAGACAGCTTACCCAATGGAAGAAAATATTTAGTAACCATTTATCTGATAGGATCCTAATATCCAATGAAGGATATAAATATCAAAATCCAAGAAGGACAATGCACCAGAAGTAGAGTAAATCCAAATAGACCTACTCTGAGACACCTACTATTCAGAATGACAAACATAAGAGATAAAAAGAATTCTGAAAGCAGCAAAAGAAAAGCATCACATACAATAGAACCTCAGTAAGATTAAGTGCTGACCTCACATCTGAAACCATGGGGAGAGAAGAAAGTGGTATGAAGTACTTAATGTACTTAAAAAGAAAAACCATCAGCCAAGAATTCTGTATCTGGCAAAGCTGAACTTCAAAAATGAGGGTGAGTCCAAAGTTTTCATAGGAAAAAAAAACAAATCCTAATAGAATATGTTACCAAAAGACTTACAAGAGACACAAAAGGAACTACTGCATCCTGAAAGGGAAAAAAAGAGAGACTTGGAGAATAGTGTTGAAATGAAGATTATTACAAATGGTAAAATAAATGGTAAAAAGACAGAAAATAGTATGATACTGTTGTAGAATTTGAGAGAGGTTCAATTATTTGTGTATAGAGAGGCCAGGACTCAGGAATGATTTTGAGAAGGAAAAATGGTTTATTGACGGACTACTCAGGAGCTTTCTGTTTCAATCCCGAGCCCCAAACAAGATTTTTGAATCCCTTTTATACAGAGAGGAAACGTTAAATGGTCCCTTTGTTTCCGTTCTCAATAGGCTTGAATTAGCATATATCTTCCACATCCTAGGTAAGCTTTTATCATGGATTCATATATTCTAGATAAGCTTTTAGCATATTTTGTTTGCATTTCCCCTAAATGCTTAAAGTTTACAGACCATTGTTAAACTGTTTCCTGGGACTGGAGTCATTGCCATTGTTACCAAGGGCAGGACTGCAGTCTCTTACCATTTCACACCCACAAGTCAGACAGCTTAGGTTATCTCTGAAGAGACAAAGAGCCTCCCACCCATAGCCCACATCATTTCCCCCTTTTGCTAAAGTTTAACTCACTAAGCTTTGGCATTATATTGTTGGAGCTATGAGGTGGATGGCCATTTGTTGTTTTAATTGATTATTTATCAATCTTCAGTGTAGCATCCAGGACTGTTTTTAGGAGTTAGAAGTTTTTATTCTGGAGAACAGAATCCTGGGGCGTGGGCCCCTGTAGTCATCCTGGGGCCACCGGCGCTCACACAGATTTCCAGTCAGGTTCCAGGTCCATCTATTAATTTTATTTTACCCTTAAAGAGTTTACACCTTTAATCTAAAATGGGTGCTGAAGGGAGATGATCTCTTTTCTGTAACTGCTTCCTGTTGGCCATGGGCTGTAGTCATTGCCTAACAAGGTGCAAAACTCTTATTTTATTTTAACTGGAGAAAGATGGATCTGGCATTCTGTATGAAGATGGATGAAGTTTTCACATGGTTAATAAGATGTTCATTCTGAAAAAAACAAACTTAATTAAAAATTTGGAATACCCATTTTTAAAAAGGTCATTGGATTACAGAGGTAGACAAGGTTAGGTGCTTATAAAGATGGCACTCCTTTTTAAAAAACTGGTTGGAACAATATATATATATACATTTTAAAGTTATTTATCTTTAGAGAGAAATTGCAACAGACACTTAGCTTTGTCTGAAGACACATTCTAAGCTGTTCAATGATTGTCACTCATTCACTCTGTCAGATGCTCCTAGTGAACTGGCACTCCCTGGGCAACTGGCTTCATTCAGGATTAGAACACCAAGTTGGAAATTCCCTTAGTTTTCAGCTGTGGGAGTGATCAGAACTACAGAATAAAGGTGTTCTACACCTTGGTTTTAATTGTACAATTTCTAGTAATTTTGACTTGTGAAATAGGTGACTCACCATCAGCAAGCAAGCCTCACTCTTGCTACACAGTAGAGTACAGTAGAATATAGTAAGTTGACTGAGCCTGGCTGAGACTGCCACCCCATTCTACAGACATGTTTATTAACTGTTTAGAAAATGAATTCACTAGGAGTTTAACATGTCCAATATACTCTCGCACTTGATCCAAAATAGAAAAGATAATGTTATAATTATTAGGCATATATTTAGTACAGGATAAGAGTACAGCACTTGATATTAATTAATGTATTATTACCTAATGCAAAGGATTTAGAGTTGCAATTAATAGTTTTAAGTTTCAGGTTTGTAATACTTTACATGTTATCTCTCCATGAGAGCAGGCCATAATTCCAATTGTGTTTAAGTTTTACTTACAGTATCCTGGTATCATGGCTCCACTTAGCATGTTCTTCATGCAGTGAGCAAGTTGCAGCATCCTTGATCTTTGAGAGATTTTCTAGTATTCTACTAGACTGGTGCATAGTGCTCTCTGACACTATGGAACAGTGCCAGTCTGGAGGCAATATCCATTGTACACTTGGCTGTACCGAGTCATCATTGACTGCTGCAGGAACTTGAAACTGCAATGTATTGACTAGCCACCTCATGTTTAAATAAACTTTTTAAATTATAATTACCAACTAAAGAAATTGACTCAATTTATTTAAGAGAGCTTATCTACAATCTTTTTCCTTTAGCCTCACCAATGTGAACTTACAATTTTCATTACTCTAAAGATTTTGTACATATAATGTTAATTTAGTTTATAAATTGACTATGGGAGATTATACTCAAGTTAAATAAAATTGAAACCATTATAGTTTATGTAAGGAATGTTCTCTTTTTCCCTTACAGGAAGCTAAAAACTTCTTTTCTTTGTTTAAGTTATGAAAATAAATAATTTAAAAGCATACTGACTACCAGGCTTTAAAACACATTACACAATTACTTAATTTGTTTAATCATAATCCAGGAAAGATATTTCCATAGTTTTTATGGACTTTTCATTATTACTGACTGAAATTTGTTAATAGAGCCACTAATTACCTTTTTGTTGTTGGAAAGAAATCTTCTGGAAGAAAATAAGGCTTACCAGATTGTGGAGAAGAAAAGAATTTATTCTCAATTTTGCAAGAAGGGATGCAGAACCAGATATGGCTGGTGCCCCGAACAAAGAAAAATGACATGATTTATATCCTTAAGCCTAGCACTCAAGCTTTTCCTCTGTTTCTCTATAGATTGGATACTTCTAAAGTTACAGTTTATTTGAGAAGATCTAACCTTCCCGCACAAAAGTTTGTGATTTAACTGCTTCCTCTATCACATTCTAACCATTTTAGTTTTTACCTGCTCCCCTTTGTCAGATAAGGAATAGAATTTAGTGCTGAAATGTAACCGACCTAGCTCCTTTTTGGGCATCCTTCCACTGTCCATAGGACTGGCCTAAACTGGTCTCCTCCACTGCTGTCCAACCCGGGAGTGGGAGACTGAGGCAGCAGGCCTCCAGGTTACACCAATCAACATTTTTTCCCCTTGTGTGAAAACTAACCTAATCTTTGTTTTTTTTTTTTGTTTTGTTTTTTTACATTTTATGGCTGATAAAAGGTTTAAACTGGGAAATGACAGGGCAAACTGATTCTTAATTCCCTAGCCTAGTAGATAGGTTTAATCTGCCACACCTAGTCTTGCCTTTAAAGCTCTTGCAAAAGGAGGCCCTTTCCTAATTGTTTCTATAATCAGATTTCTATACGACTTTTTCATCCTGCTTAGTTTAATTTGGGCTTTAAGAATATTTATTTACATATATAACTGCATATTTAATTTTAACAATTTGAATAGAGCTCTTTTAAGAATTTTCATTTGTTAATTTGATATTATTATCCTGGTGTATGAAGATATACACTGAGCAAATGGGCAGACACAAAGGTAGACACAGAAACACAACTCATTGATGTTATAATTTGCATTATTTTATATACTGTTTAGTTTAATTTGGGGTCCGGAAATATATATTACTTATATAACTGCATATTTAACCTCAACAATTTGAGCAAATAGGCAGACATAAATAGTTTGACACAAAAACAAAACTTTAGTTACTTTAAACTTCTAATCTTTACAAAACAAGTGTGATTGCAAAACATTTCAAAGACTCCTGAAACTTTTCTTAATTTGCACTATGACTGCAGTTTTACACAAGAATTTTCTTTCTTATTTAATGGATTGTAATCAAAATGTTCTCAATGCTTTAGCACCATTTTTTGATTCAGAGCTTTATATTTTACTTTGAATTTAGCAGAAATTTGGATAAGCAACAAGATTAATTTTATATATATTTACTGAGGCTATTTGAAGCCTCAGGGAGACAGACTGGTTTCTCTCATGAATTGCCACTCCTAGGAACATTGACAGTCAGGACAAGAGACTCCTCCACCTCCCCCTGCCTTTTTTTTAATTTTGGAGATAATAAAACTCCAGTGGTCATTTAACCTTATGCCATTAGGCAGCAATTTATTCAATTTACACTTGAATTCATGAGAGAGAGGGTTACTAATACCAGGACAGGAGACAGTGATGTCCCAGCTCTTTTCTGGCCTGTAGGGGCAGAAGCTATTATGAAATAACCATAGGCAAAGGCAAGGGGTGAGGTTAGGCTTGAAGTAACCATAAACAAAGGAAAGGTTAGTTTAGAATTTACACTTAAATAATACTTTCAGACTAAATTCACCCAGCTTTAATTTCAGTTATCCACAGCCAGTGATTGCTAAATTCTCTTAAATATGGTCCCTCCCATTTCCCCCCAAGAGATTATCTCAATTTGGGGTTTATGGCAAAAAGAGCACAAAAGGAAGATTTTTCTTTCCTGAGGATTTATCAGCAGTCTTTCTAACCAATAGGCCTTAAAAGCAATCAGCATTATGATCAGAGTCTACCTGATGAAACTCTGTGCATACAAGGGCCTGGCTGAATGGGGTTCCCCCAACCCACCTGCCAGCAGCCTCAGCATCACCTGGCAATTTGTTAGAAATGCAAATTCTCAGACCCAGATCCAGACCTGCTGAATCAGAAACTCCAGGGATGGGCCAGGCTGTTTTATTTAACAGTTGTCCAGGAGACTCTGATTCAAGGTCATTCTTGAGACCCTGTGGCTGAGAGTCCAGGCACTAGACCAGTCCCTGTATTTTACAAAAACAAAACTGAGTTGCAGAGAGGATAAGGGACTTCTCCAAATTTTCACAGTTGGCCAGTGCCTGAGGCAAGAATGGAATGAAAAATTGCCTCTTCCCTGAATTCTAAGACTGAGTAAAACCTACCCAAAGCTTCAGGCAACTGAAAACAACTCTGTGAGCTAAAAATGCAAATCAGAAACCTTGGAGTTCACTTCTGTCAAGCCAATGAACACTGACATCCATAGGTGAATAAAAATGCCCATACTCAAAGTTCTCCTAAACCCTTAAGCTTTGTAGGAAGTATTCTTTCATTAAAAGTGCTTTAGGGGAAGCATATGTGGCTCAAGCAGTTGGGCACCACTTGGGAAGTCCTAGCTTTGGTTCCCAGTGTCTCTTTAAGAAAACTAACAAGACAGAGAGCTGATGCAAAGGGTTGGTGCAGCAAGCTGACACAACAAAATGACACAACGAGACAACACAATGAGGAAATACTACAAAAGATGCTGCAAGCAGGGAGCAGATGTAGCTCAAGTGGCTGAACACCTCCCACCCATATGAGAGATCCTGGGTTCTGTTCCAGATGCCTCCTAAAAAAAAAAAAAGAACTAGACATAGAGAGCAGGCAGTGAGTACAAATAATGAGAGGGTGAGAAATATATAAATAAATAAAATAAATGAATGAATAAATAAATAATAAAATCTTTAGAAAACACACAAACACTTTAAGCCCACACCCTTTAAAATTCCAGTATTTCAAAACATCTGTTTAGAAATTACTAGGCTTTATCTTGAATCCTCTATATTATTCTTTTTCGAAACTCAATGTGCAATTCTTAAAGGCAACAACCACTCCACTTCCCCTTGCTCTAGATATGTATAACAATAGAAAAATCATTTTCGACTAGTGGTGGAAATCTGATTAAGTAAAGCACATTATTTTAATCTTAGAATATGTTTCTGCTTGATATGGCTTTAATGGGCATACTTAACACATTTAAGTTGAAAATGTCTCATCTACAGAAATACATTTAATTTCCCTAGCCGTCTAACAAACATAAGAGCTTTTGAAATCTTGCCCATTTCAAACCCTGCTTATTAAAAGTAAGCACTAAAAGGTTAAAGGTCTATTTTAAACTAAATGAAAATAACTTAACTTTGAAATTAATTTATTGCTTTCACTTTCAGATGAAGGCATCTCCTACAGATGCATTGTTTTTCTTGGTAATCTAGACTGAAGAAAGAGTTATTTATAAAAATATCTATAACCCAAAATTTACATATTTTTATGGTATTACCAATATGATATAATGGACCCAAAGGCATTCTGAATAAAATATTGTTAATTGTTTGAAAAAAATAAAAGGCACATATTGTGAAAAAAAGCTGGTTTCTAATTAATAAAGATATATTTAGAAGTCACTCAGCCTTGAAATTACCAGTAATTCAATGTCATGGGTCCTTTGAGAATGACCTGGTCTTCAAAACAATAAAACCAATGATTGAGGAATCAGGGTTGAAATCAACTAAATCACCTACCCATCAACTACTAAACTGGAGAATTTAATCACAAAAGATGAGGGATTATCTCTTCCAAGGGATCACTTCATTAAAAATATAGATGGTATCTTAACACTCAAACAATTTTTCAAATTTTATCCAAAGTAAACATTTCCAAGTGAGGTTAAAAGCGACTGCTTAAAAAACACCCAAAGTTGATGGTCATCACCAGGATTGATGATCAGGCTGGTGTACCACAGGGCCACCTGTTTTATGACCAACTCTGGGAGCTCACCAAGCCCCCCACAGACTTAGTGATGGGGGCTGACTCATATCCCCAAGACACATTCAAATCCTGGTCCCTGGTACTGTGGGTGGGAGCTATTTGGAAGAATCTCAAAAATCCTATTAAGATAAAACCAAATTGAGCCAGGAGGGCCTTCATCCTACAGGACTGGAGACCCCACAAGGAGAGGATCGAGACAGATGAACTCCTGTGCAGAAGTGGAGACCACAGGATTCAGATGGCCATGTGATGAGCAGAGGCTGAGCCACCAGCAGGATGCCCCCCTGCAGGACTGTGTGGCTGCTAATCCCTTGATTTGGTGTCTAGCCTCCAAACCCTGAGACACTGAATTCCTGCTACCTATGGTATATGTTACAGTTGACCAGCCAGACTCAGACAGATGAAGTTAGCATCCCCCACTGTAAAGATGGGGGAATGTAGGCTCAGAGAGACCTCAGAGCTAGAAAAAGGAGGAGACAGAATTTTACCCAACCCTGGTGAATGCCAATCCCAATGCTTTCTTCATGACCTCAGCTGCTTCTCACTTTCAGGGTGACAACAGAAAATGCTGGACACCAGAGCCATCCATCCTGCCTAGGGATTTTTGTCCTCAAGTGAACAAAATTCCATTATTAGCAGTTCAGATCATTGGGGAGAAAGTGCATTGCAGTATATCTAGAGTTCAATTGTGCCTAAATGTAACTTTCCTGATATTTCCTCTTGAAGAAAGTAAAATGCAAGCATTGTTTTAGGTACACTAGAGATAATATCAGGTAGTAGTGGCTTCTGTGACTGTTAGGAAAATAACTGCACACCCCTCCCCAAATACAAATGCAGAGAATCCATGAACAAAATCCCAGTCACTTAAGGTGGGGGGATATTTTTAATGTTGTGAAGGTGCTTGCAGTCAATGAGTAACCAGCATCACGTAATCTGAAAGTATCATGTGAAAATCCACCTGCTGGATGTGCCTACATCCTAAAGGTGTCTGCCAGATTCTTGACCAAGGCCCCTTAGGAAAGCTGCTTGTCTTTCATTGTCCCCACCATAAGGCCAGACAGGGGCATCCCTGCAGTTTCTAGAAGTCAATACAACCAGGATATAAGTCCGAAGGTTCCCCAATCCCTGTGAAAGGAGCCCCTGGGACTTTGGGGCCTGGGGCGAACCTCAGACTGGAGAAAAGTGTCCAGAGCCAGGAGCCTTGATGCTGGGGATGTCGTTCTTCCTGTAGAAGTCAGCCCTCATGTGGTTGCCACAGCTGTGGTCAGAGTTCACTGGCTTGATGAGCTGGTGGATGTGCTTCCCATAGGTGGAAGACATCAGCACATCAACGGGCCATTCATGCTCCTGTGGGGGATCATCAAGATGCTCCCATTAACAGGGGTCTGCCACTGTAGCTGCCTGAATCCCACCAAGGGGCAGAAGTTAGGAGCTTGGGTTCATAGAAGTCAAAATGAGATGTCATTGGTTAAGCAAGCATGAGAGCATAATTCTAACAAGTTCATTTCCTAATGTCACTTAAAAATCCATCACACTTTTGGAATGAATGAATTAGTTCTGTATGTTTATGATTTTTTTCATTACATGTACTAAAATTCAAATGTAACTGATTGGGATACTTTTCATTTCAGGTGAAGAATCATATCTGGACATATTTAGTCTATCACAACTAACACAACTGTACTTATCCTCAGTCCTAGAATATCCTTTCTATATGGTAAAAACAAAAAGTGTATGGCATTATTTCACTAAGGGCGAACAGTTTTCTTGTGCCCCTTCTGAAAACTAAGTCACTTCTCTTTTGACCTGTCTGAATAACTTTATTAAAAGGGAAAACTTTCATTTACTTGGATCTAGGTGCAACAGCTAGCCTTTTCTTTGGCAAATTGACCCCATTTCTGTCTTGTCCTATAGGACCAGTTCCTGCTGTATGAGATTTCTAGATGGTTTTAAGTGTTGAAGTGTATGAGTCTTCATATTCCTCGATTCACGTCAAGGGTTTTAAAGGGTTTAGCATGCACAATAGCCATTTGATTAAAAAGTCTGAATCTCTGAACTCTACAAATCCTAATTATTTCTGAGTTCATTTTTAAACCAAGCCAGAAATTTCAGTCTTCTCTCGTAGACTTTGGTTTAGGTGGTGTCTGTGCTATAAAGATTCACTCTCATAAACTTCACAGCACACCTTTTTTGTGTGATTGGAAATAGTCTCACCAGACTTCATCACCTTCTGCTTTGTCCTTCAAACTTGACTCAGGATCATATTCTTGGTATAAGGTAAAGAAATGGAAAGTTATTACTCTTTTCTTTTAAAAAATTTTTAACAATGCCAAGGCATATAAACACTAAAATTAGTTAACCCCAACCACCTCCCTTCCCTGAAATAGCAAATTTGACTCTGTGCTTTCTAAGCCTAACATACACAAATATATAAACCAATTTCCTTTCTCTTTATGTCCAGTATATCATACAATTTATCATTATGTCCAGTATATATAAAACTTCCTTAAGGCCAATGTGTGTGGATCAAATACATTCTTTCTCAAAGCGGTGCAGTATTTTATGGGACTTACTAGTTCCCCAGCTTATGATCTTTCAGGTTCTTTCCACCTTTGGCCTCTATCCGCAGTGCTGTAGTAAACACCCTTGCATGTCATTCTACTGGGGCCCATGCTCCTGTAAGCTGCAGACTAGAATGTTAAGAGTGGGATCACTGGTGTAATGTCAGTAGATAGTGACTCTGAATGGTAGATGTCACACCTCCCCAGCAGTGAGTGAAGGTGGCTGTGTCACCCCCACCTCCAATGCACAGTTTTTTAGTCCTGTTAGCGTCTGCCACTCAGTTCAGTGGAAAAGGATGTCTTGTCATGTATTTAAATTGAATTTGAGTAAGCAATAATGAAGTTGAGCATTTTGTCAAATGTTTATTGGCCATTTGTATTTCCTAGGAATTGCCTTCCTGCTCCCTAATTCATCTTTCTACTGCTTTGTGTTTTTAAGTTTTGTGTGACTGAATCTACCTGTCTTTTAATGGTTCCTGACTCACCCATCATGCATAAGATTATTTCACCAAATATGTGTTAGTGCAAATATTTACTAATTTTTCCCCATTGGATCTTTAATCCACCTGGGATTTATTATATAGGTATACCTCAGAGATTTGGCAGGTTCAGTTCCAGACCACCATAATAAAGTGAGTTACATGCATGTTTTGGTTTCCCAGTGCACATATACTATAGTCTTTTAAGTATGCAAAAGCATTATTTTTATTTGTAAATGTATATACGTCAATTAAAATGTGACACAGATGAAGCGAGCACATGTTGTTGGAAAACTGGAACTGATAGACTTGCTTGAGACAGGATTGCCACAAACCCTCAGTTTATTTTTAAAAAAAACACCACAATATCTGCAAAGTGCAATAAAGCAAAACTCAGTAAAAGGAGATATGCCCATAGTCTGATGTTTGGTAGGAGTTTAACTCTTCTTTACTAGACAGATAAGCAATTTTCCATCACTATTTGTTCCATTGCAATCCTTTATTTATTGATTTGGGATGTTAGTTTTATCATTTCTTCTTGGATTAAAAATTTTAACTGAGTGTCCTTCAGGTCCTTAAAGCAATTCTGAGTGTTTCAGAGATGTTTCTTGAATTTGACAGTATTGTCATGATGTTTATTGTTCTTTTTTACAGTGACTACATTTAAAACACATTTTAAAGATATTTTGAGCTATTAGACTTTAACTATAACAAGAATATTATTCATTGCTGTGTTAAGAATGATATCAGGAGCCGCGGCGGCCAGGGTTTTTGTTTTTTTTTTCCTTTTTCTGGAGGCTTTGCGGTGCTGAGAAATTCGCGGATACTGGGCCGGCTGGTGAGGGGTTGTTGGGACAAGACTCCTTTGCAGATCAATTTGGGGAGACAGACGGTGTTTTGTTGTGAAGCGGGGGACGTTTTGGTCGCCGGACAGGGGGGGTAGCGCTTCCGCCTGGAGCCCCATCCCCACAGGTCCGGCTGCCGATCTGCAACGGAATTGGATTTGGGGCAATAAGGGGACACAATTGGGAGACTGTTGTAGGGTGCAGTGAGGGAGGAGGACACGTCTGGAAGCCAATTGGGGAATATTTTGTGAAGTTTGGGATTTCGGATCTTAGAGTCTGTTTTCGGCATTTCCAGCTGAAGCCCACCCCACCCGGCAGGGCTTGGGATCTGGGTCATTGAACTGGCTGTGGTTTAGAGGCACCCTCAAGTGGCCGTTTTGTGGGAGCACAGGTAGGGAGCTGTCCAAAGGCTGAAACCCTGAGGAGTAGGTGAATTGCAGGGATCAGACATTCAATATAGAGTTCGCGGACCTGGCTTCTCCCACGGGGCTGGCACCCAGCTGCGGGGATCCCTGAGGGCTGTGTTGCACTGCGGGGCTCCTAAGCTTTCTGTGGACCAGATTTGAGGTTGCCAGGTCTGGGTCCCCTGGACTCTGGCAGTCCACACCCGAGACTCACACCTCTTGAGTCTTCAGTTTCTCAGTCTTTACACCCCTTAATCCATCACGCCCTGGGGTCTACCTGGGGTCCTTGAGTGCCCTGGACCTTAACGTTTGCATTTTATCTTTATTGGTTCATATTGTTTTGTTTTTATTTTCACTTTATCTTATTTTTTACTCTTTTTGACGTCCTGATTGCTAATATTGCATTATCCCCTAGTCTTTTCTCCTAGCGTGTCCCCCAAAGTCCTTTTTTTTTTTATACAGTTATTTAGGGGTTTCTTTGCTTGTTGTTTTAGATAGTGTTGCAATTGTGACACGTGTATACCTGTATCTCTCTTCCCCCTATCTGTTCCCCACTGTTTGCCTATCCTTTTTCTTTCTTCCTTTCTTCTTGTCTTTCTTTTTTTCTTTATTATAATTAGTGGGGTTTTTTTCAATTTTCTCTTTCCCTCTTGTCCCTCATTTTCCACTTATTTTATTTTAATTCAAGTACACAATAAGTGCTACAGGGAACACCTCATATTTGCTGGGTTTTCCCATCCTCCACTGCCTCATTTCAGTGTGAACTGATTTAGGCTACCTACACTATCCCCCTTCCCCTGCATCTTGATATCCACTATCATCTACTGTCTCTCTTATATTCCACCCCCCACCTCCCATTCTTTGATCCACAAAGTGTCTAACTCTTAATTTCTAATACCTTTGTTCTGTTTTCTGTCTGTTATCCACTCTTGAAACTATTACCTTTCTTTTCTTTTTCCCTCTCTCATGAAAACAATAGCTTTGTAGTTCATACCATATTCTGCCTATATTCAGTCATCTACTCCATAAAAGGTACTCTACCTACAGCTATAACTCTATACAATCTACATTAATCTAACCTCCATCCTCCCAGATCTCATATTCTTGCTTGGTTAAAATACATTACTAATACTACTGTACACTTTTCCCTTGCTGACACAATTGCCTTTCCCCAAGACTAATACTTTCTTCTAAAGTAAACTTAACCAACAACAAGTAACTTGAATAAGAAGAAAAAAGTGACAAAGAGAAGATATATCACCTATGCAAAAATAACAACTAATTAACCTCCAAAAGCAGACAAAGAAGCTAAGGAACTGATTAAATTCGTCAAAATAAAGAGATGACCAGAAAGCAACAAAAATCTACAAACCAAACCAATAATCAGGAAAACATGAATGAATCCAATCAACAAACCAATAATCACGAAGGGGAGCAAAACTTGGCACAAGCAATGAAAGAACTCAGAACATTTATCACCGACAAATTTGATGCAGTAATGAAAGAGGTTAACAACATGAAGACATCACTTGGCGGGGAAATTGCAGACATACGCAAAAACATAACAGATATGATGGGAATGAACACCACAGTTCAAGAAATCAAAAATACACTTGCAGCAAATATCAGCAGACTAGAAGAGACAGAGCAGAGAATTAGTGATGTGGAAGACAGTACATCAGAAATCAAACAGATAGTAGAAGGGGTCAATAAGAAGATAGAAAAAATCCAATTAGGATTTAGGGACCTGAATGACAATGCAAAACGCTCAAACATACGTATTATAGGCATTCCAGAAGGTGAAGAGAAGGGAAAGAGGTCAGAAGGAGTGTTGCAGGAAATAATGGCTGAAAACTTCCCAAATCTACTGAAAGAAACAGATGTACATATCCAAGAAACACAGCGCACTCCACAAGTCATAAACCCCAACAGGCCCACCCCAAGACATATACTTATCAAATTATCCAAGGCTCAAGACAAAGAGAAAATCCTAAAAGCAGCAAGAGAAAAGAAAACCATCACATACAAGGGAAGGTCAATTAGATTAAGTGCTGATTTCTCTTCTGAAACCATGGAGGCAAGAAGACAGTGGTATGATATAGTCAAGGTACTAAAGGAAAAAAACTTCCAACCAAGAATACTTTATCCAGCTAAACTAGCATTCAAACATGATGGAGAGTTCAAAATATTCACAGACAAACAGAAACTGAAAGAGTATACCAACAAGAAACCTCCCCTTCAAGAAATTCTAAAGGGAGTTCTGCAGGAAGAAAGGAAAAAACAGGAAAGGCAAAGTTGGAGGAGAGTATAAGACCAACAACAACAACAAAAAAGACAAAAAAATATATACAAACAAAATATGACAAACACAAATCCAATCAAAATATGGCTAACACAAATAATTCCTTGATAGTAATAACACTGAATGTCAATGGATTAAACTCACCTATCAAAAGATTCAGACTGGGACATTGGATAAGGAAATATGACCCATATATATGCTGTCTACAAGAGACACATCTTAGACCCAGATACGCATGGAGACTGAAAGTGAATGGCTGGAAAACAATCATACAAGCTAACAATAACCAAAAAAAGGCAGGAGTAGCTATATTAATATCAGACAAAATAGACTTTAAGTGCGAAACAGTTGTGAAAGACAAAGAAGGATACTACATTTTAGTGAAAGGGAAAATATGTCAAGAAGATCGAACAATCATAAATATCTATGCCCCTAACAAGGGTGCCTCTAAATACGTCAGGCAAACGCTGGAAAAACTAAGTGAAAGAATAGATACATCTACAATTATAGTGGGGATTTTAATACACCACTATCAACTTTGGACAGAACATCTCAAAAGAGAATCACCAAAGAAACAAAACATCTGAATAGTATATTAGAGGAGCTCGATCTAATAGACATATATAGATCGCTACACCCAAACACAGCAGGATATACATTTTTCTCAAGCGCACATGGATCATTCTCCAAGATAGATCATATGCTAGGCCACAAAGAAAGGCTGAACGAATTCAGAAAGATTGAAATCATACAAAACATTATCTCTGACCACAGTGGAGTCAAGCTGGAGATTTGCAAGGGACAGAAGCCCAGATTTCACACCACGATTTGGAAATTACACAGCACACTTTTAGAAAAACAGTGCGTCAAAGAGGAAATCTCAAAAGAAATCAATGACTACCTTGAAACAAATGATAATGATAACACAACATACCAAAATTTATGGGATGCAGCAAAAGCAGTACTGAGAGGGAAGTTTATAGCCATAAATTCATATATCAAAAAAGAAGAAAGAGCAAAAATTGAAGAACTAACTGCATATTTGGAGGAATTATTAAAAAACAACAAAGTAATATCACAGGAAGAAGAAAGAAAGAAATAACAAAGATAAGAGCAGAACTAAAGGAAATAGAAAATAAGAACGCACTTGAAAAGATAAACAAGACCAAGAGCTGCTTTTTTGAGAAGATCAATAAAATTGACAAACCTTTGGTGAGACTAACAAAGAAAAAAAGAGAGAAGATGCAAATACACAAAATAAGAAATGAGAAAGGAGATATCACCACTGACCCCACAGAAATAAAGACTATCATAACAGGATACTTTGAAAAACTATATTCCAACAAAAATGACAATTCAGAGGAAATGGACAATTTCCTAGAAACACATAAGCAGCCAACATTGACGAAAGAAGAAATTGATGATCTCAACAAACCAATCACAAGTAAAGAGATAGAATCAGTCATTAAAATCCTCCCAACTAAGAAGAGCCCAGGGCAGATGGCTTCACAGGTGAATTCTACAAAACATTCCAGAAAGGACTAACACCAATCATGCTGAAACTCTTCCAAAAATTCAAAAAGAAGGAACATTGCCTAACTCATTCTATGATGCCAACATTACCCTAGTACCAAAGCCAAACAAAGACACCACAAAAAAGGAAAATTACAGGGCAATATCTCTATTGAACCTAGACACAAAAATGCTTAACAAAATACTTGCTAATCGTATTCAACAACACATTGAACAAATGAAACATGACGACCAAGTGGGATTCATTCCAGGTATGCAAGGATGGTTCAACATAAGAAAATCAAGAGAGGGGAGGGGCAAGATGGTGGCTGCGTGAGCTTGCCTGGTAGTGTCTCTACAGGGGGCGGCTGGGCAGCGTTGAAGGCTCTTTGGGACCGCACTGTTTCGGGGACTTTTGCTGGTTGGAAGGTGTCTGGACGTCAATTCGGTGGGAAGGTAACAGAGAGGATACGTCTATAATATATAAACGGAGGTCCCAGCTGGGCGCGGGAAGTTCCCTCCTTGGGTGGGCGGAGCCGTGGTAGCGGGCGCTTCTGCAGCTCCGGAGCCGCGGCAGCCAGGGTTTTTGGGGTTTTTTTTTCCTTATTCTGGAGGCTTTGCGGTGCTGAGAAATTCGCGGATACTGGGCTGGCTGGTGAGGGATTGTTGGGACAAGACTCCTTTGCAGATCGATTTGGGGAGACAGACGGTGTTATGTGGTGAAGCGGGGGACATTTTAGTCGCCGGACAGGGGGTTAGAGCTTCCGCCTGGAGCCCCATCCCCACAGGTCCGGCTGCCGATCTGCAATGGAATTGGATTTTGGACAATAAGGGGACACAATTGGGAGACTGCTGTAGGGTGCAGTGAGGGAGGAGGACACGTCTGGAAGCTGATTGGGGAATATTTTGCGAAGTTTGCGATTTCGGATCTTAGAGGCTGTTTTCGGCGTTTCCAGCTGAAGCCCACCCCACCCGGCGGGGCTTGGGATCTGGGTCATTGAACTGGCCATGGTGTAGAGGTGCCCTCAAGTGGCCGTTGCATGGGAGCATAGGGAGGGAGCTGTCCCAAGGCTGATACCCTGAGGAGTTAGGTGAATTTCAGAGATCAGACATTCAATATAGAATTTGCGGATCTTCCCCCACGGGGCTGGCACCCAGCTGCGGGGATCCCTGAGGGCTGTGTTGCACTGCGGGGCTCCTAAGCTTTCTGTGGACCAGATTTGAGGTTGCCAGGTCTGGGTCCCCTGGACTCTGGCAGTCCACACCCGAGACTCACACCTCTTGAGTCTTCAGTTTCTCAGTCTTTACACCCCTTAATCCATCACGCCCTGGGGTCTACCTGGGGTCCTTGAGTGCCCTGGACCTTAACGTTTGCATTTTATCTTTATTGGTTCATATTGTTTTGTTTTTATTTTCACTTTATCTTATTTTTTACTCTTTTTGATGCCCTGATTGCTAATATTGCATTATCCCCTAGTCTTTTCTCCTAGCGTGTCCCCCAAAGTCCTTTTTTTTATACAGTTATTTAGGGGTTTTTTGGTTGTTGTTTTAGATAGTGTTGCAATTGTGACACGTGTATACCTGTATCTCTCTTCCCCCTATCTGTTCCCCACCGTTTGCCCATCCTCTTTTTCTTTCTTCCTTTCTTCGTGTCTTTCTTTTTTTCTTTATTATAATTAGTTTTTTTTTTCGGATTTCTCTTTCCCTCTTGTCCCTCATCTTCCACTTATTTTATTTTAATTCAAGTATACAATAGGTGCTACAGGGAACACCTCACATTTGCTGGGTTTTCCCATCCTCCACTGCCTCATTTCTGTGTGAACTGATTTAGGCTACCTACACTATACCCCTTCCCCTGCATCTTGATATCCACTATCATCTACTGTCTCTCCTATATTCCACCCCCACCTCCCGTTCTTTGATCCACAAAGTGTCTAACTCTTAATTTCTAATACCTTTGTTCTGTTTTCTGTCTGTTATCCACTCTTGAAACTATTACCTTTCTTTTCTTTTTCCCTCTCTCATGAAAACAATAGCTTTGTAGTTCATACCATATTCTGCCTATATTCAGTCATCTACTCCATAAAAGGTACTCTACCTACAGCTATAACTCTATACAATCTACATTAATCTAACCTCCATCCTCCCAGATCTCATATTCTTGCTTGGTTAAAATACATTACTAATACTACTGTACACTTTTCCCTTGCTGACACAATTGCCTTTCCCCAAGACTAATACTTTCTTCTAAAGTAAACTTAACCAACAACAAGTAACTTGAATAAGAAGAAAAAAGTGACAAAGAGAAGATATATCACCTATGCAAAAATAACAACTAATTAACCTCCAAAAGCAGACAAAGAAGCTAAGGAACTGATTAAATTCGTCAAAATAAAGAGATGACCAGAAAGCAACAAAAATCTACAAACCAAACCAATAATCAGGAAAACATGAATGAATCCAATCAACAAACCAATAATCACGAAGGGGAGCAAAACTTGGCACAAGCAATGAAAGAACTCAGAACATTTATCACCGACAAATTTGATGCAGTAATGAAAGAGGTTAACAACATGAAGACATCACTTGGCGGGGAAATTGCAGACATACGCAAAAACATAACAGATATGATGGGAATGAACACCACAGTTCAAGAAATCAAAAATACACTTGCAGCAAATATCAGCAGACTAGAAGAGACAGAGCAGAGAATTAGTGATGTGGAAGACAGTACATCAGAAATCAAACAGATAGTAGAAGGGGTCAATAAGAAGATAGAAAAAATCCAATTAGGATTTAGGGACCTGAATGACAATGCAAAACGCTCAAACATACGTATTATAGGCGTTCCAGAAGGTGAAGAGAAGGGAAAGAGGTCAGAAGGAGTGTTGCAGGAAATAATGGCTGAAAACTTCCCAAATCTACTGAAAGAAACAGATGTACATATCCAAGAAACACAGCGCACTCCACAAGTCATAAACCCCAACAGGCCCACCCCAAGACATATACTTATCAAATTATCCAAGGCTCAAGACAAAGAGAAAATCCTAAAAGCAGCAAGAGAAAAGAAAACCATCACATACAAGGGAAGGTCAATTAGATTAAGTGCTGATTTCTCTTCTGAAACCATGGAGGCAAGAAGACAGTGGTATGATATAGTCAAGGTACTAAAGGAAAAAAACTTCCAACCAAGAATACTTTATCCAGCTAAACTAGCATTCAAACATGATGGAGAGTTCAAAATATTCACAGACAAACAGAAACTGAAAGAGTATACCAACAAGAAACCTCCCCTTCAAGAAATTCTAAAGGGAGTTCTGCAGGAAGAAAGGAAAAAACAGGAAAGGCAAAGTTGGAGGAGAGTATAAGACCAACAACAACAACAAAAAAGACAAAAAAATATATACAAACAAAATATGACAAACACAAATCCAATCAAAATATGGCTAACACAAATAATTCCTTGATAGTAATAACACTGAATGTCAATGGATTAAACTCACCTATCAAAAGATTCAGACTGGGACATTGGATAAGGAAATATGACCCATATATATGCTGTCTACAAGAGACACATCTTAGACCCAGATACGCATGGAGACTGAAAGTGAATGGCTGGAAAACAATCATACAAGCTAACAATAACCAAAAAAAGGCAGGAGTAGCTATATTAATATCAGACAAAATAGACTTTAAGTGCGAAACAGTTGTGAAAGACAAAGAAGGATACTACATTTTAGTGAAAGGGAAAATATGTCAAGAAGATCGAACAATCATAAATATCTATGCCCCTAACAAGGGTGCCTCTAAATACGTCAGGCAAACGCTGGAAAAACTAAGTGAAAGAATAGATACATCTACAATTATAGTGGGGATTTTAATACACCACTATCAACTTTGGACAGAACATCTCAAAAGAGAATCACCAAAGAAACAAAACATCTGAATAGTATATTAGAGGAGCTCGATCTAATAGACATATATAGATCGCTACACCCAAACACAGCAGGATATACATTTTTCTCAAGCGCACATGGATCATTCTCCAAGATAGATCATATGCTAGGCCACAAAGAAAGGCTGAACGAATTCAGAAAGATTGAAATCATACAAAACATTATCTCTGACCACAGTGGAGTCAAGCTGGAGATTTGCAAGGGACAGAAGCCCAGATTTCACACCACGATTTGGAAATTACACAGCACACTTTTAGAAAAACAGTGCGTCAAAGAGGAAATCTCAAAAGAAATCAATGACTACCTTGAAACAAATGATAATGATAACACAACATACCAAAATTTATGGGATGCAGCAAAAGCAGTACTGAGAGGGAAGTTTATAGCCATAAATTCATATATCAAAAAAGAAGAAAGAGCAAAAATTGAAGAACTAACTGCATATTTGGAGGAATTATTAAAAAACAACAAAGTAATATCACAGGAAGAAGAAAGAAAGAAATAACAAAGATAAGAGCAGAACTAAAGGAAATAGAAAATAAGAACGCACTTGAAAAGATAAACAAGACCAAGAGCTGCTTTTTTGAGAAGATCAATAAAATTGACAAACCTTTGGTGAGACTAACAAAGAAAAAAAGAGAGAAGATGCAAATACACAAAATAAGAAATGAGAAAGGAGATATCACCACTGACCCCACAGAAATAAAGACTATCATAACAGGATACTTTGAAAAACTATATTCCAACAAAAATGACAATTCAGAGGAAATGGACAATTTCCTAGAAACACATAAGCAGCCAACATTGACGAAAGAAGAAATTGATGATCTCAACAAACCAATCACAAGTAAAGAGATAGAATCAGTCATTAAAATCCTCCCAACTAAGAAGAGCCCAGGGCAGATGGCTTCACAGGTGAATTCTACAAAACATTCCAGAAAGGACTAACACCAATCATGCTGAAACTCTTCCAAAAATTCAAAAAGAAGGAACATTGCCTAACTCATTCTATGATGCCAACATTACCCTAGTACCAAAGCCAAACAAAGACACCACAAAAAAGGAAAATTACAGGGCAATATCTCTATTGAACCTAGACACAAAAATGCTTAACAAAATACTTGCTAATCGTATTCAACAACACATTGAACAAATGAAACATGACGACCAAGTGGGATTCATTCCAGGTATGCAAGGATGGTTCAACATAAGAAAATCAAGAGAGGGGAGGGGCAAGATGGTGGCTGCGTGAGCTTGCCTGGTAGTGTCTCTACAGGGGGCGGCTGGGCAGCGTTGAAGGCTCTTTGGGACCGCACTGTTTCGGGGACTTTTGCTGGTTGGAAGGTGTCTGGACGTCAATTCGGTGGGAAGGTAACAGAGAGGATACGTCTATAATATATAAACGGAGGTCCCAGCTGGGCGCGGGAAGTTCCCTCCTTGGGTGGGCGGAGCCGTGGTAGCGGGCGCTTCTGCAGCTCCGGAGCCGCGGCAGCCAGGGTTTTTGGGGTTTTTTTTTCCTTATTCTGGAGGCTTTGCGGTGCTGAGAAATTCGCGGATACTGGGCTGGCTGGTGAGGGATTGTTGGGACAAGACTCCTTTGCAGATCGATTTGGGGAGACAGACGGTGTTATGTGGTGAAGCGGGGGACATTTTAGTCGCCGGACAGGGGGTTAGAGCTTCCGCCTGGAGCCCCATCCCCACAGGTCCGGCTGCCGATCTGCAATGGAATTGGATTTTGGACAATAAGGGGACACAATTGGGAGACTGCTGTAGGGTGCAGTGAGGGAGGAGGACACGTCTGGAAGCTGATTGGGGAATATTTTGCGAAGTTTGCGATTTCGGATCTTAGAGGCTGTTTTCGGCGTTTCCAGCTGAAGCCCACCCCACCCGGCGGGGCTTGGGATCTGGGTCATTGAACTGGCCATGGTGTAGAGGTGCCCTCAAGTGGCCGTTGCATGGGAGCATAGGGAGGGAGCTGTCCCAAGGCTGATACCCTGAGGAGTTAGGTGAATTTCAGAGATCAGACATTCAATATAGAATTTGCGGATCTTCCCCCACGGGGCTGGCACCCAGCTGCGGGGATCCCTGAGGGCTGTGTTGCACTGCGGGGCTCCTAAGCTTTCTGTGGACCAGATTTGAGGTTGCCAGGTCTGGGTCCCCTGGACTCTGGCAGTCCACACCCGAGACTCACACCTCTTGAGTCTTCAGTTTCTCAGTCTTTACACCCCTTAATCCATCACGCCCTGGGGTCTACCTGGGGTCCTTGAGTGCCCTGGACCTTAACGTTTGCATTTTATCTTTATTGGTTCATATTGTTTTGTTTTTATTTTCACTTTATCTTATTTTTTACTCTTTTTGATGCCCTGATTGCTAATATTGCATTATCCCCTAGTCTTTTCTCCTAGCGTGTCCCCCAAAGTCCTTTTTTTTATACAGTTATTTAGGGGTTTTTTGGTTGTTGTTTTAGATAGTGTTGCAATTGTGACACGTGTATACCTGTATCTCTCTTCCCCCTATCTGTTCCCCACCGTTTGCCCATCCTCTTTTTCTTTCTTCCTTTCTTCGTGTCTTTCTTTTTTTCTTTATTATAATTAGTTTTTTTTTTCGGATTTCTCTTTCCCTCTTGTCCCTCATCTTCCACTTATTTTATTTTAATTCAAGTATACAATAGGTGCTACAGGGAACACCTCACATTTGCTGGGTTTTCCCATCCTCCACTGCCTCATTTCTGTGTGAACTGATTTAGGCTACCTACACTATACCCCTTCCCCTGCATCTTGATATCCACTATCATCTACTGTCTCTCCTATATTCCACCCCCACCTCCCGTTCTTTGATCCACAAAGTGTCTAACTCTTAATTTCTAATACCTTTGTTCTGTTTTCTGTCTGTTATCCACTCTTGAAACTATTACCTTTCTTTTCTTTTTCCCTCTCTCATGAAAACAATAGCTTTGTTGTTCATACCATATTCCTCCCATATTCAGTCATCTACTTCATAAACGGTACTCTACCTACAGCTATAACTCTATACAATCTACATGAATCTAACCTCCATCCTCCCAGATCTCATATTCTTGCTTTGTTAACATACATCATCAATACTACTTTACACTTTTCCCTTGCTTACACAATTGCCTTTCCCCAACACTAATACTTTCCTCTAAAGTGAACTTAACCAACAACAAGTAACTAGAATAAGAAGAAAAAAGTGAAAAAGAGAAGATATAACACCTATGCAAAAATAACAACTAATTAACCTCCAAGAGCAGACAAAGAAGCTAAGGAACTGATTAAATTTGTCAAAATAAAGAGATGACCAGAAAGCAACAAAAATCTACAAACCAAACCAATAATCAGGAAAACATGGCTGAATCCAATCAACAAACCAATAATCACGAAGGGGAGCAAAACTTGGCACAAGCAATGAAAGATCTCAGAACATTTATCACCGACAAATTTGATGCAGTAATGAAAGAGGTTAACAACATGAAGACATCACTTGGAGGGGAAATTGCAGACATATGCAAAAACATAACAGATATGATGGGAATGAACACCACAGTTCAAGAAATCAAAAATACACTTGCAGCAAATATCAGCAGACTAGAAGAGACAGAGCAGAGAATTAGTGATGTGGAAGACAGTATATCAGAAATCAAACAGATAGTAGAAGGGGTCAATAAGAAGATAGAAAATATGCAATTAGGATTTAGGGACCTGAATGACAATGCAAAACGCTCAAACATACGTATTATAGGCGTTCCAGAAGGTGAAGAGAAGGGAAGGGGGTAAGAAGGAGTGTTGCAGGAAATAATGGCTGAAAACTTCCCAAATCTACTGAAAGAGACAGATGTACATATCCAAGAAGCACAGCACACTCCACAAGTCATAAACCCCAACAGGCCCACCCCAAGACATATACTTGTCAAATTATCCAATGCTCAAGACAAAGAGAAAATCCTAAAAGCAGCAAGAGAAAAAAAACCATCACATTCAAGGGAAGCTCAATTAGATTAAGTGCTGATTTCTCTTCTGAAACCATGGAGGCAAGAAGACAGTGGTATGATATAGTCAAGGTACTAAAGGAAAAAAATTTCCAACCAAGAATACTCTATCCAGCTAAACTAGCATTCAAACATGATGGAGAGTTCAAAATATTCACAGACAAACAGAAACTGAAAGAGTATACCAACAAGAAACCTCCCCTTCAAGAAATTCTAAAGGGACTTCTGCAGGAAGAAAGGAAAAAACAGGAAAGGCAAAGTTGGAGGAGAGTATAAGACCAACAACAACAACAAAAAAGACAAAAAAATATATACAAACAAAATATGACAAACACAAATCCAATCAAAATATGGCCAACACAAATAATTCCTTGATAGTAATAACACTGAAGGTCAACGGATTAAACTCACCTATCAAAAGATTCAGACTGGGACATTGGATAAGGAAATATGACCCATCCATATGCTGTCTACAAGAGACACATCTTAGACCCAGAGACGCATGGAGATTGAAAGTGAATGGCTGGAAAACAATCATACAAGCTAACAATAACCAAAAAAAGGCAGGAGAAGCTATATTAATATCAGACAAAATAGACTTTAAATGTGAAACATTTGTGAGAGACAAAGAAGGATACTACATTTTAGTGAAAGGGAAAATCTGTCAAGAAGATAGAACAATCATAAATATCTATGCCCCTAACAAGGGTGCCTCTAAATACGTCAGGCAAATGCTGGAAAAACTAAGTGAAAGAATAGATAATCTACAATTATAGTGGGGGACTTTAATACACCACTATCAACTCTGGACAGAACATCTCAAAAGAGAATCACCAAAGAAACAAAACATCTGAATAGCATATTAGAGGAGCTCGATCTAATAGACATATATAGATGGCTACACCCAAACACAGCAGGATATACATTTTTCTCAAGCGCACATGGATCATTCTCCAAGATAGATCATATGGTAGGCCACAAAGAAAGGCTGAACGAATTCAGAAAGATTGAAATCATACAAAACATTATCTCTGACCACAGTGGAGTCAAGCTGGAGATTTGCAAGGGACAGAAGCCCAGATTTCACACCATGATTTGGAAATTAAACAGCACACTCTTAGAAAAACAGTGGGTCAAAGAGGAAATCTCAAAAGAAATCAATGACTACCTTGAAACAAATGATAATGATAACACAACATACCAAAATTTATGGGATGCAGCAAAAGCAGTACTGAGAGGGAAGTTTATAGCCATAAATTCATATATCAAAAAAGAAGAAAGAGCAAAAATTGAAGAACTAACTGCACATTTGAAGGAATTAGAAAAACAACAACAAAGTAACCCAACAGGAAGAAGAAGGAAGGAAATAACAAAGATAAGAGCAGAACTAAATGAAAGAGAAAATAAGAAAGCACTTGAACAGATAAACAAGACCAAGAGCTGGTTTTTGAGAAGATTAACAAAATTGACAAACCTTTAGCAACACTAACAAAGAAAAAAAGAGAGAAGATGCAAATACACAAAATAAGAAATGAGAAAGGCGATATCACCACTGACCCCACAGAAATAAAGACTATCATAAGAGGATATTTTGAAAAACTATATTCCAACAAAAATGACAATTCAGAGGAAATGGACAAATTCCTAGAAACACATAAGCAGCCCATATTGACAAAAGAAGAAATTGATGATCTTAACAAACCAATCACAAGCAGAGAGATAGAATCAGTTATTAAAAATCTCCCAACTAAGAAGAGCCCAGGGTAAGATGGTTTCACAGGTGAATTTTACAAAACATTCCGGAAAGAACTGACACCAATCCTGCTGAAACTATTCCAAAACATCGAAACAGAAAGAACATTACCCAACTCCTTCTATGATGCCAACATTACCCTAGTACCAAAGCCAAACAAAGACATCACAAGAAAGGAAAATTTCAGACCAATTTCTCTAATGAACCTAGACGCAAAAATACTTAACAAAATACTTGCTAATCGTATTCAACAACACATTAAACGTATTATACACTACGACCAAGTGGGATTCATCCCAGGTATGCAAGGATGGTTCAACATAAGAAAATCAATCAATGTAATACACCATATAAACAGATTGAAGGAAAAAAATCACATGATTATATCTATTGATGCAGAAAAAGCATTTGACAAAATACAGCACCCTTTCTTGATAAAAACACTCCAAAAGATTGGAATACAAGGGAATTTTTTGAACATGATAAAGAGTATATATGAAAAACCTAAAGCCAATATTGTTTACAATGGAGAAATCCTAGACTCCTTCCCTCTAAACTCAGGAACAAGACAAGGATGCCCACTGTCTCCGCTCCTATTTAACATTGTCTTAGAAGTACTTGCTCGAGCACTGAGGCAAGAACCAGAAATAAAAGGCATTCAAATTGGAAAGGAAGAAGTCAAAATTTCATTATTTCCAGATGACATGATCCTATACATAGAAAACCCTGAGAGATCTACAACGAAGATTCTAGAACTCATAAATGAGTTTAATAAAGTCGCAGGTTATAATACCAATGCGCAAAAATCAGTAGCATTTCTGTACACCAATAATGAGCAAGATCAGGAGGAAATCAAGAAACAAATACCATTCACAATAGTAAATAAAAAAATCAAATACTTAGAAATAAATTTAACTAAAGAGGTAAAGAACTTATACAACGAGAACTATACAAGATTGTTCAAGGAAATCAAAGAAGACCTAAATAAATGGAAGACTATTCCTTGTTCATGGATAGGAAGACTGAACATTATTAAGATGTCTATCCTACCAAAACTGATCTACACATTCAATGCAATCCCAATAAAAATCAACGCAGCCTTCTTTATGGAACTAGAAAAACTAACTATGAAATTTATTTGGAAAGGAAAGAGACCCCGAATAGCAAAAGACATACTGAAAAAGAAAAACGAAATTGGAGGAATCACACTACCTGACTTCAAAACATACTACAAAGCTACGGTGGTGAAAACAGCATGGTATTGGCATAAGGAGAGACACATAGACCAATGGAATCGAATTGAAAGTTCTGATATAGAACCTCACATATACAGCCACATAATATTTGATAAAGCCACCAAACCCTCTCAACTGGGAGAGAGTGGCCTATTCAACAAATGGTGTCTGGAGAACTGGATAGCCATATGTAGAAGAATGAAAGAGTATTACCATCTCACACCTTATACAAAGATCAACTCAAGATGGATCAAAGACCTAAATATAAGAGCCAAGACCATAAAAACCTTAGAAAGCAGTGTAGGGAAACATCTACAGGACCTTGTAATAGGAAATGGATTTATGAATATCTCACCAAAAGCACGAGCAGCAAAAGAACTAATAGATAAATGGGACTTCCTCAAAATTAAAGCCTTCTGCACCTCAAAGGAGTTTGTCAAGAAAGTAAAAAGGTAGCCCACACAGTGGGAGAAAATATTTGGCAATCATATATCTGATAAGAAACTTATAACTTGCATATATAAAGAACTCCTATATCTTGAAAATAAAAAGATAAACAACCCATTTAAAAAATGGGAAAAAGACTTAAACAGACACTTCTCCGAAGAAGAAATACAAATGGCAAGAAAGCACATGAAAAAATGTTCCAAATCTCTAGCTATCAGGGAAATGCAAATCAAAACCACAATGAGATACCATCTTACACCCATAAGATTGGCAGCTATGAAAAAAACAGAAGAATACAAGTGCTGGAGAGGATGTGAAGGAAGGGGAACACTCATCCACTGCTGGTGGGAATGCAGAAGGATCCAACCATTCTGGAGGACAGTATGGCGGTTTCTCAAAAAACTGACCATAGATTTGCCATATGACCCAGCAATACCACTGCTGGGTATATACCCAGCAGAACTGAAAACAAGGACGCAAACCGCTATATGTACACCAATGTTCATAGCAGCATTGTTCACTATCGCCAAAAGTTGGAATCAACCCAAATGCCCATCAACAGATGAGTGGACCAATAAAATGTGGTATATACACACAATGGAATACTACTCGGCTGTAAGAACAAACACACTACAAACACATGTGATAACATGGATGAATCTTGAGAACCTTATGTTGAGTGAAGCAACCCAGACATTGAAGGTCAAATACTACATGACCTCAATGATATGAAATAAACAAGCTGCCCTAGATAGCAAGAGACTGAACGATAGGCTTACAGGAAATTGGAGGGTGGAGGAAGGATATGAGCCGATGTCTGCAGGGGTGGAATTTAAGACGAGATGGTGGTAAGTATGAACACAAAGAAGAGATAAAAGGGGGGCAAGGGGTTGCCTTTGGTTGGGGCTTTGCAGGTTTGAGGGTGGCTGGGGAGGGACGGATGGGTAACGTTGCCCAAAAGTGGGGGGAGGGAGGGGTAGCATATGAACACAGGAGAGGGTCAGGTGTTGGTGGAGAGTAAAATGCCGAGAAAATCATATCAAAATATAATAAAGAGGGTTACCTGTTTAGAATGCTCAGAGGGGAGGGTCTGATGCAGGACGGGCTCCTGGGGAATGTCTAAATGCTCATTCTGCCAGAGTGGGTGAAACCATGGGCTAGAAACCCAAGTAGTGAGAGTGGGGGTGGACCCACATCCTGGGGAGGACTAATGCCATCAAATAGAGGGAACTGTATCCCTCGAGAGAAAGGGTGGCTCCCAGGGCATTGGGGCAGTTGAGCAAGTTAGGCCCTGAACACTATTCCATCTATCTCTGGAAGTGGCTCCTCAGGAAACAGAGGTTGGCTGTCACTGTGGGCACCAAGGTGGAAGGGAAAATGGACGTTAAACGTGTGGAACCAAAGTAAATGGGGGGTAAGAGAGGAGTTTCTTGAGAGTACACAAGGATGGATATAAAACATGTAATATTACACCATAACATATAGGAGATGACAGACTGATAATGTAAACCATAATGTAAAACATAGGATAACTAAAAATGTAAAGAACTGTGTATCCTAAAGTATGCACCATAATGTAAGCACAGATGTCACCTTGTTAGAAAGCTAACGTCTCAGACTCTGTACATCACTTTAAGTAAATATGATATGAATAGGGCGTAAGAGTATCACTGTGGAAGGGAAAAGGTTTTCTGGTGGATGTGTGGGAGTGCTGTATATTATGTATATGTATTGCTGTGGTCTAGGACTCCTGTGAAGAAAAGCTGAATAATTAGGGGGAAAAAAAAAAAGAAAAAGAAAGGATGTGGAATTTTTTCAAGTCAACATTCTTTATCTAAGTTCTTTATCTAACTTTATCCAAGTTCTTTATCTATCCTTTAAACCCATTGCTATATGCCATTCCCTAGTAAGGGACCATGACATTATATTGGGCTTCAAATTTCGGGGAGTTCTGGATCACAGAGTGTTTCAACAATGGCAATGGAGGGATACTGGTATGGGATACCAATGACAGGTGATATATGGCTGACAGGGAGCTGTACAGAACATATGTCCAGGGTGCATGGTAATGTTTGGATATACTCATAGTGGCAACAATTAAAAACCACAGTAGGGGGGGTACTGTGTTCCTGGCCAGTGGTGCTCTGTTGTGGTCCCTAGGGGAGCAGCGACAGTCTCCCAGGTACAGCGGCGGGGACCAGGAGGGAGTGAGGGTTGAAAAGTGAGCCCCTGATGCTAATGACTATGCTTGTGAGCTGATAAACCTAAAATAAGAACAAGGCCTAGTGCAACATTGTGCCTGGGAATTTCCTCCTGTCAGCCTTCATGTTACTCAAATGTGGCCAGTCTCGAAGCCAAACTCAGCATGTAAATGCAATGCCTTCCCCCCAACGTTGGACATGACACCCGGGGATGAGCCTCCCTGGCAACGAGGGACCACTATCAACTACCAACTGATGATGCAACTGGAAAATGACCTTACACAGAAGGTTCAATGCGGATCAGCAGAATATCCCTGTCTACATAAAATAACATGACTTTAAAATGCTGTTTGACCTAAAGTAAGGGGGAAATGGAAAGGAGAAATGAGTTTATATGGCTACGAGTTTCTAAAAAAGAGTCTGGAGGCTGGCAGAAGGATTGCCCTCATGCACAAATGAGCAGAGTCAGAGAGACAGATAAAGCAGATACAACCCCCAGATATTGGTTCCTTTGAGGGCTAAAGAGACCCATGGGAGTTATGGTCATGGCCGATGGGGTTAACTACCAGGTCAGATGGCCCCTCTTTGGAAATGGTGTTTAAGTGTGATGAAACTGGACTCAGATGGGATCTCCCTTCATAAGACTTTCATGCTAATGTGCTGGAGGTGCAGTTAATGTTGGGGTTTAAGATATATTTAAGGGATTTGAATCTCTGGACTGACAATGTGATAGCCAGGTCCTGAGCCTCAACAGACTCCAGCACCTACAATCTGATTTATTGGACTTAGACTTACCACACTCAGCTAAGATGGAGTTGAAGAAGGACAACCACCACACCATGGAGCCTAGAGTGATTACAACTGAAAATGGGAGGATTGCATCCAGCATCCATGTGGAATCTGAGCCTCCTCTTGACATAGAGGTGCAATGGACACAACCAATCCAATGTCCACATAGAAGAGGTGGCATTGGATTGGGAAAAGTGGACATGGTGGACGATGGGTATGGGGAAAGGCAGGAAGAGATGAGAGGTGGAGGCGTCTTTGGGACATGGAGCTGCCCTGGATGGTGCTTCAGAGGTAATCACCAGACATTGTAAATCCTCACAGGGCCCACTGGATGGAATGGAGGAGAGTATGGGCCATGATGTGGACCATTGTCTATGAGGTGCAGAGGTGCCCAAAGATGTACTTACCAAATCCAATGGATGTGTCATGATGATGGGAACGAGTGTTGTTGGGGGCGGGGAGAGGGGGAGTGGGGGGGTGGGGTTGAATGGGACCTCACATATATATTTTTAATGTAATATTATTACAAAGTCAATAAAAAAAATGATATCAGTCCTAAGTCCTAGAAAAATATCATTTTTTAAAGGAATTTTGTATCAAACTTTTATACATAAGTAACTCACTACCTTCATTTTATTCTCTGGTTTTGTAGCATATTTTTCTCTCTCATGTTTGAATATATGATTTTTAGGAGCCCAAACTCCTTCCTAAATATCAAATGCAATCATTTTTTACTCCATACCATTCCCTGGAGACCCCTGTGGATTTTCACTTTCATAAATCTGTGGTAATGGAATTGATCGACCTTTTAGGAGCAAGATGCTACTTTGCTTCCAAAATGTTAATACCCTATTGGTATACAATAGGTAAGTACCAGGGGATTTATTTACAGAACCTTAGTGGTTGTTATCTCTTTGGGAGACAGGTGGAGCTTAGTAGCCACAGAATGCAAAATGGAATCTTCCCTGCCCTGCATGAGGCTCTAGAGTGTAGATGGTAGAATATAATATACAGACCGTATTTGAATCCAGCTTGTCACAGATTAGCAGAGTGTCTTTGCACAGTGTATTTACCCTTTTTAACCTTTTTCTGTTTGCTTTCTCATCTGTAAAATGTAAGTAAGAAGAATATTGACCTCAAACACCTATGGTAAGAAGGAATAAATGAGGGAATAACACAGTAAGTGCTCATGTCTGTTTAGCTGCTCTTATAGTCTAGGCCTGCATTGTCCAGTATAGTAGCCACTAGTGCAGATGGCTACTTAAATATAAATTAAAGATAAGTAAAGTTTATAATTCATTTCCCTAATCATATATCACATTTCAAGTGCTCCAAAGCCTCTCATAGCTGGTGGCTACCACATTAGCACAGATAAAAGCACACAAATCCTTCCAGAAATAGCTGCTGGACTATGCTGACTTAGAGTCCACGTCCTTCCTTTCATCAATTAAAAAGTCATCTCAAAGAGAACCATCTTTATAGGCTTCAAATGATCACATGTTCCACCTCTCCTGCTCTCATGGCCCTTTCTACAGAAGGAATGGCATACACCAGAGGGCTGGGAAGGGAATTCTAGCCATGCCCCTTGGCCACATGTTGTAGTCATGGGGTGCCACGGATATGGGGTGCATTAGCTCTTAGGAGGCACTGGAAGAGATGGATGTGTTGAGCTGCTTAGTTGCCTAATTTTTCTGAACTTAGAACATTTTCTTCACTGTCTGAATTGAAAGTGTGCTGCCATTTGTAAGGAGAAGGAGGAAGTGTGTGGTTCCTACTGCTCCCCTGTTAATTTGAGGACCTACTCCTTGCTTTAGCCCAGGAAGCCTCCCTAATTTCAGGCTGACAGTCTTGTTCTTGAAGCTGAGTGAGTGAACATCCTCGCCCTCATTTGGCTGTGATCATTACTTTGCAGTCTTCTGTCCTATTCATAAATACAGTTTGGAAGAAACAAAAATATTACAAAGAAGTAAAGGAAGATAGTGTTTGTGAGGGTATCACATGAAGATTTTTTTCTTATCTCATCAAATATTGAAATTAAATTAGATAAAGAAGGATTTGTATTACCTTTTACAGTTGATGAAGATGTACACAAATGATAAAGAAATTGTTGTAGTTTTTATGTTAAAAGGCCTGTTGAGGTGAATAGGAAAGGATCATTTTCATAAAAAGGTGAGAAAAATAGATGATTCCAGAAATTAAAAGTACATTTCAGGATATGTTTTTTGGAAATTCCTTGTAAGATTTTATTAACAGCATCATTAATTAAGCCAAGTACTTTTTCAGTAGACTAAAAAGTAATACATTCATGATTGATGTGAGAGTATTGGCCATTAGGAAAAGCCAAATCTTGAGTATACTTTGGCCAAAATAATAATAAGAATATTTTGGATTGTTATAAAAAGTAAGTTTATTTCCCTTTGATTTTCTTTTCAGAGTAGCACTATGCATTAATGGCCCCAAAAGAGTTTGTTTTAACAGCAAAAATTTACTAGGAAAAAAGACTATTAAACAATGGCAACTCCATTTACTTAGTTATCAAGTTGTCCAGGTATGGTTCCATTCCCTCCACCCCCCAAAGTAATCCCTAATTCATACTTGCTTTTTCCAGGGTCCTAAGTAGTCTGCTAGCCCAGTGGACTTAGAATCTTATATCTCTAATTGAAGTACCCACTTTGTTCATTAGGCTTTTCAGTGTACTTGATATTTTTTATAAATCTTTGGCTTATATTTTGAAATACAGAATTTTCTTTTTTTTTAAGATTTATCTATTTTATTTATTTCTCTTCCCTTCCCACCCCTGACCCCAGTTGTCTGTTCTCTGTGTCTATTTGCTGCATCTTCTTTGTCCACTTCTGTTGTCAGCAGCACAGGAATCTGTGTTTCTTTTTGTTGCATCATCTTGTGTGTCAGCTCTCTGTGTGTGCAGCGCCATTCCTGGGCAGGCTGCACTTTCTTTCACACTGGGCAGCTCTCCTTATGGAGCACACTCCTTTCGCGTGGGGCTCTCCTACGTGGGGAACAGCCCTGCGTGACAGGGCACTCCTTGTTTGCATCAGCACTGCAAATGGGCCAGATCCACATGGGTCAAGGAGGCCGGAGGGTTTGAATTGCACACCTCCCATGTGGTAGACGGACACCCTAACCACTGGACCAAGTCCGCTTCCCTTGAAATACAGAATTTTCTGACCTTCAGTTTTCCAAAAGCAGAATATGCCTATATTCTTCATAATTTATGCTCAACTCTGATTTAGAGTTATTAAATTATTGGAATATCTGTTTTAATTTCCTCCTGATGTAAGTGTAAGAATAGACAAGATGATTCCCTAAAACCATTATCTTCATCACTCCCTAATACCTAAGACCTTATTGTTTCCTTTGTAAGTTACTTAATAAGGCATTATGATGATGAGTGACTAGAATGTAGATGAGTTTCCCAAGTTCTCTAAGCTTTGGTGCTAGTCTGCTCCCTGGTTTCCTCTCTGGCTTACTCTTGTCCAGTTCATATTGCACACCCCAGACTAATCTTCTGAAAACCCTCAGCATGCCAGCCTGTGATCAGAAACCTTATTTCTTTCCTACTCACAGGATACTGTAGAACCTCCTCTGCTCTGACATTTGGGACCCCTGCAGGCTGCACCTTGTTACCTGGCTCCAAGCTGGTGGTCTCTTCCCTCCCACCTAACCTACTCCATTATCTCTTGCCTTGCTCCCTTTGCCCAGGTGTCTCTTCTCCCTCCAGACAGCATCTCCCTATGACTAAATTCTGTCTATTCAGCAGCACCCCACCCAGGTCTCTTCTTTCTCCACCACCTAAAACCCTGACCCCCTCTGAGGGCTGGAACACTGATTTTCTTCACACACTCTGCTCTGGCTTGTTGTGTACTTCTAGTATTGATTGTGCCTTTGAGGACAGGAATCATGTTTGATACTTCTTTAAATATCCCTCTTATTTAACCAACAAATATTTATTGAACTCTTATTATGTGCTAGGCATTGTTCTGGGCTCTGGGAGTACCTGAGTAAGATAGCTGTGACTTTGCCCTCAAGGAGCTTCCATTCTTATGTGTGTGCAACTGCTGAGAGCCTCGGTGTTGCTTTAAGACCTTCAGCTGCTGGGGTGATGGGAGTCCCCTCCTTGCTGAAGGCAGTCGCCCTTGTTTGTGGATGTAACCAGCCATAGCTGCAACCAACTGCCTAATGGTCTAAAGCTACCTACAGAATGCCCTCACACTGGCAGGCCAGGGCTTGCATCATCCAATGACTCAGCACCAACTGGATGGTGATTAACCATCACATGACCCTATCATGCTGTAACTTTTTAGATCTCTTTATCTTTACTTTTTAAGGTTTTTTAATCTTTAGCATAGGTTATTGAAACTCTATGAGTTCTAGAGCTTCAAGTTCACTTTTAAATTTTATGCTTCTTTGCAGAAAAGGAATGAGACAAATAGAAGCAAATGAAAGATTGACCAGGAGAGAGCTGCAATCGACTCCGATGTGTTCATATACCCAAGTGAATTGCCGCTCACCTGGGGGCCAGGCAAAAAGGATTCTCACATCTCTTGGAAACCTGTGAAGTGGTCTCACAATTCTTAGAGCGGTTCATGACTTTGGTCCTGAGCCCCATTCTGGATCATACTATGTCACAGAAACCCTTCCACAGTCCCTCTTCGCTACTGAGACCAAGCCGAGTGTCACTTCTGCCTTCTGTGAGCTCTCTTGCCCCTCCCTGTCTCACCCTATACCCCCCACCCCCCTCACCCCACTCCTCTCCCCATAACAACAACCTCCTCCATCATCATGAGACATTCACTGCATTTGGTGAATACATCTCTGAGCACCACTGCACCTCATGGCCAATGGTCCATACCATAGTCCACACTCTCCCACAGTCCACCCAGTGGGTCATGGGAGGACATACAATATCCAGTAACTGTCCCTGCAGCAACACCCAGGACAACTCCAAGTCTCAAAAATGCCCCCACATTTACATCTGTTCCTCCCACTCCCACCCCCAGCAGCCACTATGGCCACTTTCTCCACACCAATGCCACATTTTCTTTGATTACTAATCACAATTGTTCATGAATAGAATATCGTTAAGTCCACTCCAATCCATACTCTATTCCTCCGTCCTGTGGGCCTTAGAAGGGTTGTGTCCATGTGTAAGGAGGTGTAGGAGGAGCACAGACTGGCTTGGGGGGTGATACTTCTAGGAATGCCATAATTCTAGGGTTCCCTACTGCTAGGTGTGCTGTACTTCTAGGGGTGCCATACTTCTAGGGTGCTCTACTTCTAGGGGTGCCACTGTGAATGTGTGGTTATTGTTTTTGTTAATTAACATCAAGGACATGGTACTGAAAAATCTCTAAAACCTCTCCCTGAATCAAGGACCTGCAGGCAAGAAGCCCCCTGAGAGAGGTGCTCATTGGTCCGGGCCTGAGAGCAACCCCTCCCCTGCCTGCCTGTCCACCTGCACTCCCTGCTGCCTTCCCCTTCTGAAAGCTGCACCGCCCTTGTCCTCCCTTTCTGCCGCCTGCACATCAACAGGCTCGGCCTCAGGGCCACCACAGATGCTCTTCCCTCTGCCTGGAATGACCGACTGTTCCCCAGATTTCACAAGTCTGGCCCCTCATTATCATTTATGTTTCAAGCCAGCCTTCCTAGAGCCGCCCTGGTTAAAGTATTCCCAAGGCCTGTTTAGTTCCCCTTCTCCTTTTTACTGATACACACACATCCCAGGCTTTAGAATTAAGTGAATTTTCGACAAAAGGAACGCACCTCTTGAACTAACATTTGACTCAAGAAACAGCAGAGCGCTGCAGAACAGCTCAGTTTTGCCGGATGCCACTTGGCTGGATTCGATTCGTGCCGCTGCACACCCGCACCTGCCAGTATCGTGAGCGGTGCCCGCTCGTGCTGACCAAGGCGCTGAAAATCGACTCGTTGCATGATGACACGATGCTGCTGAGGACACACTGAGTTAATATACGATGGCAACGTATTCCACCTGAGTGTTCCGCGGCTCCTGGAGGGTTTCAGATGCCGCGCTGGCGTGGCCTGCACTTCTCCCGTACAGCCCTCTTGGGACCCTCCGCGAGCGCAAGGGCAAGGGCAAGGGCAAGCAGGCGGAGGCCCCCAGTCCAGCAGACGTGGCTCCTCGCGTCCCAAGTGGGCGCGTCCCTTGTCCTGCGCTCCCCGCCCAGCTTTGTGACCCGAGGCCGCGGTTTCCCAGCAACTGCCGAACTCGGGCGCCGGGCAGCCAGGCGGACTCGGGCGGGGCCCCCGGCCGGGTGGGACCGACAAGGCCTCGGCGGAGAAGGTGGACACGGGCGGCCTGGGGGACGAGGAGATCGCCGCCGCCACGCTGCGGGGCAAGCCCCGGCCGCCGCCAATCTCGGCGCTGTCCGCCTTCAGCTACGTCCAGCCGCGGCGCCTGGACCCCAAGGAGCGCAGCTACTTCTCCCGCCAGGCCCGGGTGAGGCGCGAGGGGCGGCACCGCGCGGTGGGGGTGAGGCGGGGCTGGCGGCAGGGGTCCCCTGCCAGGGAGGGGCTGGGGCGGGGCTGTGCCACCCAGAGCGGGGACTGGAGACCCAGCAGCACCGCGTGGAAGGGGTCTGGGGGCCAAGCAGGGCGTGGGGGCGGGCCCGGGTGGGGTATGCTTCTGTGGGGGTGGGAGCAGGACATCATAGTGGGAAAGGGCTACCGGGAAGGTCGAGTGGCGGGGGTGGGGGGAGCGGGGGGGGGGGGGCCGGGGGGAGAGGGAGTACTCACCAGGGAGAAAGACTCCATGGGGCGCACGGGGCTGGAGGGGGCAGAGGCAGAGACTGCTCTCCGGGGTTGGTGGGACTGTCACCTGGACCAGAAAGAGCAGAGCTTCTAGTACTGAGAGACACAGATGCACCCATCCCCGCCGGAGCTGGACAGTCTAGAAAGGGCGCCCCGAGGCTATCCAGTGTGCGGGGTGCAGCCCCCTGAGCAGTATGTGCGGTGGTTCCCGGGGCTGTGAATAAGCAGACAGGTGGACATTCCTGGGCCCCGGGAACCTTCGGGCCGCCTTCCACCAACCAGGGAGAACCAGGAATAGGTCTGCACCGTCTGGGCCGGCCCCTCTGGGAAGATGTGCTTGGTGGGAAGAGCGCGAGGGTCTGAGCAGCCGAAGCCCCCAAGAGAGGGTGGAAGGAAGGAAAAGGGTGTTCAGAGTTGTCCAGGTCACCCATTCCTTTCTTTTCAACATTGTTTCTGTCTGTCCCCAGGGCGTTCCTCAGGGCATCTGATTAGATAAAAGCCTTGGTTGGGGACTCTCAGCCTGGAGGACAGCTGGGCACCTGGGCTATCCCTCAACCCTCCTGGAGGGATGGGACTGCCAGAAGAGAGACACCTCACTTTTCTCAGGCTGCTGTCACAAGTGTCACAAACTAGGTGGCTAAAAACACCAGGAACCGCTCTCTCAGCCCTGCAGGCTGAAGCCAAGGGTGCATGGGCTGTGCTGGTGGGTCAGTCCTGGCCGCTGGGGCACCTCTCCCTTGGCCAGCAAGCCTTGGGTTTTCAGTGCCTCCTCAGTCACCCTATGGCCTGCTCTGTCTCTCTTCCCATGGCGCCCTCCCCTTCTATTGTGCCCACAACCCCCTTCTAAAGACACCAGCCATCCTGGACTAAGGGTCCACCCACTGCAATCAGCCTCATTCAATTTAAATGATTCTGCTTGCAATACCGCTTTTGCAAAAAGTTCGTGTTCCCAGGTACCCAGGATTAGGACTTCAAGGTATCTTTTTGGGGTACACAGCTCAACCCATAACGTGGAACACAGATTGCCTTGGAAAGGAAGTTAATGGTGTATAAAATAATCCCACAAAATGCCTCCTTCCTCTTCTACTAGCCACCCACAATCAGTGGTGCCCAGGTAAGTCCCCAGTTCTAGTCAACTCTCGCTGGCGTACTGGTGGGAGGCCTCTTGAGTCTCATGAGCTTCACTTCACACACAGAAGCGTAGTTTCCAGTTGAAGCAACCATGGCCCTCAGCCTGCCCCCCGGGATGTCTCTTGAATCTGAGGTACCCCTCTGCCTGGCTTCTAGCGTGTGGAAGGACTGGATGGAGGAAGGGGACTTCAGGGGCCGTCTGACAAGGTACCTGACTCTGCTGGCCATTAAAACAGGAGAGGGGTGGAACAGAAGGGTTCCCGACCTTTTCCAACACACACCTCATCTGTTTTCTTCCTGTGAGCAATAGGTTTTGAACAACTGTAAATAGTTTCACTTATTAAGTGGGGTTTACATTTTGAGTCTACAGTACCTATGATACTGCCAGTGACTTGATGACCATCGTGAGATAATAGTCAAAAAGCCAGGACTCTGTGTGTGAAGTTGTTCAATGCTTCTTTATGGAGACAATATAAAATTCATCTGGATTTTCAGAATAACAAAGAGAGTTCATGATACACTGTTTTGTTTGTACCTTTGAGGAGTCCTTTTCCACAGCACCCTAAGGTGGACCTTAGACTGCTCCTCGATGGGGTGCCACTGATGGAAGGTACCACTGAGGACTGCACAGTGGGGCTTGTGACTTCTGAAGCTCGAATGTGGTGGAAAAGCAGAGGAAAGCCCCTGCCCCTGTGGGCCAGGCCCAAGAGGGAGAAGGGCAGAGTGAGCCTGAAGACTCAGTGTCTCCTTCCTGAATTTGGCGGTCTGATAAGTGGCCCCACCTTCCAGGGCTGACTGAACAAGGGCCGGAGAGGGGACCCGAGGTAGGAAGTGACCTGGGCTCTGCCCCTTGGAGGGAAATCAGGAATGAGACATAAGCATGCCTTTCTATATGGCAGGGTTGGCAAACTAAGACCTGGCCCCTGTCTGTTTTGACAAAGTTTTATTAGAACACAGCCACACCCATTCATTTCTCTATCGTCTCTGTCTAGGATGTTGGGGTTGAGTGATAGCGACAGAGCCCTCAGGGCCAGGAGAGTTCACACCTGGCCCTCCACAGACAAAGTCGCTGACTCCTGCTCGAATGCCTTACTGCCCCCTGGAAAATGGGAATTGTCTTTAGAATACTTCCATTCAAATGGCATTTTGTATTTAAAGCATTTTAGGGCAGTTTTGATTAGCTGAGGTTACAGGCAAATTCAAGTCCTGGGGCTTTGTACATGCCAAAAGGAAGTGATGCAACCAAAATAAATATTAATTAAAATCTGAAGAAAAGAGCCTTAAAAGCAGCAAGAACAGCAAAAAGCATTTCAAAGTCTATTTGAACCAATGTTCACACCATAATATTGGGATTATGGGCACTGGTTTCTGATCAGCTCCAGGGCTCCAGGAGCAGTTCCTCTGACCTTGGGATCATTGGTCATAAAGAGTGCGAATTCCATACTACAGGTTTGCTGAAGGACTGAACTGCCCCAAAATTCACTGCAAGTTATTTCAGGCCTTACCAAAACTGATCAAATTACTTCCTAAGTCAATTTCTTTGGAGCACAGTTAACAGTAGTCAGTGTGTTGGTTAGCAGCCCTGGGTGAGGAGCCCCAAGTGGAAGTATCAGCTCTATGGTGACTAGCAGTGGAGCCTTCACAAGTCACAGCCTCTCTGTCTCACTTTGCCATTCTAGGACAGATCAAACAGAACTGACCTAATGGACCACTTATGAGAATGAATGTAATTAGCATGCATACAGTGGCTCACAGTAAGCCCTGGGTCAGTGGAGCTCTAATTACTGTTTTGTTTTTATTTTTTAATTTTTTATCTTTTTTTAAAGTTAATAGATCACACAAAACATTACATTAAAAAACATAAGAGGTTCCCATATACCCCACTCCCCACCACCCACCCCAATCATTTTTTAGTTGTATTTTTTGAAGATACATAGATCACAAAAAATGTTACATTCAAAAAATATACGAGTTTCCCATATATCCCCACCCCCCTCACTCCACTCCTCCCATATCAACAACCTCTTTCATTAGTGTGCCACATTGATTGTATGTGGTGAATACATTTTGGAGCACTGCTGCACCCCATAGACCGTAATTGGCTTTGGCTAGTGATGGTGAGTGCCCTTTTGCTAAGGACTGGGTCCACAGGGCCAAGCCTTTCCTTCCTGATCTGGTCACTGTCAGAGATGCACATGATAGAACCTTCAACCTGGGGGCTTAAATGAGCGTTTCTGGGGCATTGTCAGACCAGCCCTGGCAAACTGAGACAGTGGCTAAAAGTAAAGATAGACTTCCTGTCCCAAGGTGTGTGTGTGTGTGTGTGTGTGTGTGTGTGTGTGTGTGTGGCAGGGAGGTTCTGCTCAGTCCAGTCTCAGGAGCCGAGGTGGAGGGAGGGCCACCACTCAGGCTGTTGTCCTTTCAGTATGAAGTCTCTGGAGCTCCTGGCCATGGGTGCTTACATGCTTCTGCCTGAAGAGTCGCACATGGCTCTTTGGTCACATGCAAGCACCTAGCAGAGGAGCAGGGACAGTTACTCCTGTGGGTGGCTAGGAGTGGGGGAGAATTGGCTATTGGTGCCGTCTACCACTCAGCTGATCCTGAAGAGCCCTCTGGTGTTGGGCCTCTGGCTCCATTTCCCACTGTTGGAAAGCCCTTGCTTCTCTTACCAAGTGCCATTTCTCAGCCAGCAGCTCTACCGGCAGGAGCAAGGTCTCCCCCAATGTCACGTCCGTTTCCTATCCGCAGCCCCACCAACCTCAACAACCCTATTTCTGTGTCACAATCCACTTTGTTCACACATCAGCTATTTCATGAGAGAAAACTGATGGTAGGCAACAAGAGCCAAACCAGTATCAGGAAACACTGAATTCCAACAATACCCAAAACACAAAGGGCCAAATGGACATCAAGAGAGAAAGGTAAATGGGGTTTGCTTTGCTTTGTGTTTTAAAAGCAACATCCTATATATATATATATATATATATATATATATATATATATATATATGTATATATATATATGGCTGACAGGGAGCTGTACAGAACATATGTCCAGGGTGCATGGTAATGTTTGGATATACTCATAGTGACAACAATTAACAACCACAGCAGGGGGGGTACTGGGTTCCTGGCCAGTGGTGCTCTGTCGTGGTCCCTAGGGGAGCAGTGACAGTCTCCCAGGTGCAGTGGCGGGGACCGGGAGGGAGTGAGGGTTCAACAGTGAGCCCCTGACACTAATGACTATGCTTGTGAGCTGATAAGCCTAAAATAAGAACAAGGCCTAGAGCAGCATTGCCTGGGAATTTCCTCCTGTCAGCCTTCATGTTACTCAAATGTGGCCAGTCTCGAAGCCAAACTCAGCATGTAAATGCAATGCCTTCCCCCAGCATGGGACATGACACCCGGGGATGAGCCTCCCTGGCACCAAGGGACCACTATCAACTACCAACTGATGATGCAACTGGAAAATGACCTTATATGGAAGGTTCAATGCGGATCAGCAGAATATCCCTGTCTACATAAAATAACATGACTTTAAAATGCTGTTTGACCTAATGTAAGGGGGAAATGGAAAGGAGAAAAGAGTTTATATGGCTACGAGTCTCTAAAAAAGAGTCTGGAGGCTGTCAGAAGGATTGCCCTTATGCACAACTGAGCAGAGTCAGAGAGACAGATAAAGCAGATACAACCCCCAGGTATTGGTTCCTTTGAGGTTTAAAGAGACCCATGGGAGTTATGGTTATGGCAGATGGGGTTAACTACCAGGTCAGATGGCCCCTCTTTGGAACTGGTGTTTATGTGTGATGAATCTGGACTCAGATGGGATCTCTCTTCATAAGACTTTCATGCTAATGTGCTGGAGTTGCAGTTAGTGTTGGGGTTTAAGATTTATTTAGGGGATTTGAATCTCTGGACTGACAATGTGATAGCCAGGTCCTGAGCCTCAACAGACTCTAGCATCTACAATCTGATTTATTGGACTTACCACACTCAGCTAAGATGGAATTGAAGAAGGACAACCACCACACCATGGAGCCTAGAGTGATTACAACTGAAAGTGGGAGGATTGCATCCAGCATCCATGTGGAATCTGAGCCTCCTCTTGACATAGCGGTGCAATGGACACAAACAATCCAATGTCCACATAGAAAAGGTGGCATTGGATTGGGAAAAGTGGACATGGTGGACGATGGGTATGGGGAAAGGCAGGAAGAGATGAGAGGTGGAGGCGTCTTTGGGACATGGAGCTGCCCTGGATGGTGCTTCAGGGGCAATCACCGGACATTGTAAATCCTCACAGGGCCCACTGGATGGAATGGGGGAGAGTATGGGCCATGATGTGGACCATTGACCATGGGGTGCAGAGGTGCCCAAAGATGTACTTACCAAATGCAATGGATGTGTCATGATGATGGGAATGAGTGTTGCTGGGGGGGGGAGAGATAGGGTGGGGGTGGTGGGGTTGAATGGGACCTCATATATATATTTTTAATGTAATATTATTACAAAGTCAATAAAAAAAAACAACATCCTGTGTGAAACAAGAAATCCATTGAGAAATGCTAATAATGAAATACCAATAAACCCAGAAGCTCCGTTTTGTGGTAGCATCTAAATCTGGATTGGTTTTATTAACGACATTCTGCTTCAATCCATAAAGTAGTGAAAGAAAAAAAAGAGGAAAGAAGAAAAACTGATGAAACAAATCAAGGAAAAGCAGATTTTTCAGTTTGATTAGTTGTTGGAAATGGATAGCCATGTTACTAACTGAGGCTGGCTGGTGATGAATATTATTTTCTTTATTTTTCTGTGATAAAAAAAATTCATTTTGTTCTGCAGAAGTTCTGAATATGCGAAATCCCTACAAAGAAAAGCTGTCTGAGATTCTGATTACATCCACCAACATTGCTAAGGAAGGTTATTCTGAGCTATGATACGCTCCTGGTAACTAATCCAGGGGTTGGGAGGCAGACATTGCTGCTTTCTCATCATTCTTACTTTAAAGCGAGTTTTAAAACTGATTAGAAGGACGAGAAATGAGCATTTTTCTGTCTTTATGCATATCATACTCTATTCTGGTTTTCTCCAGCTTAGGGAACAAAATAAATTGCCATTTGCTCTCACATTCAGTGCAGGGTGGTTGCATGTTCTGTTCTTGAGTCCGTTCTTCCCCTTTAGGATCTTCCCCTCAGAATAAGAACCCTAGGGACTTACTCAGCTCAGAAGTGTCAGAGAAAATCCAAGTCTAGCCTTTTCCATGAGGATCTTCTGTTTCCCTGTTCTCCTGCTATTAGCGCTGCCCCCTGCTGGATGACTTGCTGCCCTATCCCCTTTGGTACCAGCCTTTCAGGTGTGAGAGAGGATGGTGCCGCCCACCTCTCCACTAGGTGTCTGGAGGCCTGGTCTATGTGTTGAAACCTGTGGCTCTTCTCCAGCCACACATGTGTTCCACTGGTGGGCTGGCCAGGTGGGAATTAAACCACAGAATGACCAGAAGCCCAGCTTCCTTCTAAGTCCTTAATTTACTGGGCATACGGAGGTGGTGTGAGTGATGGGGAGCATGTTATCTTTTATTTTTTTTCCAAATTCTACTCAATTTACTCATTTTAAAAAAAATATTACATTAAAAATATATGAGGTCCCCATTCACCCCCACCGCCCCCACCCCACTTCTCCCCCCCAAGAAACACTCTCCCCCATAATCATGATACATCCATTGCATCTTGTGAGTACATCTCTGGGCATCACTGCACCCCATGGCCAGTGTTCCACACCATAGCCCACACTCTCCCATGTTCCATCCAGTGGGCCATGGGAGGACATAAAATGTCAGGTAATTGTCCCTGCAGCACCACCCAGGACAACTCCAAGGTCCGAAAATGCCTCCACATCTCATCTCTTCCTACCATTCCCTGCCCCCAGCAGCCACCATGGCGACTTTTTCCACACCAATGACACATTTTCTCGATTATTAACCACAATAGTTCATGAATAGAATATCATTAAGTCCACTCTAATCCTTACTGTATTCCTCCTCCCTGTGGACCTTGGCTTTGTTTGTCCATTCCACATCTATGTCAAGAGAGGGCTTAGATTCCACATGGATACTGGATGCAATCCTCCTGCTTTCAGTTGTAGGCACTCTAGGCTCCATGGCATGGTGGTTGATATTCTTCAACTCTGTTAGCTGAGTGGGGTAAGTTCAATAAATCAGAGTGTAGGAGCTGCAGTCTGTTGAGGCTCAGGGCCTGGCTATCATTTTGTCAGTCCAGATATTCAAATCCCCTAGATGTATCTTAAACCCCAGAACCAACTACAATTCCAGTAAAGTAGCATGAAAGGCGTGTGAAAAGAGATCCCATCTGAGTCCAGCTCTATCACACAGAAACACCAGCTCCAAAGAAGGGCCAACTAACATGGCAGTGAACCCCATCTGCAATGATCATAGAACCTGTGGGTGTCTTTAGCCCTCAAAAGAACCAATACCTGGGGTTGTATCTACTTTGTCTGTCTCTGAGACTCTGCTCAGGTGTACATAAGGGCAATCCTTCTGACAACCTCCAGACTCTTTTTTAGAGACTCATAGCCATATGAACTCATTTGTCCTTTCCATTTCCCCCTTACTTTAGGTCAAACAGCATTTTTAGCTCCTGTTATTATATGTACACAGGGATATTCTGCTGGTCCACGTTGAACCCTTAATTCAAGGTCATTTTCTAGTTATGTCATCAGCTGGTACTTGGTAGTGATCCCTCAGTGCCAGGGAGGCTCATCCCTGCGTGTCATGTTCCACACTGGGGGGAAGGCAGTGCATTTACATGCTGAGTTTGGCTTCGAGACTGGCCACATTTGAGTAACACGGAGGCTGTCAGGAGGGAACTCTTAGGCACAGTGCTGCTCTAGGCCTTGCTCTTATTTCAGGTGTATAGGCTCACAAGCATAGTCATTAGTATCAGGGGCTCACTGTTGGACCCTCATTCTTTCCTGGTCCTTACCATTGCACCTGGGAGACTGCCGCTGCTCCCGTAGGGACCAAGATAGGGCCCCCCCCCAGGCCAGGAACTCAGTACCCCCCCAGCTGTTGTCTTTAATTATTTCCACTATGAGTATATCCAAACATTTCCATGCACCATGGACACATGCCCTGTATAACTCCCTGTCAACCATATATCGCCTGTCAATAACATCCCATACCAGTATTCCTCTGCTGCCATTGTTGAACCACTCTGTGATCCAAAACTTCCTGAAAAGTGAAGCCCAGTATAATGTCACATTCCCTTAATAGTAAAATGGAATATAGCAATGAGTTTAAAGGTTAGATATAGAATACATATTGATTTGGAAAAATTCTACATCCTATCTTTTTCTTTTCTTTTTGGCTAATTATTGAGCTTCTCTTCACAAGAGCCTTAGATCACAGTAATTCATCTATACAATATACAGTACTCCCACATATCCATTATAAAACCTTTTCCCTTCCACAGCAATAATCTTTTAACTTATTCATGTCATATTTACTGAAACTGATGTACAGATATTGAGACAATAGCTTTCAAACAAGGTAACATTTGTGTTTACATTGTGGTTTATACTTTAGGCTATACAGTTTTCTAAATTTTTTAGTTATCCTATGTTTTACATTATGGTTTACATTATTAGTATGTCGTCCCTTATATGTTTTTGGTGAAATATTGCATGTTTTATATCCATCCTTGTGAACTCTTGTGAAACACTTCTTTTGCCCTCACATTTACTTTGGTTCCATCTATTCAATATCTATTTCCCCCTCCCCTTGTGCCCCACAGTGATAGTCAATCTTTATTTCTTAAGGAGCCATGTTCAGAGATACTTGCACAGTGTTGAGGGCTTGACTTGCTCAACTGCCCTAATGCCCTGGGAGCCACCCTTTCTCTTGAGAGATACAGTTCCCTCTATTTGATGGCATTAGTCCTCCCCAGGATGTGGGTCTACCTTCACTCTCATTATATGGGTTTCTACCCAATGGTATAAGCCACTCTGGCAAAATGAGCATTCAGATATTCCCTAGGAGTCTGTCCTGTGTCAAATTATCCCCTTTGAGTATCTTAAACAGGTAACTTTCCTAATTCTATTTGAAAAGGTTTTCTCAGCATTTTACTTTCAACCAACACCTGACAATCTCCTATATTTGTATGTTGCCCCTCCCTCTCCCCAATTTCTTGGGCAATATTACCCATCTGCCCATCCCTAGCCCCCCTCAAACCCGCAAACCCCACCCAAATGTAACCTATGCCCCCATTTTATCTCTTCCTTGTGCACATACTTACCACCAGCTTATCATAGATTTCGCCCATGTAGATGTCAGCTTACATCCTTCCTCTACACCCCAATTTCCTGTGAGCCTATCTTCCAGTCTCTAGCTCTCTGAGGCAACTTGCTTATTTCATATCATTGAGGTCATGTAGTATTTGTCCTTCAATGCCTGGGTTGCTTCACTCAACATAAGGTTCTCAAGATTCATCCATGTTATCACGTGTGTTTGTAGTGTATTTGTTCTTGCAGCCGAGTAGTATTCCATTTTATGTATATACCACATTTTACTGATCCACTCATCGTTGATGGGCATTTGGGTTGATTCCAACTTTTGGCAATAGTGAACAATGCTGCTATGAACATTGGTGTGCATATATCGGTTTGTGTCCTTGTTTTCAGTTCTGATGGTATATATCCAGCAGTGGTATTGGTGATTCATATGGCAAATCTATGGTTAGTTTTTTGAGAAACTGCCAAACTGTCCTCCAGAATGGTTGGATCCTTCTGCATTCCTACCAGCAGTAGATGAGTGTTCCCATTTCTTCACATCCTCTCCAGCATTTGTATTCTTCTGGTTTTTTTTTTCATAGCTGCCAATCTTATGGGAGTGAGAAGGTATCTCACTGTAGTTTTGATTAGCATTTCCCTGATAGCTAAAGATTTGGAGCATTTTTCCATGTGCTTTTTAGCCGTTTGTATTTCTTCTTTGGAGAAGTGTCTGTTTAAATCTTTTTCCCATTTTTTAAATGGGTTGCTTATCTTTTTATTTTCAAGATATAGGAGTTCTTTATATATGCAAGTTATAAGTCTCTTATCGGATTAATGGTGGCCAAATATTTTCTCCCATTGTGTAGGTTCCCTTTTTACTTTCTTGACAAAGTCCTATGAGGTGCTAAAGGCTTTAATTTTGAGGAAGTCCCATTTATCTATTGGTTCTTTTGCCTCTCGTGCTTTTGGTGTGATGTTCATGAAGCCATTTCCTATTGCAAGGTTTGTAGATGTTTCCCTACACTGCTTTCCAAGGTCTTTATGTTCTTGGCTCTTATATTTAGGTCTTTGATCCATCTTGAGTTGATCTTTGTATAAGGTGTGAGATGGTAATCCTCTTTCATTCTTCTACATATGGCTATCCATTTCTAGAGGCACCATTTGTTGAATAGGCCATTGTCTCCCAGTTGAGAGGGTTTGTTGGCTTTATTGAATATTATATGGCTATATATATGAGGTTCTATATCAGAACTTTCAATTCAATTCCATTGGTCTGTGTGTCTCTCCATATGCCAATACCATGGTGTTTTCACTACTGTTGCTTTGTAGTATGTTTTGAAGTCAGGTAGTGTGATTCTTCCAATTTCCTTTTTCTTTTACAGTATGTCTTTGCCTATTCAGGGCCTCTTTGCTTTCCAAATAAATTTCATAGTTAGTTTTTCTAGTTCCTTAAAGAAGGCTGTGTTGGTTTTTATTGGGATTGCATTGAATGTGTAGATCAGTTTTGGTAGGATAGACATCTTAATAATATTTAGTCTTCCTATCCATGAATAGGGAATATTCTTCCATTTATTTACGTCTTCTTTGATTTCCTTGTTCCCACATAGATGCCATGCATAGGGTTTCTCACCGATATGAGTTCTTACATGTCGTTTAAGTTCAGAATGTCCACTGAATCCTTTGTCACATAGATGACATTGATGAGGTTTCTGTCCAGTGTGAGTTAACATATGTTGTTTAAGGTGAGAATGTTGACTGAAACATTTGCCACATAGATGACATTCATGGGGTTTCTCTCCAGTGTGAGTTCTCTTATGTTTTTTAAGGGAAGAGCAATTAGTGAAGCATTTTCCAAAAAGATGACATTCATAGGGTTTCTCTCCAGTGTGAATCCTCTCATGTTGTTTAAGGGAAGAGTAATCAATGAAACATTTCCCACATAGAGAACATGCATAGGGTTTCTCACCAGTGTGAGTCCTCACATGTTGTTTAAGGTTAGAATATTGATGGAAGCCTTTGCCACATAGATGACATTGATAAGATTTCTCACCAGTGTGAGTTCTCACATGTTGTTCAAGGGAAGAATGTTGACTGAAACATTTCCTACATAGAAGACATTCATGGGGTTTCTCTCCAGAGTGAGTCTCCTCATGGCATTTAAGGTAAGAGCAATGAACAAAATATTTCCCCCAAAGATGGCATAAGTAGTGTTTCTGGACAGTATGAGTTCTTTAATCTTCTTTAAAATGAGAATAGTGACATTCATGAATCTGCTTATGCTGACTAATAACTGAGAGGTCCCTGTGTAATTTTGCCATCGAACTCCTTAAATATGGTTTCTGTGTCTTGCAAATTAAAGCATATTGTGTCACTGTGGATCTGTCAGTGGTATCTTCTTTCAAATAATTGTATTTGAAGGAATTCCTTTTAATGTTAGATCTCAATGACATGATTTCAGAAGTATCTTTCTTACAGATAGGTGGGTTGAATATCATTTCTATCATTTCCCATTTTTTAGAGACACTTTTGCTACCTGCTGAGACCAGGTGATTGATATTCTCCAGCATCACTTCTCTGAATAGCTTTCTCTGGGAGGAATCTAGCATGTCCCACTCTTCCTGGGTAAAGTCTACAGCTACATCTTTGAAGGTAATTAACTCCTGTGATTCCATTGTCAATACCTCAGCTGCAATCTATCTTCCTCTGGATTTTCATTCAAATCCACACAAACAGAAGAAGAAAGCTGTCTGGAAAAAGACACCTTGAGTTCAAATTTTTTCTTCTTGTATCCCAATCTTAAATAACACAAGAGTTACATGCCACTCCTGTGTCTTACCTGGTATTTTCCTCTTTCTTCAATTCAATGTTGATGGAGTCTTTGTCCAGCTTCTAAGATCCTCCAGAGCACTGGATGATATCGCTGCCATTTTTTCAGGGGTTCATGTTATCTTTCTTTCTTGCCAGCTGTCCTCAAGTGGGCTGGGCAGTAACTCTGAACCTCTGGATTCCAGAACTTTCCCTGACAGGAGACCAAGTTCCTCCTTTGGAGAATTGACCTTCCATCATCCCAGGAGAGTGTGTGGGACACTTGGGCTTCCTTGGGTTCCTGAAGGGCCTTCTGGTCTGGGGGTTTGCCTACAAAGTTTCCTTCAAGGGGACATAACACTGTCAGCTAGAGGAGACTCTCAGCCAATCAACATCCTACATTATGTATGTTAAAGATAATATGCTCTCTCCATGGTGTAATGCATTTCTCAAAATGTTGGATTTTATCTGATTTAATTCAAATATCTTCAATTTTTTATAGTGTAGCCATATGATATTGTTTATGAATTCCAAACATAGATATTGGATTATGTTTGTAAACTGATCTCTTCCTCTGGGCATAATAGATTGTATTAATTTCAGAGGTTTCACTTTTACTTTATTAAATTATGATCAGGGGTTCGAATGGCCCATATCAGTAGGACATTGATTCTTCCCCCCCTTTGATGGGCAGGGACTCACCGAGAAAAAGACATGGCAAAGGAAGTAGTTGGAGTTTTGATGCTGGAACCTGGGGAAGTAAACACACAGCAGAGAACACAGAGGAATAGAGATGACTCCATAGACATAGCAGAGGCCTGGGAAGAGAAAGAACCTGATGGTCTACAGCTGACCTTGTGGAGACACCAGAGCAGCCAAACCCATAAAGAAACAAGCCCCAGACACAGAGACAAGCCTTATGCCAGCCAACAGCTGAGACCAGAAGAAGCTGGAACCATGGAGTCTGAAGAAGAAGGCTGAATCCTCACAGAGACCAGCAGCCATCTTGCTCCAACATGTGGCAACAGACTTTGATGAGGGAAGTAACTTACATTTTATGGCCTTGTGACTATAAGCTTCTACCCAAAATAAATCTCCTTTGTAAATGCCAAAAGATTTCTGGTACTTTGCATCAGTACCCCTTTTGTTGACTAATACACATAGTCAAAGTGGTTGATATTTTCTTTGTGATTTCTCCCTATTGCTTTGATGATTAGAAGGCCCTTAGAGATGTTTTTTCACTTACCTTTTAAAATCCATCCAGAATTTTCTTTTGTCTACAATGAAATGGGAAGATACAAGTTTATTTTTAACCCAAAGAGCTATCCAGTTTTCACAGTATCAAACACTGAAAGCTTTATCACTGGCCATGGTTTGGACTTCTTGCTAACCTCGCTGTGTAGGAGCCATACTAGAGGTGATGCTTACTGCAGAAGTGAAGGCCACAGTGGACCCACACCAGAAGTGGACAAGCTTGAAGGCAGCAGTGGAAGGAAGCTGAAATATGGTGGGCTTGTTCTGGCCAGCGGTGGTGTGGGAGCAGGAGCCCGGAGCCCATGCTGGGAGGTTTTCTGTCCTCCCCATCCTGTAAAGTGACTTGGAGCACAGGCACACAAGGATTTCCAGCAGCTGTGAGACAAGTTCCTTCAGTATGGCACCCCTGGTATTCTCAAGAACTTTAAGACAGTACTAAGGATTGCCTTGTTGGCCTTAGCAGGGTGACTGTGGACAACAACCAGGCTGACTTACCTTCACACCTCTCCCAGAATGACCAGGTGTCTTGCACAAGATGGAAGATGTGTGAAGGGTTTGTAGAGGATCAATTGAAGCTGCTTTCACCCAGTCTGTATTCCTGGAGTCAGTGAGCATGGGGGTTACTGGATTTTCCAACATACTCTGCATAAGTGCTGCATTATTTTAACTGTACTTTCTACCTTGTGCCTTGCAGTTGGTAGAAATGCTTCCTAGTGTTACTACCCAGAGGAAAAAAGTAATGCAAAAACAAACTTAGGCAACCTGGCATTAGGTTTGAGACCTGATACTTCCCAAATCCAGCAAGAACAAGTGTCTGAGTTCACTGTCGGGAGGATCTAAGCAGCCAGAGTGATATACATGGCTAACCAGGGGAGGATTAAAGAACAGCCAGCATTTGCATTTCTTCATCTTTTATTAAATAATGAGGGACATGTACTTTCCCTTTAAGCACAAGCTGGGATGAACAAATGGTGATATTAAAAGATGATAGCTGGTGGGTGGGGCAAGATGGCATCTGAGTGAATGCACTTCATAATTGCTCCCACAAAAGAGCAGCTGAGTAGGGTTGGAATCTTGCTGCAGTGGGCTGTTTTGGGGACTTGCAAGGCAGGAGGTGTTTGGACATCGATTTGGAGAGACAGAAATTATGCTCGCTAAGGTAGAATTGTAGGTTTCTAGCACTGAGGTCGGAAGTTGTGGAGAAGTGGGATTCTTCCCCCTAAGGCGTTCCCTGGACTGTCAGTAGTGTGGTGACATTCCCAAGCCCTGTGTTCCCCAGAAGCATGGTCGCCAGGTTTGTGACCCCTAAGCCACCACAGCCCACATTCCACAGACCCATAGACCCCAAGTCTGTAATATCCCAGACTTCCCACTCCCAAATCCAGGGCTCCCTGTGGTGAGGGAATACACTAGCCCTTCAGTTTTGAACTGACTCTGTAAGTTGGAGGGTTTGAGTGGGAGGTGCAGAGGAGAAAAATGAGTGTGGGTTTAATTTTCAGGTCCTGCCCCCCCTTTTTCTTTGAGCTTGGAGGAGCATACCAGCTGGCTTGGGGAAAGCTGGGGAAGAAAGGAGAGACAAATCTGCTGAGAAAGCCCAATTTACCTAAAAGTACTGGCATAGGAAACTTGGTCTGGAAGAAGGTGGAGTCAGAAAATCAAATAGCCCTCCTATAACACACCTAAGGGACATGGATTGTAAGATGTGTTTTGAAAACTTCCATTAGCATATTTGGGTTTCCTGATGAGGTGTGGGCACTCTGTCTTTGGAAATTAAGACATTTTGTTTTCTCTGGTGATTTGTTTAACCAAGGACCCACTTGAATCTCCTACTGGACACCTCAAACAGCTTCACTGCTGCCCTGGGAGAGAGGGAAGTGAGAAAGGGAGAAAGGGGGAAGGTCAGAATCCTAAGCATTTTATTTAAATGCAAAAAGGATTCCTTGCTTGAAACTTTGGTCTTTTTTATTGGTTTGTTTTCTCGTTTTTTCCTTCCTCTTTATACCCCCACAGCCCTTTCTTCCTCCTCCTCCTCCTCCTCCTCCTCCCCTTCCTCCTCCTCCTCCTCTTCTTCTTCCTCATCTTCCTGTTTTTCTTCCTTGCATTTCTATCCCCCATTTTCCCCCTTCCCCCCCTTTTTTCCCTTTCTCTTCTTTTTTTTATATTAGGTGTGGCAGGAATTGATTCACATTTGCTGTGTTTCCTCATCCTCGATTTCCTCTTTTCTGTGTGTACTGACTTTGGCCTCCAATGCTAACCCCTTTCCTCTACATCTTTTTATCCTCCATCATTTAGTGTTTCTCTTACATTCCACTGCTCTTAATTTGGCCCTCAATTTTTATTTCTAATATCTTTCTGCTGTTTTGTCTTTTATTCACTATATTATTGTCCTTTCCTTTCTCTTTCCCACTTTCCTGACCACACTGCTCTTTTAATTCATACTATATTCCTCACCATATTCAGTTTACTGTCTCATTATACATACTCCATTTTTCTTACTGTTCTAACTCTACACAGCTTACATGAGTCTAATACCCATTCTCCTAGATCTTACAAGGTTCTTCTGCTGACATTTACTATCAATACTACTATTATACTTTTTTCTTTTCTTACTTGTTTTGCTTTCACTTGCCCTAATATTTTCCTTCAAGTGAACTGAGCCAACAGCAAGGAAATAGAATAAGAAGAACAAAATGGCAAAGAGAAGACTTAACATGTATGCAAAAAAAACAACTAATTATCCCTGAGACTAGACAAAGAAGTTAATCAAACTAGCAAGATAAAATGATGACCAGACAGCAACAAAAAACTACAAACCAAACCAATAATCAGGAAAACATGACCCAATAGGATGAACAAACTAAAAAATAGGAAGAAGAGTAGAATATCTAACAAGTAATTAAAGCTCTCAAAACATTTAATAGGGGCCATTTAATGAGGTGAAAGAAGAGATAAAAATAGGAAGAAAACACTTGGGGAGCATACAGAAGAAATTGCAATCATGGAAAAAAAAAAAAAAGACAACAGATATGATGGGGAGGAGCAGCACAATCCAAGAAATCAAAAACACACTCTCAGCAAATAACAGCACATTTTATGAGGGAGAGGAAATAATGATGTGGAAGACAGTACATCTGAAATCAAACAGATAGTAGAATTGATAGATAAAAAGAGGGAAAAAATTCAACAGGGACTTTGGGACCGGAATGACAATGCAAAATGTGAAAACATAGGCATTATAGGCATCCCAGAAAAAGAAGAGAAGGGAAAGGGAACAGAAAGGGTGTTGGAGGAAACAATGGATAAAAACTTCCCAAACCTATTGAGGGAGATGAATGTTCACATCCAGGAAGCACAATGCACCCTAAATAGCATAAATCCCAACAGGCCTACCCAAAGACATATAACTGTCAAATTATTCAATGCTCAAGACAAAGAGAAAATTCTAAAAGCAGCAAGAGAAAAAAACCACACATACAAAGCAGGCTTCATAAGATTGAGTGCTGATTTCTCATCTGAAACCATGGAGGCAAGAAGGCAGTGGTATGACATAGTCAAGGTACTAAAAAAAAAAAAATTCCAAAAAAGAATACTCTATCCAGCTAAACTAACATTCAAATATGATAGAGAGTTCAAATACTCACAGATAAACAGAAATTAATAGACTATGCCAACAAGAATCCTGGCCTTCAAGAAATACTAAAGGAAGTTGTATAGGAGGAAAGAAAAAAACAGGAGAGACAGAGTTGGAGGAGAGTGTAAGAACAACTAAAAAGACAAAAAAAGTAAAAACCAAACAAAATATAACAAACACAAATCCAAAGAAAACATGGGAATATAAATAATTCCTTGAAAATGATAATGGTGCATGTTAGTGGATTAAACTCACCTCTCAAGAGACTCAGACTGGAAAATTGGATAAGAAAGTATGATCCATCTATATGTTGTCTACATGAAAAACATCTTAGACCCAGGGATTCAAGGAGGTTGAAAGTGAATGGCTGGAAAACAATCTTACAGGCAAATAATAACCAAAAATGGGCAGGAGTAACTATGTTAATATCAGACAAAACAGACTTTAAATGCAAAACAATTGTGAGAGACAAATATGGACACTACATATTAGTGAAAGGGATAATCATTCAAAAAGAAAGAACAGTTATAAACATTTATGCTCCTAACAAGAATACATCCAAATATCTGAGGCAAACACTGGAGAAACTAAGGGAAGGAATAGATGCCTCTACAATTACAGTGGGGGGCTTTAATACACCACTATCAACTGGAAATCTGCAAGGGCCAGAGGCCCAGATTTCACACCATATGGAAATTAAACAGCACACTCTTTGAAATACAGTGGGTCAAAGAGGAAATCTCAAAAGAAATTAATAACTACCTTGAAACTAATGAAAATTATAACACAACATACCAAAACTTATGTGATGCAGCAAAAACAGTACTGAGAGGGAAATTTATAGCCATAAATTCATACATCAAAAAAGAAGAGCAAAAATTGAAGAACTAACTGCATATTTGGAGGAATTAGTAAAAAACAACAAAGTAATCCCACAGGAAGAAGAAGGAAGGAAACAACAAAGATAAGAGCAGAACTAAATGAAATAGAAAATAAGAAAGCACTTGAAAAGATAAAAAAGACCAAGAGCTGGGTCACTGAGAAAGTCAATAAAATTGACAAACTCTTAGCTAGACTAACAAAGAAAAAAATAAAGAAGATGCAGATACACAAAATAAGAAATGACAAAGGACATATCACCCCTGACCCCACAGAAATAAAGACTATCATAAGTGGATACTTTGAAAAACTATATTCCAACAAAAATGACAATTCAGAGGAAATGGACAAATTCCTAGAAACACATAACCACCCTATATTGATGAAAGAAGAAATTGATGATCTCAACAAACTAATCACAAGTAAAGAGATTGAATCAGTCATTAAAAACCTCCCAACTAAGAAGAGCCCAGAGCCAAATGGTTTCACAGGTGAATTCTACCAAAATTTCCATTAAAAACTAAAACCAATCTTGCTGAAACTCTTCCAAAAATTTGAAACAGAAGAACATCGCATAACTCATCTACGATGCCAACATTACCCTAATATGAAAGCCAAATAAAGACACCACAGGAAAGGAAAATTACAGACCAATCTCTCTAATGAACATAGATGTGGAAATCCTCAACAAAATACTTACTAATCATGTTCAACAGTACAATAAATTAATTATACTCCATGACCAGGTGGAATTCATTCTTGGTATGCAAGGATGGTTCAACATAAGAAAATACATTAATGTAAAAATCACATAAACAGATTGAAGGAAAAAAATCATATGATCATATCTATAGATGCAGAAAAAGCATTTGACAAAATACAGCACTATTTCTTAATAAAAACACTTCAAAAGATTGGAGAAGAGGGAAGCTTTCTGAACATGATAAAAGATATATATGAAAAACCCCCAGTTAACATCATTTACAATTTTGAAATCTGAAAATCTTTCCCTCTAAGATCAGGAACAAGGCAAGGATGCCCATTATCACCCCTTCTATTTAATATTGTGTTAGAAGTACTTGCATGAGCATTGAGGCAAGAATCAGACATAAAAGGCATTCAAATTGAAAAGGAAGAAGTCAAAATTTACTATTTGCAGATGATATGATCCTACACATAGAAAACCCTGAGAAGTCTACAATGTAAATTCTAGAACTTATAAATGAGTTCAGTAATGTTGAAGGTTATAAAATCGATGTGCAAAAATCAGTACGCCTATAATGAAAAATGTGAGGAGGAAATCAAGAAAAAAATACCATTTACAATAGTAAATAAAAAAATAAAATACCTAAGAGTAAATTTAACTAAAGATGTAAAGAAAATTATACACAGAAAACTACACAACACTGTTCAAAGAAATCAAAGAAAACTTAAACAAATGGAAGAATACTCCCTGTTCATGGATAGGAAGGCAAAATATTCTTATGATGTCTAGCCTACCAAAACTGATCTACACATTCAATGCAGTTCCAATAAAAATCAACACAGCATTCTTTAAGGAACTAGAAAAAACTAGTTATGAAATTTATATGGAAAGGAAAGAGGCCACGAATATCCAAATACATATTGAAAAAGAAAAATGAAATTGGAGGAATCACACTACCTGACTTCAAAACATAGTACACTAGTGAAAACAGTATTGGCACAGTATTGGCACAAGGAGAGGCACACTGATCAATAGAACCAATTTGAAAATTCTGATATAGAACCTTATAGATACAGACATATGATATTCCCAAGGAAACCAAACCCACTGAAAGGGAATTACCAACTCACACCTTACACAAAAACCAACTCAAGATGGATCAAAGACCTAAATATAAGAGCCAAGACTTTAAGGACTTTAGAAAGCAATTTAGGGAAACATCTACAGGACCTTGTAATAGGAAATGTCTTCATGAACTTCACACCCAAAACACGAGCAGCAAAAGAACAAATAGATAAATGAGACTTCTTCAAAATTAAAGCCTTTTGTAGCTCAAAGGACTTTGTCAAGAAAATGAAAAGAGAGCCTACACAATGGGAAAAAGTATTTCGTAACCATGTATATGATAGGAGACTAATATCCTTCAAATATAAAGAACTCCTATATCTCAAAAAATAAAAAGACAACATATCCATCTTAGTAAGTGGCAAGACTTAAACAGACACCTCTCCAAATAAGAAAAACAAATGGCTAAAAAGCACATGAAAAATACTCAAAACCACTAGATGTTAGGGAAACGCAAATCAAAATTACAAAGAGATACCATCTTACTCCCATGAAACTGGCAGCTATCAAAACACAGAGGACTACAAGTGCTGGAGAGGATGTAGAGGAATGAGAACACTCAGCCATTGCTGGTGGAAATGCAGAAGGATCCAGCCATTCTGGAGGACAGTTTGGCAGTTTCTCAAAAAACTAGCTATAGATTTGCCATATGACCCAGCAATTCCACTGCTGGGTATATACCGAGGAGAACTGAAAACAAGGACACAAATCGATATATGCACACCAATGTTCATAGCAGCATTGTTTCCTATTGCCAAAAGTCAGAATCAACCCAAATGCCAACCAACAGATGAATGGATAAATAAATAAATAAACAAAACGTGGTATATCCATACAATGGAATACTACTCAACTTTAAGAATGAATACACTGCAAACACAAGTGATAACATGGATGAATCTTGAGAACCTTATGCTGAGTGAAACAACCCAAGCATTGAAGGACAAATACTACATGATCTCGATATGAAATAAGTAAACCAAACTGCCTCAGAGAGCTTGAAACTGGATGATAGGCTTAAAGGTTATTGGGGGGTAGAGGAAGGATGTAAGCTGACACCTGCATGGGAGAAATCTATATAAGCTGGCGGTATTTGTACAAGGAAGGGGTAAAATGGGGCATAGGGTTAACTTTGGGTAGGGCTTTGTGGACTTGAGGAGGGCTAGGGATGGGAGGATGGGTAATATTGTCCAAAAAATTAGGGAGACGGTGGGGGAACATAGGAACATAGGAGATTGTCAGGTATTTGGTTGAGAGTATAATGCTGAGAAAACTTTTTCAAAAATATAATAAGGAAAGTTACCTATTTAAGATGCTCAAAGGTGATAATCTGTTGCAGGACAGGCTTCTAGGCAGTGTGTGAGTGCTCATGTTGCCATAGTGGGTTATACCATTGGGTAGAGACCCATATAATGAGAGTGAAGGTATACCCACATCCTGGGGAGGACTGATGTTCTCAAATAGAGGAAATTATATCTCTTGAGAGAAATGGTGGCTCCCAATGCATTAGGGCAGTTGAGCATGTCAAGCCCTCAACACTGTTGCAAGTATCTCTGTACATGACCCTTAAGCAATGAAGATTGACTGTCACTGTGGACCCTGATGGGAGGGGGAAAGAAGTATTGAATAGATGGAACCATTATAATTGTGTGAGCAATAGAAGTATTCCACAAGATTATGCAAGGATGGATATAAAGACATGTTAAATTACACCAAAAATGTATAGGGGCTGATAGGCTAAAATGTAAATCATAATGTAAAACATAAAATAACTAAAAATTTAGAAAATTGTATAGTCTAAAATATAAAACACAATGTAAACCCAACTGTTACCTTTTTTGAGAGCTATCATCTCAATATCTGTACATCAGTTTCAGTAAATATAGTATGAACATGTGAAAAAAATTATTGCTGTGGAAGGGAAAAGAGTTTAATGTTGGATATGTGAGAGTACTGTATATTGTATATGTGAATTCCTGTGCTCTAAAACTTTTGTGAAGATAAGCTTAATAATTAGGAAAAAAAGAAAAAGAAAGGACATAGACACTGAGGAAAAGACGGAAGAAGTTGCCTTGCCAATTTGCATACAGGGCAACACGTATTGCAGAGATGGAAGACAGAGAATCAAAAACAAAGCTTTTGCATTTTTTAATTTTTTGATTCCCCAATTTATTTTTACCTTATTTTTTCTAAATTAATATGTATTTTATATCTAACTTTTAAACTCATCACTATGTTCCATTTGACTATTAATGGAACATGGCAATATATTGGGCTTCATTTTTGAAGAAGTTTTGGATCACAGAGAGGCTCAACAATGGCAGGGGAGGAATACTGGTCGGGGATGTTATGGACAGGGGATGCACATTGGGGAGGGAGTTCTCCAGGGCATATATCCAGGGTACATAACAATGTTTGGATATGTTCATAGTGGAAACAATTAAAAACAACTGAGGGAGTGCTGAGTTCTGAGCCAGGGGACCTCTATCACAGTCCTGAAAGGAACAGCAACAATCCCCCCACTGCAACAACAAAGACCAAAAAAGAAGGAAGGTCCAACAATGAGCCTTTGATACTAATGACTATGCTTGTAAGCCTGTGCACCTGAAATAAGAACAAGGCCTAGAGCTCAGGGTGCCTAAGAGTTACCTCCTGAGAGCCTCCTTGTTGCTCAAATGTGGCCAGTCTCAAAGCCAAACTTAGCATGACTCCTGGGGATGAGCCTTCCTGGCACTGAGGGATTACTACCAAATACCAGCTGATGATGTAACCAGAAAATGACCTTGAATAAAAGGATCGATTCAGACCAGCAGAATATCTCAGTCTACATAGAATACCAGGAGTTAAAAATGTTTTTTGACCTGAATAAATGGGGGAAATGGAAAGGACAAATGACAATTAAAAACTAAAGCTGGGGGGGTACTGGGTCCCTGGCCGGGGGTGCTGTGCCGTGGTCCCTAGGGGAGCAGCGGCAGTCCCCCAAGTGCAGCGGCAAGGTCCGAGAAGGAATGAAGGTCCAACAGTAAGCCCCTGAAACTAATGATTATGCTTGTGAGCCTATAGGCCTGAAGTAAGAACAAGGCCTAGAGCAGCACTGTGCCTGGGAATTTCCTCCTGACAGCCTTCATGTTACTCAAATGTGGCCAGTCTTGAAGCCTAACTCAGCATCTAAATGCAATGCCTTCCCCCCAGCGTGGGACATGACACCCGGGGATGAGCCTCCCTGGCACCGAGGGATCACTATCAACTAACAACTGATAATGCAACTGGAAAATGACCTTGAATTGAAGGTTCGATGCGGATCAGTAGAATATCCCTGTCTACATAGAATAATATGACTTTAAAATGCTGTTTGATCTAATGTAAGGGGGAAATAGAAAGGAGAAATGAGTTTATGTGGCTATGAGTCTCTAAAAAAAAAAGAGTCTGGAGGCTGTCAGAAGGATTTCCCTTATGCACAACTGAGCAGAGTCTAAGAGACAGATAAAGTAGATACAATCCCCAGGTATTGGTTCCTTTGAGGGCTAAAGGGATCCACGGGTTCTACGGTCATTGCAGATAGGGTTCACTGCCATGTCAGATGGCCCTTCTATGGAGCTGGTGTTTCTGTGTGATGAAACCGGACCCAGAGGGGATCTCTTTTCATAAGACTATCATGCTACTTTACTGGAATTGTAGTTGGTATTGGGGTTTAAGATATATTTAGGGGATTGAATCTTTTTACTGACAATATGATAGCCAGGCCCTGAGCCTCAACAGACTCCAGCTCCTACAATCTGAATTATTGGACTCACCTCACTCAGCTAAGATGGAGTTGAAGAAGGGCAACCACCACACCATGGAGCCTAGAGTGCCTACAACTGAAAGCAGAAGGATTGCATCCAGTAACCATGTGGAATCTGAGCCTCCTCTTGACATAGAGGTGCAACGGACACAACCAATCCAAGGACTTCAGAGAAAAGGTGGCAATGGAGTGGGAAAAGTGGACATGGTGGCTGATGGGTATGGGGAATGGCAGGAAGAGATGAGATGTGGAGGCGCCTTTGGTACTTAGAGTTGCCCTGGATGGTGCTTCAGGGGCAATCACCGGACATTGTAAATCCTCCCAGGGCTCACTGGATGGAATGGGGGAGAGTGTGGGCCATGATGTGGACCAATGACCATGAGGTGCAGAGATACCCAGAGATGTACTTACCAAATGCAATGGATGTGTCATGATGATGGGAGTGAGTGTTGCTGGGTGGGGGGGGAGGGGTGCGGTGGGGGTGGTGGGGTCGAATGGGACCTCATATTTTTTTAATGTAATATTTTTACAAAATCAATAAAAATTAAAAAAAAAGAAAGGACAAATGAGTTTATATGGCTATGAGTCTAAAAAAGAGCTGGAAGGGGTTGCCATTACGGTCACCTCAGCAGAGTCCCAGAGACAGATAAAGTAGATAGAACCCCAGGTATTGGTTCTTCTGAGGGATACAGAGACCTACAGGATCTATGGTAATGGCAGATGGAGTTCAGTGCCATATTAGATGGCCCTACTTTGGAGTTTGTGTTTCTGTGTGATGGAGCTGGACTCAGATATGCTCTTTGTCCAGAAGCCTCTCCTGTTACTTTTACTGGATCTGTAGTTGGTGCTGGAGTTTAGTGTATACCCAGGGGACCTGAATCTCTGGACTGAGCATCTGATAGCCAGGCCCTGAGCCTCAAAAGACTTGCAACCCCTACACTCTGGTTTATTGGACTTACCCCACTCAGCTAACATCTAGGTCAAGAAGGTCAACCACCACACCAGGGAGACAAGAGAGCCTACAACTGAAAGGAGAAGTGCATCCGGAATCTATGTGGAATCTAATTCCCCTCTTGATATAGATGTGGAGTGGACACAACCATTCTAAGGTCCACAGGATGGAGGAATAGAGTATGGATTAGAGTGGACTTACTGATATTCTATTCATGAACTATTGTGATTAGTAATCGAAGAAAATATGGCATTGGTGTGGAGAAAGGGGCCACTGTGGCTGCTGGGGGTAGGGAGTGGGAGGAGATGAGATGTGGGGGTGATTTTGGGACTTGGAGTTGTCCTGGGTGGTGCTGCAGGGACAGTTGCCAGACATTGTATGTCCTCCAATGGCCCACTGGGTGGAATGTGGGAGTGTGCGCTATGGTGTGGACCACTGACCATGAGGTGCAGCGGTGCTCAGAGATGTATTCACCATATGCAATGAATGTCTCATGATGATGGAGGAGATTGTTGTTATGGGAGGAGGAGTGGGGTAAGGGGGGTGGGGGCTATGGGGACTTCATATAGAGGGGGTATATGAGGACCTCAGATAAAGAAAACAAAAATGAACTTTTTATGTTTTTTTTTTAAGGTTTTGCCTTTCATCACTCTAATAGGTGTTGTCCTGTATATATAGTGGCAAGGCAATCTCTTCTATTTCTTCCTCAGTGTCTTACCTCTTTTATTTTTCATTATGTCTTCAAAATTTTAAGGTCACAGTAAAGTCATACACAGAATATAGGTATCTCCCATATACCCAACATCCTCTACCTCACCAATGATGTTTTTACATGTGGATGTTACATTTGCTACAACTGATGTACAAATATTGGGACATAGCTACCAACCATGCTCAGTAGTCCACAATATGGATTATATTTTAGACCATACACTTTTATAAATTTTTGTTGAAATTTATCATGGCCTGTATCCATATTGCAAGATCATACAGAACACTTCCATTGACCCCCAGTTACCCCCTCTTCCATCTATTCTCGCTCTCTCTCTCCCTCTCCTTGGGGCCCACATTGGCAACCAAGCTTCATTGCTTGAAGGTCAAGATTCATAGATACTTGCAACAATGCTGAGGACTTGACACACTGGTCTGTCCTCTCCCATTAGGAGCCAGCCTTGCTCTTGAGAGACACTCTCCCCTCTATTTGAGAATATCTATGTTTCCTCTCCATTATCGGTGTACAACAATTCCTTCTCATTGTATTGGTCTACACCCACAAAAATAACACACTGGGTCAGATGGTCCATGGAATTGTGGGTATGTTGGGGGTGGAAAAGGTGAACAGGCAGGATTGATGGGTATGTGTTTGAAACTATAATGTTGAGAAAACACTTTATATTTTTTTTACTATAATCCTGATTCTTCATCTTTATTTATTTTATTTTCATTTTTTATGTCTTTATTCATTTTTTTCATATTACATTGAAAAAATATGAGGTCCCCATATACCCCCTCACACCACTCCTCCCCCCATAGCAACATTCTCCTCCATCATCATGAGACATCAATTGCATTTGGTGAATACATCTCTGAGCATCGCTGCACCTCATGGTCAGTGGTCCACATCATACCCCACATTCTCCCATGTTAAATCCAGTGAGCCATAGGAGGGCCCACAATGTCTGGTAATTGTCCCTGCAGCACCACCCAGGACAACTCCAATTCCCGAAAACATCTCCAAATCTCATCTCTTCATCCCATTCCCCACACCCAGCTGCCACCATGGCCAATTTCTCCACACCAATGCCACATTTTCTTTGATTACTATTCACAATAGTTCATGAATAGAATATCAGTAAGTCCACTCTAATCCATATTCTATTCCTCCATCCTGTGGACCTTGGATTGGTTTTGTCCATTCCACATCTATGCCAACAGGGGGCTTAGGTTCCACATGGATGCTGGATGCAATTCTCCTGCTTTCAGTTGTAGGCACTCTTGGCTCCATGGTGTGGTGGTTGACATTCTTCAACTCCATGTTAGCTGAGTGGGGTAAGTCTAAAAAGCCCGAGTGTAGGAACTGAAGTCTGTTGAGGCTCAGGGCCTGGCTATCATATGATCAGTCCAGAGATTCAGATCCCCTGGGTATATATTAAACCCCAGCACCAACTACAATTCTGGTAAAGTAACAGGAAAGGCTTGTGAAAAGAGGTCACATCTGAGTACAGCTCCATCACACAGAAACACAAACTCCAAAGAAGGGCCAACTGACATGGCAGTGAATTCCATCTGCTATGACCATAATACCTGTGGGTCTCTGTATCCCTCAGAAGAACCAATACCTGGGGTTGTATATACTTTATCTGTCTCTGGGACTCTGCTCAGGTGTGCATAAGAGCAAACCCTCTGATAACCTCCCAGCTCTTTTTTAGACTCATAGCCATATAAACTCATTTGTCCTTTCCATTTCCCCCTTGATTTAGGTCAAAAAACATTTTAACTCCTGTTGTTATATGTAGACAGAGATATTCTGCTGGTCTGAGTTGAACCTTTTATTCAAGGTCATTTTCTGGTTACATCATCAGCTGGTACTTGATAGTAATCCCTCGGCACCAGGGAGACTTATCCCTGGGAGTCATGTCCTATGCTGGGGGGAAGGCAACATATTTACATGCTGCGTTTGGCTTCAAGACTGGCCACATTTTAGAAACACGGAGGCTCTCAGGAGGTAACTCTTATACACACTGCTGCTCTAGGCCTTGTTCTTATTTCAGGTGCACAGGCTCACAAACATAGTCATTAGTATCAGGGGCTCATTGTTGGACCTTCCTTCCTTTTCAGTCCTTGTTGTTGCACTTGGGGAATTGTTGCTGTTCCTTTCAGGACTGTGATAGAGCTCCCCTGGCTAGGAACTCAGCACTCCCTCAGTTGTTGTTTTTAATTGTTTCCACTATGAAAATATCCAAACATTTTTATGTACCTTGGATATATGCCGGGTAGAACTCCCTTCCAACCATGTGTCCCCTACCCATAACAACCCACACTAGTATTCCTCCACTGCCATTGTTGAACCTTTCTGTGATCCAAAACTTCCTGAAAAGTGAAGCCCAATAATGTATTGCCAGGTTCCCTTAATAGTAAAATGGAACATAGCGATGAGTTTAAAGGTTAGATATAGAATACATACTAATTTGGAAAAATTCTACATCCTATGTTTTTCTTTTCTTCTTTGTAATTATTAAGCTTATCTTCACAAGAGTTTTAGATCACAGTAATTCATATATACAATATACAGTACTCCTACACATCCACCATTAAACCTTTTCCCTTTCACGGCAATAATCTTTTAACATATTCATACCATATTTACTAAAACTGATGTACAGTTATTGAGACAATAGCTTTCAAACAAGGTAACATTTGTGTTTACATTGTGGTTGATATTTTAGACTATACAATTTTCTAAATTTTTAGTTATCTTATGTTTTTCATTATGATTTACATTTTAGGCTATCAGCCCCTATATATTTTTGGTGTAATTTAACATGTCTTATATCCATCCTTGAGAAAACACTGTATAGAATATAATGAGGAAGGGTTATTGTTTTAGGGTATTGGATGGTGGACATCTGGCACAAGGTGCACCAGGGGCAGGCTTCTAGGGATTGTGTGAGTGCTCATTTCTTGGCTTTTTAAAACTGTGAACAGTTTGTTTGGAAACACAGTACCTTTGACTTCTCTTCATTCCCAAAATGTACTTTAGGATTTACCATACAGTATTGATGAATAAATATTGTTGAATGACTGAGAAACCAAATGGTTGTGTGGGTTGAACAGATATTGCATTGCTAATTATGGGGGAGAAAGGAGAAGCAGTGAGACAAGAGGAAATTCGCTTGGGAATGGGTGTCTCCATTCATGATTCATGACAGCCAACTCCAGAGGAGAAAAATTGGGAAATAAGATAGTTTAGTGTATTCAGAATCTTTCTCCAGAAACAGCAAGAGGGAAATAAGTATGGGAAACCTGACAAGACTAGAGCCCACACCTTATTAAGGGTGACCTCCTCCTGGGAGGTAGGTGTCCACAGGGATAAGAGATGAACACGCAGCTCCAAAGCTGTCACAAGAGACAAAACTGGCTCAAATTTGCATTGTGTTTTCCTTTCTTATCTCCAGAGAAATAATTATCTCAGGGAGATTGAGACAGAAGAATACTTCATTAATGTGGTTCATGGGAATGAAATCCCTAATTGCTGGGATACTCTATGTGCTTCTCCTTCACTATATCAAAGAAAACACAATGTGTCTTCTACAGACCTTATGACTCGTTCCATCTCACTTTACTTCTTGCGAGCAGAGCTTCCAACTTCTTTCATCATTCAAGGAAGAACCTGCATTGGTGAACTTAGAGCCTGACTTGATAATTTCAGAGCGACTTACAGAATCTTCACAGGTACTGGCGGAATGTATTTTTGGCTCCATGGGCACCTTTTATTGGTAGAAGCTTTAAGGAAATCAACAGATTATGACCATAGAGAAAGCTTAAAACACAAAGTTCTGTCTTATTAAAAAGCCTGCGTGGAAATAGCAGATAAACTAAAATAGATTTTTTTTCCCAATCTGTTTCCTCTGATCTCTTACTCTTGGGTCTTCCCTCTCTCAGCAGCATTGTTTCCTTGTTTCACTCATTCTTCTTTCTCTACACTTGTAGAAATTATCTGTTTACCTGTGTTTATTCATTTTTTTTCTTTTAGTCATTCAATATATGTGGCTCTAGAATACTGGTGAAGTGGATCAAAAATTACAGACTCATCTTGGGGAGGTTAGTAAAGGCATCACAAGGAAGATTTTAATTGTAATAAGGCTTGAAGGAGGATTTAGACTAATTTCAGAAGGAGAAAAGGATAGAAGTACATGAAGAAGAGATGACATGGACACAAATATGGAGTCAATATAATTATATGGTGTGGTGAGGTTTTAAAAATAGTTCTTTTTAAAAAAGAAATCAACTTTATTGATACATATTTAAAAGCATACAATTCCTGTGACATGTAAAATTTGTTGTAGTTGCCATAATGACATAATTTTGCATTTATTACTTCAGTCATTCTTAGAGTATGTTCACTGAGAGGTAAATATTTTTCTTTTTTTTTTTTTTTTTATAAATGGGCTATGAGATTTCTTTAGCAAAATTTTTTAGGGTCTTCTTTTTTAAAGGTACATAGATCACACTAAATTTTACTTTAAAAAATATGACGTTCCCATATACCCCACTCCCTAAATTCCCCATCCTTCCACATAAACAACCTCTTTCATCAGTGTGGCACATTCCTTTTATTTGATGAATACATTTTGGATCATTGCTACAAAGCTTGGATTACTGTTTACATGTTAGTTTACACTCTCTCCCAGTCCATTCAGTGTGATATGGTAGGATATATAATATCCTGCATCTGTCCCTGTGATATCATTCAGGAGAACTCCAAGTCCCCAAAAAAGCCACCATATCACACCCTCTTCTTCCCTCTCCCTGCACTCAACAACTCCAATGGTCACTGTCTCCACGACAATGACACAATTTCTTCCATTGCTAGAGTCACAATGAGTCTATAGTAGAATACCATTCAGTCCACTCTACTTCTTATTTTATTCTCTATCCTGAGGATGGTGATGACCACTCCACCTCTAAATCAAGAGGGGCCTTAGATCCCACATGTCTGATGGATGGAATTCTGCTTGCAGTTGTGGAGTGTCTCTGTTCCCTGTTGTGGTGGTTGACCAACATTTTGTTTTGTTTTCAGATTTGGAGATTACAAATATAGCTGCTGTAAACGTTCATGTGTGGACTTTTGTGTGGCCTCTAATTTTCATATCATATATATATATATATATATATATATATATATATATATATAAAAGCAAAACTGCTGGATTGTATGGTAAGACAATGTTTAGTTTTACAAGAAACACCTAAACTGTCTTCTGGCCGAACCATTTTGTGTTCTCACTAGCAGTGATTGAGAGATGTATTGCTCCATATACTCAACAGCAATTGGTATTCTCAGTTTTTAGATTTTTATCTCTTCTAATAAGCGTGTGTTCATATATCACTGTGTTCATAGTCTTCCAATTCCCTAATGATAGATGATGTTTAATTTTTAAAAGATTTTAATTAATTTATTTATTCATTTATTTATTTAAATTTTTAAAATTTAAAGTAGGTTTAGATTACATAAATGTTACATAAAATATAGAGGGGACCCATATGTCCTAACCCTTCACCCTCCCACTCTTTCCCATAGTAACAACACCTTTCATTAGTATAGTACATTTGCTACAATTGATGAATGCATATAGAAACAATGCTGTTAACAATGAATTATAGTTTATATTATAGTTAATAGCCTGTCCTGCACAATTTTAGGTATTGATAAAACATATAATGGCCTGTAGCCATCATTGCAATGTCACGCAGAACAATCCCAATGTCCTGAAAATTCCCTGATATTACACCTATTCTGCCTGCTCCCTTCTCTCAGAATCTCTGGTGGCCCTGGCCTTTATATCAATGATAAACATTCTTCCATTGCTAGAATAATAAGTCTATAATAATGTCTTCTTTAGTCCATTGTTCATTCTCCAATCTTCAGGATTTTGTGATGGCGATGCCCACTCTTTCTAATTGAGAGGGGGCTTAGATCCCTTGGGATATATGGGTGGAACTATCTTGCCTAGAGGTGTGGACATTCTTTGCTCCTTGGGATAGGTGTTGTCCATTACCACCTCCTTATTAGTTGTTCTACATAGGTCCAATGAACTGGAGAGTAAGTGTTTGAAACTCTGCTTAGATTAAGAGTTCAATTGGCACATGAACAGACCAAAAACATAATGCTCTGGCTCATGTATTTAACAAGGATAGTGCCAACACATGGCTTTATGTAAATAACATGTAGAGAAGAGCCACATGTTGGGAATCTACAAATGAGGCTAACTCTTTTACACTGGGGAGCATAAATTCCAAAGTAAGGTCTACTGACAGGGTGCCAAATTCCTGAGATTCCTGCACTACTTATCTCTAGAACCATCAGGATCCCTACTGTTTGAGGCTCTGTTTACTGTAACAGATAGTGAGATTCTGCTGAGATGAGCTTAAGCATAACCTCTGTAATGACCTCCAAACTCACTTTCAAATCTCTTAACCATAAAATTTCATCTGCACTGAATATTTCCCCTTTTTGGTCAAGGTCTTTTTCAGATACATTGCTAGCTGGCATTTGGTAATAATACTTAGGTGCCAGTGAAGTTGAATTTTTTTTTATATTTTGTATTTTGTATTTGTATTTTGAATTTCTTCCTAAGTTAGGATTCTGTTTATATCTTTTGCAGATTTTTTAATTCAGCATATGCTTTCTTATTTTGTGGTGTTAATATTAATTTCTACATTTGTATACAAATCATTTATCAGATGTGTTTTGTAAGTATTTTTCCAAACCTGTATGTTTTCTTACAACCCCTTATCAATGTCTTTCACAGAGTAGATATTTTACATTTGAATAAAAACCGACTTATAAATTTTAATCTCTCATGGATCATGCTTCCATTACTATATCTAAAAACTCATTTCCAACCTATGGGCCCTTAGATTTTCTTCACATTTTAGTCTAGCACTTTTATTTTATTTATTTATTTATTTTTTAATTCCATATGTGATTTATTTTATTTTATTTTTTCATTGACTTTGTAATAATATTACATTAAAAATATATATGTGAGGTCCCATTCAACCCCACCCCCCCACCCCCCCTCTTTTACAATGTATTTTACTTTAAAGTGGTATTATTCATTTTGATTTAATTTTTGTGCAATGAATTCAATCAGTACCTAAGTTCCTTTTTTGTTTGGCATGAGTGCATCCTATTGTTACCAGATTCTAACTAAGTTCTTGGCTATGCTGCAGACGTGAATTTCAAGAGAATGCCAGGTGAGTTAGGCCAGTAATTTATTCAGGTAGGAAGGGAAGAGAAATGGGAGAAAATAACAGTGCATGGTCCCAGGTGGTGAGGAAGGGGATAAAAAGTGATGAAGAGGGCTGATTTAGAAACTACAATTCTCCATTATAGATTATAAGTCCCCAGAGTAACTTGCATGGTCACATGGAAGAGGAAAAATGATGAAAGCAACACGCAGAGGGCAAGATGGGTCCATAGGCAAAAAGCTAGGCAAGAGCAAGCTCAAGCCTCACGGTTTGCTTTTAAACTAATTATTCCACTCCTTTGCTAATGACAGGGAAGGAGGTTTCAGTTGTTTGCTGTTTGGATTGATTTCCCTGCCCATAAATTCCTTAGTGATGACCCAATGATAAAGTTCCCAGGGAACATCCGGGCTTTTTCATATTTTCAGGAAGGAGTCTTTGTTCTGGGTAGCAGAATCCCAGGGGAGAGATTCCTCCAGCAGCCATCTTGGGGGTTTTTGATGTCCATGTGGACTCTCTGTCAGGTTCCAGATCCATCTATTCCCTACCTTACTAGCCTGCTTCACTTTTGTTCCACCACCACTTCTTGAAAAGATCATACTTTCTACATTGAATTACCCTTGTCCTCTGTGAAACATCAGTGGAACCCATTTATGTGGGGTCATTTGTCCATTTCACCAACAGAATTTTTTAAATTATTGTATTTTTATAGTAACTCTTACAACCAAATAATACGATTCCTACAATATTGTTCTTCTTTTCTATTTTGTTACAGGGTACAAAAAAACTCGTCATAATGTTTGTTGCTTAAAATAAAGTCTGAGAGAATTTATCATGGAAATTATTGCCTTGGCAAAGTGTATTCTATTATGGCCCAGGGTTTCTAGCCATCAGAACTATTAAGAAGAAGCAGGAACATATGTTTTCCCTGACATTTTCAGAAAAGGGTACTAGATCTCTATAAAATCCATAAAAATATTAACTTAACGTAATTACAATACAAACAGTACCATTTATGATATTTTTCTGATTACTCCTTGAGGCTAAATTGCACTGCTTTGAATATCTCCTCAGGAAATTCATCATCCACATGGAAACAGAAAACCAAACATATGGTTTAGAATTCATCCTCCTGGGGCTCTCAGAAGATACAGAGGTGCAGTCCCTCCTCTTTGGGATGTTCCTGTCCATGTACCTGGTCACCTTCATTGGCAACCTGCTCATCATCCTGGCCATCATCTTGAACTCCCATCTCCACACACCCATGTACTTCTTCCTCTCCAACCTGTCTTTTACTGATATCTGTTTCACCTCCACCACGGTACCAAAGATGCTGCTGAACATCCAGACAGGCAACAAAATCATTACTTTTGAAAACTGTCTCACCCAGATGTATTTTTTCATGCTTTTTGTACAACTAGATAACTCCTTCTTGACTGCAATGGCCTATGACCGCTTTGTGGCCATCTGTCACCCCCTGCACTACACAGTCATCATGAACCCCTGGCTCTGTGGCCTCCTGCTGTTAGCATCCTGGTTATTGAGTGTTTTGGACTCTCTTTTGCATGACTTAATGGTTTTGAGATTGTCTTTTTGTACAGAGACGGAAATGCCCCACTTTTTCTGTGAACTTAATCAGGGAGTCAGACATGCTTGTTCTGACACCTTCCTCAATGACCTTGTGATGTATTTTGCAGGTGGACTTCTGGGGGTTATACCACTCACTGGGATCTTTTTCTCTTACTATAAAATTATATCCTCAATTTTGAGAATCTCAACAGCTCATGGTAAATATAAAGCATTTCTACTTGTGGGTCTCACCTCTCAGTAGTGACCTTGTTTTATGGTACAGGTCTTGGAGTGTATCTTAGCTCTGCTGCTACCCAAAACTCAAGGGCAAATGCAATAGCCTCAGTGATGTATACAGTGGTCACACCCATGTTGAACCCCTTTATTTACAGTCTTAGAAACAAGGACATAAAGCAGGCCTTTAAAAAGCTGGGAAACATTCTGTCTATAAAAGGATACTTTGTCTCAAGTTTACAAAAGTGCTCATGATTAACAGAGATCAAACACTAGAAGATTCTTTTTGAAAATGAAATATTTTGTTGTCTTTTTTAAAAGATACATAGATCACACAAAATGTAACATTAAAAATACAAGGTTCCCATATATACCACTCCCCACCCCACCCTCCTCCTCTCACATCAACAACCTCTGATTGTGTGGATTATCATTTGCATTGTAGTTTACACTCTCCCACAGTCCATTCAGTGGCTTATGGCATGATATGTAATGTCCTTCATGTGTCCGTGCTATATCATTCAGGACAACTTCAAGCCCTGAAAATGCCTCCATATCACACATCTTCCTTCTTCCATCACTCAGCAACTCCCATGGCCACTGTCTCCAGACAGACTAGTGTGTCAAATCCTCAGCATTGTTGCAAGTATCTGTGAGTCTTGTCCTTCAAGCAGTGAAGCTTAGTTGTCACTGTGGGCCCCAAGGAGTGGGGGAGAGAAGAATAGAATAGAAGGAAGAGAGGGCAACTGGGGGCAATGGAAGTGTTCCACAAGATCATGCAGTGATGGATATAGGCCTTGTTAAATTTCACCAAAAAATTAAATGTAAACCATAACACAACCAAATTTTTATAAAATTGTACAATCTAAAATATAAACCATAATGTAAACCATAGTGGAAACATAGTTTTTATCTATGTTTCAATATCTGTACAACAACTATAGCAAATATATGCACCTTAAAAAGATAATTGCTGGGGAAGGGAGAAAAGTGTTTGATGTTGGCATATCAGATTCCCCTATATTTTATATGTGACTTTATTGTGATCTAAAACTTTTTGAAGACATAATAAAATTTTTTTAAAACAAAGGATGAAGACCCTGAGAAATGAATGGAGGAGATAGCTTTACTACTGTACATACAGGGCAACACCTATTACAGTGATGAAAGGAAGGCAAAATGTCAACTATATTTTATGATATTTTGCATTTTTAATACCCAATTTATTTTTGCTTTATTTTAGTTTTTCTTAAATATAGAATAAAAATATTCTATTTTTCATCTTTAAACCTATCGTTACTATTTCATTTTCCTATTAATTGAGTTTGGAAATATATTAACATATAATTTTGAAGAAGTTTTGGATCACAGAGTGGTTACACAATTGCAGGGCTGGAGCACTGGTGTGGGATGTCATTAATGGGGGATGTATGGGTGGGAGGCAGTTCTCCAGGACATTCATACAGGGTATATAAATATACTTGGATATTAATTGGGTATTTTCATAGTAGGTAGAGATTCACATGACAACTGAGGGAGTGCTGAGTTCCTGTTCTGGGAAACCAATGTTGCATTCCCCAATTGAGGAGCCACTATCCCCCAAGTGAAAGAACAAAGACCAGTGAAGAAGGATGGTTCAATGATTGCACATGATACTGATGACTATGCTTAGGAGCTTTGAGCTTGAAATTTCAACTAGGTCTAGAGATGCAGGGTGCCTAAGAATAACCTCCTGAGAGCCTCCATGTTGCTCAAATGTGGCCACTCCCTAAGTCAACTCAATATTACCTTCCCTCAAGCATGAGACATGTCCCTTGGGTTGAGAATCTCTGGTGCTGAGGAATTACTACCAAGCACCAGCTGGTGACACAATTAGAAAAATACCTTGAATAAAAAGGATAAATGGGAAAGACAAAGGAGTTCATACAGCTAAGAGACTTCAAAATGAGTCAGGAGGTCATCAGATGGGTTAGGCATATGCACTTTTCAGCAGGATCTCAGAGACAGCCTAAGTAGATACTACCCCAGGCAGTGGTTCTCCTGAGGACACAGAGATACCTCATTCCTACAGTCACGGCACATGGCTCTGGAGTTCTGTGCTTTGCCAGTAGGCCTTACTTTGGAATTTGTGCTCTGAAGTGTGATGGAGTTGGACTCAGATGTGCTCTTTCTACACATTCCTCTTCTGTCACTTTTACTCAACCTGTTGTTTGTGCTGGGGTTTTTGTATGGCCAGGAGACTTGAATAATAAGCCTCAGCAGAGTTGCAACACCTGCTCTCCAATTCATTGGATTTCCCTGTCAGCTAACAGGGAGGGAGGATGGTCAACCACCATACCAGGGAACCGAGAGAGTCTACAAGTGTAAGCAGGAGAATTCCATCCATCAGCCATGTGGGATCTAAGCCAACTCTCAATTTAGAGGTGGAGTGGACATCACCATCCCAGGGTACACAAGGTGGAGGAATAAAATATGGATTAGAGGAGATCTTAATCTAGGTACTTTATAAGTGTATAGAGAGATAATCTGGCATTCACCCAATAAAAACTTATATTTGTTTCATTTTTGTATATCATGGATTCCTATTTCTTTTGTATTGTTTTACATCATGTGCTCTCTCATTGTATTCCTGGAATCAGGATTGAAGATAGAAACTGTTGCCTGGATTTTCAGCAGTAAAATATTTTATTCAGTTTATTCTGTATATATAAAATTATAGCAGGTGCTGGAGGGATGAAAGTGTATTGCAGTCACTCCCAGAGAAAGAAACTGCTTGTGTTTTATGGTGTTAGTGAAAAATAAGCTCTCCTAGCAAATGCTCCCTACCAGCTACCAAGGTTTGTTCATTAATTCCTGAAAGAGGTCACATCCTACACTGGAGATGTCATCTGACTGCTTTATAGTAATCCACATTCCGTCTCCAATATGTGCCTTTCTCCTGTGCCTTCAAAATCATAATTCAAGGGAGTTTGTAATCAACAACACAATCTATGCTTCTTCAAACAATGATGATTTCAATAATTTTATCATTCTTCCAGTGACATAAGTTTGCCCTTCAAAAAATATTTCCATATTGAAGGATATTATCTGGAAATTTCTTTCAGCACTCCCTACAATAATAGTCCCCATTTATGGGTGATAAAAAGCAAATATGGGGAAACGGACTTTGGCCCAGTGGTTAGGGCGTCCGTCTACCATATGGGAGGTCCGCGGTTCAAACCCCGGGCCTCCTTGACCCGTGTGGAGCTGGCCAGGCGCAGTGCTGATGCGCGCAAGGAGTGCCGTGCCACGCAAAGGTGTCCCCCGCGTGCGGGAGCCCCACGTGCAAGGAGTGCGCCCGTGAGGAAAGCCGCCCAGCGTGAAAAGAAAGAGCAGCCTGCCCAGGAATGGCGCCGCCCACACTTCCCGTGCCGCTGACGGCAACAGAAGCGGACAAAGAAACAAGACGCAGCAAATAGACACCAAGAACAGACAACCAGGGGAGGGGGGGAAATTAAATAAATAAATAAATCTTTAAAAAAAAAAAAAAAGCAAATATGTGTTTTTCTGCATTTCATACTATATCTTATTTTACTATTAAACCCAGATATTAGGACATAATTTCAGACTTTTATGTAGGCTTGCTGTTTTCTTCTGAGGTAGACTAAGGTGAATGCTTCATTTATCAACTGATTTCCTTGCCATCACTACAAATGGCAAGCCAGAGTGGCATTTTGGAATTAGTGATTTCTCTGAGCTAATGGTCATTTTTGAAAATGTTAATAATTGCTTACATATTTGTATTCACTTCATATTCTTTGGTAAAGCTGTGAATTCATTTTCAGTTATAATTTATTAACACACAGGTTCAGTCTCTGATGTGAGTCATACACTCATCAGGGCTGCAATTTTCAGGGAAGGATATATCATTCATGCAGTTTTATAAAATGTCTGTGTTTTTTTATTGCACCATAATCTGAAAATTAAAAATCCTCACTTTGTCATTTTTTTCTGGAATTCTCTCCAGTGCAAGTAAGAGCTCCACCTTATTCCACATTACTTGAATTAGGATTCTCAGTAAAATCATTTATCACATAAACGAGTTTGTCAATACCTTTCCTAGGTGCCTTCTTTAAATGTTACTGTAAACAATATATTGTGAATCATTTTTCCAAGCTATACAAGAGCAATTATGTACATTTATCACATGGAAATAGTGTCAGTGGTCTTATCACTCCCAACAATGTGATGTATCAGTTCCCAATTGCTACCCTGCAAGACTGTTATTTTGTTATCAGTTCTTGTACAAAATAGTTTACATGAAAGGCTTATTTTCAAGCAGAAATCTCTTCCCACATAAAAGCTTTTAAGAATTTTTACTTTAGTCCATTGTACATTATAATAAGTAGAATTATTATTATTCTATTGTAGACATATTATTGTAATTGAAGAATTTTATCATTGCTATAAAGGCATTGGCCACCAGAGGTTTTGAGGGGAGAGAAGAGAAGAATAGGTGTACTATGGAGACATATTGGAGAAATGGGAATTCTCCTACATGACCTTGCAATGATGGAAACAGGGGCATTATACATTTTGTCACAGCCTATAAAATTGTGTGAGATTGAGGGTAAACTATAATCTAAAATATAGTCCATGGTTAGTAGCAATTCTTCAATATGTGTCCTTCAATGTTAACAAATGTACAACTCTAATGAAACAAGTTGTTAATGTAAAGTGTGGGATGGTGAAGGGCTAGAGCATATCGGAATCTCCTAAATTTTTAATGTAACATTTATATAATCTAAAGCTTCTTTAAAAATTAAAAAAGTCAAGAAAATTTTGAAAAAGAATCTTGAGAAAAAACATGGTAAGCATGAACACTCATCTTATTGAAGAAACTAGAGTTATGTCTTTCAATAATTAAGTATAGAAAACAGTGAAAAACAGTCCAGCTAAGAAAGGCAATATTTATGTTATAATTAGGAACATTGTATAATCAAGAAGACTCCACTGGAATTATTCACCACACAAATATGCCCCCTTTCTGCAGTCAGGGAGAAAGAGGCTCATGTCTTTAGTATTGATTAAATAATCACCACCTCCTGCCGTTTCCCCATCTGGAGGACAGGAATACAAGCCAGAAAGAGGGAGAAAAGACTGCTAAGAATCACGTACCTTACTGATCTCACACCCTAAGAAGACTCAGTTGTGGATGCCAAACTTACTTACACTTTGAGTGTATTAATGAAGAGAGGGTGATTGTGTATCTTTCAAAATCCCCTAAGAAACTTCCTATTGCTTTCCTAATATTTAACTGGTGCACTGATTCATAAGGTAATATTTTTGTTAAGCAAATATCATATGTGAGTAATGGAGACCTTTTCAACTCTATTATATTCTCCTAGAACTTATGTTATTACTGAGATCATTTCTTATTTCCCCATTCCTGCATCTTCTCTTTTTCTTTCAAAAAAATGTATTCCTGGTTTTGTCAGTAGAATTTTATTCTTCTCCAGGATCCTAAAATATGTGGAAACAATGATTCACTCTAAACTGAAGGTATAAATTTGTTCTCATGTAAAACTAAGTTTATTCCTTAAGAGTCTATTAATGGCTCTAAGGGTGGGGGAGGGGGGGAAGCATCATATTGTCTGTTATCAGTGAAACTTAAGTACAGTTAGGGTGTTTTTTTTTAAAGGGAAACCTTGAAGAGAGTCCCTAAAATATAAATTTCATCTAAAGACACTTCCATAAATTTGGTGAGGAATAAACAACAAGTTACAGAGGGGAAAACTAGCATTTTTCCTGGAGAAGTGGGGGATTTATTTTCTGTCTGAAAACCATGAAATGTATGTTACATAGAAGGAGGGCAAGATACATTTTGAGTGAGCTCTGTTCTGTTTAATTAAATGTTGTGTGAGTAGAATAAATACTTTGGGACCCTATCATGAGAAATTTAGAAAAGATGAATACTGTCAATTGAAGATTTCCTGTCCAGAGTGGGGAAGTGAGAATAAACACACCCAGGTCCAAGGAACATCATTTAAACCAAAAGAAAGTAGAAAACTGTAGCAGAGCCCTTACCTGTTAAAATGTATTGTAATAACGTAGCCTGTGTTTGAGTATATTTCAAACATGGGAACAATTACTCCTTCCTCCACAGCCAAGAACTGAGTTTACAAGAGAAGCAAATTCTAGAGTAACAGTATTGAATGAGAAGGTCCTGGATGTCACATCCTAATGTCTTTCTCCAATGCCACACTTCCCATTTCTCCTCATTTCCAGATCACCCCTCTCAGAAGAACCGGAAGCACCTGCATATTAATAGCTCTGAGATACATCATCCTAAGTGTGGTTATATATATGTTTCATTTCCTGAAGTTTCCTGAATGAAAATATTTTGTATTTATTTATTATCCAAGAAGGAAACCATCAGTGGAACAATAAATCACTGAAATCAACCTGTAGATCTGTTTCACTGTGAAGAAAATATGAGAGGTAATGTTTTACTGGCAGTAAATGGAGGGACACAGAGAAAATGTCAAGTGTAGGAGGTCCACAGATAAAAATTTGATTTATTTTCCATTTCTGCTTCATGGATCTTTGGATCTTTGTGGATCTTTGGTTCCCACTGTAGATAAATTTCTCCCATTTCCATTACTTGGAAATTCTAAATTTTCATCATTGTACATTTTAGTTTCATAGGTTCTATTTATTTCATTATTGAAATATACCATTTTATATAATTGCAATATTCTTTTTAATCTTCTAAAACTCATTAAAAAGTGTTGTTTCATATTCTCTGAATATTTTCAAAATCTGAAACACTTAAAGGCTTTTATTCCTATTGCCTGTCTTTTTCTGTCTTTTTGTTATGATAACTTGCTTTCTTAGAGTCTGTTTAGATTTTTGAATTATTAAAAAGATACATAGATTACACAAATGACACATAAAAAAGATAGGGGATTCCAATATGCCCCACTCCCCACACCTCCCACATTTTCCCACATTAACAACATCTTTCATTAGTGAAGTACATTCATTGCAATTGATGAACACATTCTGAAGCATTGCCCCTAAGCATAGACAAATGTTTACATTGCAGTTTATACTCTCTTCAACACAATTCCATAAGTTATGGCAAGATATATAATGGTTTGCATCTGTCATTGCAATGTCTTTTAGGACAATTCCCAATTCCAAAAAACGCCCCTGTATTACACCTGTTTTTCCTGTTTTCTGCCCTCAGAACCTCCAGTGACCACTATCTTCACATTCCTTACATGTGGCTTTTCTGTCCTTTCATTTGAAACTGTAACTAGTACTAGAGTTGGTAGGTTTATGTACAAGAGACTTAAATTTGGGGCTGTCCATGTGCCAGCTGGGCCCTGAATCTCAATAGATTTGCAACACTTCTCTCCAGTTCATTGGTTTCACCCAAGACAACAGACAAGGGGGTGATGATGGACAACTACCATACCAAGTAACTGAGAAAACCTACAACTGCAAACAAAAGAGTCCCATCCATCAGCTCTAATGGATCACAGCCCTTCTCTATTAGATGTGGAGTAGACATCATCATCCCAGAATCCTCTTGTTTGGGGAATGAAATTTGGACTAAAGTAGGCTTACTGGTATCTTACTATGAACTTATTGTGATTCTAGCAATGGAAGAATTTACCCATTGACATATTGCTTTAAAATTGTGCTCTGTTTAATTTGAGCACATATTTGTGTGAATTCTTGGAGGTCTCAGTGGAAAAGAGAGGATTCACATTTTACATTATTTGGAAATTAGCAAGCTAAAACAATTTAATGTTAGGTTGTGCACCTTTAAGGTCACATAGGTTCCTTGATTTCAGATTGCATACTGGAACCTCATTCAGAGAGCTTTTTTTTTTTTTTTAGAGTTAAAATCTTTATTTATTTTATTTTATTTATTCATTTTTTAAAAATATATTGCATTCAAAAAATATGAGGTCCCCATTCACCCCACCTCCCCCACCCCACCACTCCCCCCACAGTAACACTCTCCGCCATCATCATGACACATCCATTGCATCTGGTGAATACATCTCTGGGCATCACTGCACCCCATGGCCTGTAGTCCACACCATACCCCACACTCTCCCACATTCCATCCAGTGGGCCATGGGAGGACATACAATGTCCGGTAATTGTCCCTGCAGCACCACCCAGGACAACTCCAAGTCCCAAAAATGCCTCCACATCTCATCTCTTCCTCCCATTCCCCACCCAGCAGCCACCATGGAAACCTTTTCCACATCAATGTTACATTTTCTCGATTATTAACCACAATAGTTCATGAATAGAATATCATTAAGTCCACTCTAATCTTCACTGTATTCCTCCTTCCTGTGGACCTTGGCTTGGTTGTGTCCATTCCACAACTATGTCAAGAGTGGGCTTAGATTCCACATGGATACTGGATGCAATGCTCCTGCTTTCAGTTGTAGGCACTCTAGGCTCCATGGTATGGTGGTTGACCTTCTTCAACTCCATGTTAGCTGAGTGGGGTAAGTCCAATAAATCAGAGCGTAGGAGCAGAAGTCAGTTGAGGCTCAGGTCCTGGCTATCATATTGTCAGTTCAGAGATTCAAATCCCCTAGATATACCTTAAACCTCAGCATCAACTACAATTCCAGTAAAGCAGCATGAAAGGCTTGTGAAAAGAGATCACATCTCATTCAGAGAGCTTTGGCACTTTTAGCACCAAGGTCAGGAGAAGTGTGTCTCTTCATACACATAATTGATTACTGTATTTATACTTTGTTAACCTTTACAATGCAACTATAATTCTAAGGATCCATCTTTTACCGGAATCTCTTACCAGAGTTTCCACTTAGGAGAATTTTTTAATTCATTTTCATATGGAACATATTTAGTAATATGGAATCTCAAATTCCTTGATGTGGATAGTCTCTCAAAACTGCAGCTGGCATTTTAAATCCACTACACATCACAGTCGTTTTGTTATTTTGTGGCTAAACTAATTCATTCTGTTAGGCCAGATTTGGGATGAATTTAAAATGTTCAGGGAAATTTATAGGTGTGAATCCTCATTTTAAAAAATAACACATCAAGAGCCTATCTACAGGGAAGCAGACTTGGTCCAGTGGATAGGGCATCTGTCTACCACATGGGAGGTCCACATGGGAGGTCTGCCGTTCAAACTGAGGGCCTCCTTGACCCGTGTCCAGCTGGCCATGCACAGTGCTATTGCGTGCAAGGAGTACCATGCCACGCAGGGGTGTCCCTGCATAGGGGAGCCCCATATGCAAGGAGTGCACCCCATAAAGAGAGCCACCCATTGCGAAAGACAGTTCAGCCTGCCCAGGAATGGCACCGCACACATGGAGAGCTGACGCAGCAAGATGACACAACAGAAAAGAAACACAGATTCCTGTGCTGCTGACAACAACAGAAGCAGACAAAGAAGAACATGCATCAAATAGACACAGAGAACAGACAACTGGGGGGGAGGGAGAAGGGGAAAGAAAAATTTTTTTAAAAAGCCTAACTACAGATTTGTGGGAAATAGAAAAAGAAGGGCAAACTGTACCTAAATCTAGAAGAAGGAGAAAAATAATATAGATTTAAGTGAAGAGAAATGAACTAGACTAGAGAAAATACAATTGTGTGAACCAATGAAATTGGTTCTTGGAAAAGATCAATAAAATAGAAAAGGTTCTTTTAGATTGAAAAAGAAACAAGAAAGAGGATGCAAATTGCCAAAATAAAAAATGTAATCAGGGATGTTGCTAGATATTGCTGACATTAAAGGGATTATGAATTAAATCTATGAACAATTGTCTATCAGAAATCTAGAAAATAGAAGAAATGGACCAATTCCTAAAAACATGCAAGTTATCTAAATTGACTGGAAAGAAATAGATCTCAACAAAAACATAATGAGTAAAGAAATTCAATTAGTTATCAACAACTTCTCAAAACTAGAAGTCTAGGATCAGACATCTTCCAAAATGAAATCTATGAAATATTCAAAGAAGAATTAATGACAATATTTTTCATAATCTTTCATCTTGAAGTTGATACATATAGCCTCCAAACTCATTCTATGAGACTAAAGTTATTTTGATGCCAAAACTACATAAAGCATATCAAAGAAAGTAAAGCAAGGAGCAATTTCTCTCATAAATATAGATGCAAAACACTTAACAAATACTAGCATGTCAAATCCAAGAGAATATTACAAGAATTACCCACCAAGACAAAATGGGATTCAAAATGAATGTTCAACTTAAGAAAATCAATGTAATATACCCATTAACCCAATGAAAAGGAAATCACATGAAAATCTCAATTGATGCAGAAAATGTGAATGATAAATTCCAACACCTTTTCATGATAAAAATACATAGAAAAATAAAAATATAAATAACTCCCTAAACAGAATAAACAAAATATATAAGAAAACACAGGTAATCTTATCCTCAATCCTGAAAGAGTGGAAGTTATCTCTTTGAGATCTGGAACAAGACAAGGATGACTGCTTTCAATATTGCTATTCAGTATTATAGTGGAAGTTAAGAAATTAGGCCATAAAAGTAAATAAAGGCTACCCAATTTAGAAAGAAAAAGTAAAATCATGTTTAAAGAGATGTGATTATCCTTATCTACATCATGACAAGCTGCCCCCAAAAAAACCGTAGAGCTCCTAAATGAATTCAACCAAATGAAACCTATCAGGTTTACATGAAAAAAAAAAGTTTATTTTATACAACAGAAAGAATATTCTTAAATGGACAATACAAAAAAATCCATTCACCATAGCATCTAAAAGAAGAAAATGCATAGGAATAATTTTAACTAAACAGGATGCACAATGAAAACTTCAAAAAAAAGTTGAATGAAATAATAAAAGAACTAAGTAAATGGCAAGGTATTCTGTGTTAATGAATAGGGATAATTAATATTGTTAAGATGTCAGTACTACCCAAAGTTATCTACAGCTTCAATGTAATTCCCATCTAAGTCCTAAGAGCCTTTTTAGCAGAAATGGAAAAGCTGATCCTGATTTATATGGAAATACACTCCAGGAGGACTCCAGTACCATCTTATTATGTTGCATTTACTTATTTGCTTATCTCATGCCTTCTAAAGGCTGTGAGCTGTTTGAGCAGAAGCAAAATATCTCACTCTTCTATTCATTCCCAGAACATAACTTACTATTTACCATACAGTAATTTTGAATAAATATTTGTTAAATGATTAAGAAATAAATGATTGAGTGAGTTGCACATATATTGCTAAGTTTTGGGGAGAATGGAGAAGAAGTGAGAGAAAAGGAAATCTTGTTAACAGAGGGAAGTCTCATGACTCCAAAGGAGACAGATTTGAAACAAGATATTTTAGTGTACCCAGAATCTTTTTTACTATCAGTGATAGAGAAACCATTTTGGGAAACCTTGTAATATTAGAGTTCACATCTAAAGAAAGGTGACTTCCTACAGGGAAGGAAGGTGTTCAGTGGGATAAGAGATGGACATGGTTCTTCATATCTGTCTTCTGAGGGTCAAAACTGGCATGAGTTTGCTTTGTGGTTTTCTTTCTTACCTCCAGAGAAGTATATATCTTATCAAGAAGAGAGATAAAAGAATAACTCATTAATGAGTTTCATGAAATGAAATCCCTAAAGATCTCTGTGGCAGGTTGATACTATTTATGAATTCCAAGAAGAGATTTAGATTATGTTTGTAAACTGGTCTGTTCCTCTGTATATGGTACCCTTTGATTGATTTAAATTCATTTTTTTTTTACATTTACCTGATTAAATCAAGGTTAGAGCTTTGATTTGAGAATATCATTAGTGGTACTCAGGGTTGAGTCCCTGCTCCCTTGGAGTCCTATATAAATGAACACTCACTCATGAAGATACGCAGGAGAAGACACACAGTGGAACACAATTTCATAGATAGAGATTTCTGTTTCACTGCTTTTTCTTTTTCTAAAATTTTGTGAAGAATCCAGTTCAACACATTCATCCATTTTTTCTTTTAGTAATTCAACTGACATTTAGTCATCAAACAATATGAAGAACTAAATATGAATCTGGGAATGAAGAAGTGAATGACACATTGTTTCTTTTACAATAAGATTATATCTAAACAGGTTAAGAGACATAGAAATGAGTACATGCCATATCCTGAGCTGGCTCTGATGGTGAAGAGGGTCTAGAACTTTGGACTCATCCTGTGCTGTGTGAGTTAGTGAAAGCATCATGTGGGACCTCATGATTGAACTGAGCCGTAAAGGAGGAATTGGAATAATTCCATGAGGATGTGGAGGTAGAAGCACAACAAAAAGTGGTAGGAGGGACACAAATGTGAGTTCAGTATAATCATAGGATGTGGTACAGTTTTAAAAATAGTTCTAAATATCTGATGAACAATGATGGGCATTCATGAAAAGTGGAAAATGAGCCTTGTAACAGAGAGCCTTGCATTCTGTCCACAAATTGGATATTTATGTTTCAGGTTGTTGGAGTCTGTGTAGAGTTTAGAGACAGTGATGTTCATGAAAACCCTTGCCAAGTAGAAAGATTTCTCTGGGTTAATATGAATCTATCTGTTGTAAAAACTTTGGACAGATGATGAGGGATGAAAATAGAATGGTGGATGCAGGTAAGGAGGTGTGGTGAGTTAGTATATGTGGGGTTGAATCATAAAGTATTCACTATTAATGCTTGGCATAATGTCAGTCATTTCATGTTCATCATTTTATTTAGTTATTCCAATTACTCTATGAAATCAGAGTAATTTTCCAATGCATGTAATTGTGTCGGATTGAATCTTGGAGTTTTATGATCCTAGGAATTTGCATTTCACTAAAAATTTTACTTCTTAATAAACTTAATATTTAGAACAGTTTTAGAGTTGCAGAAATCCTGTAAGGATGTTATAGATAGTTTCCAAGAACCTCTTACCCACTTTCTCCTGTTTGTACCATCTGCCATCCAAAATAACACCTAATATTTATTTGTCATAACTTCTTAGTCACTTTGTGATTGTGGCAGCTTCTCAGACTCTTCTTGGTTTTGATAACCTGGATACTTTCGAGGAGTGTAGGTAAGGTATATTGTAAAGTTTCCCTCAGTTTGAATTTTCTGATGTTCTTCTCATGATTAGACTGAGTTTATGGGTTTTTGGAAGAATACACCAGAGATAAAGTATCATTTTCATCACATCATAACCAGGGTGCATCTTATCAACTTGACTTATCATTGTTGATATTGACTTCTTTCAGCAATGATTTGTGGTTCCCCAGCATAAAGTTCCTCATTTCTCTAACCTTCCTTATATCACCTTTGGGAAGAAGTCACCAAGTGAAACCCGTATTTCAAGAGTGGGATTTTTCTCCATGGCCTTGAAAGAGAAAGATCTACATAAATTATTGATTTTTTTCCTGCAAGAGAGATTTGTCTTTTCTTTTTTATTTAATCAATTATTTATTACTATCAGGATGAACTCATGAAATTTATATGATACTTTTAGTTGTGATACAATACTACTTTTCTTGTTGTTTAATTTGTTCCACTTTTGGCCATGGGGGTGAAATGTCAACTGTACTCTTTATCTGTAGTATAACCCCATCATTGAGAGTTTTATTTTAGCACATATTTACTCTATGATACTATAAATTGTGCCAGTCATTTCTTGCATGTTTCTCTCCTAGAGTCAATAATTTCTCCAAGAAGACACTTATTGGATAATGGTACTGTGCCTTCTAAGGCTTCTCTGAAGAGAGTGTGAGGAGACATATGTGTGTATATACACATTTATAAATATGTCTACATACAACACTATCTATATTTACCTATACATGAGTTAATAATTCTAAACTATTAACATATAGAACATTCTAGCCTCCTCCCTTGCTTATCTGTAATCACCTATTTCACAGTGTGAAAAATATTCCCTCATCTGTCAACTATCTATGAAACTTGATTCCAGTGCAAATGCATAGAAGCATTAGAATTGTTAATCCATACATTGTGGGTTGGTACATTGTTAATTAGAATACTGTACTTCATAGTTTCTTTTGGCTTTATTTTACAGAGTCCATTCATATCCAATATTACTTCTTTTTTTAAAGTTTAAAACATATCATTGAAAATGTCTTTAAACATAATTAATTATGAAAATAATACACATTTATAGGGAATGAGTAGATTTTTTCCAAAATGTTACACTGAAAAATATAAGAAGTTCCTTTACACCCCACTCCCCACTGTATCATTTTTAATTGTATTTTTTGATGATACATATATCACAAACAAATTACATTAAAAAAATAAGAGGTTCCCATAAACCCCCTACCCCACTCTTCCCACATGAACAACCTCATTCATCATTGTGGTTCATTTGTTGCATTTGGTGGATACATTTTGGAGCGCTGCTGCACCACGTGGATTATAGTTTACATTTTAGTTTACACTCTCCCCCAGTCCATTCAGTAGGTTATGGCAGGATATATAATGTCCAGCATCTGTCCTTGCAATATCATTTAGGACAACTCCAAGTCCCCAAATTGTCCCTACATCACCTCTTTTCTTCCTTCTCCCTGTTCTCAGCAACTACTGTGGCCACTTACTCCACATCAATGCTCAATTTCTTCCATTGTCAGTCACAACAATGTGTGCGTAAGTGGCTCTCTGAATCTTGAAGTTTCAGAATCAGCAAGGCCAACTCTTCATCATCTCTGAACACTCTATTCTTAAAAATCTTTTTATATTTTATGAAAGTATATCATTCATACATAAACATGCACACTAAAGATTGTGATCTTACAAAATATACATACATAACATCACACAGGGGTCTCATACAACACCCTTCCACCAACTCTTTGCATTGTGAAACATTTGCTACAAACTGTACATGAACGTCATCACAATATTACTACCAACTATAGATCCTATATTGCACTTGGTGTATTTTTTCCCCAACTCATACTATTTTTTTATAATATTTTTATTACAAATATTGTGAACTTGCAAAACAATCATATAAATGTGTAAATTTCCCATACAACTCCACACTCTGGTGGAACATTTATTACAGATTATGAGACAATATGACCAGACTATTACCACCAATCATGGTCCATAGCATACTTTTTTTTTAGGGTCATGCAAACCTTTATCTTTCTTTTTTAAAAAAAAGATTTATTTATTTATTTATTTCACTACCCTTCCCCCCGCCCCCAACCCCAGTTGTCTGTTCTCTGTGTCTATTTGCTGTATCTTCTTCTTTGTCCGCTTCTGTTGTTGTCAGCGGCACAGGAATCTGTGTTTCTTTTTATTGTGTCATCTTGTTGTGTCACCTCTCCGTGTGTGCGGCACCATTCCTGGGCAGGCTGCACTTTCTTTCACACTGGGCAGCTCTCCTTACGGGGTACACTCCTTGCGCATGGGGCTCCCCTACACAGGGAACACCCCTGCATGGCAGGGCACTCCTTGCATCCATCAGCACTGCACATGGGCCAGCTGCACACGGGTCAAGGAGGCCCGGGGTTTGAACTGCAGACCTCCCATGTAGTAGACAGGCACCCTAACCACTGGGCCAAGTCCACCGCCCATAGCATACATTTGACACATTTTTTCCATACACCTCTATTATCAACACAGTACAGCTTGACATTTATGCAAGAATATTATAGTATTGCTGTTAACCACAGTCTATAGGTCACGCCAACTGTAGTTTTCCATGTATATACAATAGTGATATACATCTGCTCTAGCTCACAGAAGAACTTGCTTGCATTTGTACCCTTAACCACAATTCTCAACTGCCTCTCAACTGTGTATTTCAGTCCCTCGGGTATTCTTTTTTTTCTTTAAAGATTTATTTATTTATTTCTCTCCCCCACTCTGCCCCAGTTGTCTGTTCTCTGTGTCTATCTCCCGTGTGTTCTTCTTTGTCCACTTCTGTTGTTGTCAGTGGCATGGGAATCTGTGTTTCTTTTTGTTCCGTCATCTTGCTGTGTGTTGCCATGCCATTCCTGGGCAGGCTGAAATTTCTTTTGCACTGGATAGCTCTCCTTATGGGGCTCCTTGTGCATGGAGCTCCCCGATGTGGGGACACCCCTGTGTGGCAGGGCACTCCTTGCATGCATTAGCACTGCACACAGGCCAGCCCCACACAGGTCAAGGAGGCCTGGTGTTTGAACTGCAGATGTCCTATGTGGTGGATTGATGCCCTATCCACTGGGCCAAGTCTCCTTCCCCCTTAGTTATTCTTTAGTTTTCTTTCAGCCACAATCCCATTTATAATCCAGTTACTACTCCCTATAATGTGTTATTATCAACTCTATCCGTCTCCACACTTTTAAGTAGAGTTAATTAAAACTTCTACAGGAGGAGGCAGGGCAAGATGGTGTCTGAGTGAGTGCAGCTCACAGTCTCTCCTGCAAAGAAGCAGCCACGTGGTGTTGGAGACTTCCCGGAGCGGATATTTTCAGGGGCTTGCAAGGCAGGAGGTGTATGGACATCTATTTTTTAGAGACAGTGACAGAAGTAGTGCTTGCTAAAGGTTAAATTGTGGGTTACAAGCACAGAAGTTGGAAGCTGTGGGGAGGCGGGACCCTTCCACTTACGGCTGGCGGCCACAGTGTTCCCTGAGAACTGTCAGTTGTGTGGTGGTGTTCCTGGGCACCATGATCCCCAGATACGTGGTCTCCAGGTCTGTGTCCCCTCAGCCCCCATATTCCGCATTCCACACAACTACATACTCTGAGTCTGCAGTGTCCCGGGCTTCCCTTTCCCAAGTCCAGCACTTCTGGAGGTCTGGGATTGCCTGAGCCCTCCGGTTTTGGACTGACTCCGTGAGTGGGAGGGATTCGGTAGGAGGTGCAGCACAGGGACCAAGCGAGTGCAGGTTCAATTTTCTGGTTCCCCCTCCCTCCATTTTCTGTGTATTTGTACTTCGAGGAGCATACCAGCTGGCTTGGGGAGAGCCTGGGAGGAAAGGAGTGGTGAATCTGGTGACAAAACCCAATTCACCTAAATACCCTGTGATATGAAACTTGGTCTGGGAGAAGGTGGAGTCAGAAAATCAACTAGCCCTCTCATAGCACACCTAAAGGAGAGGGAATGTAGGAGGTCCTTTCCAAGCTTCCAGTAGCATACTTGGGGTTCCTGGTGAGCTGTGTGTGCTCTCTCTGGAAATAAAAGTCACTGTTTTCTTTGCAGAGCTGGTTCAACAAGGACCCACTTGAATCTCCTACTGGACCTCTCAGGCAGCTTTCTTGCTGCCCTGGGAGACAGGGAAGTAAAGAGGGGAAAAAGGGGATATGTAAAATCCCTAAGCATTTTATTTGACTGCAAAGAGATACCTTGCTTAAAACTTTGTCTGGCATTTTATTGGGTTGTCTTCTTGTTTTTGTTTTTGCTTTCTCTTTATCCCCCAAGGATCTTTTTTCTTTCTTTTTTCTTTTTTGCTCTTTTTCTTTTTCTTGCTTACTTAACCCCTCCTTTTTGTTCCTTTTTTCCCTTTTCTTTCTTTCATTGCCTTCTTTTTTTATTTTCTTTATATTAGGTGCTGCAGGGAGTTATTCACATCTGCTGTATTTCCTCATCCTCCATTCCACTTTTGTGTGTATATTGATTTGGGCCACCAACACTATCCCATTTCCTCTACATCTTTCTATCCTCCATCATTTATTGTTTCTCTTACATTACACATCTCTTTGTTTGCCCCCCTATTTTTCTGAATTTATTTCTAATACCTTTGCTCTGTTTTCTGTCTTATATTCACTATTTATATTATTGTCCTTTATTTTCTCTTTCCCTCTCTCCTGAACACACTGGCCTTTTAATTCACACTATATTCCTCCCCATATTTAGTTACTATCTCATTATACATACACTACTTTTCGCACTGTTGTAAGTATACATACCTTACATGAGCCAAATATCCATTCTCCTAGATCACACATGGTTCCTCTGAATATTTATTATCAATGCTACTATTGTTCATTTTTCTTCTCTTACTTCTTTGGCTTTCCCTGCCCTTAATATTTTCCTTCAAGTGAACTTAGCCAACAACAAGGAAATAGAATAAGAAGAACAAAGTGACAAAGAGAAGAATTAAAACACATGCAAAAAAACTAATTAAACACCAAACTAGACAAAGAAGATAAGCAACTGATTAAAACCATCAAGATAAAATGATGCAACAAAAAATTACAAACCAAAATAATAATCTGGAAAACATGCTCCAATCCAGTGAACAAACTAAAACCAGGAAGAGTAACAGAACATCAAACAAGTAATTAAAGCTCTCAAAACATATATTAGGGACAAATTTGATGAGGTGGAGGAAGAGATTAAGAACATGAAGAAAACACTTAGAGAGAATACAGAAGAAATTGCAATCATACACAAAAAGATAACAGATGTGATGGTGATGAACAGCACAATTCTAGAAATCAAAATTACACTCTCTGCAAATAACAGCAGACTTGAAGAGGCACAGAAAAGAATTAGTGGTGTGGAAGACAGTATATCTGAAATCAAACAGATAGTAGAACTGATCAATAAAAAGAAAGAAAACTTCCAACAGGGACTTAGGGACCGGAATGACAATGCAAAACACACAAACATATGCATTACAGGCATCCCAGAAGGAGAAGAGAAGGGGACAGAAGGAGTGTTGGAGGAAATAATGGCTGAAAACTTCCCAAATCTACTGAGGGAGATGGATGTACATGTCCAGGAAGCACAATGCACTCCAAACAGCATAAATTCCAACAGGCCTACCCCAAGACATATACTTGTCCAATTACATGCTAGGCCACAGAAAAAATCTCAATGAATTCAGAAAGACTGAAATCATACAAAATAATTTCTCTGACCACAGTAGAATGAAGCTGGAAATTTGCAAGGGACAGAGACTGAGATTTGGCACCAAGATTTGGAAGTTAAACAGCACTCTTAGAAAAACAGTGGGTCAAGGAGGAAATAACAAAAGAAATGAATAACTACCTTAAAACTAATGAAAATTATAACAAAACATATCCAAACTTATGGGATGCAGCAAAAGCAGTACTGAGAGGGAAGGTTATAGACATAAATTCATACATCAAAAAAGAAGAAAGAGCTAAAATTGAATAACTAATTGCACAATTGGAGGAATTATTAAAAAAACTAACTAAATACAAAGGAAGAAGGAAGAAAGAAATAACAAAGATCAGTGAAGAACTAAAAGAAATAGAAAAAAAGAAAGCACTTGAAAAAATGAACAAAATCAAGTGCTGGTTTTTTGAGAAGATCAATAAAATTGACAAACCATTACCTAGACTAACAAAGAAAAAAAGAAGATGCAAATAAGGAAAATAAGAAATGAGAAAGGAGATATCATCATTGACCCCACAGAAATAAAGACTATTATAAAAGGATACTTTGAAAAACTATATTCCAAGAAAAAGGACAATTTAGAGGAAATGGACAAATTCCTAGAAACACATGAGCAGCCTACATTAATGAAAGAAGAAACTGATCATCTCAACAAACCAATCACAAGTAAAGAGAGAATCAGTCATTAAAAACCTCTCAACTAAGAAGAGCCCTGGGCAAGACAGCTTCACAGGTGAATTCTACCAAGCATTCTGGAAAAAACTAACAACAAACATGCTTAAACTCTTCCAAAAAATCGAAACACAAAGAACATTGCCTAACTCATTCTATGATGCCAACATTACTCTAATAGCAACGCCACAAGAAGGGAAAATTACAGACCAATCCCTCTAATGAACTTAGACATGAAAATCCTCAAAAAAATACTTGTTAATCATATTCAACAATACACTAAATAAATTATACACCATGACCAAGTGAGAATCATTCCAGGTATGCAAGGATGGTTCAACATAGGAAAATCAATTAATGTAATACACCATATAAACAGACTGAAGTTAAAAGAATCACATGATCATGTCTATAGATGCAGAAAAAGCATTTGACAAAATACAGCACACTTTCCTAATAAAAACAATGCAAAAGATCAGAATAGAAGGAAACTTTCTCAACATGATAAAGAGCATATATGAAAAACCCACAGCTAACATCATTTACAATGGTGAAAATCTGAAATCTTTCCCTCTAAGATAAAAAAAAAAAAACAAGGATGCCCACTATCAGCCCTTCTATTTTACATTGTCTTAGAAGTACATGCTCAAGCACTGAGGGAAGAAACAGACATAAGAGCCATACAAATTGGAAAGGCAGAAGTGAAAATTTCACTCTTTGCAGACGATATGATCCTATACATAGAAAACCCTGGGAAGTCTACAAGAAAAGGTTCTAGAACTCATAAATGAGTTCTGTAAAGTCACAGGTTACAAAATCAATACACAATAATCAACACTATTTCTGTACACCAATAATGATCAATCTGAGGATGAAATCAGGAATCAAATAACATTTACAATAGTAAATAAAAAAATAAAATACCTAGGAATAAATTTAACTAAAGATGTAAAGGACTTATACACAGAAAACTACAAACACTGCTCAAGGAAATCAAAGAAGACCTAAATAAATGGAAGAATATTCCCTGCTCATGGCTAGGAAGACTAAATATAATTAAAATGTCTATCCTACCAAAACTGATCTATGGCTTCAATGCAATCCCAATAAAAATCCACACAGCATTCTTTAATGAACTAGATAAACTAACTATGATATTTATTTGGAAAGGAAAGAGGTCCCAAATAGCCAAAGACATATTGAAAAAGAAAAACGAAATTGGAGGAATCACACTACCTGACTCCAAAACGTACTACAAACCTACAGTAGTGAAAATGGCATGGTTTTGGCCCAAGGATAGACACACTGACCAATGGATTTGAAATGAGGGTTCTGATATAGATTCTCAAATAAACAGCCATATGGTATTCAACAAGACCACCAAAACATCTCAACTGGGAGAGAATGGCCTCTTCAGCAAATGGTGCCTGGAGAACTGGATATCCATATTTAAAAGAATGAAAGAGGATTACCAACTCACACCTTATACAAAAATCAGCTCAAGATGGAACAAAGACCTAAATATAAGAGCCAAGACCATAAAAACTTTGGAAAGCAATGTAGGGAAGCATCTACAGGACCTTGTAATAGGAAACGGCTTCATGAACTTCACACCCAAAGCATGAGCAGCCAAAGAACAAATAGATAAATGGGACTTCCTCAAAATTAAAGCCTTCTGCACCTCAAAGAATTTTGTCAAGAAAATGAAAAAAGAGTCTACATATTGGGAGAAATTATTTGGTAACCATATATCTTATAGGAGAAATATCCTGCATTTATAAAGAATTCCTATATCTTGAAAATAAATAGACAAGCAAATCATTTAAAAAATGGGAAAAAGATTTGAACAGACACTTCTCAAAAGAAGTTATACAAATAGCTAAAAGGCACATGAAAAAATGCTCAAAATCACTAGCTACTAGGGAAATGCAAGTCAAAACACAATGAGATACCATCCTACTCCCATAAGACTGGCAGCTATCAAAAAATCAGAAGGCTACAGATGCTGGATAGAATGTGGAGGAATGGGAACTCTCATCCACTGCTGGTGGGAATGCAGAAGGACCCAGCCATTCTGGAGGACAGTTTGGTAGTTTCTCAAAAAACTAGATACAGATTTACCATATGAACCAGCAATTCCACTGCTGGGTATATACCCGGAAGATCTGAAAACAAGGACACAAACTGATATATGCACACCGATGTTCATAGCAGCACTATCCACAGTTGGCAAAAGTTGGAATCAATCCAAATGCCATCAAGAGATGAATGGATAAATAAAATGTGGTGTATACATACAATGGAATACTACTCAGCTCTAAGAACAAATACACTACAAACACATGTGATAACATGGATGAATCTTGAGAACCTTATGTTGAGTGAAGCAACCTAGGGATTGAAGGACAAATACAACATGACCTCTCTGATAAGAAATAAGTAAACCAAGATGTTTCAGAGAGCTAAAGACTGGATGATATGCTTAAAGGAAGTTGGGGAGTAGAGAAAGGCTGCAAGCTGACACCTACATGGGTGAAATCTATGATAAGCTGGAGATAAGTATCTCTACAGAGGAGGGATAAAATTGGGGCATATGTATACCTTGGGGCAGGGCTTTGTGGGCATGAGGGGCCTGGAGATGAAAGGATGGATTAGATGGCCCAATTTTTTTGGGGGGACGGTAGGCAGAACATTTGAACATAGGAGACTGTCAGGTATGTGGTTGAAATTACAAATTAGAGAAAACTCTTTAGAAAATATACTATAAAAAGTTATCTGTTCAAGATGCTTAAAGGGGCGGGGGCTTCTGACACATGGAAAGCTTCTAGGGAGAGTGTGAGGGTTCATTTTGTAATAATGGTTTATACTATTGGGTGGAGACCCATACAATGAGGGTGAAAGTATACCCACAACCTGGGGAGAACTGATGTTCTCAAATAGAGGAAATTTTATCTCTTGAGAGAATTGGTGGCTCCTAGTGGGTTGGGGCACTCGAGTATGTCAAGCTCTCAACACTGTTGCAAGTATCTCTGAATATGGTCCTTCATGTAATGAAGATTGATTGTCACAGTGGGCCCTGAGGGGATGGGGAAAAAGGTGTTGAATAGATGGAATCTGTGTAACTGTGGGTCAATGGAAGTATTCCACAAGATCATGCAATGATGGATATAGGATATGTTAAATTACACCAAAAATGTATTAAAGTCTATAGGCTAAAATATAAATGATAATGTAAAACATAATATAACTAAAAATTTAGAAAACTGTATAGTCTAAAATATAAGCCATAATGGAAACTCAAATGGAATCATGTTTGAAAGCTATTGTTTCAATATCTGTACATGAGCTGCAGCAAATAGAATATGAACATGTAAAAAGATCATTGTGAAGGGACAAAGGGTTTGATGTTGGATATGTGGGAGTATCTTATATTGTGTATGTGAATTACTGTAATGTAAAACTTATGTGAAAAGAAACTTAATAATTGGAAGAAAAAGAAAAAGAATGTAGACATTGAGGAAGAAATTGAAGAAATTGCCTTGCCACGGTACATACAGGGCAACACATACAGCAGTGATGAAAAGCAAAATGTCAAAACAAAACTTTTTCAGTTTTTCATTTTTTGATACTCCAATTTATTCTTCCTTTATTTAATTTTTCTAAATTAGTATATATTCTATATCTAACCTTTAAACCCATCATTATATTCCATTTTGCTATTTATGTAATCTGGCAAAATATTAGTCTTCCTTTTTAAAGAAGTTTTGGACTACAGAAGGGTTCAACTATGTCAGGGGAGGAACACTGGTGTGGTGTGTTATTGAAAGGGGGCACATGGTTGGGAGAGAGTACTCCAGGGTGTGTACACAGGGTACATGAAAATGTTTGGATATTTTCATAGTGGTTTCAGTTAAAAATGACAACTGAGGGAGTGTTAGTTCCTATCCAGGGGAGCTCTATCACATCCCCAATGAAACAGCAACAATACTCCAAGTGCAATGTCAAAGACCAATAAAGATGGATGGCCCAGCAATGAGCCCTTGATACTGATGGCTACAATTATGAGCTTGTGTGCCTGAAATATGAACTAGGTGTAGAGCTGCAGGGTGCCAAAGAGTTACCTCCTGAGGGCCTCCATTTTGCTCAAATGTGGTCATTAAGCCAGATTCAGCATTTAGTGCATTACCTTTCCCCCGGCATGGAACATGACTTCTGAGGATGAACCTCCCTGGTGCCAAGGGATTTCTACCAAGCACCAGTTGATGACATAACTAGAAAAAGACCTTGAATAAAAGGGTCAGCTCATACCAGCAGAATATCTCAGCCTACATGTAATATCAAGTGTTAACAACTGCTTTTTGTCTTTGGATAAAAGGGGGAAATGGAAAGGACAAATGAGTTTGTATGGCTATGAGTCTCCAAAAACAGTTGGGAGGTCATCAGAGCAGTAACGTTTATGCACATCTCAGCAGGTCCCAGAGACAGCCAAAGTAGATAGAAACCCAGGTACTGGTTCTCCTGAGGGCTGCAGCGACGCTATGTTCATGGTAGATGGCTCTGGAATTCAGTGCCATGTCAGTTGGCCCTACTTAGAGTTTCTGTTGCTGAGTGAGATGGAGATGGACTCAGATGTGATCTTTCTACACATGCCTCTTCTGTTACTTTTACCAGACCTGTAGTTGGCTTTGGGTTTCGGGTATACTCAGGAGACCTGAATCTCTGGACTGTCTATGTGACAGTCAGGCCCTGAGCCTCAGCAGGCTTGCAACTCCTACCCTCTGGTTTATTGCTCTTATCCTGGCCAGCTAACAGGGAGGTGAAGAAGGTCAACCACCACACCAGGGAGCCACGAGTGCCTACAATTGCAAGCAGGAGAATTGCATCCATCATCCTTGTGGAATGTAAGCCCCTTCTTGATGTAGATGTGGACTGGAAAGAACCTTCCCAGGGTCTACAGGATGGAGGAATAGGATATAGATTAGAGTTGACTTACTGGTGTTCTACCGGGGAACTATTGTGATTAGTAAGGGAAGAAATTGTAGTAGTGATGTGAAGAAAGTGGTCACGGTAGCTGCTGATGTTAGGGAGAAGGAAGAAAAGATATGATGTGGGTGCATTTTCAGGATTTGGAGTTGTCCTGGGTGATGCTGCAGGGACAGATGCTGGACATTGTGTGTCCTGCCATGGCCCACTGGGTGGACTGGAGGAGTGTAGACTACTATGTAGACCACTATACATGTGGTGCTGCAGTGCTCCAAAATGTATTCACCAGGTGCAGTGAATGTGCCACGATGATGCAAGAGGTTGTTGTTGTGGGAGGAGTGGGGTGAGGGTGGTGGGAGGTATATAGGGACCTGTTATTTTTTTAATGTAACACTTAAAAGAAAATAAAGAAAAAAAACTTCTACATATATTAAGCATCTATATTTCTTCTCAAAACTCCTTTTATCTCCTAATAACATATACAATTCCATGTGTTTATTATTTGTATTTAGTTTATATTAATGAGACCATGCAATATTTGTCCTTTTGTGTCTGGCTTACTTCACTTAGTATAATTTCTTCAAGACTCATCCATGTTATCACATATGTCCCAATTTCATTTCTTCTTACTGCAGCATAATATTCCACTGTTTGTATAGACCACATTTGTTTATCCATTCAATCATGAAAGGACACTGGAGTTGTTTCCATCTTTTGGCAATTGTGAACAACTTCGCTATGAACATTGGTGTGCAGATGTCTGTTCATGGCCTAGTTTTTCTTCTGGATATATTCCTTGTAGAGGAATTGCTGGATCATGTGACAGTTCTATATTTAGCTTCCTCAGGAACCTCCAAACTCTATTCCATGAAGGCTGCACCATTTTACACTCCCACCAACAGTGCAGGAATGTTCCTGTTTCTCCACATCCTCTCCAGCACATATTGTTGTCTGTTTTTTTTTTTTTTTAATAATGGCCATTCTATGTGGTGGTAGATGATATATTGTTGTTTTAATTTGCATTTCCCTAATAGCTAGTGATATGAAACATTTATTCATGTGCTTTTTGGCCATTTGTATTTCCTCTTTGGAGAAATGTCTATTTAAATCCTTGGTCCATTTTTAAATTTATTGCTTGGTTTTTATTGTTGTGTTGTATGATCTCTTTATGTAGCATGGAAATCAAACCCTTATCAGATAACTGGTTTCCAAATATTTTCTCCCACTGACTTGGTGCCTTTTCACCTTCTTGATGAAGTTCTTTGAATCATAGAAATGTTTAAGTTTGAGAGGGTCCCATTTACCCATGGTTTTTTGTTGCTCGTGATTTTGGTGTAAGGTTTATGAATCCATCACCTACCACCAGATCTTGAAGATGTTTCCCTACATATTCTTCTAGAAGCTTTATTGTACTTCCTTTTATATTCAGGTCTTTGATCCACTTTGAGTTTATTTTTGTATAATATGTGAGATAGGGGTCTTCTTTCTTTTGGCTATGGATATCCTGTTCTCCCAACAAAAATTTTTGAATAAACTTTTCTTCCCCAACTGGGAGGGCTTGACAGGATTGTCAAAAATCACTTGGCCATAGATGTGTCTGTTTATAAACCATCAATTTGGTTCCATTGGTCTATGTGTCTATCTTTATGACCATACCATGTTGTTTTTACCACTGTAGCTAGGTAATATGATTTAAAGTCTGTAAGTGAGAGTCCTCCAACTTCCCTTTTCCTTTTGAAAATGTTTCTGGCCATTTGGAGACTCTTACACTTCCAGATAGACTTGATAATTGTGTTTTCCATTTGCTAAAAAAAAATACTGGTGAAATTTTTATTTGTATTGCATTGAATCTGTATCTCAATTTGGGTAGAATTGACATCTTAATGATATTTAGTCTTCCAATTCATGAGCAAGAAATGTTATTCCAATTATTTAGGTCTTTCAAATTTCCTTTTTGCAATGCATTATAGTTTTCTGAATACAAGTGTTTTGCATCCTTGGTTAAGTTTATTCCTAAATATTTGATTCTTTTTGTTGCTATTGTAAATAGAGTGTTTTTCTTGACTTCCTCCTCAGATTGTGCATTATTCATGTAAAGAAACACTACTGATTTTTGCTTATTGATCTTATATCCTGACTCTCTACTGAAATAATTTATTAGCTCTAGCAGCTTTGTTGTAGATTTTTCAGGACTTTCTAGATATATAATCATCATCTGCGAATAGTGAAAATTTTAATTCTTCTTTTCCAATTTGGATGCCTTTTATTTCTTTTTCTTGCCTGATTGCTTTAGCTAGAAACTCTACCACTACATTGAAGAACAATGGGGTTAGTAAGCATCCTTGTCCTTTCCCTGATCTCAATCAGAAAGTTTTCAGTCTTTCACCATTGAATACAATGTTAGCTGTGGGTTTTTCTTATATGGCTTTTATCATGTTGAGAAGTTTCCTTCAATTCCTATTTTTTTATAGTATTTTTCTCAAGAAAGGATACTGTATTTTGTCAGATGCCTTTTCTGTGTCATTGATAAGATCATATGATTTTTCTTCTTTGATTTATTAATGTGGTATATTATGCTGATTTTCTTGTGTTGAACCAGCCTTACATGACTTGTATACAATCCACTTGATCAAGAAGGATAATTCTTTTAATGTGTTGTTGGATTTGATTAGCAAGTATCTTATTGAGGATTTTTGCATCTGTATTCATTAGAGAAATGGGTCTATAACTTTATTTTTCTGTAATAGCTTTATTTGGCTTTAGTGTGAGGGTGATATTGGTTTCATAGAATGAGTTTTGTAGCATTCCTTCTTGTTCAATTTTTTGGAAGAGCTTGAGTCACATTGGTATTAAATCTTCTTTGAATGCTTGGTAGAACTCACCTGTGAAACTGTCTGGTCAAGGGCATTTCATTGTGGGGAACTTTTTAATGACTGTTTCAATCTCTTTACTTGTGATTGGTTTAATGAATCTTCCATTTCTTTGAGCATCAGTAGGTTGTACATTCTTAGGAATTTTTCTATTTTATCTACATTGTCTAGTTTTTTAGCATAAAATTAGCATAAAATTGTTCATACTCCCCCTAAAATGAACTACAAATTCTAAACAGTCGACTCATGCCTATCTATTCTCACTTCTCCCTCCTTATTGGAATCCAGAGCCTCTGTCTTCTTCAATGCACCTGTCAAATTTGGGGTCTATGCTCAGCTTGTCCCCATTCTTGTAAAATCATTTTCTACATCTATGTCCCCTTTCCCTTCCTAATCTCAATTCCTGCTCCTCCTCAAGGTATCTTCTCTAATTTCCTTACCATGGAAGGGTTTTTCTTATTGCCATATCCAGATTAGGGCATCCCATTCTATTTTCTCCTTGCATCCTGAATCGCCCTTCAAAGTCCAATGCCAACAATTGAACTATTCGATTAGACTAATGAGGACAGTTTCTGGCTCTGTGGTATTCAATTTTGTATCTTCATGGAATAAATACTTAAGATGTATTAATGCAGACATGTTAAATGAATGAACATACACACACAAATGAAATGCACACATAGTATCACAATTTTATACATTCGCAAATGTATTCAATTAACATATTGATGTCTAGTGTGCACAAGGTGTTGTGCACAGGAAACATTTCCTCTGAAGACTTAAAGAGTAAAACTCATAATGCCATTTCATGTAGGGGTAAATTCATGTCCAGTAATCCAGTACTAGTGACTATAAATTGTACAGGTTAAATGTGATTCAGAAGTAGAGTGATTAAAAATCTGATCTCATCTTCCACTTTATTACTTCTAGTAAGCAAGTATATTCATTTTTAATGCATTCAGGTGAGAGAGGGGTACAAAAAATGGATTAATATGATACCTAAAATGACTGGACAAGAGCTATACAATGGTCCAATCCACCATTCATACACCACGTGGTTTTCACACCTGGTCCGTGCTATTTCCTCAATGAACTACTTGTTTCTGCCTGCCATTGTTTCTGCAGCCTCTAGTGATGGAAAAATGCTGTGTTTCTTGGTACAGAAGTCAGTTAAAGTTTACGTATCAGCTTGGTCTCCATGTCTTGACTGCGAGCACCTCTAGGGCTAGGGGCAACAGGGTATTCATCTGTGCATTTTTTGCACTGCAAACTATTCTGATGTTGTGGAATTATTGGTTTCTGAGTCCAAAAGCTGGAATCTCAGAAACCAAAGGTATGGACACCCAGTGTCCTACAGATGTGGCCTGATCAAAGCTTTGCTCATTATTCAATCAAGTAAAAGTGAAACCTCTGAATTAATTTAATCTAATATGCCCAGAGGAGCTGACCAGTTCACAGACAAAATCTAACATCTAATTTTGGAATTCATAATCAATATCAAACTGCTACAATGTGTCCTGAAACAGAGCTTATATGTAGGTATTTATTATCCTCAAAATATAGCAATTCAAATATGTGGAAAAATAAGGAATATTGCCAAAATGTTGTTGGATCTTTGCGATAACCACAGACAGAAGAAAGGAGGGAAACTTTTATCATGCCTTCCAGGATAAATAGGAAAAGGAAATTTATAAACAAAAAACTGAAAATCAAAGTGGAAGTCTATTCAAATGTATTTCAAACATATAAAATTAACTACAATATGAATATTCAATGTTATATATAATGTAATGAAAAAGGACAAAAAAATGTAATTTAATGTTGAAAAGTTGGATAATGTGACTGTCATTCTCCTGCCATTATTAGAGAAAAAATGTGATTCACTTCTTTTTTTTATTGACTTTGTAATAATATTACATTAAAAATATATATATGAGGTCCCATTCAACCCCACCCCCCCACCCCACTTCTTAATTGGTGAAGGAAAATGCAAGCATGGTGTTGATTTTCTTCAGGCCTTCTATTTACTGCAGGACAATATTCAGTTACAACTTAAGAAGTCTTAATGTCCACAGAATATGTTCTATACCATAATCCACGGTGAGTGTTCCTATCTGGTCTTAATAAAATAATATAGCACCTTGGAGCAAAGATGTAGCCTAGTAATGCAGCACTGGAAGCCAAGCTGGAGAAGATTTCAATGGCTGTCATGACCTTCCCCTTGGTGCTGTGGTAGACAGAGAGGAAACTGACCCAAACCCTGCAGAACACCAACAAAGGTGTCAGGCAGGTTCCTGGCCATGAAAGCTACATTGAAGCTGCAGAGGGCCAAGCAGCCCAGGAATCCCAGGACACAGTAGAAGGCAGTAGCTGAGCCCTTAAGACACTCAATGGTAATATAACCATGCTCATTGTGTGCATCTTTATCAATGAATGGGGGAGAGGTTCTGTACCAGATTCCACAGAGTATCATCTGGATTAGGGAGCAAATGGAAATAGCAAAGTTAGGTGCCCCTGATACCAAACACTGCCACATCCTTCTCCCTAGAGCAAGGACCTTGAATTCCAGAACCACAGTGATTGTTTTGGCCAAAACAGTGGGCACAGCCACTGCAAAAACAATTCCAAATGTGATTTGTCAGAAGATGCAGATGGCTGTGTTGGGATAATTGATGAAGAGCAAGGAGCATAGGAAACACAGGGTAAGGGAGATGAGCAGGATGTAGCTGAGGATCCTGTTATTGGCCTTGACAATGGGAGTGTCTTGGTGCTTCACAAAGACCCCAAGAATAACAGTAGCAAGGAAAGAGAAGCAAAGAGCTGTGCAGACCAGAGTCTACCCCAAAGGGTCTTTTGGAGGGAATGAGGTCTCTCATTGTTTGCATTCTGATGATCTGGACACTTCACACAGTGTTCTACATCTGGTGAGAAATGCAAAGTGTCATCAGCCCATGTTCAGTAATTCTCACTTATTCACTGGACCCAAAAGAATAACATTGGACAATTTCAGCCAAATTTGTCCAGCTTGTGATGATTTTAAATAACCATGTGCTTTAATGTGCTTGTTTTTCTTTCCCTAAACTTTCTCTTAGACCTCTGGCTTTCTTTTAAACATTCAGTCCATCAATTTGATAACAGTGTAATTTATTTACTGTTGAGCTTCCAATCTTTTCTTGTCCACACATCGTATTTTTTCTAGTGGATTTTCTGCTTATCTTGTTTCTGTAGACAGTCCCTGTATACTCTTGATGTAATTCATTATTGACTAGATCTTTGTTAAATAATTTCTTCCAGATGTGGCTTGACCATTCATTGCCTAACAGAAAAAGCTGTATTAGTGTAATTAACATTCATTAAACTTTTCCTTTAAGGTTGATGATATATGATGATATATGTCTTATTTAAGAAATTTTCTCCTTTGAAAATGAAAACATTCTTCTCCTTTTTGTTTCTTTAAGATTTTTATTTTTACATTTAGAATTACAATTTTCCTGATATTGATGAATTTGTATGTGACCAATTTGTTTCTAGATATGTCATTTGGTTCATTTTATTTCCTTTTCTATCCTTATGATGAAACAACATTATTGTGACTTAAAAAAAAACAAGTAGAATATGCACTCCCATTTCACTCTCTGTCTTGAAGTTTGTCTTAGCAAAGATTTTGCATTTGCTTTCATAGGAATGATTTAATAAGTTGTCATAGCCCCATAAAGTTGTGATTGTGATAACAATTGCATTGACTCAGTCAATCAATTTGGAGAATAATGATATCATTACAATATTGAGTCCTTTCAACTATGAACATGGTTCATCCCTCCATTTATTTAGTTTTCTTTAAATTTTTCTCGATAACTTTATTATACAGAAGTCTTTCCAAACTTTCCTAAATATTATTTTCAGGCATTTAATACTTTCAAGATATTGCAAATATCATCTTTGTAAGATTCATTTTAGAAAGCCCTATGACTTGCATATTTAAGAAGCTTTTATATTACCCCTGTATTCAGACCATTAAACTGAGTTTATAAAATCTTCCAGATCTTCAACTTATGCAATAAAATCCTTTCCAAATTATGTCAATTTTACTTTATCCTTCCAAATAATTATTCCTTCCAATCTTTTTCCTGCCAATATTGCATTGGGAAGGATCTCCAGTGCATTGTTAGATGTGTTAATATTGAAGATTTTTGTTTCATTATTGATCTCCCAGTCATGAAATACTTCAATATGGTGTGAAATTTATGTTAGTTTTCAGGAAGTATCTTTTAAGAGATGAAGATGGTTCTCTTCTATTTCTACTTGGTAAGGTATGCTTTTGTTGTTTGTTCTAAAATCACTGGTGGGCATTGAATTTTATTAAATATTTTCCTTCATTCACTGAGATGACGGTTTCTACTTTTCAGGGGGCACATATACTGAATTACTTTGCTTTGTCATGATAAATCCTCTTTATAAAATATTGCTGGAATTAGAGTGCAGATTATTTTTTTATTATATATGAGCTTATGTTTAAAAAAGCTAGAAACCTGAAATTTCTTATTTTTTTATGGCCTTATAAGATTTTGATACAAATGTTAAGCCGTAATCATAAATGAATAGAGATGTTTTCCCATTTTTGTCCTATTCCTTGGAAGAGTTTGAGTAAATAAGTATTATTTTTTCCTTGAAAGTTTGGTGGAATTCCCCAGTAAGGCCATTGGTCAATTTGAAAATTTATGAGAATGTTTTAAGCTATGGATTTAATAACTAAATAAGATACGAAACTTTTCAGATTTGTAATTTTGGGGGCATATTTTTTGGCAACTTTTATTTTTCTAGGAATAGGTGAATATGATTCATAATTTCAAATGTTTGGGCCTGTAATTATTTATGCTAAGTTTTATGGTGCAAAATTCTGCACAGAAGGCACATTCTTAAGTCCTGGTATTATTTATTTTGCAATTTTTTGTTTATTCTTAATGTACCATTCTAGGGATTATTAATATTTTTTTCTAAATCTGCTGTTCACTTTGACATTTTTCTCCTACCTGTGTTGTCCTTTATTAAATTTCTTTCTTATATTTATTACTTTCTATCTTCTCTTTTCTTTAGGTTTTATTTGCTCTTATTAATTTTTCAATGAATAGTTAGTTCAGCTTTTTCATTTAAATATATGTACTAAATAATTTAAAAATTATATATTCTAGGATTATACATATTTTCTCCAAAGACAGCCTTAACTCTATCCCATAATAAGACTTTAAATGTAGCATTTTCAATTTCAAAACATTTTTATAAAAACTTTTATATTATCTAAATTAAACAATAAGTTGTTGAAAATTATATTTCTTAATCTCCAAGCATGTGGGAGCTGCAGTTCATGGTTACAGTATTCTTTATATGCACATGTAGAACATATACTTGAACTTATCTTGTACTGATGTGTACATGGATCATTTTCCCAAGTTGATTCACTGCAAGGTTATATCATTAATCTCAACACATCTTTAAAAAATGAAATAATAGTATTTTAGAAAATTAAACCACATATTAATCAAGAAATGAAAATAAGAAATTTCCCACAATAGATGTTATTCCAGTATGTAATATCATGAATATGCATGTAGTATCAGGAATATGTTGAATTTCAGAAATTATATTATGAAAGAAACAAGGCATAAGATTTTCTCTTCCATTTCTATATCATGTCTCAGTCTCCATTCCCAATATTCTCTGTGAGCTAGTCACAGTGAACCTTTGTTTTCCAGTTCTCTGAATCTCTGAATACTACATTCAGTGGTGATTTACTTTTTGTCATTAATAATTCTGCCAAGAATTTATTGCCTTTCATTCATCTTACATAATACTAATGCTACTGTCTCTATGAAAAGCTCTGTGGAACCACTCAAACCTATGAATTTGCTGCCCCATAAGTTTCTGTACATGCACAAATGACAGTTTTAAGGATGGATACAAAGTGTCCCTATGTTTTGTCTCCTCAATCAGTTCCAAAATATGAGAGAACAGAAACTGAAACCCATTCATTGTGGGTGCATTATATTGTCCTCATGTGGCACACTTTAGAAGTACACATTTCTAAAAATCATCACAAACTTTCTGAGCATCTGTTCTTCATCTCAGTGTAAGTCATGGAAATTGTTAAGATCCAAGCTTTTGATAAAATTTAAATATCCTTTCAAACAGGATGAAAAGCAGGTAACAATGTATTAGTTACAATATAAGGATGAAACATAGTTTACTATTATGGAGTCAAGAAAAGTGTTTCTTAGAGATGACTTTGCCAGCAATGGGTATAAAGCTTATCAAATAAGCTAGATAAGTGCAGAGAAGGGGTATCATATCAATGGAAAATACTATTGATTATAAAATTAAATTGCTAAATAAAGGAAGGATGAATTTTGACTCTGCAGTTTCCTAAATAATTTTAAATATCTTGTATGAGTGGGAGATATAAAGGAGAAGTGGGGACTTTCTTCTGGGCATGAACTTATCTGTCTCATTGGAAATCTCATTCTCTGGGCACACAGTACGAAGAGCAGGAGGCAGGCTTTCCCTCCTGAGAGGTTTTCATGAATCCAGAAACACACTTCTCACTGCATTCTGAGTGGGGAGTCCAGGGAGAAAATCAAATACGTCTTAGTAACTGTGACTTTAACTCTCCAATAACTACAGTGTTAGGGGTATAGAATTATCCACAAATTTAAATTTTAAATACATAAATCAGTTTATTTGATAGGATACCATTTTCATTGTACATGTGAAATAAATAATATTTCATAAATATATTTTTGAATAAATGTGTTTTTTTCCATCCATTTGACAATGGGTAAGAAAAATTTTCAAATTGAAAGGTAAGTTGTTGAATACCCAGATGTGGCCATTTACTGAGCAGTAAGGAGGAAGTAACCCCCCATAAAGAGATTTTCTTTATGCATAAACTATGATGATTTGGTCATACTCACCTCTGAAAATCCTGCGTTCCACTCTATCATCTCCTCAGATACAAAATATTGTTGATTTTGTGACACATCTAAGGCAAATTGTCCTACCTTAGCTTTAAGACCAAAACCTTCTGGAAATTTCCAAAAGTTAATAATGTCAAACCAGGCATCCAATTTCCTTGCCTCATCCAAATTCATTTGCTCACCAGCAGGATTTTTAAATTGCATGTTCTTTAGAAATGGGTGCAGCTGAAAGAGACATCATTTTGTGAGGAAGTTTGTCCAAAGATTAAAGACAGAATATCCAAATTAGGGAGCATCCATGAACCTATGTGAACCCTGCTTCGTAACACGATTTTTTTATTAGCATTCAATAAAATAAAGAAATAAAAGTGAATGGAGGATAGATAGGGCAATATGGTGGCAAAGTAAGGAGCTCCAAGTGTCAGCTTGTCCTACAGAACAGTTAATAATAACGCAGAACTATCTAAAGCTTCTGTTTGGGGATCCCTGGAGACCTGTGGAGCATCTTGCAACATCTTTGAAAGAATGGAAGGAAACTGCTCATTATTAGATAAAGCAATAAAATAACAGGTAATAAAAAATGGAAAGAGCAATGAGCACAGTATTTTGCTGAGGATAAGATGGTTCAAATGGGAAATCCAAGAGAAAATGTGAATAGGAAATTTAATTGATAAGGCAGTTATCAAACAAATAAATACAACAGTCAATGGCTTTTCAATATTACAGAAATAGCTTATAAAAGCTTTTTGGGAAAATATGTATGATAGCAATAGATTTAAAATTTGTTGTGTCTCCTGTGAATAAGTTCAAAAATCTCTATCAATGAATGCGAAAGTCTTAAAAACAGTATTGCAAAGATAGAACAAATCTATAAAATTTCTATAGAAGTTAACACAGGAGAAATATTGTATGATTGTGCTATTATGTTGTGCAAATTCATGGAGTTAATAATTAGAAAATGGAGTGACAGTACAGAATGAATAGTTGATGGTTAATCTTTGCAGAATTGTAAAAATGGTGCTTGTAAATTTTTGGAAATGAATAGAAATGGAGAATGCACATCATAGTGTTAGTAACTAGCAGAGTTATATGGATAAGATAAAGGACAAAAAGTAAAATATAGGAAAATGTATAATACTAGAGGATAGCTAAAAAAATTTAACATTGGGTTATAAAACATAGTAAAACCTCATGTGAAATATGAATATGGGTAATATTGCACATATAAGACCATTTTTTACAAAATGTAAATATAAATAAACTGGATAGACAGAAATAGAAGAGCACCTAGGTATGGCATGGGAAGCATAGAAAGACTGAGAGGTGATGAGTTTTCCCATTATTTCCTTTTATTACTATTATTACAATTTCTGGAATAATGAAAATGCTCTAATAATTATTGAAGTGATAAACACACAACCATGTGATTATACAAATATCATTGATTGTACCCTTTGGAATCGCATCAAAAACCTTTTTAAATTTTGAAACCTGTTCCCCTGAGGTTTTAATTTATCAGTTCATTAATTAGACCATTGGCTAAAGAAATGGCATTCACATAAATCTAAAAACCTAGTTAGCTTAAATACCTAAATGAATCAGAATCATGCTGGAGTGGAAAATGTCACACAGATCCTTCATCTTTTAAACTTGGCCTGTCTGGCAGCTCAAGGAGGCAGAGAGGATAACAAGCAGGTTACGATATAAAGATATTTCAAAGTATAACCAGCTGTCAACAGTAAGAAATCTGTCCATGCAAGTGAACCCCAGATATCTGTGGCATCTTTGTAGGAATATTAGCAATTATATCTAGGGGAAAGAATCATTAGCAGACCCTTACTTTGGGGAAGAGGTGCATTTTTCTATAACCTCCTAGCAAAGCCCTAATGTCAGTGGATTGTGTTTCTAAGAAATATAAATTCATCCACTGCTGGTGGCAGGTAAGGCCAGAGGAGAGGCAAGGAGAGGGGAGTTTGGTGGAGAAGGATATATCCCTTATGTTCCAGAATTGGAAAAGAGAAAGTCATGAGGGCTAAAATGAAGAAAAATAGAATAGTCTCACTTTCCTTTGAAAGGAAAAATCAGTCATAAGTTTAAGGACTAGCTGGGATGTGGGTGAGCAGGTAGGAAGGCATGGACAATAATGTGGAGCAGTTGATCCAGCCATCTGTAAATTGACTAGGCATCGCTCATCATAACAATGATGCAGAAAGTAATGAAAAAGGCACTTACTGTTGCAAATAGACTTCCTTGATAGGCTCAGCCAATCTAATGTATGTTAGAAATGTATAAAGGGGGAAAAGAAAACCCACAATAGTCAGATCTTTATCCCTAAATACACTGGGTTTCTTTCTCTGGAAACAGGTAGGATCTGTTAATCTCCATGCAGAAAGGGAAGTTGCAGGAGCAGGAAATGAAAATCAATGGGTACATGTCAGGGGGATCTCTAAAACTTTTTGCCCTGGGGTTCTGCATCTGAGGTTCTGTGCCAAGGTGAAAAACAAGAGTTGGAAAATATGTTTTGGATTATCCTCCTTATACTTATGTTCTATGATTTCACCCAAGGCCATGGATAGTGAGGCCCCAGGGACCACCTTCTCTCCAGAAAGATTTAGTGCTATCCCTTGTCAATCAACCAGGCCCAATCAATAAACTGGTGCTCATTGCATCAGAAGGGTGTTCTGTCAAAAAGGGCTTATGTCAGTCAGGTTTTAGCTAAGGACATCCTGGAATCATGCACTCCATGGCCCAACAGAGGGATGGACAGCCTCACACAACTATGGTTCAGGTTAGGCAAACAACATGCCTCATAAGGTAAATAGAGATCTGCATACCATTCCTGTGATCGGAAACACCGACGATCCAATATCTCTCTGCCTGGGAAGCAGCAGTCTTGTGAAATTCAAAAATTAAAATTGGTAGCTTAAGGTAAATGCAAAAATGAAATTACATTTTTAATTCCTAAAATTTGACACCCTTATCTACTCCTTAGCCCCTGTAAACTATGTTAAAACCACAGATCAGCAAGTAATGCTGATTCATTTCTACACATACAGATAGTGTTCCCTAATATTTGCACTTGTATGGGAACATAGGGTTATGTCAGAAAAATTTAATTTTGTCACCCCAAAGCAGGGAACAGTAGTACCCCATAAACTCTTTACCATATCAAACATCAAAGACACAGACAACACCTATAATTTTTTATTACCCTGGAGTGAAAAATGAAGTGCTTATGGCCACTAACTTGGAAGGGAATTTATAGTTGTGCCCATCTCACAGGCACATACACTTACAAGTTATTCAATTGTCAAGGCAGGAAGTTCTATGCTTTGGAAATACCACATCAAATGTACCTCCTCTGACTGTGGCCACTTAATGATCCTTGAGGCTGTTGATGGAGGGGTCCTATAACACTATAGAAATCAGAAAACATGGACAGACAAGGGGCTTTATCTCTCCATCCCTGGTAGTAGTGAGGTTCATACATAACGCATGTTCCATTGTGGTTTTATTGCACTCATAGGTACTGGTAAGCTCATTACAATATTTGAGGGTATTGAGACAATTGTGTGGGGAGATGAATATTATGCTGAAGTTTATTGGGATGTATGTGATCCAAGTGATTTGAATTGGCAGAAAGAGCTATCACAATGTAACTGTATTTTGCACCCTGCCAATGGGCCATACTTTGGAATTTATGCTCCCCAGTGAGACAGAGTTAGACTCATTTGTGGTTTCCCTACACATAGCTCTTCTGCCTTTTCTATTTGAACCTATAGTTAGTACTAAACTTGATAGGTGTATGTCCAAGAGACTTAAATCTTTGGGCTGTCCATGTGTCAGTTGTCCTTAAATCTCAACTGAGTTCCAGCACCTACTCTCCAGTTCATTGGACTCACCCAGGATGAGTATCAAGGAGATGATGATGGACCACATCCATCTCAGGGAACAGAGAGTATTTGAAACTGCTAGTCCTATCCATCAGCTGCATGGGATCTAAGACCCTTTCAATGAGAGGTGAGGTTAGCATCACCATCAGAGTATCCTCAGGATTGGGGAATGAAGATGGACTATAGAAGATTTATGGTTATTCCGCTATATATTTATTGTTATTATAGCAATGTAAGATCTTTTATCATTGAGGTGGAGACAATAGTCATCAGAGGCTCTGAGGGTAGGGAAGGGAAAAACAGGTATAAGATGGAGCATTTTGTGGACATTGGAATTGTCCTGAATGACATTGCAGTGATGGATACAAGCCATTATATATTTTGTCATAACTTACTAAATTGTGTGGGACAGAGTGTAAGCTACAATTTAAAGTATAATCCACGCTTAATGGTAATGCTTCAATATGTGTTCATCAATTGTAACAAATCTACCATACTAACAAAGAATGCTGTTAATGTGGGAAAGTGTGGGAGGGGGAGGGAGTGAGACATATAGGAATCCCCTATATTTTTCATGGAACACGTATGTAATCTAAAATATTTTGAAAAAATAAAAAAAAATTTTAAATGTAACTAGTCATGCCCAACTGGCCCGCCCTTTGTTATATTTCAAGGATCAATGTCTCTTTATATAATTCATGATGAAACAAAGATGGCCATCTATGAAACTGAATTTCTTTCCTTTTAATTTTTGGATTGATGACTGAAATTTTGATTATTCTATTTTCCACCTAAGGTAGGAGTACGTGGAACCTTGTGGGATGAGGGATTGAAACTCCATGCATTGGCATGTGTCTGTAAAATATTGTATGCTTGTGGAGTAACTCATTTGGTCTGAGAGGGGATAAGTCTCAGAACTTGTGATGCAAATGTAACTCTTGAGGTCTCCTGAATTTGTTATGATTAAGGACAGGATTTTTTTAATGGAAAGGATGACTTCTGTTTCCATCCAGAATGGTTATCAAATTGTGATGGTTAGGCTAATGTGTCAACTCAGCCAGATAAATGTGCCAGGTTGTTTGGTCAAGCAAGCACTGGACGAATTGTAATACAAGGGCATTTATGGATTGTATTAGTCAGCCAAAGGTGTGCTGAAGCAAAATAGTAGAAATTGGTTGGCTTTTATAAAGGGTATTTATTTGGGGGTATTGGCTTACAGATACCAGGTCATAAGCATAAGTTACTTCCCTCAACAAGGCTATTTTCATGTGTTGGAGCAAGATGACTGCCAATGTCTGTGAGGGTTCAGGCTTCCTGGGTTCCTCACTTCCTAGGACTAGCTTCTCTCTAGGCTCAGAGTTCCTCTCTTCCTGGGGTTTGCTTCTGTTTCCTCTGTGAGCTTATATCCAGGGCTCCAGTGTAAGGCTTCAGTATTAAACTCCAACATCAAAACTCCAACATTGAAAACCCCCAACTCAGTCCTTTGTCATGCCTTTTATCTGTGAGTCCCCATCCACCAAGGGGTGGGGACTCAATACCTGAATGTCATAGCCCAAAGTCTTAATCATAACATAATCATGTCTAGGTACAGACCAGATTGTAAACATAATCCAATATCTATTTTTGGAATTCATAACTTTGTCAAACTGCTACATGGACTTCAGTCTCTGGACTTTCATTGGAGCCCCTGGCTGCAGCCTGCCTGTGGAATCTGGACTTGTGCATACCTATAGTCATGTGAAAGACCCTTATAGAACCTCTACATTCAGCAAATATCTCTTGTTGATTCTGATTCCCTAGAGAACCCTGACTAATAGACACATCATTAACTAAACACCTGTGAAATATCCTGAAATAATTCAAAGAAGGCACAGAGCAAATGAAAATATTTAGCCAGAGAAGCTTAAAATGAGAAAAATCCAAATATTTACATAGTTTCAATAAGTTGTGAATAAGTTTCCAACACCAAACATCATTCTGACCAGTAACAACAGTCTTTTGTGAAAAAACCTATGGTATAAGCTGATTCCAAGTCTTCCATGATAAAAATAACATTGAAAAAATTTTCCTCCAAAAATGCTCTTTATACCATGGGATTCAATGTAAGTATTTCATATATAACAAACCAGTAGTTGTGATATTTGTAGATGGATGGTTACTTCCAAAGAAAAAGATGTACTCTTATAAAATGTTTGTAAAAATAGCAAAGTAGGTTATAAAATTCTACCCACAGAGTGGGAATAAAACTTGTTCCACATCAATCTGAATATCAAACCCTTCCAATGTCAACTTACTTCAAAAGCCAATCATCACTAACAGTAATATAATGTAGGGGTCACTTCACTGTGTCCCAGTTACATATTGACCGTACAGTGTAACAAAGGGGTTGAACATATCAGTAAGCATTATGATGCCCATTTCTCATTTATTCAAAAGAGATGTTTTTTTAATCATTATTAAACTAATTGAAATCATCAATGACATGCAGATACACTAAATCCCAGCAAGGAACCTACTATGATGGGAAATAAAGAGGTCATGCTTCAAACAGATACAGTGTTTGAAATACATTTTCTGGTCAGACAATTTACTTCAGAGGTCATTTGTAAATGAGGACAGATTTTGAACTTGGTTTCTAAATGAAACTTTTTTCAATTATGCATAATATTGGTGAGATAAAGATAATTGTTCTTATTCACTTCTTTATGTTCTTCCAGAGGACAATCATATTGAATAAAGGGCCAGCAAAATGGGTACTCATTGCTTTCAAAAGTACTACAAAAATATGAAATAGTCTAATGACCAGGAGTTGATTGAAAGATAACATCAAAAACCTACTGTTGGGAAGTGGACTTGGCCCAGTGGATAGGGCATCCATCTACTACATGAGAGGTCCATGGTTCAAACCCCGGGCCTCCTTGACCCGTGTGGAGTGGGTCCACATGCAGTACTGATATGCACAAAGAGTGCCCTGCCATACAGCGGTGTCCCTGCATAGGGGAGCCCCACTCACAAGGAGTGTGCCCCCATTAAGGAGAGCCACCCAGCATGAAAGAAAGTGCAGCCTGCCCAGGAATGGCACCACACACACAGAAAGCTGACACAACAAGATGACACAACAAAAAGAAACAGGGATTCCCGTGCCACTGACAAGAACAGAAGCAGACAAAGAAGACACAGCAAATAGACACAGAGAACAGACAACTGGGGCAGGGGGAGGGGAGAGAAATAAATAAATAAACCTTTCTTTAAAAAACCTACTGTTTCAGATTTTTAAAAAAAGAAATTTTCAATCTCTTACTTGAATTAAGTTCATAAGTAAAGAAATAATGGGGAAAACAAGGGATTCTAAAACATGCAAGACACTTATGAGAATAAAATAAATGATCTCCTTCTCTTACTCAGCTGTGATATATAGGTGTGAGTTTATATCTAATAGAGGTATGGTTTTATCATTATCCATTTTAGTTGCATAAATCACAAAAAGACTTCCAGCCAAGATGGCTGATAAGTATAACACAAACTCCAGAAATGATTTTTAGCAAAACCTGCTTCAGTATTTTCCAATGTGACAAAAAATTACTTGGGAAATGAATCTTTCTTTTTCTTTCTTTCTTTTTTTTAAATGTCACACTAAAAAAACATGAGATTCCCATATACCCCTTGCCCCCCCCTCACTCCACTCCTCCCACATCAACAATCTCTTTCATCATTATGGCACATTCATTGCATTTGGTGACGATATTTTGGAGCACTGCTGCACCACATGGATAATGGTTTACATTGCAGTTTACACTCCCCCCCATCCATTCAGTGGGTTATGGCAGGATATATAATGTCCTGCATCTGTCCCTCCAATATCATTTAGGACAATTCCAAGTCCCAAATGCCCCCACAACACATCTCTTCCTCCCTCTCCCTACCCTCAGCAACTACCATGGCCACTCTCACCACATCAATGCCACAATTTCTTCCATTTCTAGCCACAAGAGTTCCACAGTAGAATATCAGCAAGTGCACTCTAATCCATATTTTATTCCTCCATCATGTGACCCTGGGAAGGTGATGTCTGCTACAGAACTGTTCAAGTAAATGAAGATTTTACGATCTTCAGCAACCAACTGTAATTACCTTAGAAATTCCTCTTTTCACTAGAGAAGATGCTTAATTCAAAACTAACTTCAAAAATCTACATGAGGCTTCCAGGTCAACGAAAAACAGTCAATGTGATTTTATTGCTCTGCTCCTTTAGCATGGGGACTAATGTGGAATGGCTTATTCCCATGGTGGATAGGCCATTCATTGCTACAATGAGATCTCAATTAAATAACAATTTAAAATTCCATCATAATAAGCAGGAATTCCCAGGATGATAGTTAAAAAGAAGAAAGGCTGATTGGTGTGGCATTCTTCATATTTACCAACAATACTAAGGCCCCTACATCCCAAATAGCTGTCTTTTAAAACTGTATCATGGCAATCATGCAGGTTTCTTGGAAGGCCAAGCAACATGATGGGGACCACCTGGCATGGAATTCATTCTCACTGAAAACACTTGGTATTCTTCCATGGCGTGGGTTGGCTCCTCCAAAATCTGCATCTCCAGTGCTTTAAGGGTGACAGCTGGAGAAGCAGCTCTGGCTTTCAGAATAGCCACCACCTCACTGGGATTTAAATTGGTCAAGTCTAGAGCATGGATAGTCAGCAGCTCATCACCACTCTTGATCCTGTCATCTCATGCAAGATGGCCATGAGGTGGCCCACTACTCACAAAGATGGGCAGTTCAGCACTCTTACTTTCTTGCCTCCAGCAACTGTCTTTCCAAAGGAATTCTGTGGCTCCTACCTGTGAACGATCAGAATTTTAAAAACTATTCTTAAATATTTATGAATATCCTATCACTTGTTAGAGGTTCCTGTGTGCTGATTGAAGTAGAGAGGAGTGAGCATGGAAGGGGAGAGAAAGATATGAGGAAAACTGTTAGTAATTGATACTGCTCAGCCTGCAAAAAATGGGAGATGCATTCACTCAACAGAAAATAGAACCAAAAGGTGAATCTCAGAATGAATTTAAATGAAGTATATTGAGGTGGGGCAAGATGGCATCCAAGTGAGTACACCCTTGTCAACTCTCCTGCAATAAAACAGCCAAGTGGGGACAGAATTCTGCCAAGAGAGCTGTTTTGGAAATCCACAAGGCAGGATGTTTCTGGACATCAATCTGGAGAGAGTGCAACAAAAGGAGTGCTTGCTCAAGGTTTAAGTGTGGGTTTCTGACTGTTGAGCCCGAAGCTGTGGGAAATCTAAACACTTCCCCTAAGGCTGCTAGCCACAGCATTCCCTGAACACCCCTGGTTGCATGACAGTGTTCCCAAGCTTCTTGTTCCACATACCCATGATCCCCAAACTTGCATTCCCAGAAGTTCGCATTCCCCAAACTCTGTGTTTCCATAACCTGTGTTTCCTGACCCTGTGTTCCTCAAGCCCACATTCACCCAAGCCCACATTCCTGGAACCCAGCACCCCCCAAAACTCCAGCATTCCCCTTTCCCACCAGTATCAGACAAACTCTGAGAGTGGGAGGGTTCTGCTGTGGTGCAGAGGGGCCTGAGGAATGCAGATTCAATTGTCTAACACCTCCTGCCCCTTTTTTTAGTGGAGCATGCCAGCTGTCTTGGGGAGATGCTAGGAAGAGAGGAGAGTTGAATCTGCTGAGAGAGGCTGATTTATCTAAACACCCTGGGATAAGGGAAATTCCTCTGGGAGAAGGCAGATTAAGGCAATTAACTAGAACTGTGCACAAACCTAAGGTAGGGGAAAAGTAGGAAATGCTTGGTAGGCTTCCAATAACATATTTAGGGTTCCCAGCAAGGTGTGGGTGCTCTCTGTCAAAGAGACTAGGAGTCATTATTTCCTGTGGTGATTTGGTTCACTAGGGTCCCATTTGAATCTCAGAAGGGAGCTCTCACATGGCCCTTCTGCTGCTCTGGGAGGGAGGGAAGTGAGGAAGGGAGAAGGGGGGAAGGATAGACTACTAAGCAGTTTATTCAATTGCAAAGATGACTCCTTGCTTGAAGCCTTGTCTGGTCCTTTTTCTTCATTTGTTTCATTGACTTTCCTTCCTCTTTATCCCCCCACCACCTTTTATTTTTATTTTGCCTTTTTTCTTCCTTTTTTCCTTTTTTTTTCTTTTTTGTATTAGGTGTTGCAGGCAGTGCTTCCTGTTTGCTGTGCTTCCTCATCCTTGATTTCCTCTTTTCTGTGGGTACTGATTTTGGCTACCAACACTATTCCCCTTCCTTTACATCTTTCTATCTTCCATTTCTGTTGTTTCTCTTAAATTCCATCTCTCTTTGTTTAGCTCCAGATTTTTCTGAGTTTTTATTTCTAGCACCTTTATTCTGTTTTCTATCACTCTTTATGTTATTGTCCTTTCTTTTCTCTTTCCCTCTCCTAACAACACAGACCAGATCTGAACATAGTAATCAAGAGATTAGAATTTGTTATAGAACTGTGGAATTTACCAAGAATTCAGAATATATTGAAAAAGTGAAAAATACAAAAGAAAATGCGTTTTATTGAGATCTTGAGTGCTCCAATCACTAAAAAAGTTTCAGAAAGAAAGAATACAGTGAATAACAAAAAAGTCCAAATTAGAAGAAATAATGGGGGAGAAATTTCCAAAATGTAAGCTTGATATTTTTCACTTAAAATGACCAATATGTGCTACTTTGTAACATAAATAAAAATCAGTCCACCTGTAGATACATTGGAATGTATTTGCAGTCTATGAAGATTTATCTTATCTTTTTTTTTTTTTTACATCAAACACAGAGATAGGAATACCTACAAAGTACCAAAAGATTTTTTTTAAAATTTAAAAAGCTGGCTTTGGATTCAGGATTCAGGCAATGGAAAGAAACACTTAATTTCTAAGTAACATAGAAGGAGACAATGATGACAATGGGTGCATCTTAAATGCCAGAAGTAATACAGTGTGGGAATTGTCACTTGTCTGTCACTAGCCCTTCCTCTCAATGAGGTTTGCATAAATTTCATATCCACTTTTGCTGTTGCTTAATTCGACTTTCCTCTATTCCCCTGCTGCTCTTGATACTGCCCTGTTTCCCACCTGCCCCTGTTCTGCTATCATGCATTTTGGAATTCAAGTGAAGTTGATATCCTGAAGTAGCTGCCCAATTTCAGACAAACATTTGCTCTACACCAGGTTTCTGATCGCCCAGATCGCCTTCTCTTTCCTTTTCCTTGACCATTTGTGCCTGCGTTCATCCTGCTTTAAACCACCCATTGGACCCTGATGAAGGACATGACAATGACTTTCAGTAGAAATACTTTAGTCCTAGGCCAACATTAAAACTCCTTCAAGTTCTGACCCAACCAAGCCCCTCTTTTCCTTTGCATGGGTCTCAAGAGTTAATAAAAATGTCTTCACAACCCATGTTATACAAATCCTTGGAGAGTCATCCTTAATTCAGTCATAAAATCTCAGTCATCTAATCTATTATCGATTCATCCTGCATTCATACAGTACTTTCCAAAGTCTAATTCACCATCTTGTGTTCTTTCTGTGTTTCTCTTCAACTACTCTTGCTCCTTCCTCATTCTTTCTTCACACAGCAGCTATGATAATCTTTCAGAAATGTAAATTGCCTCACAATATCACCCTGCTAAAACAATTCAGTACCTCTCCATTTCTTTGGGTATAAATTTAATAGTTAACCTAACCAATAACACCCTGTCCTTCCTGCAATCTTGTCCCATCCTTCTCCCACTTCATTCCAGCACTTCAAATGGATGGGTCTTATTTCAGCTTTCCATCCACTCCAAGATATTTCTTAGAAGGATCTTTTGCATAAGCTTTCCATCAGCCTCAAGTATTTTTTACCTTTTTCATCTAGGTAATTCATGTTCATCCTTTCCAGCTCAGCTTAAATTTTCCAGAGTCTTTATCTGATTCCATTAAAAGAATAGTTAACTACTGTTATTTTCTTTTCAGGAAATTAATATTTAACCTCCCAACCTTAAGATTTTGAAGCAAATATAGTTAAGACATCACTAAAGTCTAAAGAAATCTGCTAATTTAATGTAATCCCATCAATATTTTTTATTTTTCAGAAATAGAAAAGGTGAAAGTCAAATTTATATAGAATTACAAAATGTCCCAAATTTGTCAAAATCTCTTGAAAAATAAGAACTAATTTGGAAGACTGAGAGTTACTAATTTCCATACCTTACAAATATACAGTCATGTAAAAATTTTGGACTGTTAGAGGGATAGATATTTAAACCAATGCAATAGGATTGAAATTTCAGAAATTAACCCATGTTTCTATAGACAATTGATTTTAGACAAAGTTGCAAAATTTCTAAAGAAAAAGGTAACTACCTACATAGGCATGGATTTTATTTTTAATTCATTTTTAATACTTTTTTATTTTTAAACAAGCTTTTGATTGCCTAAATTTTACATAAAAATATAGGGGATTCTGAAACACCACATCTCCTTCCCCTCCCACATCTTCCCATATTAACAACAGCTTTCATCAGTGTGATACATTTGTTACAATTGATGAACACATTTTGAAGCATTGCTACAATTGTGAGAGACAAAGAAGGATACTACATATTAGTGGAAGGGATATCTCTCAAGGAGAATGAACAATCATAAATATTTATGCTCCTAACAAAGGTGCCTCCAAATACATGAGGAAAACACTGGAAAAACTAAGAGAAAGAATAGATGCCTCTAAGATTATAATGGGAGATTTTAATACACCACTATCAACTTTGGACAGAACATCTCAAAACAGAATCACTAAAGAAACAAAATATTTGAACAGTATATTAGAGGAGCTGGATCTAATAGACATATACAGATCATTACACGAGAATACAGCAGGATACATATTTTTCTCAAGTGCACATGAATCATTCTCCAAGACAGACCATATGCTAGGCCACAAAGAAAGGCTTAATGAATTCAGAAAGATTGAAATCATACAAAATCATTTCTCTGACCACAGTGGAGTGAAGCTGGAAATCTGAAAGGGCCAGAGGCCCATATTTCACACCAAGATATGGAAATTAAACAGCACACTCTTAGAAAACAGTGGGTAAAAGAGGAAATCTCAAAAGAACTTAATAACTACCTTGAAACTAATGATAATGATAACACAACATACCAAAATTTATGGGATGCAGCAAAAGCAGTACTGATGGAAATTTATACCCATAAATTCATACATCAAAAAAGAAGAAAGAGCAAAAATTGAAGAACTAACTGCATATTTGGAGGAATTAGATAACAACAACAAAGTAACCCCACAGGAAGAAGAAAGAAAGAACAAAGATAAGGGTAGAACTAAATGAAATAGAAAATAAGAAAGCACTTGAATAGATAAAAAAGACCAAGAACTGGTTCTTTGAGAAGATCAATAAAAATGACAAACCCTTAGCTAGACTAAGAAAGAGAAAAAGAGAGAAGAAGCAAATACACAAAATAAGAAATGACAAAGGAGATATCACCAATGGCCCCACAGAAATAAAGACTATCATAAGAGGATACTTTGAAAAACTATATTCCAACAAAAATGACAATTCAGAGGAAATGGAGAAATTCATAGAAACACATAAGCAGCCTATACTGATGAAAGAAGAATTTGGTGATCTCAACAAACCAATCACAAGTAAAGAGATAGAATCAGTCATTAAAAATCTCCCAACTAAGAAGAGCCCAGGGCCAGAGGGCTTCACAGGTGAATTCTACAAAAGATTCGAGAAAGAACTAACACCAATCTTGCTAAAACTCTTCCAAAAAACCAAAACAGAAGGAACATTTTAGAACTCATTCTATGATGCCAACAATACCCTAGTACCAAAGACAAACAAAGACACCACAAGAAGGAAAATTACAGATCAAATTCTCTAATGAACCTACACACAAAATTACTCAACAAAATACTTGCTAACCCTATTCAACAACACATTAAACGAATTATACACCATGACCAAGTGGGATTCATTCCAGGTATGCAAGGATGGTTCAACATAAGAAAATCAATCAATGTAATACACCATATAAACAGATTGAATGAAAAAAATGACATGATCATATCTATAGATGCAGAAAAAGCATTTGACAAAATACAGCACCCTCTCATGATAAAAACACTCCAAAAGATTGGAATACAAGGAAATTTTTTGAACATGATAAAAAGTATATATGAAACCCCATAGTCAACATCGTTTGCAATGGTGAAGTCCTAAAATCCTTCCCTCTAAGATCAGGAAAAAGACAAGGATGCCCACTATCACCTCTTCTATTGAACATTGTCTTAGAAGGACTTGCTCAAGGACTGAGGCAAGAACCAAGAAAAAAAGGCATTCAAATTTGAAAGGAAGAAGTCAAAATTTCAATATTTGCAGATGACATGATCCTATACATAGAAAACTCTGAGAGGTCTACAACAAAGCTTCTAGAACTCATAAATGAGTTTAGTATAGTCGCAGGTTGTAAGATCAATGAGCAAAAATCAGTAGCATTTCTGTACACCAATAAAGAGCAAACTCAGGAGGAAATCAAGAAACAAATACCATTTACAATAGACAATTAAAAAATCAAATACCTAGGAATAAATTTAACTAAAGAGGTAAAGAACTTATACACAGAGAACTACACAAGATTGTTCAAGGAAATCAAAGAAAACCTAAGTAAATGGAAGAATATTCCCTGTTCATGGATAGGAGACTGAATATTATTAAGATGTCTATCCTACCAAAACTGATCTACACATTCAATACAATCCCAATAAAAATCAACACAGCATTTTTTAAGGAACTAGGAAAACTATCTATGAAATTTATTTGGCAAGGAAAGAGGCCCTGAATAGCCAAAGAGTTTTTGAAAAAGAAAAATGAAATTGGAGGAATCACACTACCTGACTTCAAAACATACTACCAAGCTACAGTAGTGAAAACAGCATGGTATTGGCATAAGGAGAGACACACAGACCAATGAAACCAAACTGAAAGTTTGACATAGATCCTCATATATAGCCATATAATATTTGATGAAGCCACCATTCCCTCTAACTGGGAGAGAATGGCCTATTCAACAAATGGTGCCTGGAGAACTGGATATCCATATGTAAAAGAATGAAAGAGGATTAACATTTCACACCTTATACAAAGATCAACTCAAGATGGATCAAAGACCTAAATATAAGAGTCAAGTAATAGGAAATGGCTTCATGAACTTCACACCAAAAGCATGAGGAGCAAAAGAACAAATAGATAACTGGGGCTTCCTCAAAATTAAAGCCTTCTGCACCTCAAAGGAGTTTGTCAAGAAAGTAAAAAGCGAGCCTATACAATGGGAGAAAATATTTGGTAACCATATATTGGATAGGAGACTTATAACTTGCATATATAAAGAACACCTGTATCTTGAAAATAAAAAGATAAACAACCCATTTAAAAAATGGGGGAAAGGTTTAAACAGACACTTCTTCAAAGAAGAAATACAAATGGCTAAAAAGCACATGAAAAAATGCTCCAACTCTCTAGCTATCAGGGAAATGCAAATCAAAACTACAATGAGATACCATCTTGCTCCCATAAGATTGGCAGCTATGAAACAAACAAAAGAATACAAATGCTGGAGAGGATGTGGAGGAATGGGAACACTCATCCACTGCTGGTGGGAATGCAGAAGGATCCAACCATTCTGGAGGACAGTTTGGCTGTTTCTCAAAAACTATCCATAGATTTGCCATATGACTCAGCAATTCCACTGCTGGGTATATACCCAGCAGAACTGAAAACAAGGACACAAACCGATAGATGCACACCAATGTTCATAGCAGCATTGTTCACTATCACCAAAAGTTGGAATCAACCCAAATGCCCATCAACAGATGAGTGGATCAATAAAATGTGGTATATACACACAACGGAATACTACTTGGCTGTAAGAACAAACATACTACAAACACATGTGATAACATGGATGAATCTTGAGAACCTTATGTTGAGTGAAGCAACCCAGACATTGAAGGACAAATACTACATGACCTCAATGATATGAAATAAACAAGCTGCCCTAGATAGCAAGAGACTGAACGATAGGCTTACAGGAAATCGGAGGGTGGAGGAAGGATGTGAGCCGATGTCTGCAGGGGTGGAATTTAAGACGAGATGGTGTTAAGTATGAACACAAAGAAGAGAAAGAAGGGGGGCAAGGGGTTGCCTTTGGTTGGGGCTTTGTGGGTTTGAGGGTGGCTGGGGAGGGACGGGTGGGTAACACTGCGCAAAAGTGGGGGGAGGGAGGGGTAGCATACGAAAACAGGAGAGGGTCAGGTGTTGGTGGAGAGTAAAATGCCGAGAAAATCATATCAAAATATAATAAAGAGGGTTACCTGTTTAGAATGCTCGGTGGGGAGGGTCTGATGAAGGACGGGCTCCTGGGGAATGTCTAAATGCTCATTCTGCCAGAGTGGGTGACACCATGGGGTAGAAACCCAAGTAGTGAGAGTGGGGGTGGACCCACATCCTGGGGAGGACTAATGCCATCAAATAGAGGGAACTGTATCCCTCGAGAGAAAGGGTGGCTCCCAGGGCATTGGGGCAGTTGAGCAAGTTAGGCCCTGAACACTATTCCATCGATCTCTGGAAGTGGCTCCTCGGGAAATGGAGGTTGGCTGTCACTGTGGGCACCAAGGTGGAAGGGAAAATGGACGTTAAATGTGTGGAACCAAGGTATATGGGGGGTAAGAGAGGAGTTTCGTGAGAGTACACAAGGATGGATATAAAACATGTAATATTACACCATAACATATAGGAGATGACAGACTGATAATGTAAACCATAATGTAAAACATAGGATAACTAAGAATGTAAAAAACTGTGTATCCTCAAGTATGCACCACAATGTAAGCACAGATGTCACCTTGTTAGAAAGCTATTGTCTCAGACTCTGTACATCACGTTAAGTAAATATGATGTGAATAAGGTGTAAGAGTATCGATGTGGAAGGGAAAAGGTTTTGTGGTGGTTGTATGGGAGTACTGTATATTATATATATGCATTGCTGTGGTCTAGGACTCCTGTGAAGAGAAGCTCAATAATTAGGGGGAAAAAAAGAAAAGAAAAGAAAAGAAAAAGATAGGATGTAGAATTTTTTTCCATGCCAAAATTTGGAATCAACCCAAATGTCCATCAACAGATGAATGGATAAATAAAATGTGGTATATACATACAATGGAATACTACTCAGCTTTAAGAACAAATACACTACAAACACACGTGATAACATGGATGAATCTTGAGAAGCTTATGTTTAGTGAAGCAACCCAGGCATTGAAGGACAAATACTACATGACATCAATAATATGAAATAAGTAAACACAATATGCCTCGGAGAGCTAGAGACTGGATGATAGGCTTACAGGAAATCGTGGGGTAGAAGAAGGATGTAAGCTGACATCTACATGGATGAAATCTATGATAAGCTGGAGGTAAATATGTGTACCTGGAAGGGATAAAATTGGGGCATAGGGTTAACTTTGGGTGGGGCATTGTGGGCTTGAGGGGGGCTAGGGATGGGCGGATGGGTAATATTGCCAAGAAATTAGGGGGAGGTTGGGGCAACATACGAACATAGGAGATTGTCAGGTATTTAGTTGAGAGTATAATGCTGAGAAAACCTTTTCAAAAATATAATAAGGAAAGTTACCTATTTAAGATACTTAAAGGGGATAATCTGATGCAGGACAGACTCCTAGGGAATATGTGAATTCTCATTTTGCCAGAGAGGGTTATATCATTGGGTAGAGACCCATATAATGAGAGTGAAGGTATACCCACATCCTGGGGAGGACTGATGCCATCAAATAGAGGGAACTGTATCTCTCAAGAGAAATGTTGGCTCCCAGGGCATTAGGGCAGTTGAGCATGTCTAGCCCTCAACACTGTTGCAAGTATCTCTGAACATGGCTCTTCAAGAAATGAAGATTGACTGTCACTGTAGGCCCCAAGGGGAGGGGGAAATAGGTATTGAATAGATGGAACCAACGTAACTGTGAGGGCAATAGAGTACGGAAGGATGGATATAAGACATGTAAAATTACACCAAAAATATATAGGGGCTGATAGGCTAAAATGTAAACCATAATGTAAAACATAAGATAACTAAAAATTTAGAAAATCATATAGCCTAAAGTATAAACCACAAAGTAAACACAAATGTTACCTTGTTTGAAAACTATTGTCTCAATATCTGTACATCAGTTTCAGTAAATATGGTACGAATATGTTAAAAGATTTTTGCTGTGGCAGGGAAAAGGTTTTATGTTGGATATGTGGGAGTACTGCATATTGTATATATGAATTACTGTGACCTAAAACTCTTGTGAAGATAAGCTTAATAATTAGAAGAAAGAAAAGAAAAAGATAAGATGTAGAATTTTTCCAAATTAATATGCATTCTCTATCTAACCTTTAAACTCATTGCTATATTCCATTTTACTATTAAGGGAACCTGGCAATATACTGGGCTTCACTTTTCAGGAAGTTTTGGATCACAGAGAGGTTCAACAATGGCAGCAGAGGAATGGTGGTATGGTATGTTATTGACAGGGGACATATGGTTCACAGGGAGTTCTACAGGGCATATATGTTTGGATATTTTCTTAGTGGAAACAATTAAAAACAACAACTGAGGGAGTGCTGAATTCCTAGCCAGGGGAGCTCTATCATAGTCCCTAAGGGAACAGCAACAATCCCCCAAGTGCAACGGCAAAGACCAAAAAGTAATGAAGTTCCAACAATGAGCTCCTGATACTAATGACTATGCTTGTGAGCCTGTGCACCTGAAATAAGAGCAAGGCCTAGAGCAGTAGTGTGCCTAAGAGTTACCTCCTGAGAGCCTCCACGTTGCTCAAATGTGGCAAGTCTCAAAGCCAAACTCAGCATATACATGCATTGCCTTCCCCACCAGTGTGGGACATGACTCCTGGAGATGAGCCTCCCTGTTGCCGAGGGATCACTATCAAGTACTAGCTGATGACGTAACTAGACAATGACCTTGAATAAATGGTTCAACTCGGACCAGCAGAATATCCCTGTCTACATATAATAACAGGAGTTAAAAATGCCTTTTGACCTAAATCAAGGGGGAATTGGAAAGGACAAATGAGTTTATATGGTTATGAGTCTCTAAAAAAGAGCTCTCTAAAGTTTATATGGCTATCAGTCTCTAAAAAAGTTATCAGAGGGGTTGTCGTTATGCACACCTGAGCAGAGTCTCAGAGACAGATAAAGTAGATACAACCCCAGGTATTGGTTCTTCTGAGGGCTACAAAGACCCACAGGTCTTATGGTCATGGCAGATGAAGTTCAGTGCAATGTCAGTTGGCCCTTCTTTGGAGTTTGTGTTTCTGTGTGATAGAGCTGGACTCAGATGTGATCTCTTTTCACAAGCCTTTCCTGTTACTTTATTAGAATTGTAGTTGGTGCTGGGGTTTAAGATATATCTAGGGTATCTGAATCTCTGGACTGACCATGTGATAGTCAGACCCTGAGCCTCAACAGACTTCAGCTCCTACACTCTGGTTTATTGGACTTACCCCACTCAGCTAACATGGAGGTGAAGAATGTCAACCACCACGCCATGGAGCCAAGAATGTCTACAACTGAAAGCAGGAGAATTGCATCCAACATCCATGTGGAACCTAAGCCCTCTGTTGTCATAGATGTGGAATGGACTCAACCAATCTAAGGTCCATAGGATGGAGGAATAGAATATGGATTAGAGTGGACCTACTGATATACTATTCATGAACTATTGTGGTTAGTATTCAAAGAAAATGTGGCACTGGTGTGGAAAAAAGAGGCCATGGTGGCTACTGGGTGTGGGGAATGGGAGGAGAGATGAGATGTGGAGGCATTTTCGGGATTTGGAGTTGTCCTGGGTGGTGCTGCAGGGACAATCACTGGACATTGTAGATCCTCCCATGGCCCACTGGGTGGAACGTGGGAGAGTGTGGGCTATGATGTGGACCATTGACCATAAGGTGCAGCGATGCTCAGAGATGTATTCACCAAATGCAATGAATGTGTCATGATGATGGAGGAGAATTTTGCTATAGGGGGAGTAGTGGGGTTAGGGGGATGGGGGGTACATGTGGACCTCATATTTTTTTAATGTAATATATTAACAAATGCATTTAAAAAAATAAAACACAAAGCAAAACAAACCCCATTTACCTTTCTCTCTTGATATCCATTTGGCCCTTTGTGTTTTGAGTATTGTTGAAATTCAGTGTTTCCTGATACTGGTTTGGCCCTTGTTGTCTACCATCAGTTTTCCCTCAGGAAATAGCTGAGGTGTGAACAAAGTGGAGGGTGACACAGAAGGAGGGTTGCTGAGGTTGTTGGTGCTGGGGGTAGGAAATGGACGTGACAGTGGAGGAGAGCTTGCTATTGCAGATAGAGCTGCTGGTTGAGAAAGGGCACTTGGTAGGAGAAGCAAGGACTTTCCAACAGTGGGAAATGGAGCCAGAGACCCAACCCTGGAGGGCTCTTCAGGATCAGCTGAGTGGCAGACGGAAACAATAGCCAATTCTCCTCCACTCCCGGCCACCCACAGGATTAACCGTCCCTGCTCCTCTGCTAGGTGCTTGCATGTGACCAAGGAGCCATGTGTGACTCTTCAAGCAGAAGCATGTAAGCACCCATGGCCAGGAGCTCCAGAGACTTGACACTGAAAGGACCACAGCCTGATTGTTGACCCTCCCTCTACCTGGGTTCCTGAGACTGGACTGAGCAGAGCCTCCCTGCCACACACACACACACACACACACACACACACCTTGGCATGGGAAGTCTATCTTTACTTTTAGCCACTGTCTCAGTTTGCCAGGGTTAGTCTTACAATGCCCCAGAACCACTCATTTAAGCCCCCAGGTTGAAGGTTCTAGCATGCGCATCTCTGACAATGACCAGATTAGGAAGGAAAGGCTTGGCCCTGTGGACCCAATCCTTAGCAAAAGGGCACTGACCATCACTAGCCAAAGCCAATTAGTCTATGGGGTGTAGCAGTGCTCCTAAATGTATTCACCAAATACAATGAATGTGCCACCTTAATGAAAGAGGTTGTTGATGTGGGAGGAGTGGAGTGAGGGGGGTGGGGGTATATGGGAACCTCATATTTTTTGAATGTAACATTTTTTGTGATCTATGTATCTTTAAAAAATACAACTAAAAAATTGATGGGGGTGGAGTGTGGAGTATATGGGAACCTCTTATGTTTTTTAATGTAAAGTTTTGTGTGATCTATTAACTTTAAAAAAAGATAATTAGAGAATTAAAAATTAAAAACAAAACAGTAATTAGAGCTCCACCGACCCAGGGCTTACCGTGAGCCACTGTATGCAGCAGACTAAGTACATTCATTCTCATAAGTGGCGATGAGGTCGGTTCTGTTTGATCTGTCCTAGAATGGCAAAGTGAGACAGAGAGGCTGTGACTTGTGAAGGCTCCACAGGTAGTCACCATAGAGCTGATACTTCGACCCAGGACTGCTCAGCCTGGGCTGCTAACCAACACACTGACTACTGTTAACTGTGCTCCAAGGAAATTGACTTAGGAAGTAATCTGATCAGCTTTGTTAGGGGCTGAAAGTACCTGCAATGAATTTTGGGGCAGTTTGGTCCTTCAGCAAACCTGTAGTACAGAATTCACCCTCTTTATGACCAATGACCCCAAGGTCAGAGAAACTGCTCCTGGAGGCCTGGAGTTGATCAGATACCAGTGCCGCCCATAATCCCAATACCATGGTGTGAACATTGGTACAAATGGACTTTGAAATGCCTTTTGCTGTTCTTGTTGCTTTTAAGATTCTTTTCTTTAGATTTTAATTAATATTTATTTCAGTTGCATCATTTCCTTTTGGCATACACAAAGCCCCAGGACTTGAATTTCCCTGTAATCCCAGCTAATCAAAACTGCCCTTAAATGCTTTAAACACATAAAATCCCATTTGAATGAATGTATTCTAAAGACAATTCCCATTTTCCAGGCGGCAGTAAGGCATTCGCGCAGGAGTCAGCGACTTTCTCTGTGAAGGGCCAGGTTGGAACTTTCCTGCCCCAGGGGCTCTGTCGCTATCGCTCAACCCCAACATCCTACACAGGGAGGATAGAGAAATGAATGGGTGTGGCTATGTTCTAATAAAACTTTATCAAAACTGGATGGGGGCCAGGTTTGGCCCACGGGCCTTAGTGTACCGACCCTGTCATATAGAAAGGTGTGCTTATGGCTCATTCCTGATTTCCCTCCAAGGGGCAGAGCCCCAGTCACTTCCTAACTTGGGGCTGCTCTCTGGCCCTTGTTCAGTCAGCCCTGGAAGGTGGGACTGCTTATAAGACCGGCAAATTCAGGAAGGAGACACTGAGTCTTCAGGCTCACTCTGCCCTTCTCCCTCTTGGGCCTGGCCCGCAGGGGGCAGGGGTTCTGCTCTGCTTTTCCACCACATTCAAGCTTCAGAAGCCACAAGCCCCACTGTGCAGTCCTCAGCAGTACTTTCTATCAGTGACACCCCATCAAGGAGCAATCTACAGTCCACCTTAGGGTGCTGTGGAAAGGGACTCCTCAAAGGTACAAACTAAACGGTGTAGTGTGAACTCTCTTTGTTATTCTGAAAATCCAGATGAATTTAATATTCTCTCGATAAAGAAGCATTGAGCAACTTCATACACCAAGAGTCCTGGCTTTTTGACTATTATCTCACGATGGTCATCAACTCACTGGCAGTATCATAGGTACTGTAGACTCAAAATGTAAACCCCACTTAAGTGAAACTATTTACAGTTGTTCAAAACCTATTGCTCACAGGAAGAAAACAGATGAGGCGTGTGTTGGCTGAAGGTCAGGAACACTTCCATTCCATCCCCCTCCTATTTTAACAGCCAGCAGAGACAGGTACCTTGTCAGACGGCCCCAGAAGTCCCCTTCCTCCATCCAGTCCTTCCACACGCTAGAAGCCAGGCAGAGGGGTACGTCAGATGCAAGAGATATCCCGGGGGGCAGGCTGAGGGCCATGACTGCTTCAACTGGAAACCACACTTCTGTGTGTGAAGTGAAGCTCATGAGACTCAAGAGGCCTCCCACCAGTACTCCAGCGAGAGTTGACCAGAACTGGGGACTCACCTGGGCACCACTGATTGTGGGTGGTTAGGAGAAGAGGAAGGAGGCATTTTGTGGGATTATTTTATACACCATTAACTTACTTTCCAAGGGAATCTGTGTTCCACATTATGGGTTGAGCTTTGTACCCAAAAAGATACCCTGAAGTCCTAATCCCGGGTACCTGGCAACACAAACTTTTTGCAAAAGCGTTATTGCAAGCAGAATCATTTAAATTGAATGAGGCCAACTGGAGTGGGAGGACCCTTCGTCCAGGATGGCTGGTGTCTTTAGAAGGGGGGTGTGGGCACAGACAGAAGGGGAGTGGGCGCCATGGGAAGAGAGACAGAGCAGGCCATAGGGTGACTGAAGAGACACTGAAAACCCAAGCCTTGCTGGCCAAGGGACAGGCATCCCAGAGGCCAGGATGGACCCACCAGCACAGCCCACGCACTTGTGGCTTCAGCCTGCAGGGCTGAGAGAGCGGTTCCTGGTGTTTTTAGCCACCCAGTTTGTGGCACTTGTGACAGCAGCCTGAGAAAAGTGAGGTGTCCCTCTTCTGGCAGTCCCATGCCTCCAGGAGGTCTGAGGGATAGCCCAGGTGCCCAGCTGTCCACCAGGCTGAGGGTCCCCAACCAAGGCTTTTATCTAATCAGATGCCCTGAGGAACACCCTGGGGACTGACAGAAACAATGTTGAAAAGAAAGGAATGGGTGACCTGGACAACTCTGAACACCCTTCTCTTCCTTCCTTCCACCCTCTCTTGGGGGCTTTGGCTGCTTAGACCCCAGAGCTCTTCCCACCATGCACACCTTCCCCGAGGGGCCGGCCCAGACGGTGCGACCTATTCGTGGTTCTTGGTGGGTGGGAAGGCGGCCCGAGGGTTCCCGGGGCCCAGGACTGTCCATCAGCCTGGTTGCTTATTCACGGCCGCGGGAACCACCGCACATACTGCTCAGGGGGCCGCACCCCGCACCCTGGATAGCCTCGGGGCTCCCCTTCTAGACTGTCCGAGCACCCCTGGATTGCCGCGAGGCCCCTCCATCTCTGGGGGGAGGGGTGCCTCTGTGACTCCCAGACTAAGAGCTCTGCTCTTCGGGGTCCCGGCGCCCTTCCCACCGACCCCGCCGAGCAGCCCCTGTCCCCTCCACCCCCGGGCGCCCCATGGAGTCTTCCTCCCTGGTGAGCACTCCCTCCTTGCCGCCCCCCCCCCCACCGCCACTTGGCCTTCCCGGTAGCCCTTTCCCACTATGATGTCCTGCTCCCACCCCCACAGAAGCATCCCCCACCCTGCCCGGGCCCCGCCCCCACGCCCTGCTTGGTCCCCAGACCCCTTCCACGCGGTGCCGCTGGGTCTACTGTCCCCGCTGCGGGTGGCACAGCCCCGCCCCAGCCCCTCCCTAGCAGGTGACCCCTGCCCCCAGCCCCGCCTCACCCCCGCCGCGCGGTGCCGCCCGTCCCGCCTCACCTGGGGCCTGGCGGGAGAAGTAGCTGCGCTCCTTGGTGTCCAGGCTCCGCGGCGGGACGTAGCTGAAGGCTGACAGCGCGGAGATGGGCGGCGGCCGGGGCTTGCCCCGCAGCGTGGCGGCGGTGATCTCCTCCTCGTTCCGCAGACCGCCGGCGTCCACCCTCTCCGCCGAGGCCATGTCGGTCCCACCAGGCCGGGGGCCCCGCTCGAGTCCGCCTGCCTGGCTGCCCGGCGCCAGCGTTCGGCAGTTGCCGGGAAACCGCAGCCTCGCGTTACAAAGCTGGGCGGGGAGCGCAGGGCGGGGGGCACAGGGCAGGGGGCGCAGAGCTGGGGCGCAGGGCCAGGGGCGCAGGGCTGAGTGCGCAGCCGGGAAGGGAATGGGACCGTGCCCTCCTGTCCCACTGCGGGTCTCTAGAGGGCCCACTTGGGACGCGAGGAGCCGGGTCACCTGGACTGGGGGCCTCCGCCTGCTTGCTCTTGTGCTTGCCCTTGCTCTTGCCCTTGCGCTCGCCGAGGGATCCAAGCGGGCTGTCCGGCAGAAGTGCAGGCCACGGCTGCGCGGCATCTGAAACCCTCCAGGAGCCGCGGAACATAAGTGGAAGACTCGGGTGGAATTCATTGCCATCGTATATTAACTCAGTGTGACCGCAGCAGCATCGTGTCATCGTGCAACGAGTCGGTTTTCAGCGCCTCGGTGAACGCCAGGTGCCACCGCTCACGGTACTGGCAAGTGCGGGTGTGCAGCGGCACGAATCGAATCCAGCCAAGTGGTATCTGGGAAAACTGAGCTGTTCCGCAGCGCTCTGTTGTTTCTTGAGTCAAATGCTGGTTCAAGAGGTGCGTTCCTTTTGTCGAAAATTCACTTAACTCTAAAGGCTAGGATGTGTGTGTGTATCAATAAAAAGGAGAAGGGGAACAGGACAGGCCTTGGGAATACTTTAACCAGGGCGGCTCTAGGAAGGCTGGCTTGAAACATAAATGATAATGAGGAGCCAGACTTGTGAAATCTGGGGAATAGTCGGTTATTCCAGGCAGAGGGAAGAGCATCTGTGGTGGCCCTGAGGCTTAGCCTATTGATGTGCAGGCGGCAGAAAGGGAGGACAAGGACAGTGCAGCTTTCAGAAGGGGAAGGCAGTAGGGAGTGCAGGTGGACAGGCAGGCAGGGGAGGGGTCACTCTCAGGCCAGGACCAACCAGCACCCCTCTCAGGGGCCTTCTTGCCTGCAGGTCCTGATGCTGTAGCTCGCCCCCTCAGTCCAGGCACCTCTCTACTGAGGTGGCCTTGGGGGTCCAGAAGTCCTGTGGGCAGGATTTCAGACAGCACTGTGCAGCACTCATCTGGCCACGTGATTTCCTGGAGAACCATGCCTCCATGTTCCCATGCTCCTGTGGACTCATCAATCTCAGGGAAAACTTGGAGACATTGTCCCTGGAGAATAGAGACATAGTTCCACCTCTCCTATGCATGAGGTGAAGGAGAAGAGTCTCATCCTTCCCCCATGGGCAGAGGACCTCCTGAAAGCATCAGCAAATGTTTTGTTTTCTCTAGGAAAAAAAAATGCTTTTATAATCTCCAACCACCACTCCAAACTATCTTAGAGACAGGCCTGGGGGTCACTAAGTGTCACAGATTGAATTGCATAGATGACTTGCTATCATATATGGGATTCTGGAAGTAAAGGGCACCAATTATCTAGAGAATTGAGCTGGAATTTGAGATTAAAGCATTTCTTTGGAAAAGAAAATAATTTAACATGCTATCATGCTGTGACATTGTAGCTTCAATTTCAGAAGGTGGCATTTTGTTCTGCACTCAGCTGGCAGTTCTGTGGGGCACAGTATATCTCTGTTATCGCTGATGGCTAGTCTGGCCTACAGTGGGTACTTGGCTAATAGATGCTAAATACAAACACCACCACCATGGCTGGGGCTCCTGCTGAAAGCTGTGGCTGAGATGAGTGCGGGGTTCTTGAACTTCCCTTGCGAGGTGTATTAGTTAGGCAAAAGTGCGCTGATGCAAAATACCAGAAATTGGTTGGTTTTTATGAAGGATACTTATTTGGGGTAGGAGCTTAAAGATACCAGATCACAAGCATAAGTTAATTCCCTCACCAAAGTCTATTTTCCTATGCTGGAGCAAGATGGCTGCTGATAGTGTGAGGGTTCAGGCTTCCTGGGTTCCTCCCTTCCAAGCTTTTGCTTCTCTCTGGGTTCAAGGTTCATTTCTTCCCAGGGCTTTCTTCTCCTTGGAGTTGGCTTCTCTATTCTCCATGAGCTTACTTCCCAGAGCTCCAGCTTAAGGCTTTAGCATCAAACTCCAACCTCAAAACTCCAACATCAAAACCCTCAGCTCTGTCCTTTGCCATGACATGGCACAATCAAAGCCCTAATCATAACTTAATCACACGTAGGTATAGACCAGATTACAAACATAATCCAGTATCTTTTTTCGGAATTCATAACCTCATCAAACTGCTATACTCCCCCATCAGAATTCCAAAAAGACATGACAAAATTTGAAAAAACCTGAAATCAGTAAAAATACCAGTACTAAATCATATCACAATCAATTTAAAGAAATATAGTGTGTCTTGGGGCAAAGTCCTGTCTGCTATAGACCTCTGAAACTTACAAAATAATTTAATTGTTTCCAATACACAAATGGACAGACAAGATAAACATTTTCATTAAAATAAAGAGAAATTGGGTGGAAAACATGAGTCCTGGCTCCTCTGTAGTTCATTAAACCGGCAGGGCATCCTCCATTCTATTTCAGTCTGAGAGTCATTCTTAAGATGATGATATATTCTCCTTGGTTCCTTAGGGAAGCCCACACTTTCCACATGCTTTCCCATTGGCCATTTTCTTGGTTCCACTCTCATCAAGCATCTGGGTGTTGACCAAACTCCAGACCTCATCCTCCAAGAGTGTTGGGGTGATTTCCACACATTACTCCATCTTTGGGTTGGCCTCTTAGTACCCCTAGTACAATGATGTGAAGACAACATCCCCCCTAACCTTTGGCAAAAAAAGCTCAACCCTCTCAGAGCAATGAGTTGACCACCTGACCTTCTCTAATCCATGGTGGACAGGTCCACCCCTCTCTGACCTGTGGGGTGCTGACCTTAACCACCATAGTCCTTGGGGTATATGCTCCACTCTCTCAATGCCCTGAGGTGGCAAAACTCTCTCAGAACATCAGATGGGAACATCTACCCTCTTCAACTCCTGGTGCAAACTCACCCTCTCTGTACACATGGGTGGGGTGCTCTCTTGGCCCAAGGTCATGTCTTAATTCCAGATCTTAGCTTCCATGGTTTTCCTCATGAAGTTGTTTCTCCTTCAATCTCTCCTTTACATGTCCCTTTTAGCCCAAGCTGACAGTGGTTTTGTTCATACACTTCTCTCAAAAACCTTGTTGCTTAGGACAGCAAGAGAAAACGATGCATAACATACAAGGCATAGCCAATAAGATTAAGTACTGATTTCTCACCAGAAACCATGGAGGCAAGAAGTGGTCTATTATATTTAAGACTACAAGAGAAAAACTTCCAGCCAAAAATTTTATATCCAGTAAGACTGTCTTTCAAAAATGAGGGCAAGATTAGAACATTCACAGATAAACAGAAACTGAGAGAATTTCTAAACAAGGGACCAGATTTTCAGGAAATACTAAAGGGTATGCTAGATCCTGAAAAGAAAAAACAGGAGAGAGAGGCCTGGAAGAAGCTCTAGAAATGAATATTATATCAATAAAAGTAACTAGAAGTGTCAACAGAGTGGTGAAAATAATATATGACAGGTAAAACTCAAGTAGTCAGGAATAAACTTAACCAATGATGTAAATCGCTTGTATTCAGAAAACTGCAACCCAATGTTAAAGGAAATCCAAAAAGTCCTAAATAACTGGAAGACTTTTGCTCATGGATCAGAAGACTAAATATCATTAAGATGTCAATTCTACTCAAGTTGATGCACAGATTCAATGCAACCCTGATAAAAATTCCACCAGCATTTAACAAAAATTGAAAACACAACTAGAAAATTTATTGGGAAGGGCAAGGGTCCTGAATAACCAGAAACATCATAAATGGAAAAGCAAACCCTCATCTCTGGACTTGAAATCATACTACCAAGCTATAGTGGTAAAAACAGCATGGTATTGGCATAAAGACAGATATATAGACCAAAGGAACCAAACTCATGGTTCAGAAACAGACCCTCACATATATGGTCAAGTGACTTTTGACTAGCCTGTCAAACCCACACAGCTTGGGCAGAACAGTCCATTCAACAAATGGTGCTGAAAGAACTGCATATCCATAGACAAAAGAAGGAAAGAGGACCCGTATCACACACCTTAACCAAAAATTAACTCAAAATGGATAAAAAACCTAAATATAAAAGCAAGAACCATAAAGCATCTAGAAGAAATTGTAGGAAAATATCTTCAAGCCCTGGTGGTAGGTGGTGATTCTTAAAGGAGATAAGAGGAGGACTGAGATGGACTACTGATGTTTAATGTATATAGAAGTTTTAATTAGCTTTAATGTAAAAGTGTGGAGATGTATAGAGTGGATGGTAACAAATCGTGAGTAACAGCTAGTTTATAAATGGGGATGTGGCTGAAAATGGTGGTCTAGGGATGTAAATGCCAATTGACAGAATGCTAGAGAATAATACAGGCTGAATAGCACAGTAAACCAAAAGGTGGATGAGAATTGTGGTTGATGGTACAGATGAAAGAGTGTCCTTTGTGAGCTAGAGCAAATGTATATCACGACTGCAGGGTGTTGGGAATGCATGGGAAAAATACAACTGGAATGATGAATAGATTGTGGTTAGCAGTAATAATATAATATTCTTGCATCCATGCCAAAAAAAGTACTGTGTTGATAATGGGGCAGTATGGAAAATGTGAGCCTAATGTATACTATGGACATGGTAACAATCAGATGATATTATCTTATTTGTAATAAATGTTCCACCACAGTGTGGTGTGTTGTTAGAGGGGTGTTGCTTGGCAATTTTGCATATGTGCATGATTGTTTTGCAAATTTACAACTTCTGTCATAAAAAATATATTTAAAAAATAGTAATAAGGTATGTTGTTGGAAAACACACCAAATGTAAGATAGGACTATAATTATTAGTAATATTTTGGCAATATTCATTTGTAATTTGTAACAAACATCTCACACAATGCAAGGTGTTGGTGGAGGGTTGATGTGTGGGATTCCTGTATGATGTTATGCATGTTTGCTTTGTAAGTTCACAACTTTTATTATACACTTAATTGTTTTTGTATCTTCATAAATAAATGACATAAAGATAATAATTATAGGGATGGTTGGGGGAAAATACTTTGGTTAGTAGTAATATTTTGACAATGCTCTTTAATCCTTAGTCAAAAAAGTTGAACAACAATGTAAGGTGTTGGTGGTAGGGTGAGTTATGAGAGTCCTATAGTGTGTTATATACGTTTGTTTTGTAAGTTCACAACTATTACTATACACTTATTGTTTATTTATGTTTTTGTGTGGGTAATATATTTCAATAAACTAATTTTAAAAAGTCTTGTTGGTTTAGCATGCAAGAATCAGGGGTCCAATCCATAAAACATTCATACATTCCACAAGTCTTTCTGAGATAACTCCATCTTCAATTCTGATTTACAAGTTCCAAGTTTAGTTAAGTCCTCGAATGGGGCACTTTCATCTGGGAGCTTGATTTCCAGAGGCCTGGAATTTCCAGAATTAGTTTCTGTTTTCTTTGTGCTTGACAGTTCAGTCCTCGGTATATCTCTCTCTCTCTCATCTAGCATTTTTTCTATAAGCTGCAAGCAGAAGCCAAGCCACATTCTCTGGGTTTACTTTGGAAATTTCTTCAACTAAATGCCCTGGTTCACCATTTTCAAATTCTGCCTTCCATAAAACATCAGGAGTTAACCTTCCTAAGTTCTCTGTAACTTTAATTATGGATTGCCAGTCCTCCAGTTTCCAATAATAGTTTCATCATTTACATCTAAGGCATCATAAAAATCTTTTTAGCATCCATATTGTTATCAACAATCTCTTTAAAGCACTGTAGATCTTTTCCCCCAGGCATCTCACAATTCCTCCAAAAATTACCCCTTACCCATTTATAAAACTCTTCCAGCATTTTGGTAATTGCAAAAGCACTTCTCCACTCCTCAGTACCAAATTTTCTATTAGTGAGCCAAAAGGGTGCTGATGCAAAATACCAGAAATTGGTTGGTTTTCATCAATTATATTTATTTGGGGTAGGAGTTTAAAGATACCAGGTCATAAACATAAGTTAATTCCCTCACCAAAGTCTATTTTCACATGTTGGAGCAATATGGCTGCTGATAGTGAGAGGGTTCAGGCTTCCTGGGTTCCTCCCTCCCAGGGTCTTGCTTCTCTCTGGGTTCAAGGTTCCTTTCTTCCCAGGGCTTGCTTCTTCCTGGGACTGGCTTCTCTTTTCTCCATGAGCTTATTTCCCAGGGCTCCAGTTTAAGGCTTTAGCATTAAATTCCAACTTCAAAACCCCAGCATCAAAATCCCTCAACTCTGTCCTTCGCCAAGCCTTTTTTCTGTGAGTCCCTGCCCACCAAGGGGTAGGGACTCAGTGCCCTAAGACATGGCCCAAACAAAGTCCTATGATAATTTAATCATGCCCAGGTACAGACCAGATTACAAATGTAATTAAATATCTATCTCTTTTTTTTCCTGAAAAATAACATAATACTTTAATTACTTAACAGTCTGGTAAACATTTGTCATCAGTTTTAAAGTGTTTTAAAACTGATAAAATTTCAAGCTTACAGAAATATTACAAGACTAGGAAAATCAATGCTTCATGCACTCCCTTTATATAGATTCACCTTTTTTTAATGTCTTTTTTTATTGATTTTGTAAAAATATTACATTAAAAAAATATATGAGGACCTATTCAACCCCACCACCCCATCCCCACCACTCCCCCCCCCAGCAACACTCATTCCCATCATCATGACACATCCATTGCACCTGGTAAGCACATCTCTGGGCACCCCTGCACCTCATGGTCAATGGTCCACATCATGGCCCACACTCTCCCCCATTCCATCCAGTGGGCCCTGTGAGGACCTACAATGTCTGGTGATCGCCCCTGAAGCACCATCCAGGGCAGCTCCAAGTCCCAAAGATGCCTCCACATCTCGTCTCTTCCTGCCATTCCCCATACCCATTAGCCACCATGTCCACTTTTCCCACTCCAATGCCACCTTTTCTCTGTGGACATTGGATTGGTTGTGTCCATTCCACATCTATGTCAAGAGGAGGCTCAGATTCCACATGGATACTGGATGCAATCCTCCCGCTTTCAGTTGTAGGCACTCTAGGCTCCATGGTGTGGTGGTTGTCCTTCTTCAACTCCATCTTAGCTGAGTGAGGTGAGTCCAATAAATCAGATTGTAGGTGCTGGAGAGCCAGACTCTTTATGTTATTTTCCTTTCTTTTCTCTTTCCCTCTCCTAACAACACAGACCTTTTAATTCATACTGTATTCTTCTCCATATTCAGTTTACCATCTCACTGTAGATACTCCACTTTCTTATTGTTATAAATCTACACAGCTTATATAAGTTTAATATTCATTCTCTTAGGTCTCAGATGGTTCTGCTAACATTTACAATTAATACTGCCATTATACTTTTTCTATTATTACCTCTTTTGTTTTCCCTGGCTCTAAAATTTTCCTTCAAGGGAACTTGGACAACAACAAGGAAATAGAGTAAGAGGAATAAAGTGTAAAAGAAGACTTAACATACACACAAAAACAATATCTAAATAAACTCTGAGAGTAGGCAGAGAATCTAATCAAATGAATAAACCCAACATGATAAAATGATGACCTGACAGCAACAAAAAATTACAAACCATACCAATAATCAAGAAAACATGGCCCAATCCAAAGAGAAAATTAAAAATCAGGAAGAGGGGCAGAATATGAAACAATCAAAGCTCTCAAAACAAATGTCGTGTACCAATTTAATGAAGTGAAGGAAGAGATTAAGGATATTAAGAAAACACATGGCAAGCATACAGAAGAAATTGAAATATATGCAAAAATATAACAGATATGTTGGTGATGAATGGCACAATCCAAGAAATCCAAAATATGCTCTCAGCAAAGAACAGCAGATTTGAAGGGGCAGAGGAAAGAATTCGTGATGTGGAAGACAGTGCATCTGAAATAAATGAAGTATATTTAAGCTCCTCAAAGAAGTAAGGAATATTATGTGTATTAACCCAGTGTGAAATAAATTGACATATGGAAATCAAAAACAGATAAGAAAAAGAAAAATCATAAATCAGGGAAAAATGTATAAACTAGTTGAAATAAATGATACAAATTTACTATTCAGAACACTTAGACCAGATCTGAACATAGTAATCAGAGATTAGAATTTGTCATAGAACTGTGGAATTTACCAAGAACTCAGAATAGATTGAAAAAGTGAAAAATACAAAAGAAAATGCATTTTATTGAATCTTGAGTGCTCCAGTCACTAAAAAAGTTTCAGAAAGAAAGAATACAGTGAATAACAAAAAAGTCCAAATTAGAAGAAATAATGGGGGAGAAATTTCCAAAATGTAAGCTTGATATTTTTCACTTAAAATGACCAATATGAGCTACTTTGTAACATAAATATAAATCAGTCCACCTATAGATACATTGGAATGTATTTGCAGTCTATGAAGATTTATCTTTTTTTTTTTATACATCAAACACAGAGATCAGAATGCTTACAAACTACCAAAAGATTTTTTAAAAATTTTAAAAAGCTGGCTTTGGATTCAGGATTCAGTCAATTGAAAGAAACACTTAATTTCTAAGGTAACATAGAAGGAGACAACCATAAGAATGGGTGAATCTTAAATGCCAGAAGTAATACAGTGTGGGAATTGTCACTTGTCTGGCACAAGAGCTTCCTCTCGATGAACTTTGCATAAATTTCATATCCACTTTTGCTGTTGCTTAATTCGACTTCCCTCTATTCCCCTGCTGCGCTTGATAATACCGTTTCCCACCTGCCCCTTTTCTGCTGTCATGCATTTTGGAATTCAAGTGAAGTTGATATCCTGAAGTAGCTGCCCAATTTCAGACAAATATTTGCTCTACACCAGGCTTCTGATCGCCCAGATAACCTTCTCTTTCCTTTGCCTTGCCCATTTGTGCCTGAGCTCATCCTGCTTTAAACCATCCACTGGAACCTGATGAAGGACATGACAATGACTTTCAGTAGAAATACTTTAGTCCTAGGCCAACATTAAAACTCCTTCAAGTTCTGACCCAACCAAGCCCCTCTTTTCCTTTGCATGGGTCTCAAGGGTTAATAAAAATGTCTTCATGACCCATGTTATATAAATCTTTGGAGAGTCATCCTTAATTCAGTCATAAATCTCAGTCATCTAATCTATTATCGATTCATCATGCATGATACAGTACTTTCCAAAGCCTAATTCACCATCTTGTGTTCTTTCTGCGTTTCTCTTTAACTACTCTTGCGTCTTCCTCATTCTTTCTTCACACAGCAGCTATGACAATCTTTCAGAAATGTAAATTGCCTCACAATATCACCCTGCTAAAAACAATTAATGGCCTCTCCCGTTCTTTGGATATAAATTTAATAGTTAACCTAACCAATAACACCCTTTCCTTCCTGCAATCTTGTCCATCCTTCTCCCACTTCATTCCTGCACTTCAAATGGATGGGTCTTATTTCAGTTTTCCATCCACTCCAAGTATTTCTTAGCAGGACCTTTTGCATAAGCTTTCCATCAGCCTCAAGTATTTTTTACCTTTTCACCTAGGTAATTCATGTTCATCCTTTCCAGCTCAGCTTAAATTTTCCAGAGTCTTTATCTGATTCCATTAAAAGAACAGTTAACTATTGTTATTTTCTTTTCAGGAAATTATTATTTAACCTCACAACCTTAAGATTTTGAAGAGAATATAGTTAAGACATCACTAAAGTCCAAAGAAATCTGCTGATTTAATGTAATCCCATTAATTTTTTTATTTTTCAGAAATAGTAAAGGTGAAAATCAAATTAGAGTTACAAAATGTCCCAAGTTTGTCAAAATACTCTTGAAAAATAAGAACTAGTTTGGAAGACTGACAGTTACTAATTTCCAAACTTTACAAATATACAATCATGTAAAAATTTTGGACTGCTAGAGGGATAGATGTTTAAACCAATGCAATAGGATTGAGATTTCAGAAATTAACCCATGCTTCTGTAGACAATTGATTTTAGACAAAGTTGCAAAATTTCTAAAGAAAAAGGTAACTACCTACATAGGCATGGATTTTATATTTAATTCATTTTTAATACTTTTTTATTTTTAAAGAAGCTTTAGATTGCCTAAATTTTACAAAAAAAATACCTCCTTCCCCCCCTCCCATCTTCCCATATTAACATCTTTCATTAGTGTGGTACATTTGTTACAATTAATGAACACATTTTGAAGCATTGCTACAAACCATGGACTATGGTTTATATTATAGTTTACGCCACACTGCATAATTTTGTAAGCTATGAAAAAAATATATGATGGTTTGTATCCTTCATTGCAATGTCATGCAGGAGAATTACCATGGATTTTGTAAGAATCTTTCTAAGCATGGCATGAACCCCAAAAGACATATAGGTCAAAATAAGTGAAATTGATTCCCCATAAATACTAAAGATTTCCTTTGCCAGAAATGCCCTTGATAAAAGAATAAATAATTTGCATCTTGATAAAAAAATAAAATGTCTAATATTAAAGGTAAACTATGATAGACATTATGTTTTTTATAAACTCTTATAAATCAATAAGAACAAGTTAAATACTCCAATAGCAATTAGAAAAAGAGGAATATAACTGGTTTGTATTGGTTTACTAGGTTTAAAAACAGATATAATATAATGGCATGGGTTAAGAAGAAATTTATCGGCTCATGATTTCAGAGGTTAAGGACTGCTTAATCCAAAGATCAGTATCACTTGGTTTACAGGCTGGCAACATTTGCAGTTTCTGGCTTTTCTGTGATATGGAAATGCACATAACAATATATTTTCCTTCCTCCCCTGTGTTCTGTTGATTTCCTTTATCTGATTGCTCCCAATGACTTTCAATTATTTTTACATCTAAGGCCACCAGCCATATTGGATTAAGGCTCCTCTCATTCAAATTGGGCTCAGCTTAACTAATAGCTTCTTCAAAGGCTCTGTTTTCAAATGGGTTCACATACCCAGGACCAGGGTTTGGGACCAGTACATGCCTTTTTGGGGGTCATGATTCAATACCCAATACTTGCCTATATAAAAACACATCCAGCCTTGAATCAATGCACTCCTCAACCATTTTGCAATAGTGAAAACAATAATAATCTCTCATAGAGAAAGGATGTGGAAATAGTTACTATAGTTCATTCATAATAGTATATAAATAGAGTAACAATTTTGGAAGATAAGTTGGAAATATTTTTCAGGAATCTTAAAATGCGCATATGTTTAAATTCCACAAGCTTGGTGCACAGCGTCTCTAGTAAATGAAACAGAGTGAGTATGGAGGTAATGCCAAAGAATCTGCAGTTGGCAGAGCCAAAGTAATATAATGGACCAACATATTTCCATCTATTTCAAGAGCATGACCAGGAGATGTGGTAGATACCTTTATTGTTTTAGGGGTCATAGAGACCAATCGAGCTAATAACTGAAATTGGGAGGTACCATGCACAGCACTAGGGGCCTGGTTTAAATGCACAAGAGAATCTTATGGCACTGAAGTCAAACTTTAAAAATTTTTATACACTTTCTAATCACTACCAATGTAATTTGTAGTATATCAAATGAACTTAACTATTTTTTGTACTTTACTTTTTATAAGGTGAAAGAACAAATATTTTGAAATCATTTGAAATAAAAAGATAATGTTCAGAATTTGCCTTTGAGAAAGCAAAATGTTTAAAGTTGTTACTTGGACATTATGGGTTTAAAGTGAGAGGACTGTTTTCCCTTAAACCAAGGACACAATGAGTTAAAGCACAAAAAGCTATTTTGACAAAACAGACTTTCTGCTTTGTTTACTGCTTATTCAGGAGGAAAAATCAATGAAATTTTATTGAACCATACTAATGATTTAAGCAACTTTGTCATGATAACAGAGAAAAAACAAATTTTATTTTTGTATGAGTATACTATTTGATGGTAAGGCTTTTTAATACTATAAATAGACCCATCATATCTTTATCTAAGTTTGATGATAAAAGAAATTTTTCCGTATTCTGAATTTTCTGTATCATTTAGATTTTGTACCACATTTTCTTCTTTCTTTATTACCAGTCATTTCATTTTCTTAGAAGAAAATTAATTTCTTTTTCTTTAATTAAAAAAATGACTTTCTATATACAATAGTTACTTAAACTACCATAATGTCTTTGGAAACTGTCTCCAAGCAAGCTCTTATAACAAACAATTACTATTAACACTAAGTAAATTTGCCAGAAAAATGATTCAATTTGGTAATATGGAAACATAACTTCATTTCCAATACTACTAGAACATAGATAGCTCATGGGTAGTTTACTGTTTTATCAGTATTGTAGAGAGCTGTATTGAGAAAACTTACAAGGACACATTTCTGAACAATTTTCTATAGCCACATTGTCAATGCTAAGTCATGGTAAAATTGCAGGCTTAGAAAAGCGGCTAACATTGTTTCTATTTTTTCCTCCCTCTTTTACTTTCATAGAGTTGTCTAGTTCAAAAGTTACTGAACTTTAACAATGCAAATGTTATTAATGTGGCTATACAGATTCCATTAGAATTAAAATGGAAACAAAACTGAGAACATCAATGTTGCTAAGGCTTTCTGCTTCTCCAGCAGTTAAACCAATTCCACTGGTGATTTCTTTTACAAAACAAATTTAATTGCAAGAAAGTATTGAAATTTAAAAGCTCATTTAAATGTTACTTTACACCATCATTTATACTGTGGCCAGACAATGTTGAAATAGAAAAACATTTTCTTTTTCTTAAGAGGGTCTTTTCCAAATACAGACCAATTTTCCAAAACACATCCCAGATGAGATATAGCTGCACACACAAGCACCAACAGGAATAATAAACAGAACATCAATATCAGGGGCTCCTCAAAGTCAACAGTTTCTCACATCAAAGCAAAAATGCAATGACAAAATCAACAGTTGGACCCCAAATCTGAGATCATGGATAATGGGATGGAAACCCACCAAGTCCATATAAATCAGTTCAGATCAACTAAAAATTCAACAGTCCCCGTATCACGAGCAGACCCACAGTGGCAATCCAATGGTCCCTTCAGTATGATCAGGCCATCAAAACCAATCCTACACTCTTCTTGGCAGGAGCAGAATGAGAAAGTCAAGTAAGCACAAATCAGGGAGAAGAATGTATTTCACAATCTTATCTAACACAGAGAAAATCCAGCATCAAAATCACCTTCACTCAAAGCACCCAGTGCCAATGAACAGCAGAAAACCCAATGAGATCCTCCAGTTTCTGGCCTCAAGGGAAATCCCTGGGCAGCTGCTAGATATAGAACTAAGGGTTCCAGAGAAACCCTGCAGTTGTCAAAAAATTGCACAGGAATGCTACAGGGACTGCCTCCAAGAAAAACATGACTCTAGACTCTGATCTCCAAAATTGTTACCCTAAGTGCAGTTACAAAATAATAGAGGCACTGCCCCATCTGGCACCACAAAGGAGAAACAGGTCTCTCAGTGAGAATGTGATTTATTACAGGTGTGCCAGGATATAATTGGGTCAATCTTACCTAAAGAGTTGAGAATGAAATTGAGAGCTAGGATTTTTATAGGCAAAAAAAAAGGAAAAGAGGAAAGGAGAAAAAAGAGAACAGGAGAGAAAAGAGAAAAGGGAAAAGGGAAAAGGGGAGAAGAGGAGAGGAGAGGAGAGGGGAGGGGAGGGGAAGGGGGAGGGGAAGGAAAGGGAAGAGGGAGAGGAGAGGAGAGGAGAGGAGAGGAGAGGAGAGGAGAGGAGAGGAGAGGAGAGGAGAGGAGAGGAGAGGAGAGGAGAGGGGTAGGTCAGAAGAAAAACAAGTAAAAAAAAAGCAAATGATGCTGGGGTCTTGAGGTGAGGACATGTGCAATTTTGCAGTCCTGCATTGTTTCAAGCACCTTCAACCTGTCCTTGACTTCAGCGGCTAGTAAACCATTCTTTTGATATAGTTGTGTCAAATGCTTAAGGATATCAAGCTTTGTGTCTCTGAGAAAATTCAGATTTACTGGTTCGTAAGGTGCTCCTGACACCATTCTGTCTCCTTTTGCTTTTAAACTTTATCTTATTCCTGTAAGCACACTGAGAAGGTCTGGTAAATATCCTTCAGGGAACTAAGTGCAAAGATTAAACTTCTAAAATTAGGTTAATAGAAATCTAGCTTTATTAGTGTATTAGAATTTTCAGAGCTTCTTAAGTAAATATCTAGGAAAATATGCACTCAAACATTTAGAGAATATCTAAATTATCAACTTACAGTTGATTTAATTTTAGTTTTTTTCTTTGTTTACTTGCTTTCCTAGTAAAATAATATGATATTTGTAATAAGGACAATTTACACTGACTTTTATAACTAGATCAAATCTCCGAGCTTTCTGAAATACATGAGGGAAGACAAGGGACTCTACAAGTCCTTGAATTCTGTCAGGAAACATCTTTTAAAACAGTGGCAACAAGTTGGGTCTTGATTTTCTGGGGTATGTTTAAATAGTTTATTTTCCTGCCAGATACAAAAAAAAGTATTTTATGTAGTCAAGCATTCAGATGACTTGTTGAGCCTCACTTAGGAGACCTCTCTTCATATTACTGCTAAAGTCTTCCTCTTCTTTGGTCTCCTAAATTTTGGCATAGCTATATCCAACTGCATATTCCTGACAACTTGTTTTTGGTTGTTGTTAGTAGTGGTGAGTGCATGTTGGCTGTTGTGGGGTAGAGGGTGAGGGGGATAAAGGGTCAAAGTAATAATTACAAGATAAAATCAGAAAATCAAAGCTTGACACATACTAGCCATTCATCTCTAATTTGACATTAAATTTAAAATATTTTATAATTAAAGTGTGGCACTGGTGGTAATCCCAATTAAATATTGCCGAGATAATTGACTAGTGTATTATGAGTTTCCTACCACATTTTAAAGGTTTTAGAGTGTGAGAACTTTCACTTCTGCCAACAGCCTCTTCATCACCTCAATTGTGTTCCCCAGTTGTAATTTCACACTTTTAAAATGATCTCTCCACCAAAGATATTTGAAAGACCATTGGATAGAAACAACATCTTACAGTCATGCCAGTGCCATTACTTCATTTACTTACCTGAAGTAATTGGTATACCTTGCACTTCTATGACAGAGTATTTTCAACACAGGTTTACAATCAGTTCGTGGTAAGAAAGGCAAAGATATTTGTTAACATGTTTGGATAGAGAAAGGGGAAAAAAGAAATAGAAATGGAGCTTCTCCTATTATGTGCAGAAGAACAGCCAAAGATATTTTATTTGGAATCAGAAAATTTGTCTTTGAATCTCTTCTCCAACAGTTTCCAGAAAATGAATTTGGGTTATTTCAGAACCACTTTCAGTTGTTTTATTTTCAATTTTCAATTGGAATAATGGTATTTATACTGTATATCTATTATAAGGAAACACAAGAAAATAATGTCATCATCTGATGATGATATTTTATGGTGCATGTTATCTGAGAAATGCTCATTAATGTTGCCATTGTTTTATTCATAACTTCATTGAAGTACATTCTGAATTGTTAAATGGGTTGAGAAGGCAGAACACTTGACTACTTTATGTCATTCCACCTCCTTACCAAAATAATATAAAACTACATTGACTTGTGTATTACTTTGATATTTTTAAGGAATAATATTTGTTTTGGGTACTCATTCCATTTGACAAATGATATAAATTTTCATTTTTTATTTAATTCCTGTGGCCATAAGCAGCTTCCTGTGAATTAAAAAGCTAAAATCATGCAGTATTTTTAAAATATATGACTATTTTTTTAGTTGAATACACTTCTTTCTTGTCCACAAAGCATATCAATCAAATGAGTATGTATAGATTTTCTTTGGAAAGTAAATATAGTAAACATTTTGAATGGATTTTACAGAACAGGCCAAAATGGAAATTTTGAAGATTTGCAACGGGTTTAAATTCAAGAATGATTTGGATTAAAATTTGTTCAGAGAAAACAAGAGGGTAGAAAATCATTTTATAAGATCAGAAAATTACATGGAATGTACAGTAGAATTATTAATCAGCTATGTCCCCTGGGGAAAGCCATGGAGGAAGTATTTATTCACCCTTATGTTTAAGAGGACTGCACCTACATGTCTCCTAAAAGGTGTTTATTAAGTCCTACTGAAGCAAATTCCTTTTCTTTCCTATGAATATGAACAGGCAGTGTCACTCAGGTTTATTGCTCATCCATTTAACATACATTTATGTGGTGACAAACACACACACACACACAGTGCCATGTTCAGCTCTGTAGGAAACTGACTCATAAGAACACTCATATCACAAATTCTGAAAGGGCAGAAAGTGAACATAGCGATGCCACATCCTGAACTAAGTTCTTGTTCTTTTTCTGATTTCAACAGTTCCTGTCACCTGTGGAATTATCTCCACTCCTTGTCCCCTAAATTCAACTTGCAATAGCACTTTTCTTTTAGTATAGGATTTATGTCAAGTTATGGAAGATGGTATTTTATGAACAATACAGAGTAATGTATTGGTGAGCAAAATTAAGCATTTTCTTGAAGAAAATAAGAATGGAGTTAGGGGCACCAAAACTGAACTAGTTCTATAGAAAGAGACATGAGATTCTTAAAAAAGGTCTTAATAGAGTACACAAAGATACCAGGAAATAGAACTGTAATTTGAATGCATACATCTGACTTCACTCTTTTATTTAAATCTTCTAATAATGACAGTGAATGTTAAGATCATTCTGCATCTTATGATTTTAATCATTACTGCTAATTCACACTTAGAAATGTTTCTAAGCAAAGAGAACATCCTTCATGCATTATTATCAAAAGCAAAGGCTAGGAATATGTGTGAATCATATAGCTAGATGCTGAATTTTCTCTACTTTTCCACATTCTGTCACCAAGGTTTACCAGTGTATTAATGGTGTGGTTTTCTCTTCTCATCTGACAGTGAGAGAAATCTTGGGAGTTATCAGTGTAACACTAATCCCACTTTTACTTCTAAGAGAAAACACCCTGTGATTTTTTCTCTAGCCCTTGGTAACTTAGGAAACTTCTTATCTTCTTAGCCTAGCCATCCTTACTGACAGACCCCAAAAAAATATATGATGAATGAACTCACATGGTGTGTCTTTGTGAAAAAAAAATTACATTCTGAGTCCTGACCTTTTAAATTCTGATTTACTGAGTTTGAGAGAAGACTGTGAATCTATATTTTCAATAAGTGCTTCTAAATAATTATGTTATTAGACCACAGATTAACCTTGGAGACAAGCTTACATAGACAGATGGAATATGTATTTGCCTACTTGGCTGGTTTGATAATGAACTATTTACTCCATTCTGGAGATTTGGATGAATGCCAAAAGTGCACTGCCTGCACACCCCCTATGACTTATACCATTATAATAGAAAGCTACTTTTGCAATGGGTTTGCACCAAGTAATGGAACACCAGTTTTCACAAATCAAGAATGCAGCTGGGAGTATTAATAAAGTGTAGTATGTACAGATCACCTGGAAGACACCTTTATTAAACGAAATTAGGTAAGCTAGCTTGACCCATGAGGAAGCATGGAACTTGTCCATAAAAGGGAGTTAGAGTAGGCTTGCTTTATGGTTTTTTCCTTATGCTGGATATCTTTAAGGAGGGCTTAAGAAAGCAGGGCTTATTTTCTATATGGCTGATGAAGAAATGGGGAAATTTAATGACTATCAAGACTTTTAGCTAGGAAATGGGAGGAGTCAAGTGGCTTTAAAGTTGTCCTTTGTAAAGAATCATGGCCATACATTAACCAAGAGAGAGCAATGTCAGAGGAATTGTTGAAATCAAGACTATCAAGCACCACCTCAGACCTAAAAAAAATTCCAGTTTGGGCAGTAATCTGTAGAAACTCTTCCAGGATATGCTGATATACCCAGAGATTGAGAATCACAGTCTTAGTCTAATCTCCAATAGTCAAAAACAGGCACAGAAAACTCCACCAACATAATATTAAGAATTGTCTTCCCCACTAGTTCTGGTGAATGGTTTCACTTTTCATTTGATATAAAAAAGAGACTATGTCTTCTCTAAGGTCTAGACTACAGAGATGACATAAGGCTTTGTGGAGAAATGTGGAAGACTTTCAAAGGCAACTAACTGTGTTACTATTATTCCATCTCATTGGATCATCAACTTTTTAAGGGGGAAGAAGGATAGAAAACATGATCCTATGTGATTTTGAGATACTTGATACAATAGTACTTTGAAAAGGAATATGGGGAGAATTTTTCTTTTCATTTCTTTAGGTCAAATCACCTCTACTCTTGAAAAACAACTCTCATTCTTAACTCTCTTCAACTTTCCATTCTTAAAATCAATCCTCTTTGTTCGTAACTTGGTGAAGATACTTTCTCAAGAGACTGTAAATTTGAAGAAAGTTTTATAACATCCGAATTATTTGTAATGGGCATGGAAAAGAACAATAATAAAATATACCTAAGTGGCTTGTAAATTATTTTGGATTGTTTGGAGTTGTGAAGTAGACATTCCTATATTTTTTCTCCAAAGCTCCCTCAGCAGTTCCAACTCCTATGCCTTGGATAATTTTCCAGATGCTTAATAGTTCAAATTACCCCTGTCGTCTTGTGAGATGTGAGTGTTTGTGCACCCACAATATTGTTCCAGACACATAATTACAATTTGTGATTTATGCTAAGAAAGGGATTATGTTGGTAATTGAGCCTAAAATGTAGGTCTCCTTAGAAATGGAGGGAAGAGGCTGAAACTGAATAGAAGTCAGCCAGGCACAGAAAATATGTACTGCAGAGCACTCCCTTGGATTATTTTAGTAATAGGTGAAATGTGTCATATTAGTGCAGTTTAATGTGAATTTCCTTTAAGAGGAATGAGCTTGAATATCTTTTCTCATATTTAGGGGTGTGGGAGCTAGGAGATCAGGATGTATCCACTTAAATGAAACACAGCCTGAAGCACATAGCTGCCTGGCACAACCTGTGCACTCTCTAGTTAAATTGTAAAGGTCTACTGCAAACTTTAATCTTTTCAAGGCTATATACTCCCTATCTATGAAAACATCACCAAACAGTCCATTTGTGTGTGCCATGTACCTTTTGCAGAATGGATGGTATTGGGAATTCTCATACAATGAGTTACATAATATTCACTCCTCATCAGTAGAAATCATCCAGAGAAGAGCTACAAAAATAAGAAAACATCCAAAAACATGGTATATTGGAGTCAGAAACTGAACTGAGATATGTTTATAGGCATAACTGAGGACTATGAGGTGGAAATCTTTTTCACTTGCAAAGACCTGTGTAAATAGATTGAGTAGGAATGTGATCAGTGACAAGAGCCCATTTCCACCAAGAGGATCATCTTTATAATAACAAAATCTGTGTATGTGATGAATAATGGGGTGGGGTCTTCTTGCCTGATGGACATCAGTCTAAGACTAAGAGATTTGTTCACAAAGTAGCACATACCACCAGGAAAAGTTCTCCTTCATTAACTTATTAATGTGGTGGAAATACAGCCCACAACCTTGTGATGCATCACAAGTGGAGTCCAAGAACCAGCAGGATCAGCCTCACCTAGGACCTCTTCAGAAATTCAGACTTTAGGACCCCATCCCACACCTTCTGATTTGAAATCTATATTTTACAGGATTGAGGTATGATTTGTTTGCACAGTAAAGCTTAGGAGTCAGTGGTCTAATGGACCAAGGAGTAAATAAGGCCATAATTGGTCAGAGGTAAAAGAGTTTAGAAGTGAGAAGAAGTTTTGAAAGTGGACAAAAGTTCTTAGACATTACAATCATTAAGAACCATATAAAAGACAGATTGTCAGAGGTGGGGCAAGATGGTGTCTGAGTGAGTGTACCTTATTGTCTCTCCTGCAAAAAAGTGGCTGGGCAGCATTGGAAATTCTTCAGGACCAGGCTGTTTCAGGATTTTACAGGGCAGGAGGTGTGTGGACATCGATCTGGTGGGACGGTGACAGAGAAGGTTCACGTAAAAGTGTCCTGGTTGCTAATATTGCATTATCTCCTAGTCTTTTCTTATCTTTTTTTTTCTTTTTCCTCTTTTTCTTCTTATTTTATGTTATTTTAATAATACATTAAGTGCTGCAGGAACTACCTCACATTTGCTGGGTTTCCTCATCCTCCACTGCCTCATTTCTGTGTGAATTGATTTTGGCCACCTACACTATCCCTTTTCACCCACACCTTGATATCCTCCATCATCTACTGTCTCTCCTATATTCCACCTCCCTTTCTTTGGTCCCCAGATTGTCTAACATTTAATTTCTAATACCTTTGTTTTCTTTTCTGCCTTTTATCCACTGTTGATACTATTGTCTTTCTTTTCTCTTTCCCTCCCACATGAAAACACTGGCTTTTTAATTCATACTATATTCCTCTCATATTCAGTTGACCACCTCATTATAGGTACTCTACTTACTGCTATAACTCTTCACAACTTACATGAGTCTAATACCAATCCTCCCAGATCTCATATTGTTGCTCTGGTAACATTTATTACCAATACTACTTTACACATTTTCCCTTTTTGAACAATTGCCTTTCCCTGTCCCTAATATTTTCCTTCAAAGTGGACTCAGCCAGCAACAAGAAATTAGAATAAGAAGAACAAAGTGACAAAGAGAAGATATAACACTTACGCAAGAACAAGAGCTAATTAATCCCAAGACTAGACAAAGAAAGTAAGGACTGGTTAAATCTGTCAAGATAAAATGATGAACAAACAGCAACAAAAATCTATAAACCAAACCAGTAATCAGGAAAACATGGCTGAATCCAATGAATAAACTAAAAAATGAGACGGGGAGCAGAATTTCAGACAACTAATTAAAGATCTCAGGACATATATCAATGACAAAATTAATGAAGTAAGGGAAGAGTTTAACAATATGAAGAAAACATTTGGAGAGGAAATTGCAGACATATGCAAAAAGATAACAGATATGATGGGAATGAACAACACAGTTCAAGAAATCAAAAATAAACTTGCAGCAAATAGCAGCAGATTAGAAGAGGCAGAGGAGAGAATTAATGTTGTGGAAGACACTACATCAGAAATCAAACAGATAATAGAATTGATTGATAAAAAGACAGAAAAAATCCAGCTAAGACTTAGGGACAGGAATGACAATGCAAAACGCACAAACATACATATTATAGGCATCCAAGAAGGAGAAGAGAAGGGAAAGGGGTCAGAAGGGGTGTTGCAGGAAATAATGGCTGAAAAATTCCCAAATCTACTGCGAGAGACAGATATACATATCCAAGAACACAACGTACCATAAACATCATAAACCCCAACAGGCCCACTGCGGTCACCCCTCGGGCTGAAGTGTGGTTTGCTGGCCTGGTGGGGGAGCAGCCATTGCAGGCCAAGCCACTGCCCCCATAATAGGATGGCTGGTCGGACTCACCGCCACCCCTGAAGGGAGCTCGGCATGGGCGCAGAGTGCCCTCGGTTCTCCCCTTCCCGGCAGCCATGCTTCTGCGGCTGCCCCTCCTCCCGGATGGCGCCACATGATGCCTGTGGGGCGGCACCCTTCTTCTTCTTTCTCCCTGCGCAGGCGCAGGGTGGAAAATTCCAATCTGCCCTTTTCCCCTACCCCGAAAGCAGCAACAGCCAGGCGTGGGCGGAAAAATCCAGTCTGCCCTTTTCCCCTCCCCCGACAGCAGCAACAGCCAGGCGTGGGCGGAAAAAACTCAAGTCTGCCCTCCATCCCAGCAACAGCAGCCACCAATCCCTAAACCCTGCCCCTCCCCCCAGCAACAGCAACAGCCAATCCCTAACCACCACCCCTCCCCCGTCCAGTACTGCCCACTGACCTTACTCTGGCAACCAATCTGAACAGGGCGTGGCTTCGACCAATCAGCCTTCCCCAGCCCCTATAAAACTGTTGCCTCTCCCTCAATAAAGTGGACCTGCGTGTTTACCTCATCTCTGCGGTAGTTCTTCTGCCGTGCGCCCTCCAGCCCTGAGAGCCCCCGACAAGGGCCTGGCCTCCCTTGTCCCCAGTTCGTCGCCTGCTTCTCCGGGCAATCCCTTCATCGCCGGCTTCGCCGGGCAACCCCGTCAGCCGAACCACGCAATCCCGTGAGACCGACCCCTCGTCTGCTGCCAGACCGACCCCTCGTTCCAAGCGGGACCGATCCCTTGTCCAAAGCGGGACCGACCCCTCATCTGCAGGCAGACTCCACCTCTACTGACCGAGCAAGCCGCCGCAATTGGCGCCCAACATGGGGCAGTACAACCCCACCTCTACAGACCGAGCAAGCCGCCGCAGTTGGCGCCCAACGTGGGGCAAGGCAACTCCACCACAGCCTCACTCCATAACCTGGCGGCCCCCCCCCTCTCTTCTCACCTTGGGACTTCTCTCGTGCAACATTGCTGCTACCTGAGCCTTGGCTACCTCATATGACTCTTGGCAGTCTGGGAGAATCGCTGGATGGCTTTCTCCTTCCATGTCGGGGGCTTATACCGACCCGCTATGATTAAGAGGAGCCTTGGATTTCTCGGGAGCACGCGCTTGCACGTCTGAAGTAACCCTACCACAGCCCTACGCCATCCTTTCTTCTCACCCCTATCTTTTCGCTCTGCATTGCTGCTCCTGAACCTTGGTGACTTCATATGATCCACGGCGGTCTGGGAGAATAGCTGGATGGCTTTCTCCTTCCATGTTGGGGGTTTATACCGACCCGCTATGATTAAGAGGCACCAATAAAACTCTCAAGAGCGCGTGCCTGAGCACCTCCACCCCTGCCTTCACCTCTGCCTCCTCCCCTCCGCACTTGCTCCCCTTTGCCTCGCTCCACTGCTCGTCATTCTGCCTTCCCCTCGTCGGGGCCTTCCTTTGGCCCGCGACCACTGTCAGAGTCCCATCGGCTCCGACCCCTCGTTTCACCGCGCACCTCGGCTCCCATCACAGCGCTCTCAAGATTGGGCCACCCCATGTCGGGCCGCCCCGTTAACATTGGCCTCTCTTGGCCCGTGGAGACCTTGGCCTTCTTGTCCTCACCTACATCTCCACCACTCCCGACGCTGCCGCCACCACCGTCGCTGGTGCCCTGACGTGACTTGTCCTCACCGCTGCGATCCTCCAGACCATCACACAGTCTGTCTCTACTGCTCTTCGCTGCCAAGGAGAGATCAACCACCTGTAACGCGCTATCATCCTGGACTTTTAACAGCAGATGGACCTTATAGCCGCTGAGATCAACGAGAATTGGACATTAGACACCCCTGTTTGCAACGGAAAGATAACACCCCCCAAATTGTACATTTATATCCCCGTCACACTCACCTCCCTCTTCAGCCCCGCTTCCCTCATTGCTTCCTGCCTCTTGGGCCTCGGCTACTTGTTGCTGCTGCCATCCTGGCCCTTATTTGAAAAGAAGGGGGAAATGCGGTCACCCCTCGGGCTGAAGTGTGGTTTGCTGGCCTGGCGGGGGAGCAGCCGCGACAGGCCAAGATGCTGCCCCCATAATAGGGTGGCTGGTCGGACTCACTGCCACCCCTGAAGGGAGCTCGGCATGGGTGCAGAGTGCCCTCGGGTCTCCCCTTCTCGGCAGCCATGCTTCCGCGGCTGCCCCTCCTCCCGGATGGCGCCACACGATGCCTGTGTGGCGGCACCCTTCTTCTTCTTTCTCCCTGCGCAGGCGCAGGGCAGAAAATTCCAATCTGCCCTTTTCCCCTCCCCCGACAGCAGCAATAGCCAGGCGTGGGCGGAAAAATCCAGTCTGCCCTTTTCCCTCCCGCCGACAGCAGCAACAGCCAGGCGTGGGCGGAAAAATCCAGTCTGCCCTTTTCCCTCCCCCCGACAGCAGCAACAGCCAGGCGTGGGCGGGAAACTCAAGTCTGCCCTCCACCCCAGCAACAGTAGCCACCAATCCCTAAACCCTGCCCCTCCCCCCAGCAACAGCAACAGCCAATCCCTAACCACCACCCCTCACCCGTCCAGTACTGCCCACTGACCTTTCTCCGGCAACCAATCTGAACAGGGCGTGGCTTTGACCAATCAGCCTTCCCCAGCCCCTATAAAACTGTTGCCTCTCCCTCAATAAAGTGGACCTGCATGTTTACCTCGTCTCCGCGGTAGTTCTTCTGCTGTGCGCCCTCCAGCCACGAGAGCCCCCGACAAGGGCCTGGCTTCCCTTGTCCCCAGTTCATCGCCTGCTTCTCCAGGCAATCCCTTCGTCGCCGGCTTCGCCGGGCAACCCCGTCAGCCGAACCACGCAACCCCTGTGAGACCGACCCCTCGTCAGCTGCCAGACCGACCCCTCATCCCAAGTGGGACCGATCCCTCGTCCCAAGCAGGATCGACCCCTCGTCCACAGCCAGACCCCACCTCTTCTGACCAAGCAAGCCATCACAGCCCACCCCAAGATATATACTTGTCAAATTATCTGATGTTCAAGACAAAGAGAAAATTCTAAAAGCAGCAAGAGAAAAGAAAACCATCACATACAAGGGAGGCTCCATTAGATTAAGTGCTGATTTCTCATCTGAAACCATGGAGGCAAGAAGGCAGTGGTATGATATGGTCAAGGTACTAAAAGAAAAAAAATTCCAACCATGAATACTCTACCCAGCTAAACTAGCATTCAAAAATGATGGAGAGTTCAAAATATTCACAGATAAACAGAAATTGAAAGAGTATGTCAACAGGAAACCTCCCCGTCAAGAAATATTAAAGTGAGTTCTGCAAGAAGAAAGGAAAAAACAGGACAGGCAGAGTTGGGGGAGAGTTCAAGAGCAATAAAATAAGAAAAAAGAGAAGAAAGAAAAAACGAACAAAATATGACAAACACAAGTCCAATCAAAATATGGCGAACATAAATAATTCCATGAAAGGAATAACACGGAATGTCAAAGGATTAAACTCACCTATTAAAAAGATTCAGACTGAGACATTGGATAAGGAAATATGACCCACCTACATGCTGTCTACAAGACACACATCTTAGACCCAGAGATTCATGAAGGCTGAAAGTGAATTGTTGAAAAACAATCTTACCAGCAAACAATAACCAAAAAAAGTCAGGAGTAGCATATTAATATCAGTCAAAATAGACTTTAAATGTGAAACAATTGTGAGAGACAAAGAAGGAGACTACATATTAGTGAAAGGGACAATGTCTCAAGAAGAACGAACAATCATAAATATTTATGCTCCTAACAAGGGTGCCTCTAAATACGTGAGGCAAACACTGGAAAAACTAAGTGAAAGAATACACGCATCTACAATTAGAGTGGGGATTTTAATACACCACTATCAATTCTGGACAGAACAACTCAAAAGAGAATCACTAAAGAAACAAAATATTTGAAGAGTGTATTAGAGAAGTTGCATCTAATAGACATATAAGGATCATTACATCCAAATACAGCAGGATATACATTTTTCTCAAGTGCACATAGACCATTCTCGAAGATAGACCATATGCTAGGCCACAAAGATAGGCTTAATGAATTCAGAAAAATCGAAATCATACAAAATAATATCTCTGACCACAGTGGAGTGAAGCTGGAAATCTGCTAGGGCCAGAGGCCCAGATTTCACACCAAGATATGGAAATTAAACAGCACACTCTTAGAAAAACAGCGGGTCAACGAGGAAATCTCAAAAGAAATCAATAACTACCTTGAAATAAATGATAATGATAACACAACATACCAAAATTTATGGGACGCAGCAAAAGCAGTACTGAGAGGGACATTTATAGCCATAAATTCATACATCAAAAAAGAAGAAAGAGCAAAAATTGAAGAATTAACTGCACATTTGGAGGAATTATTAAAAAAAAACAACAAAGTAATATCACAGGAAGATGAAAGAAAGAAATAACAAAGATAAGAGCAGAACTAAAGGAAATAGAAAATAAGAAAGCACTTGAAAGATAAACAAGACCAAGAGCTGCTTTTTTGAGAAGATCAATAAAATTGACAAACCTTTGGTGAGACTAACAAAGAAAAAAAGAGAGAAGATGCAAATACACAAAATAAGAAATGAGAAAGGAGATATCACCACTGACCCCACAGAAATAAAGACTATCATGACAGGATACTTTGAAAAACTATATTCCAACAAAAATGACAATTCAGAGGAAATGGACAAATTCCTAGAAACACATAAGCAGCCAACATTGATGAAAGAAGAAATTGATGATCTCAACAAACCAATCACAAGTAAACAGATAGAATCAGTCATTAAAATCCTCCCAACTAAGAAGAGCCCAGGGCCAGATGGCTTCACAGGTGAATTCTACAAAACATACTGGAAAGGACTAACACCAGTCATGCTGAAACTCTTCCAAAAATTCGAAAAGAAGGAACATTGCCTAACTCATTCTATGATGCCAACATTACCCTAGTACCAAAGCCAAGCAAAGACACCACAAAAAATGAAAATTACAGGGCAATATCTCTATTGAACCTAGACACAAAAATGCTTAACAAAATACTTGCTAATCGTATTCAACAACACATTGAACAAATTATACACGACGACCAAGTGGGATTCATTCCAGATATGCAAGGATGGTTCAACATAAGAAAATCAATCAATGTAATACACCATATAAACTGATTGAAGGACAAAAATCACATAATTATATCTATAGATGCAGAAAAAGCTTTAGACAAAATACAGCACCCTTTCTTGATAAAGACACTCCAAAAGATCAGAATACAAGGAAATTTTTTTAACATGATAAAGAGTATATATGAAAAACCTACAGCCAACATTGTTTACAATGGAGAAATCCTAAAATCCTTCCCTCTAAAGTCAGTTACAAGACAAGGATGCCCACTGTCTCCTCTTCTATTTAACAGTGTCTTAGAAGTACTTGCTCAAGCACTGAGGCAAGAACCAGATATAAAAGGCATTCAAATTGGAAAGGAAGAAGTCAAAATTTCATTATTTGCAGATGACATGATCATATACATAGAAAACCCTGAGAGGTCTACAACAAAGCTTCTAGAACTCATAAATGAGTTCAGTAAAGTCACAGGTTATAAGATCAATGCGCAAAAATCAGTAGCATTTCTGTACACCAATAATGAGCAAGATCAGGAGGAAATCAAGAAAAAAATACCATTTACAATAGTAAATTAAAAAATCAAATATTTAGGAATAAATTTAACTAAAGATGTAAAAAACGTATACACTATAAACTACACAAGACTGTTCAAGGAAATCAAAGAAGACCTAAATAAATGGAAGAATATTCCCTGTTCATGGATAGGAAGGCTAAATATTATTAAGATGTCTATCCTACCAAAACTGATCTACACATTCAATGCAATCCCAATAAAAATCAACACAGCCTTCTTTAAGGAACTGGAAAAACTAACTATGAAATTTATTTGGAAAGGAAAGAGGCCCCGAATAGCCAAAGACATTTTGAGAAAGAAAAATGAAATTGGAGGACTCACACTACCTGACTTCAACACATACCACAAATCTACAGTAGTGAAAACAGCATGGTATTGGCATAAGGAGAGACACACAGACCAATGGAATTGAATCGAAAGTTCTGATGTAGAACCTCATATATATAGCCGTATAATATTCGCTAAAGCCACCAAACCCTCTCAACTGGGAGAGAATGGCTTATTTAACAAATGGTACCTGGAGAACTGGATATCCATATGTAGAAGAATGAAAGAGGATTACCATCTCACACCTTATACAAAGATCAACTCTAGATGGATCAAAGACCTAAATATAAGAGCCAAGACCATAAAGACTTTGGGAAGCAGTGTAAGGAAACATCTACAAGACCTTGTAATTGGAAACGTCTTCATGAACATCACACCAAAAGAACGAGCAGCAAAAGAACAAATAGGTAAATGGGACTTCCTCAAAATTAAAGTCTTCTGCTCCTCAAAGGAGTTTGTCAAGAAAGTAAAAAGGGTGCCTATACAATGGGAGAAAATATTTGGCAAGCGTATATCCCATAAGAGACTTATAACTTGCAAATATAAAGAACTCCTATATCTTGAAATTAAAAGATAAACAACCCATTTAAAAAATGGGAAAAAGATCTAAACAGACACTTCTCCAAAGAAGAAATACAAATGGCTAAAAAGCACATGAAAAATGCTCCAAATCTTTAGCTATCAGGGAAATGCAAATCAAAACTACAAGGAGATACATCTTACTCCCATAAGATTGGCAGCTTTGAAAAAAACAGAAGAATCCAAATGCTGGAGAGAATGTGAAGAAATGGGAACAGTCATCCACTGCTGGTGTGAATGCAGAAGGATCCAACCATTCTGGAGGACAGTATGGCGGTTTCTCAAAAAACTAACCATAGATTTGCCATATGACCCAGCAATTCCACTGCTGGGTATATACCCAGCAGAGCTGAAAAAAAGGACACAAACCAATATATGCACACCAATGTTCATAGCAGCATTGTTCACTATCGCCAAAAGTTGGAATCAACCCAAATGCCCATGAACAGATGAGTGGATCAATAAAATGTGATATATACATACAATGGAATACTACTCGGCTTTCAGAACAAATACACTACAAACATACATGATAACATGGATAAATCTTGAGAACCTTATGTTGATTGAAGCAACCCAGGCATTGAAGGACAAATACTACATGACCTCAATGATATGAAATAAGTAAACCAAGCTGCCTCAGAGAGCTAGAGACTGGAAGATAGGCTTACAGGAAATCGGGGGATAGATGAAGGATATACGCTGACATCTACATAGGGAAAATCTATGATAAGCTGGCAGTAAGTATGTGTACAAGGAAGGGATAAAATGGGGGCATAGTGTTACATTTGGGTGGGCCTTTGTGGCCTTGAGGGGGGCTAGGGATGGACAGATGGGTAATATTGCCCAAGAAATTGGGGGAATATGAACATAGGAGAATATCAGGTGTTGGTTGAGAGTATAATGCTGAAGAAACCTTTTAAAATATAATAAGGAAAGGTACCTGTTTAAGATACTTAAAGGGGATAATCTGATGTAAAGCAGACTTCTAGGGAATATGTGAATGCTCATTTTGCCAGAGTGGGTTATACCATCAGGTAGAAACCCATATAATGAGAGTGAAGGTATACCCACATCCTGGGGAGGACTAATGCCATCAAATAGAGGGAACTGTATCTCTCAAGAGAAATGGTGGCTCCCAGGGCATTAGGGCAGTTGAGCATGTCAAGCCCTCAACACTGGTGCAAGTATCTCTGAACATGGCCCTCAAGAAATGAAGATTGACTGTCATTGTGGGCCCCAAGGAGGGGGGGCAATAGATATTGAATAGATGGAACCAACGTAACAGTGAGGGCAATAGAATTGTTTCACAAGCGTACACGAGGATGGATATAAAACATGTAATATGATACCAAAAAACATATAGGGGCCGACAGACTAATAATGTAAATCATAATGTAAAACATAGGATATTAAACATTTTAAAAATTGTATAGCCTAAAGTATAAACCACAATGTAAACAAAAATGTTACCTTGTTTGAAAGCTATTGTCTCAATATCTGTATATCAGTTTCAGTAAATATGGTATGAATATGTTAAAAGATTATTGCTGTGGAAGGGAAAAGATTTTATATTGGATATGTGGGAGTACTGTATATTGTATATATGAATTACTGTGATCTAGGGCTCTTGTGAAGAGAAGCACAATAATTAGGAAAAAGAAAAAGAAAAAGATAGGCTGTAGACTTTTTCCAAATCAATATGTATCCTGTATCTAACCTTTAAACTCATCGCTATATTCCATTTTACTATTAGGGGAAACTGGCATTATATTGGGTTTCACTTTTCAGGAAGTTTTGGATCACAGAGTGGTTCAACAATGGCAGCAGAGGAATACTGGTATGGGATGTTATTGACAGGGAACATAGGGTTGACAGGGCATGTGTCTGGGGTGCATGGAAATGTTTGGATATACTCATAGTGGAAACAATTAAAAACAACAACTGGGGGAGTGCTGGGTTCCTGGCCGGTGGGGGGGGCTCTTCCTTGGTCCCTAGGGGAGCAGCAACAGTCCCCTGGGTGCAACAACAAAGACCAGGAAGGAATGAGGGTCCAACAGCGAGTCCCTGATACTAATGACAATGCTTGTGAGCCTGCACACCTGAAATAAGAACATGGCCTAGAACAGCACTGTGCCTAAGGGTTCCCTCCTGACAGCCTCCGTGTTACTCAAATGTGGCCAGTCTCAAAGCCAAACTCAGCATATAAATGCACTGCCTTTCCCCCAGCATGGGACATGACACCCGGGGATGAGCCTGCCTGGCACAGAGGGATCACTACCAAGTACCAGCTGATCATGTAACTAGAAAATGACCTTTAATTAAAGGTTCAACGTGGACCAGCAGAATATCCCTGTCTACATATAATAACAGGAGTTAAAAATGCTGTTTGACCTAAATTAAGGGGGAAATGGAAAGGACAAATGAGTTCATATGGCTATGAGTCTCTAAAAAAGAGTCTGCGGTTTGTCAGAAGGATTGCCCTTATGCACACCTGAGCAAAGTCTCAGCGACAGATAAAGTAGATACAACCCCAGGTATTTGTTCTTTTGAGGGCTAAAGAGACCCACAGGTTTTATGGTCATGGCAGATGGAGTTCACTGCCATGTCAGTTGGCCCTTCTTTGGAGTTGGTTTCTCTGCGTGATGGAGCTGGACTCAGATGTGATCTCTTTTCACAAGCCTTCCCTGTTACTTTACTGGAATTGTAGTTGATGCTGGGCTTTAAGATCGATCTAGGGGATCTGAATCCCTGGACTGACAATATGATAGCCAGGCCCTGAGCCTCAACAGACTTCAAGCTCCTACACTCTGGTTTATTGGACTTATCCCACTCAGCTAACATGGAGTTGAAGAATGTCAACCACCACACCACAGAGCCAAGAGTGCCTACAACTGAAAGCAGGAGGATTACATCCAGTATCCATATGGACTCTAAGCCCCCTCTTGACATAGATGTGAAATGGACACAAACAAGCCAAGGTCCACAGGAAAGAGGAAAACAGTAAGGATCAGAGTGGACTTACTGATATTCTATTCATGAACTATTGTGGTTAGTAATTGAGAAAATGTGGCATTCGTGTGGAAAAAGTGGCCATGGTGGTTGCTGGGTGCAGGGAATGGGAGGAAGAGATGAGATGTGGAGGCATTTTTGGGACTTGAAGTTGTCCTGAGTGGTGTTGCAGGGACAATTACCGGACATTGTAGATCCTCCCACAGTCCACTGGATGGAACATGGGAGAGTATGGGCTATGATGTGGACCATTGACCATGATGTGCAGCAATGCCCAGAGATGTACTCACCAAATGCAATGGATGTGTCGTGATGATGGGGGAGAGTGTGGCTGTGGAGGGAATGGTGGGGTGGGGGGGTGAGAGTGAATGGGGACCTCATATTTTTTAAATGTAATATTTTTAAAAAATGAAAAAAAATAAAAAATTTAAGAAAATTAAAAATAAATAAATGAATAAAAATTTAAAAATAAAATAAATTGTAAAAGTAAATAAAGTTGATTTCAGTGATGAAGAAGCCTTTAATTATACCAAAGGCAACTGAATGTACACTTTGTATGTATTGTACAGTGTGTGATTATTATTTAATAAAATTGTTTTTTAAAATATCATACAATGAATGTCACCATCTAGGTAGCCATACGTACTTGCAATGGCATGGAGGTTTGTGCAGCAACAATTTATGGCTGCAAATCAGAACACTCCATTAAAAGAGGTATGATAGCCAAAATGCCAACCTCCTGTGTTTAGTCATATCTGATCAAGAATATATATTAGAAATTAATGAATACAGGTCTATGTGTTTAACCAAATACCATTAATTGAACACTCTGGGTGCATTGTATGCTTTATTAAGCTGTATCAATAAATTTGATTTTTTAAGAAAAGAATATAGATTAGAGATTTGAACATACAAGAGATAAATTACTGACTGATAGAGGAAATACCTAGGTTGTATTTTGTCACCTCTTTAAATTTTATGACAGTTTTGAACAAAAGCAGATATTCTATTCAGAGGAAATCAAGAAGTGATATTCATAGGCAGCATTGGTAGAATTCAAGCAGGAACAGGAGGTGATCCAATGAAATTATTCAGAAAATGCAATCCATTCCTGAACAACACTGAAAAACTCCTTAAATATGTACATGAATCATGCATACTTCAAGGAGAACTCTTTCATTATCAAAAATAAAATCTTGCTCTATAACACAATGTGTGATTTAAAATTTTACTTCTTCATTTTTGAGGTCATCTTGACTCTAGGCAGGTCTATATGCACCTACTGAACAAAGAAAGGAAATATGTAGCTCTGAAGGTTTAGGAGCTGCTAAAACTGGCCTTTCAGCTGCTGCAAGACAAATGACACTTTGCAGACTTTCCTCCCAAAGCATTTTTTCAGAGCCTTCTTTATATCTTTATTCCTCAGACTATAGATGAAGGGGTTCAGCATGGGTGTGACCATAGTGTACATGACCGCGGCTGGTGCACCTGAATGTGTGTTGTTTGAAGCAGCAGGACTGAGGTACACCCCTATGGTTGTAAAATAAAATAAGGAGACTACTGAGAGGTGAGATGCACAGGTTGAAAATGCTTTATATTTCCCCTGAGCTGACGAGATTGCAAATACAGAGGAAACAATCTTATAGTAGGAGAAAAGGATTCCAGCAAGGGGACCCCCAGCCAGCACTCCAGCTATTAAATACATTACTAAGTAATTGAGAAAAGTGTCAGAACAGGCAAGTTGGACCATCTGACGAAGTTCACAGAAGAAGTTTGGGATTTCTACACTTGAACAAAAGGACAGTTGTGACACCAATAAACTCTGTAAACAGGATTCCATAACACTCATGGTCCAGGACCCCAGAGCCATCAGGACACAGATCTGGGGTTTCATAGAGACTGTATAGTGAAGGGGGTGGCAGATGGCCACAAAGTGGTCATAGGCCATCACGGCCAGGAGGCAGTCATCCAACCCCAAAGAGCAAGAAAAAATACATCTGGGTGAGGCAGCCTGCATAGGTTATGATTCTACTCTGTGCCTGGATGTTCACCAGCATCTTTGGGACAGTAGTGGAGGATAAACCAATATCACAAAGGGACAAGATTGAGAGGAAGAAGTACATGGGTGTGTGGAGGTGACAGTCAATGATGACGGCCAGGATGATGACCAGGTTCCCAAAAATGGTGACCAGGTACATGGACAGGAACAACCCAGAGAAGAGGGGTTGCACTTCTGGAACTTCTGTAAATCCCAGGAGAAGAAATTCTGAAATTTGCATTTCATTTCCAGGTCCCATGTGCCTGATGAGACTAAGAAGAAACAAAAAGGAACAAAGCAAGTAGCACTATCCAAACAGAAATGTTACATTGCCTATTTCAGTGATAAATTTAATATTATATTATTTATATAGATCTTATCCCTTTAGGGTATTTGTAGTGCCACCTCTGACTAGGAATTCCATCCCCCAAACTCAGCCCTTTACCAAGAATTTATGAACACTATGGATTTCATGAGATATTCATTCATTTGTGGAATATGTATTGAGTTGTGACTAAGAGGCAAGTAGAGTTGTGGCAATGAGTTTACAATGCTGTAACTCAAAAGTCCCAACCATCAGCACATATAGAATACATGCAATTAAAACACAATCATATTATAAAGGGATGATTTCACATGCTTTAAGGAAAAGAAAGCAGGTAAAAAAAGTGAAATGATGGAGCTTTTTTTCACTTGGTGTTCAGAAAAGTCCCATATATGATGTGAAATTCAAAGAGGCACCTAAAGGAAAAGAAGGCAGTAGCCATGAGGATGTAAGGGGAAATTTGTGCCCAGTGGGATAACTTCTAGGAAAAAGACCCTAAAAATGACTTTTTTCCAATGTTCAGAGTGAACAAGGAGGTCAGTGTGGCAGGGAAATGATTAAGAGGATAGTGAATAGAGATGATTTCAGAGGAAGTTTAAGAACAAGGCAGACTTGTTGCTGCAGAATCTTCAAATTCAGGGAGTTCTTTATCCATATTCTGAACCTCTCACTATTCATTAATTTGGATGCAAAGCTATCCCACCAAATGGAATGGAACTGGTCTTATTGGCATTTTTAGAATAGCCTCCAGGCTCTGTACTATAGAAGACACCTATTGTAATATATGAGCTAGATGCCACTGCTCTGAGGACTGCTCACATCACACATCATATCCCATACACACCTCACACACACACACACATAATGCACACCTTAGCATCATTGGGGAGTTAACATCATGCTCTTCTCATACTCAGCCACACAGATAATCCAGGAGTAAATAAAATGCAAGCTGACAACATCAGTTTTTCCATTCTCCAAGTATTTAGAAATGGTGCTCTGAAATTCTAGCTGACAAGCCTCCCATGCTCATGTAAACACAGTGCTCCCTTTTGTTATGATCACTTTATTCCCTTTATTTAAAGGAACATAAAATATCTGCTCAGTAATAAGACAGGAAGGAATTAAATAGACTTAAAAGGAAAGATAAAAACTCAAGCATCACATGAGAAATTGTGATGAAGAAATCCTTTCTTGCTTCTGATGGCAATCCAATTCCAGTTTTATCACCCTTGAAGCCAAGAAAAACTAAAAAAAGAACAAAAAGAAATTCACAAAAAAGACAAAGGCAGTGATATCTTTTTACAATGACAAGACACTTAATAGAATGGTCGCTTCAAGCATTAAATGACCTATGGGAATAAACAAATGTTTCACAACTGAAAATATGTAACTAGTACAACAATGTTGGGAATTTTTATATGGTGCATTTGATGTCTTTTTAAATTTTATTAAGGGCAAAATTTTTGGAATCAGATATGTCTTATTTTGAATTTTAGACTCTCAATTGTCATTCTTTCTGCATCTCTCAGAGCCTATTCAACAGCCTTATTTCAGTTCCATTGTTGCTTTTCCAGCAAGAGCAGACTGAAAATTGTTCCAGATTATGTAAAGAATAAAAGCAACCTGTGGTCCACTGCAAAGTAAAATGCCTTCCAAAGGATGGCAGAAAGTGATGCAATTTCAGAAGTAGATCTAACCCCAAAAGGCACGATGAGGAAAAACAGTTGGTAATGCAATTAAAAATTGATCTATTAATCTAATGGAAGCAGAACTTTCTAAGTTTGAAAAATAATGAGGTGAATATCATATATAATGATGATAGACATTAACACATTCCTCCAAAAGTGTTTATAAAGACATAGAAGAACTAAATGGCAAAGAGCAAAGTTGAAGGGAAAAACTTGCAGTTTTTTGATTGAAAGTTTACTTATAAAGAAGAAGGACATACACCCTAATATATAAAGGTAGAGAGTTGCAAAAATAAGCTGCAATGGGGAATGTAAATGACCAACGGACAACATATGTAACTTGCCCAATAGGCGTAATTGCTGAGGTGCAGGGGGAGGAGGCTGCCACACAGCTTCTCTATCCCCAAGCTGGAAGCCTGTGACCAGAAAACCAGAGTCTCTTAAACAATAAAATAGGTCCTTTTCTCCAGCCCCCAACAGCAACATTCAGGCCAAACCACAAACTCGGCTTGTACAGAGCCAGAATTGCCCCAGGTCCCTGAGTGTGCAGGAGCCCACACTATTAATAAATTGTGCTTTTATGAAATAAACTGTGGGCCTCTGGTCTTGAAGAGTGCTTTGTAATACCTTAAAGGGTGTGCTGCTGTGATATTTTTGAATAATTTTGCAGTAAAGACCTGATCTTTCTAAAAAAAAAAAAAAAAGGCCACTGAGTAAATGTTGTAGTATATACATTCCACCCATTATATAAAAACAACTTTTTTTATGTGACTATCCAATGTGTGAGTATATGCCTAATGAAATGCTACTGAAAGGAAATATCTACCTCCATTATATTAGATATTTCCTATCAAAGAGACATTTGCTTAAATATAACTCATCCTAAATGTAAAACAAAAAAAAGCAATGCCTCAATTCACTGAACATTCTGCCACTGCTGCTAGCCCATTCCCCTATTCCCACCTTACTACAAAACTCCTTGGACAGGTATTTCCCTTTTCCTGGAACTGCTTTATCCCTACTTTTCCCTCTTCTAAATGGGTTTCCTTTCTCCTTTCTTAGTCATCTGTAATGTGTCCTGTATTACTGACTCAAATGGACAATCATTTTTAACATAAAAAAAAAAATCCATTATCTTAGCAGGCCTGAGAACTAGTACAATGATCATTCAGCTCTGGGTCAGGCTGGAGTCGATCCCAGATGAGCTCAAGTCAAAACTCCCAAATTCCATCCAACCAGAATCTTCCCTGCATGTTCTGCTGAGCCCTCTGACTCACTTCAATGGAATTGGTAAGACAGTATTTCTGTAGAAGTCCAAAGTCCTTGGTTGGTGAAGGAGACTGAGGCTGTACCCCCACAAAAGACAGAAGAAGAGAGTCGGGAATCAATCCTTAAACCAGACTTGGGACCCCAAAGAAACACCCATAAGGCATCCAGCCTGAGTGTACATAAAATAACTGAGTGCAGCAGAGGAGATATTTACAGCTTCTCTATATCTGCTCATTAGGGAGCATCTGCCTTTTTGTTGATCCAACCTTGAATAATCATTTCCTTCTTTGACATTGATCTGGGGAGGGAGAATGTTTTTCTTGATTTTCTGTTCTCCAAACACTGGGTTATGAGTCAGGGAAGTCAAGAGTTTACTATTCCTCTTCCAAGAACTCTCCCCTCTTCCACACCTCTAACCTGGTAGTAACTTACCTCCAACATTGACTTAAAATTTACTCCAAAAGTTAACACTGAGGGGCCCATGTGCCCTAGGTCTCTTGATTTTCCAAATCACTGGCATGGTTTCTGGATACAGTATACTCTAGGAGTTACTATCAGAAAATTGCCATTCTCTTCAAGAAAGTAGAGATCTGTGTTCATCTGACATAAAATCATGACTGCTAAAACCCTTTAATTGATCATGTTATTCCAAATCTATTAGGAATATAATGTTTGTAACATGTTAAGACCTATAATGTAGTCCCTCATCTATAAAATGATTGCTGATTATGAGAACTGTATTGAGGGATTTTTAGATACCATGTACCTTATAGTGAATGTCTCAGTTAATTTCCTCCATATACTTTAAGAATGCTCAAATAATTTAGTTAATAGATCAAGTATAATTTATTTTAGTAAAGACTAAAAAGAAAATTATTTGTATATTTTAATTTTTTATTATACTAACATAAATGCAACTCAAAAATTTGCATTTTATAGTTTACTGGTAAAAATGAATTCATGATATTGCACTGTGCTTAACATAAATCACTTAAACATTACAAAACCTCAAACAGAATATCTGAAATGTTTTTGGAGGTTATATTATATTTTATTGAATTGAACTTCCAAAATTTTGTCAATTTTAATGTATGTTCTATCATTTTTCACTACATTCTTCAGGAAATCTAAAGATTTGGTATTAAAATAGGTTTTGATTTTCTTGAAATGTCTAAAACCTGCCAGTTTGAATTAGCCTTCAGATTTTCAGGTCAAAAAGATATGCAAATCATAGTATGCAGAGTATGTTTTAACATATTTATGATAAGTTTGTTTACAGCTATGACAGAAATACCTTCAACTGTCAGATATAATAAAAAGACAACCCCAAATAAATAAAAGGTATGATGGGCCTAGTTACTATTTAGTGAAAGAACCATCTCATTTGTCAACTTTCCACACCAAATTCTTAAAAGTATTCAAATAGCTTTTGCACCTTCTAATTGTCAAGATACTACCACATTTCCTAAAATAATAAAGTACTGTTATTGCTTGGAAATTATGTTTTTCTTTTCATCTCAAATTTATTTTAAATGGCATATTGTCCTATACAAGGAATGATCTGATATTTGCTGTGTAATTCTACCCATTAGTAATACTTACACCAACAATTTGATACATGTTTTATTCAGTTACAGTACATGTTTCCCTGTGATTTGATCAACAAAAAGTATTAACACAATATAAAGCTTTTTTCCTTTTCCATCCTTCTTTCCTACCTTCCTTATTTCCTTCCTTCCTCTTTTCTTGTTGTTGTTTTTTTTTATGAGCAGTTCAGTGATTTGGGGGTTAGTTAATACAATACAGTGAGCCTAAGCGGAAAAGTAAAAAATGACACATCACCAATGCATACAACTCATACACCTCTTATTAACTCAATCTGTAGCAAATATTCCACAACAAAGTAAGGTGGTCTCAGAGCGTTGTTGTGAGGGCATCGTGTCCATTTTGATTATTGTTTTTTAAGCTCACAAATTCTCTATTGGTAATATCTACAAAGAGGAAAGTGAAGAAACAGACACATCTAACAAATGTGGAGAAAGAAGAAGCAGTGAAACAAGAAAAAATCTTGCTAAGAGAGGGAAGTCCCATAAGTGAGAGCTAAGGCCAGAAAAGACAGATTGTAGAAGGAAGATATTTTAGGTATCCAGTATCTACTTGCACTCAGGCTTTTTAAATAGGCAGAACTTTGAAATATTTTGCTTCCTTTATGTATGTACCCTGTTAGGTCTCAAGTTACCACTAATAACAGGGTTACCTTTAGCCATAACACATTCCCGCAGTACCTGTGAGGAATCTCTGAAGTTACCAAGGAAGGGTCTAAGTTTACCAATTCTTTCTTGAATGAAGATGAAGGTGGAAGCACTGCTCCCAGGAAGGTCAGGGAGATGCTCCCACTCACGAGGTCTCTGGAAAATACAATTGTGTTTCCTCATCATCAGAGAAACGTAGACTTGAAGTAGTTTAGGGAAGCATTTAGGGTTTCTGTACCTTGATGGATGTCATTCCCGTGAGCATCATTAATGAAGTATTCTTTTGCTTTTCTCCTCCATGAGATATTTAATTTTCCAGAGGAAAGAAAGAAAAACACTATAAAATCTTGTGCCAATTTTGACCTTTGGGAGACAGCTTTGGAGCTCCATGTTCATCTCTTTTCCCAGTGCACTCCTTCCTCCCAGGAGTAGGTCACCTCTCTTTAGGTGTGGGCTCTTGGATTGCAAGATTCCCCTGAGTGATTTCCCTATTGCTCAGTCTGGAGAGAGATTCTGGATACACTAAAATCTCTTCTGAATCTTACCTGTCTCTTCTGGCATTGGCTCTCATTTATGAGGCCATCCTCTCTAAACAAGATTTCCTCAAGTCTCACTGCTTCTGTTTTCTCCAGCATAGTTAACAATATCTGTTCAACTCACTCAACTCTTTGTTTTCTCAGTCATTAAATAAATATTTTTTCAGAATACTGTAGGGTAAGCACTAAACTATATTCTGGGGATGATGAAAGATATAAGATTTTGTGCTTGATCTCAAACATCTCCAAGTCTAAAAAGGCCAAAGACATGAAAATAAATAGATCTTCTTAACATAGTATACTCAATCCTGATAAAATATAATTCTATCTGAATAAAGATTAACCTTTGCATTTATGCTTAAAAAGTCTCCTGGGACTTTGACAGGGATAAAAATGAAGCTATGGATTTCTGGGTAGTACTGGTAACTTAATAATAGGACTTCTTCCTATCCATGAACACAGACTATCTTACCAATTCCTTACACCCTCTCTAATTTATTGCAACAGTATTTTCTAGTTTTCATTGTGCAAGTCCTTAACCTATTCAGTTAAAATTATTCCTAAGTAATTTGTTGTTTTAGATGCTATGGTATATGGATTTTTTAAATGTACAATTAAGAATGTTCTTTTCAGGTGTATAAATCAGGACAAATTTTTGCATGTTACTTCCACAGCTTGGAGTGGATATGGCTCAAGTGATAGAACACCTGCAGTGTTCAATCCTTGACCCCCAGAAACTAAAAAAAAAATCTCATACCTTGTATTTGGCTGCATTCATTTATGAGATCTAGAGGTTTCTTGTGGATGCTTTGTCATATTCCCTATAAACGAACGTGACATCATGAAAACAGATAGTTTTACTTCTTCCTTTCTAATTTGGATTCATTTTATTTATTTTTGTGGCTTAATTTCCTAACTCCCAGTACATTACTGAATAGCAATAGAGAAAGAAGCCATCCTTGTCTTGTTCCAGAGCTTAAGAGGATGGCTTTCATTCTTTCAGCATTGAAGATAAGATTACTTGTGTTTTCACATATATGCTGTTAATCATGTTGAGGAAGGTACTTTCTTTTTTTTATTATTCTGAGTGTTTTTATCATAAAACAGTGTTGTAACGTATCACTCACATTTTTGCACTAATTGAGATTTTCATGTGATTTTTCTCTTCGTTGTGTTAATGTGGTATATTACACTGATTTCCTTATTTTGAACACTCTTGAGTACTGAGATATATCTCACTAGGACAAGGTACACCTAATATTCTGTTGGATTTGATAAGCCAGTTTTTGTTGAGTGATTTTGGATCTATATTTTTTAGAGAAATTTATTCCTTGGCTTTCTTTCCTTATGTCTTTATGTAGCTTTGGTATCAAAATAATTTTAGGATCATAGAATGAGTTTGGAGAGATACCCTGAGTGCAGATTGGAAGATTTTGAGTATTATAATTATTTCTTCTTAGAATATTTCATAGATTTCATTATGGAAACTATCTGATTCTACACTTATATTTTTTTTGGGGGGAGGTATTTGATGAATTATTGAATCTCTTCTCTTGTTACACTTTTGGTGAGATCAATTAGGTCAATTTAGTAATTTGGGTAAATTGTGTGTTTCTAAGAATTGGTCCATTTCTTCCAGGTTATCTAGGTATTGGCAGACAATTGTCCATAATAGTCATTCATAATCCCTTTAATATCACCAATATCTAGCAAGATCCCTGGTTTCATTCTGGATTTTAGTGATTTCATTCCTCTCTGTTTTTTCTTTCCCAATCTAAATAAACATTGTCTATTTTATTGAACTATTCCAAGAATCAATTCCATTGCTTCTTTCAATTATTTTATTCTATTTCATTTCTTTCCATGTAAATATTTATTATCTAAATCGTTCTACTATATTTAGGTTCAGTTTGCCCTTCATTTTTAGTTATTGCAAATCTGTAGTTAGGCTATTGATTTGTGATGTTTTAAAATATGAGGGTTCACACCCATAAGTTTTCCTGAATCTTTTAAATTCATCCCTAAACTGGCCTAACAAAAGAAATTACTTTAGCCACAAAATAAATAACAAAATGGACCATGATGGGTAGTAGATTTTAAATGACAGCTGTCATTTTAGAAGATGGTCCCCACTGAAGAATTTGAGATTCTGTATTAGTGAATAGGTTTCACATGAAAATGAAGTCCAAAATTCTCAAAAGTCAAAATTCAGGTAAGAGATACCTGTATAAAAGTAATATTTTTGGAATTATAGCAGAATTTTAAAGGTTAAGAATGTATATACACACTAATGCAATATGGATATCAAGATAAACACTTGCACTGACACTGGTGCTACCTGTTGGGAAAGCTTTCTCAATGATGAGCCAGTGTGCACTTTGAAATCAAAGCCCCTTTGTGGCCTGAAAAGCTGTAGGTGGAAAAATTAGCATTAAGTGATTCTGACTTCCGAAGGGTAAAACAATTTCAAATGTAAATCGTTAAAGCCCCAGTTATGAATGTAGTGGTAGGTAGCCAGGTTTAATACTATGAACCAACTCTCTCTAAAATAATTCTGTGTGTATATATATAAACATAGAGAACACATTTCAATCATTTAATAGCATACTGTATGTGCAGCACAAATTTTACAAGTAGTTAGAAAATATACATTATCTTTTGTAAATTGTAGTCAATTGATTCTCACATACTTTTGTCCATTTTTGCCCAAATCTGATATCTATTATATAATACCTGTGCTTGAAAATCCATCACAATTGACACCAGACCTTAAAAAACTGTTTATTATTCCATGAAGCAAAGACTCCCACATTCATGATAAAATAATGGTTTCATCATGAACATTGGTTAATATTGCTACCTTAAAAAGTAATATAGTGAAATAACCGAGATATGCTGGAATTGCACTTAACTTTTAGTGTTCCCTCTTTCCTCAAGAGAATGTATTTTATATACTGAAATATTTTCCCTCATTTTTTGTATTATCACAATGTAACATATACAGACTTAGGTCACATTATTGACAATTTAAAGTTAATTTAACTCTATACCATCTAGTTGAACAAATGCAGCCGGTCTGGTCTGCAGTGCTCCTCCCTCCCATGGCACAGGTGCTCCCTCCACAGTGGAAGGGACAAGTGAGGGCAGGGCCACAGCCTTAGGGAGCAGCTCCTGATTCACAGGAGCACACACAGTGCTGAGCCCAGAGACACCACTAGGAAGTCATGAGTTGGCGCACTCTTCACCTTTATTTTTTATACAACTGACATGGAAAAGCAGGTGGAAGTGGTGGGACTAGGGTGATGGGACAACCTCTCCCCCCCAGACCCTGGGGTTCACAGTTATGGACTCACCCTCCTCCCTGTGCGCATGCCTTTCCCTTCTGGAACCGGTTCCCAACTGACATCAGGGGCAGTTGGAGGACCAGAGAACACTGACAGAGCCCCGCCCCCACAGCCACGTGCACAAGCGCCAAGCTGCCAGGTCCTGCAGGGACCGGGTCTTGGGAGGGGCATGGAGGAGAGGCAGGAGGTGGAGCCTCATAAGGCTCTGTGAGGCGAGTTCAGGCCATGCCTCCTCTCCAGGAACCCGAGCAGCCATCCCTGGCTCTGGGAGAGGGCATGTGGGAAAGGACCACTCATGATTTTTAGACTGACAGATGTGGAGGACAGTCCCATGCACTCAGATAGGGTCCTCTGTGAAGTGTTTTAGAAGAGGTCTCGCCTAGGTCCGTGTCCTCAGATTGGAAGCGTTGCTTATGCATGCCTTGGCAGCATTTGTTTTCTTCTGTTTCATGGCCTTTCAAAGATTATGCCCTTTTACCTATTCAGGGGCAGGGTTCCTTATAGAACAATCCTGGCAAAGTATTTGGGATCTGGAAACTCCTTCAAAGCTATGCTTTCTCTGAACTCCATTGCTGGTTGTATCCTAGGACTTTTCCCGTATTAGAAGATTTTTTAGTGAGTTTATTTAATATGTACAGTAAATGTGGACTCAGTATGATTTTGTTTGAAGGTTATTTTTTTGATAGCTTTCATCAGGACATTTGATAATCTGAGTCCAGAAACTAGTTCATGGCTTTCTTGAGTCCTTAAACTTGAGGCAAAATTCTTAGCAGGCTTCTTAGCAATGAAGTAGAATAAAATTCCAGACTTTGTAATACTTCCTGTGACTGTTTTCTGATTCAGGAGAAATGTAAAAATCATGTGTTTGGGTGGAGCATACATACAAATTCAGTTGTCTTCACTGTAGGTTCAGTGCTTTGTTTTTCTTTATGGGGTAACCATTAAAAACATAATGGGTTACACTTCTTATGTAGCATTGCCAGGTGAAATAGAGGACACCTAGCTTAAGCTTAAATCTCATAAAAACAATGTGTATCAACATATATGTCATATACAATTTGAGACATACTATGCTAGAACATAATTCATTGTTTACTAAATTTCAGAATTTACTGGGGTTTATTTTTTTATTTGCTAAAACTGGGAACATTATTCTTAGGGATATTTTAAAGGTTTTGTTAATTGAAGAACTTCTCCTTGTAGCATATGCTAAGGAAAGAGAGTTGAAAACAAACTACCAGCCAAAAGACAGTAATTGCAGTAAAACTGACACTAGAAAACATACATATACTCTTGTATATACTGTTTATAATCAGAAATAAACATAAAATGTTTATAATGAATTTACATCATGTTTGCTTTTAGTTGCATGATATTTTCCTGGAAAGATGCAAAAGGAGCAAAAACATTAGTGTCCTCTGCTGATGTGGGCTGGGATGCCAGGGGAAGTGGGTGGGTGGAAGACTTCTCACTACATTTTCCATTGTGCCAAATTTTACTTTACACCATGCAATGTTTACCTGTTAAAAGCAAAGTCATTGAAATGTAAATTTTAAATACTTAACAACAAATTAATGACAAAAAAAGCATCGATTTTTCCTGTAAGCCTACAAGCCTGGAGTTCTTTGATGTGGAGGGGCTTTCCAGCACAAACAAATGTTTATTTATAAATAATTTAACTATAGAACCTAGGAAGAAGTCTTTGTGCTAAGAATTAGGAAGAATCAAGAAACTGCTCTAACAAAGTGCATAATAATTGTGCTGTCCCATTATACTTTGAAGGGATCACCTGCATTTTCCCCTGTCAGAGTCCTGGATGAAGTTCTACCCTCCCCCACTTCAAGCCCACCTGCTACTCTGCCCCTTCCCCCTGTAGAAGGTCTGAGTGCTCCTTTCTGGTCCTGTTTAGATTCAAACTTCTCCACGCTTTCCGTGGATTCCTGAGACTCTGTTGGCAGCGGTTCATTCTCAGTGCGTAGAATTGAATCTTTGCTAGAGGTTGTCAAATAGCTGTGGTCAGTGTCCAAGTGTACCGAGGTGACTTCAAAAGGTAAGCACTTAGGATAAGGTGGTGTGTTATCAGGGTCCCTGATATCCTTCAAATCCATAGAAATTCAAATTTGACCCATCTTCTTGGAACAAGATTTGAGATGACTCTAGAGGAAGGAGAAATCACTGGACTCCACCAAGAACCTCTCACCTCGAAATTGGTGGCATAGGGTGGAAAGCCAAGATGTAGAGTTGAGGAAGGGGTCTCCTTAGAGGTAGATCTAGATATGTGAGAGGGCTACAGTAGGTATGAGAAAGTGTGGATGCATGAAGAGTTTCTCTCTAGAAAAAAGCCACATAACAAGTGTATTAAATGGTAGCGGGTTTACATGGTGTGGTAGTGTAGAGAGGCTTGTCTCCACCCTTTGTCATTACTTTAGGCACCTGGGAATTTATGATTTTACTGGAAGAATATGACCTGGAGTAAATGAGATCCTATGGGGACAGTTAGAATCAATGGTCTAACGTAAAAAAACTTTTCGGTAGAGCTCATCGTGGCCAAGTCAGCAGTGAAATATCCTGTCTGTGAGGCAGCCTGGAAGTTACTCTAATGGTCCCAGCCCAGAGCCTCTAAGCTCCTACCAGCCCAGAGGCCTTTTGCTTTCACTCCTGGCAAATGTTTTCTTTGATTCAATGTTTCCAGGGCACTTGTGGTAACTTCTGCTAGTCTTAGAGATTGGGTTTACCTGGATTTTATGACTTTTTCTTAAACTGTGTAAACTCAGGTGTTCAACCAATTCATCTTCTCTAATTCCTCATGGTGAGCCCTCAGCTCTTCATTTTAAAGTTGAGGTGAAGATGTTGCTCATAGTCCATGAATACTTCACGGTCATGGAATAGATAGTGGCTGCTATTTGTTTTCAGTAAAACACTCAATGAAGGGTGGTTTCTTTCTGAAGAGGGGAAGGAGAAGAGATACAATTAGGTATATTTTACTATATCACTAGTAGCACTAGAAGTAATAGTAGTATTGGTAACAGTCTGAAGAGACGATGCAGAACATAATCTTAAGAATTTACCACCTTCATAACATCCTTGGGCTGCCCAGAACTTACCCAAAAGAACATCCCTTCTCTGCTCGTGAGCATGCTGAGGGGTATTTTTTCCAAAGAATTCCTTGACACCAGCTCTTTGGTCAAGAAGCTGACCAAATGCTTTCACCCAATATTGAGTCTGGCTGAATTTCTGGTAGCCATTTCCTCAGAGAGGGGCTGTCCTGATAGCACGTGCTTTTCTCCTTAGCACTCAGAGGTCTGGGAGCCTCACTGAATGGGAGTAAGTTCTCTTATGGGAAAACCCTGATCTGGAGTTCTAGAACCTAAAATCACTAGAGGGACACGTGCTATTCTGAATTTCCTCCACCTATGTGCCTGCTCACTTTTTGAAATTCATAGCTCTGATTCTCTTGATGTATGCATGGCCATTCCAACAGAACGGCATGCCTGTTCCAGCACCACAAAGGAGAAACACATCTCTCAGCGAGAAGGTGATTTATTGCAAATGCACAAGCAAGGAACTGGGAGAATCTTCCCAAAACCAGTTCAAAGTGAGAATGGGAACTTGAAATTGTATAGGGAAAAAACCAGGGGAGAGATGAAAAGAAAAGCAAGTCAAAAACAAGAAGCAAGTGATGACTTTAAACCTTCCAGGGGTATTGTGAGGAGGGTACCTGCAATTTTCCAGTCCTGTGTCGTCTCAAGCACGTTAAACTCATAACTGTTGCTCTAGTTTCAGTGATTTATCAGTGACAGTTTAGATTCAGATATTGATGCTTCGGATGCTATTCTCTGCTTTTGTCTTCAGCTGATATTTTATTCTTCTTATTCCTGTAAGCAGAACTGGGAAGGTCTGATTGATGTCCTTTTGGGAGCTAAGAACAATGAGTAACTATTAAGATTAGATTAATAGAGAACTATCTAGTTATGTCTGGGTAGAATCGGAGCTGTGTGAGTGAAGAAATTTTTAATAAGCACATTTTCCAACACTCAATTTCCTAATGAGTAAAGGACAGCTCCTGGTAGCCTCAAGAGTGTTGCTTTTGTGGCCTCTAAATCCACCGATTTCCTTGTCCCTACAGCATCTCCAGTGCTGGGACCAGACAAGACCATGAACTCTGGAGTCTCCCTGTACCCTGGCACTGCACTGCCATTCTCCTCGCCCATTCCTGGCCCACCACACCCACCTTCCTGGGGGCAGCACCTACCCCCATCTTTCCTTCCTGGCAGCTCTCTGCTGTTGCCTGCTTTCCCCAGGCCACAGTTGGTGACAGGAAAGGGGGGTCTTGTCCCCAGTGGGACTGGAGGTGAGAAGATCATTATTCAAATCAGAAAGCTAGGGGGACCAGCAGAGCCCCCTCCTACTCAGCCCTTTGTCCTTCCTCAGATGCCCCACATTTCAAGTGACCCAGGGATCCTCTGTTGGGGTGCTCAGCATACCTCTCCTGGGATCTTGAGGGCCTCTGCTATGGAACTCTTTATCCCAGCCTCAGCTGTGAGTGCACCCAGTCTGCTGAGGGAGGCTGAAACTCAGGCCTTCCTCCTCAAACTCCACCACCAGCTGCCTAGTTGGCCCTCAGTATTCCTCCAGGGAATGCTTTCTTCAGGTCACAGGGGCCCTCCATGGAGAGAGGTCCTTCCTCCACCAAGTCAAAGGATGACTCCTGTAACCCCAAGAGTGCTTACCAGAACTTCTGATGTTGGCAGTGCTTCAAGTCCCTGGCCCGGAGGCACATTCGCCTAAGTCATGATGCTGAAGATCTTTCCTGCTTTCTCATGTGAGTAACTTCCTCTTGGAGACACATTTGATTGTTTTTGCAACATTCAGATACAGAGTACTAGGGGATGGGTACGCCCTGTTAATGCCTCCAGAAATTCTTGGCAGTAGGTCATGATGAGAGAAGATATATTTCTAGTTTATGACTTATTTTCAGGTGTCTTATCTCAATTGATACTAACTTCCCTATATTGGGTGTCCAGCCACTCTCTACATTGGTATCATTATCCTAGTAATCATTTACATAAAAACTAACAATCAGGGAGGTGTCCTGTGATCGAGTGAGGAGCCATGATTTGAATTGAGGTGTGACTACAAACACCACACTCTTCCCCTTGCACTCTACCTTCCAGCACAAGATTTGAGCATGTGTTGTCTATAGAGAGCAAAATCCACAGATACCAGGTAAATAACTCTAGTTTTGCCCCATGCACATTGTTCTGGGGAATTCCAATTAGAACTGAGAGGTGGTAAAAACTGTATAGTTGTGAAGTACTTGGCTCCCCCTCACTAATTTGTAATCCTGGAGAGGTTACCTCACTTGGTAACCTCACTTATAAGGGTTAATTCCATTTATTTCACAGTATTGTTGAGATGGTTACATGAGCTAATAGACAAAGTACTTCATAGACCCAACTTCTCAGGCTTTGCTTCATTACATGATAATTGGTGTTTTTTCTTATTATTGAAATTCTTAGTTTTTTATATTGTTATATTATCATTTTAAGATTTTGAAAGTACAAGAAGAGCAAAAGTGCTCACAAAACACAAAGATCCTAGCTAAAGAGTTTGAATGAATGATTAGCAATGTGTTCCAAGATCGTGGGCTGTTGTGACTATGAGACAGAAACTGTGATGATAGTATTTTCCTCTTTTCACACATAGAAGTGCCATCTGTCTCTACTCTGCACTGCCCCCAGCAAAATTATGTGTCAACTGCAAAAGAGCCTATATCAGCTAACAAGACCCTTATTTTTTTATTTACACAGTGCTTTTCAATTTTTGAACTCCTAAAAATATCTCCTGCCCCACTGGATAATTCAAGGAAGTCCCCCAAATTTCTGGCTTAAGAGTCTTAACGATTCTCCCCCATTCTTGAACAATCTTGGAGCAAACAGCAATTAGATACCCATACACAAAAATAAAAAAGTACCATGGCCTAAAACTCATCCTTGTACAACATCCTCAGAAATAGATCTAGATGTGTGCGAAGGACTACAGTAGGTATGAGAAAGTTTGGATGCATGCAGAGTTTCTCTCTAGAAAAAAGCCACATAAGTGTATTAAATTGTAGTGGGTTTACATTGTGTGGTAGTGTAGAGAGGTTTGTCTCCACCCTTTGTCATTCCTTCAGGGACCAGGGAATTTATGATTTTACTGGGAGAATATGACCTGGAGTAGATGAGACTTTATGGGAACACTTAGAATCAATGGTCTAACATAAAATGCAAAAGCATTTAAATCTGAGGAAGTCCCATTTATATTTTTTTTCTCTCACTGCCTGTGCTAGGGGTATAAAGTCTAAAAAACCATCTCCTACCACATGATCTTAAAAATGCTTTCCTACATTTTCTTCTAAGAGATTTACAGTTTGGCTATTATATTTAATTTTTTATTTTGAGTTAATGTTTGCATAAAGAGTGCAACAGGGGTCCTCTGTCATTCTTTTTTTTTAGGTACAAAAGTGGGGATTGAACCCAGGAACTCATATGTGGGGAAGGCATCTCTCAACCACTGAGGCACTTTGGCTCCCCTGTGTTGGGTTTTTAGGTTGTTTACTTGTTGGTGGTGGTTTTTGTTTGTTTTTTATGAGGCACTGGGAAGCAAACCCAGGTTCTCCCTTGTGGGAAGCAAGCACTCAACTGAGCCATATCTGCTCCCACTCTTTCGTTCTTTTGTATGTGGATATCCAGTTCTCCCAACACCATTTATTGAAGAGAATGTTCTACCCCAGCTGAGTGGGCTTGGTAGCCCTGTAAAAATTCAATTGACTATAGAGGACAATCAGCAAGATGGCAGAAGAGTCAGGAGCTCAGAGAGTCAATTTGTGCTACAGGGCAGTTAGTGATCATCCAGAGCTATCAAAACACCTGTTTGTTGACTCCAGGACACTAGAAGAGCATCCTGCCACATCCTTGAAAGAATGAGAGCAGGAAAATTCCCAACTGCAGAGAATATTTATAAGTAGCATGCTTCATGCCCCAAAAGACTATGCCTATCCTCCACCGGTGGGGCAGTCCACCTAGGGAGGTATTCCATGAGCTGGAATTGGAAGCGCTACTTCCCAAAAATGGGGGAGGGAGAAATGATTGAGCACCAACTTCAGCTACTGATGAGTAAATTCAGCGGGCTAAGGTATAATCCTAAGAACAACTATATTTTGAACTGTCCAAGAAGAAAAAGGCCAGAAGGAACCATTTTAACAATGCCCAGTGGATGGACTAAAAATCACAGTGCTGGTAGGGACTGGCTTCTTTCCATCCAGATCAGATTGCACAGCTCTAGCATAAGACCCAACCCCACCTCCAGTAGGGAGGAAGCTTGGAGGCCTGGGCCAGTCTCTCTGGTAAAATACGGACCTCACAACAGAGGCAGGTGATCATCCTACTCTGGTGGCACAAGTTACCTCAGGAGCTCTTTTGTGGCTGGAATTAGAAGCTTCATTTCCCAAAAACAGAATGAAGAGATTATCGGACACTGATTTCAGCTACTGATTAGTAAATCAGTAATAACCCCTAGAACAGCTTACAACAGCTCTTCTAAGGGTTGAGTATAACCCTTAGAACAGCTAAAGTTTGAACCTGTCCAAACTTGAAAGAGGCCAGTAGCTGCTATTTTGACTCTGCCCCTACAAGAGGTGATGTCTGTCTGACTGAAAATCAAAGTGAGTGTAGGGACCAGCTTCCTTCACCCAGGTTGGCCTGCAGCCCTAGCCTAGGCTTAAGCCCCATCTGTACCAGGGAAGAAGCTGATGAGCCCTTTGCCAGGCTATCCAGGTAACTGCAGGTTCATTCAGCAGGCAGACTGAATAGTCAGAACTCAACCAGGGCAACTGCAGTCATTTTGCCCCACACTGCACAGATTGCTGCCCATACATGTAGTTCCATCCCCACCTAGGCAGGGGAGAAAGGGGCTTTGAGCTTCATAAGTCTCTCTGAGCCACTACACTCTAGGCCTGCATGACATGGATTATGGCACACAGCTATGGCTCTGTGACCAACCCTGGAAAAGGAGAAAGTTGGGAGAAACTTCATCAATCCCTGGGGAAATGAAGGCAGCTTGAACTTCCACAATAACAGCACCAACTACATCTTTGGCTCTAACTACACAACCAGCATGGAAGATAGGGCAAGAAAGCCCTAAACTAATGGAAGAAATTGTACCCAGAATAAAAACATCTAGTAAGCCACATGCCAAGATACCAAAATAAAATGAAAATCTGTACCAAGAAACAGGAAGATATGATCCAGTTAAAGGAAGAAGGTAAGCCTGCAGATGGCAAAAAGGAGTTGAGATGACTGATCACAGATGTTCAAACAAATCTTAACAAGTTCAGTGAAATGCCTAAAGAGATAAAGGATAGTAAGGAGACATTGGATGAGAACAAAGAAGAATTTGAAAGCATACCTAGGTGGCAGATCTTATGAGAATGAAAGGCACAATAAATGAAATTAAAAATACAATGGAATCATATAATTGCAGAATTGAGGAGGCAGAGCAAAGAATTGGTGAGCTTGAAAAAATGGCCTCTGAAAGCGAACATACAAAAGAACAGATGGAGAAAAGAATGGGAAAAAATTAACAAGGTTTCAGGGAACAAATGACAGGAGGAGACATGCAAACATACATGTTATGGATTTCTCAGAAGAAGAAAGGGAAAAAAGGAAGAATGAATATTTGAAGAAATAATTGTGGAAAATTTCACAACCATATTGAAGGACATGGATATCCATGTCCAAGAACCTCAATGTACTTGCATCAAAATAAATCATAGTAGGAACGGTCTCTCAAGAGTATTGGTGGCTTCCAGTGGGTTAGGGCAGTCTAGTATGTCAAGCCCTCAGCATTGTCACAAATATTTGTGAATCTGTTCCTTCAAGTAATGAAGATTGACTTTTGCTGTGGGCCCTGAGGGGAGGGGGAGAGTGGTATAGAATACATAGAATCATTCTATACCACAATGGAAGAGTTCCACAAGATCATGCAATGATGGATAGAGTACATGTTAAATTACACCAAAAATGTATAAGTCTATAGGCTAAAATATAAAACAGAATGTAAAACATAAGGTAACTAAAAATTTAGACAGTGGTGCAGTCTAAAATATAAACCGCAATGCAAACCAAAATGGAACCATATTTGAAAGCTATGTTTCAGTATCTGTATATAAGCTGCAGCAAATATAACATGAACATGAAAAAAGATAATTGCTGGGGAAGGGGTAAAGGGTTTGATGTTGGATATATGGGAGTCCCTTATAGTGTATATGTGAAATACTGTGATCTAACACTTGTGTGAAGAGAAAATGGAAAATTAGAAGAAAAAAATTTAAAAAAGGATATAGACACTGTGGAAGAAATGAAAGAAATTGCCTTTCCACTGTACATACAGGGTGATACCTATTGCAGTGATGAAAGGCAAAACATTAAAAATAAAGTTTTATAATATTTTTCATTTTTTAATACCCCAGTTTATTTTTACTTTATTTTAGTTTTTCTAAATTTGTATATATTCTATCTCTAATCTTTTAGTGCATCACTATATTTCATTTTGCTATTAATTGAATTTGGCAATATATTGAATTTCAGTTTTGAAGAATTTTGGACCACAGAGAGGTTCAACTACGGCATGGGATGAACACCGGTGTGAGGTGTAATTGATGGAGGGCTCATGGTTGAGAGTGATTTCTCAGGGCATGTATATAAGGTACATAAAAAGGTTTCGATAGATGTTGGGTATTTTCATAGTAGTTACAGTTACAAATGACAACTGAAGAAGTGCTAAGTTGTTAGCCAAGGGAGCTCTATTGCATTCCCCAGTGGAAGAGCAGCAATCCCCCCAGTGGAATAGCAAAAACCATCAAAGAAAGATGGTCCAATAATGAGCCCTTGATACTGATGACTATGCTTATGAATCTGTGTGCCTGAAATATGAACTAGGCTTAGAGCTGCAGGGTACCTAAGATTTACCTCTGGTGAGCCTCTGTGTTGCTGAAATATGGCCACTCTCTTTTTTTTTTAAGATTTATTTTTATTTATTTTCTCCCCTTCCCCCCCAGTTGTCTGTTCTCTGTGTCCATTTTGCTGCATGTTCTTTGTCTGCTTCTGTTGTTGTCAGTGGCATGGGAATCTGTGTTTCTTTTTGTTGGTTCATCTTGTTGTGTCAGCTCTCTGTGCAATGCCATTCCTGAGCAGGCTGCACTTTCTTTCATGCTGGGTGGCTCTCCTTATGGGGCAAAATCCTTGCACATGGGGCTCCCCTACATGGGGACAACCCTGCATGGCAGGGCACTCCTTGCATTCATCAGCACTGCACATGGGCCAGCTCCATATGGGTCAAGGAGGCCCAGGGTTTGAACCATGTACCTCCCATGTGGTAGATGGATGCCCTAACCACTGGGCCAAGTCCGCTTCCCAATGTGGCCACTCTAAGCCAACCTCAGCTTTTAAATGTATTACCTTCCCCATAGCATGGGACATGACTCCCTGGGATGAGCCTCTCTGGTGCTGAGGGATTACTAGTGATGTGACTAGAAAATAGACCTTGAATAAAAGGGTCAACTCAGACCCACAGAATACCTCAGCCTACATGTAGGATCATGTGTTAAAACTGCTTTTTGACCTTGAATAAAAGTGGAAAATGGCAAAGACAAATGAGTTTACATGACTAAGACTCTTCAAAAAAGAGTCAAGTGGTCATCAGTGGGGTCACTCTTTTGCACACCTTTGCAGGACCCCAGAGACAGACAAAGTAGATATAACCCCTCACACTGGTTATCCTGAGGGCTTCGGAGACCCACAGGTTCTATGGTCATGGCAAATGGCTCTGGAATTCAGTGCTGTGACAGTGGCCCCTACTTTGGAATTTGTGTTTCTGAGTGGTGCTGGTGTACTCAGATGTGAGCTTTCTACACATGCCTCTTCTGTTACATTTACTGAACCTGTGTTTGGTGCTAGGGTTGTTGTATACTCAGGAGACTTGAATCTCTGGACTGCCCATGTGCCAGCTGGGTCCTGAACATAAGCAGACTTATAACTCCAACCCTCTAGTTCATTGAACTTGCCCAAGCCAGCTAACAAGGGTGAAGATGGTCAACAACCACACCAGGGAACTGAGAGGGCCTACAATTGCAAGCAAGAGAATTGCATCTATCATCCATGTGGAATTTAAGCCCCCTTTCGATACAGAGGTGGAATGGACATCACCATCACACGGTCCACAGGATGGTGGAATAAAATATCAATTAGAGTGGACTTGCTGATATTTTACCATGGAATTATTGTGACTAGTAATGGAAGAAATTGTACCATTGATGTGGAGAAAGTGGCCATGGTAGTTGCGGAGAGCAGGGAGACGGAAGAAGAGATGTGCTGTGGGGCATTTTCAGGACTTGGAGTTATCCTAAATGATATTGCAGGGTCAGATGCAGTCCACTGAATGGACTGTGGGAGAGTGTAAACTACAATGTGAACTATTATTCATATGGCGCAGCAGTGCTCCAAAATGTATTTAACAAGTGCAATGAATATGCCACAATGATGAGAGAGGTTGTTGATGTGGGAGGAGTGGTGTGAGGTGGGGTGGGGCATACATGGGAATCTTTATTTTTTTAATGTATCATTAAAAAAATAGAGATTATAGGGGGAAAAAAGCAAATCAGAATAGACCAACTCCAAGACACATACTAATCAGAATGTAAAATGTCAAAAACAATTCTGAGAGCAGCAAGTGAAAAGCAACGAATAACGTATAAGGTATACCCAATAACATTTTAAAAAAGATTTATTTATTTATTTCTCTCCCCTTCCCCCCCACCCCGGTTGTCTGTTCTCCGTGTCTATTTGCTGTGTCTTCTTTGTCCACTTCGGTTGTCAGCAGCACGGTTATCTGTGTTTCTTTTTGTTGTGTCATCTTGTTGTGTCACCTCTCCATGTGTGCAGCACCATTCCTGGGCAGGCTGCACTTTCTTTCACACTGGGCGGCTCTCCTTATGGGGCTCACTACTCGTGGGTGGGGCTCCCTTATGCAGGGGACACCCCTGCGTGGCATGGCACTCCTTGTGCGCATCAGCACTGTGCATGGGCCAGTTCCACATGGGCCTAGGAAGCCCAGGGTTTGAGCCGTGGACCTCTCATGTGGTAGATGGATGCTCTAACCACCGGCCCAAGTCTGCTGCCCCCCAATAACATTTAGTTCCAATTTGTCCTCAGAAAGCATGGAATCAAAAAGACAATGGTGTCATATATCTAAGATACTTCAAGAGAAAAACTTCCAGGCAAGAATCTTATATCCATCAAGATTGTCTTTCAGAAATGAGGGTGAGTTTAAAATATTCACAGATGAACAGAAACTGAGAGCATTTATAACCAACAGACTGCCTTTGCAGGAAAGACTAAAAGGTGTCCAACAGCCTGAAAAGATAAAACAGGAGAGAGAGGCTTGAAAGAAGTCTAGAAATGAAGATTATATCAGCAAAGGTAACTGAAAGTCTTAAAAGAGTGGTGAAAACAAAATATGACAGGCACAACCCAAATATTTAGGAATAGACTTAACTAACAACATCAAGCACTTGTGTTCAGAAAAATACATCTCATTGTTAAAAGACATTTAAAAAGAACTAAATAATTTGAAGAACATTCCATGATCATTGATTCCAACACTAAATATGATTAAGATATCAATTCTACTTAAATTGTTATACAGATTCACTGTAATCATGATAAAAATTCCACCAGCATTTTTAAAAAGTTGTACAGCATGTTTTTCAAATGTATTTGGATGGGTAAAGGGCCCTGAATAGCCAGAAACATATTAAAAAGGAAAAGTAAAGTTGGAGGACTCTCACTTTTGGACTTTAAATCATCTTACCTAGCTACAATTGCAAAAAGAGCATGGCACAAAAAAATAAAATTAAATAAATTTTAATTTATTAACAGCATGGTACTGGTACAGAGAGGCACATAAATCAAGGGACCCAAATTGATGGTTCAGAAACAGGCTCTCACATCTAGGACCAAAAGAATTTTGACAAGCCTGTCCAACTCAACCAGCTCAGGCAGAACAGTCCGTTCAACAAATGGTGCTGGTAGAACTTGATATCCATAGCCAAAAGATGGAAAGAGGACCCTATCTCACACCTTATACAAAAATTAACTCAAAATGGAACAAATTCCTAAATATAAAAGCAAGAACCATAAAGGTTCTAGAAGAACATGTAGGAATATATCTTCAAGACATGGTAGGTGGTGGATTCTTAAAGGAGATAAGAGGAGGACTGAGATGAACTACTGATATTTAATGTAGGTAGAAGTATTAATTAACTTTACTATAAAAGTGTGGAAATCTATAGAGTTAATGTTAACACATTATAATGAGTAATAAGTTGTTTATTAATGGGATTGTTGCTAAAAAGTGTAATCTAGGAATGTAAATGCCAATTGACAGAAAGCTAGAGAATAATTTAGAGACTGAATAACACAGTAAACCAGAGGTGGATGAGAATGGTTGATGGTACAGATACAAGAGTGTCCTTTGTGGGCTAGAGCAGATATACCTCACTACTGCAGGGTGGTGGGAATGTGGAGAAACATGGGAAAATACAACTAGAATGACGTATGGACTGCAGTAAACAGTAATGATGTAATATTCAATCATTTATGCCAAAGATGTACTGTGTTGGGTAATGTGGGAGTATGGAAAAAGTGTACCAGATGTATGCTAATGACCCAGTAATAATCTGATGATATTATCATATAATCTCTTACAAATGTGCCACCACAGTGTGGTGCTTTGATGGAGGGGTGTTGTATGGGAATTCTGCACATGTGCATGATTATTTTGTAAGTTTACAAATTATGTCATAAAATATATTTTTTAAAATAATAATAGGATAGGTTGGGGTGAAAGGACACCAAACGTAAGATGAGGACTATCATTAACAGTAAGATTTTGACAATATTCTTTACTAATTTGTAACAAATGTTTCATAAAACCACAAGGTGTTGGTGTTGAGATGATATATGGAACCCTGTATGATGTTATACATGTTTGTTTTGTAAATTCATAACGTTTAATATACACTTATTGTTTATGTATGTTCATGTATAATAATAAAAATAATTAGTGATCATCATCATCATAGGGCGGGCTGGGGGAAAAACACACCAAATGTAAGATTCTTTGGCTAGTCATAATATTTTAAGAATGCTCTTTATTCATTAGTTAAAAATATTTCACAGCAATACCAGGCATTGGCTGGGGGAGGTATGATATCCCTGTATTATGTTATGTATGTTTGTTTTGTAAGTTCACAACTATTACTATACACTTACTGTTTATGTATAAGTGATATACTTAAATAAATGGAAAAAATGAGAAAATCAATCGACTATAGAGGTAATGGTCTGTATCTGAACTCTTAGTTTGATCTCATTGATCTATATGTCTATCTTTATGCCAATACCATATTGTTTTGACCAGTGTATCCTTGTAATATGCTATAATATCCTAGGAATTGTGAGTCCACTGCCTTTGTTTTTTTACAGATATTTTTTGGCTCTTCAGGTTCTCTTTCCCTTCCAAATGAATTTTGTAGTTGACTTTTCCATTTCAGTAAAGTAGCTGTGGGAACTTTTATTGGGATTGCATTGAATCTGTAAATCACTTTGGGTGAATTGAAAACTTAAAGGTATTTAGTCTTCCAACCCATGAACACAGAAGATACTTCCATTTGTTTAGGTTTTCCTTACTTCCTTTTAACAATGTTTTGTAGATTTCTAAATACAAGTCATTTACATCCTTGGTTAAATTTATATTATTTGATTATTTAAATCAATATTGCAAATGGAATTTGTTTCTCAATTTCCTCCTACCATTCTAGTGTATAGAAACATAACTAATTGTATGTGTTTTTTTATCCTATGGCTTTTACTCCCCAAATTAGCTCTAGTAGCTTTTTTTAGAAGCTTTAGATTACATAAATGAGGTGGGAGGTGTATATGAGGACCTCATATTTTTTAAATATAACATTTAAAAAATAATAGAGAAAAAATCTAGGAGATAACCATATACCTCATTCCCTCCCACTCCCACTCCCACAATTTTTCCCATTAACAACATGTTTCTTTAGTGTGGGAATTTGTAACAATTGGTGAACACATATTGAGGCATTCCTACTATTCACAATCTATATTTTACACTATAGCTTAGACATTGCACTGCCCAGTTTTATAGGTTTTGAAAAAATATATAATGGCCTGTACCTGTCATTGTACAGTCCTGCAGAACAATTCCAATGTCCCAAATATGTCCCATATTATACCTATTCCCTCTCCCTCCCCCAGGATCTCTGGTGACCACTGCTTTATATCAGTTTTGCAAGTTCTTCCATAAGTAAAAAACGATATAACTACTTTACTCCATAATTACATTCCCCCCTTATATTTGTTCACTCCTCAATTTTGAGGATTGGGGGATAGTGATGCCTTCTCTGCTCCCATTGAGAGTGGTTCAGATCCCATTGGGCTGGTGGATGGAACTGTGTTGCTTGCAGTTGCAGATACTCTGTTGTTTTGGGATGGGTGTTATCCATCATCATCCTTTTGTTAGTTGTCCTGAGTCGATGAACTTGAGAGTGGGTGTCGGTGGCCACTCTGGTGAGATTCAGGGCACAATTGGCATGTGAACAGCCAGAAGATTTAAGTCTCTGGGATACATATTTAATGGGTATAGTGCTAGTTATAGGTTCATATAAATGTGACATAAGAGCCATATGTAGGAAAAATATTAAAAAATTTAACCTCAGTACATTGGGGGATAGGTTATCATATATTCCAAGGTAAGGCCCATAGACAGGGTGTGGAATTCCTGGGATTGTCTGCACAATCTATAATGTCTAGATGTCCCAGGAACACTCGTGAGGCCCCCACTCCCATCTGAGGCTATGTTTACTCTGGCAGTCAGTGAGATCCCTGTGAGATGTACATAAACTAAATCTCTGGAATGACTTTTCAAATCACTTTGAAATCTCTTAGCCATGAAAGCTCAGTTGTATTTAATATTTCTTCCTTTTGGTCAAGATTTTTTCCAAATGTATCAGTAGTTTATGGTAAGTAAGAATACTCAGTGCAAGGGCGAGTCATCCCTGGGCGTCATGTTCCATGCTAGGGGGAAGATCATGAGTTCATCTGCTGAATTTGTCTTAGAGAAAAATCCACATTTCAGGAACAAGGAGACTTTCAGGAAGGAACTCAGGCAATATATAATACTAAGCTAAGTTTCAATTTCACAAGATTGAGGTTCATATGGACAAGCATGAATATCAAGGAGCTAATGTATTAGTCTGTCCTTCTTTAGGCACTACCCATGTACTCTAGGAATTCTTGCCACTCTATTATAGAATGTAGCAGGACTCCCCAGGATGGGAATTCAATATACTTTCAGTTATTATGTGGGTCTCCACCCACTGAGAAAAAACCCCAAGACCATTTGAACACATTCATATTCCATAGAGGCATGTACCAGGTGCACCCCTTCTCACATCCCCCCACCCCTGTCACCCCACAACAGTGATCCTTCTCTGTCACAATTTTGACCCTTCTGCAATCACAAACCTCCTTGAAAACAAAGCCAAAAATAATAAAAAATAATAAAATTAAAATACATTTTTTCCATTGTGTCTTTCATCACCGAAGATCTGTTACCTTTTATGTCCAGTGAAAATTTCGTCTGCATGTTTCCAGTGTCTTATTTTTTTTTACACTCTATTTCAAAGAAGTCTTAGGTTATAGAAAAGTCATATAGAACATATAAGGAATTCCCATATATGTCATTCTTCCTCATCTCACATTTTCCCCTATTAAAAATATATGAGAATAGGGAAGCAGACTTGGCCCAGTGTTTAGGGCTTCCGTCTACCACATGGGAGGTCCACGGTTCAAACCCCGGGCCTCCTTGACCTGTGTGGAGCTGGCCCATGTGCAGTGCTGATGTGCACAAGGAGTGCTGTGCCACACAGGGGTGTCCCCCGTGTAGGGGAGCCCCACTTGCAAGGAGTGCGCCCCATAAGGAGAGCTGCCCAGTGTGAAAGAAAGTGCAGCCTGCCTAAGAATAGCACCACCCACACGGAGAGCTGACACAACAAGATGATGCAACAAAAAGAAACACAGATTCCCATGGTGTTGACAACAACAGAAGGGGACAAAAAAGAAGACACAGCAAATAGACACAGAGAACAGACAACAAGGGTGGGGTGGGGTGGGGTGGGAATGGAGAAGGGGAGAGAAATAAATAAATCTTTTATATATATATAAATGTAACATACTTCAATAGTTGTTCATTAACCATAACAAATGTAACATATATATAAGTATGTGTATATATATATGTATATATATAAGTATATATATATAAGTATGTTACATTTGTTATGGTTGATGAACAACTATTGAAGTATTGTTATTGAACATGGTCAATGGCTTACATTATGGTTTATATTTGCCCCTTACAATTTTATAGGTTTTGTCAAAATGTATAACAGTCTCTACCCATCATTGCAAGATCATGTGGAACAATGCCAATGCCCTAAAAATGCACTATGTTCCATGTATTCTTCCCTCCCCCTCCCTCAGAACCTATGGTAACCACTAGGTTTCAATTTTGAAGAATAAGTTTCTTAGTTCCATTCATTAATATTGAGGGCTTGATATATTGGTCCATCTTTTATTAGGCACTGCCGATGTTCTTGAGAGACATTTGCCCCTCTATTTGAGAACCTACCAGGACTCCCCAGGATTAAAGTTTGTATTTTCTTGTTTATTGTGCATCATCTATGACAAGATGAACTAGTTCATATTCCATAGACCCCTGCCCCAGGTGCACCCTGTCCTACATATCCTCCACCCCAACACTCTGCAACAGTAATCCTCCCCTGTCAGATTTACCAAAAGAACATTCCCTCATTGTAGATTTAACCAGACCTGCAAATCCCCAGTTCTCCTGTTCTTTCCTCCAGCCCTCTCCCCAGTTCCATGGATAGTCCAACCCAACCTACTACACACTAATTGCCCTCACATTCCAGCACGTTGACCTCACATACCTGCACCACTGTCACCCCAATCCACTGACAAACCATCGCCTCTCACCTTCTCAAAGCTTCTGCTAATATTGAGCACTGGCTAACCACACTCTATTCCCTTTCTCTCTCCTGATGACTTATCTTCCAGACTCTGGCTCTGAGAATCTACTCAGTTTGCTTAGGTCATATCAGTGAGAACATGTAATATTTGTCCTTCAGTGCCTGGTTTACTTCACTCTAAAGAAGGTCTTCGAGATTCGTCCATGTTGCCCCATGTATTACAACTGTGATAAGTTTGTAAATCAATTTGGGTAGGTCAGAACTCTTAATGATGTTTAGTTTTCCAATCCATGAACATGGAATATTCTTCCGTTTACTTAGGTCTTTTTTGATTTTCTTTGTATTGTGTAGTTTTCTGTGTGCTAATTCTTTGCATCTATATCGAAGTTTATTCTGAGATATATGATTCTTTTAGTAGCTGTTGTAAATGCATTTTTTTCTTTATTTCCTCCTCAGATTGCTCATTATTGGTGTACAGAAATGCTAGTGATTTTTGAGTGTTAATTTTAATATCTTGCTACTTACTAAATCCACTTATTAAGTCTGGTAGCTTTGTTGTAGACTTCTCAGGGCTTTCTATATATAGGACCATGTCATCTGCAAATATTGAAAATTTTACTTCTCCCTTTCCAATTGGGATATTGGTTTTTTTCTTCCCTAAGTGCTTGACCAAGCACCTCTAACACAATGTTAAATAAGTGCAGTGATGGTGGGCATCTTTGTATTATTCCAGGTATTACTGGGAAATCCTTTAACATTTCACCATTGAACATGATGTTTTTTATTGATACCATTTATCATATTGAATAAGTTTCCTTCTGTGGAAGCTTGGCAATATTCATGAATCTCAAAAATAAATACTGGATTATGTTTGTAAACTAGTTTATTCCTACTAGATTGGATTGGATTCAGAGATTTCACTTTGACTTGATTAAATAATTGTGGGGAGCCGCCCGGAGCTACGTGCATTTGCGGTCTCCAGCAACATGGCGGTTTTTATAACTACGCCTACTCCACCCCTGTGCTTCCGCCTTCTTCTTCCCCTTTCCCCAGTTTCCTGGGCAAAAAGTGTTGTGCCTGCACAACAAGATGTTGAACCCAAGACCAGCATTAAAGGGTGTAACAGCATTTTATTGCCTTATATGGAAGAGCCCCTTCATCAGCCTATCACCCCCTGCTAATACCCTCCCCTTAGTATATACTCTGATGCTCTACCCTCAATAAACGGAGACTTGATCAGAATCCTGTCTTGCCTCCATTTCTCTTGCCTCTTGTCCCCCAATTCCCACTCCCTCTTTCAGGTGCCGGTTCGTTTGACCTGCGGGCCAGGTCAATTGGCGCCGGAACAGGGACCTGAAAATGAGGGATCCAGTGAGGAACACCAACAGACAGTCCGGCTGGACCAAGTGTAACGTTCAGAAATCGAAAAGGAGATCAAAAAGGAGAATCAGAGAGTAATAAGAGGACGCCGCAAGGGAACCTCCCTCCCAGTTGCGAAGCCTCGGTAAGTGATCGGTGAATATGGGACAAGCAATGAGTGAGCACGAACTTTTTATTAAGAGCCTCAGAGAGACATTAAAGGCGAGAGGAATAAAGGTTAAATTTAAGGAGCTAATAGAATTCTTTAGATTTTTGAGAGAAGTCTGTCCGTGGCTTCCTCAGGAAGGGACCATAAATGAAAGGTGGTGGAGTGGAGTTGGGGACACTCTCTAAATCCCCCCTGGCAAAAAGTCCTGCTAAATACTCCCCCCCCCATTCAGACTCGGTGTCTATTAAAATAGATAGCAATGATGCAAAATTGCTAAATAATATCTCTAAGAGAAGAGCTGGCCCTAATCAGAAGAGGAGAGTTATTAGTAATCCAAACCCTAATGCCCCATGTACGGATTCCAATAACTCCAACCCTGAGGCTGAAGAATGCTCTGTTGGTTTCCGCCCACCCCCATATGCACCCCCCGCTTCCACCCCCGCTAGCCTAGACCCCAATGCAGATCTAAAGTTATGGCTCTCTCTTTTAAAAGAGAGAAAGGATCTACAATCTCAATGCGCAACTCTGCAGTGTCAGCTCAACTTAACCCCTCCTCTAAAAAATCCCCTGCCAACTTCCGCAAACCACCCCTTTTTTCATTCCGTTTTCGAGAGGCCTGGGAGCTCTAATGAGGCTGGTGAGGGGAGCAAGGTTGCTGTTGAACCTGAGCCTGAGCGCATCTATAACGCTTTCCCTTTCAAAACCTTGAAGGAGCTTAAGTCCCAGTCACCACCTATGGCCCTACGGCTCCATACACCCTCTCTGTTAGAACACATTGCTGATGGGTGGCTCACCCCCCATGACTGGCACATCCTTGCTTGCTCCACTCTCAGTGCAGGAGATTATCTCCTCTGGAAGTCAGAATATTGTGAGTTTTGCAAGGAAACCGCACAGTGGAATCTCAGAACTGAGAATGGGTGGACCGAGGACGTGCTTCTCGGTGCAGGAGATTTTAAGCAGAACTCAAATCAGTTGCATTATGATGCCAGACTTTTCAAACAAGTCCGTGCTGCAGCCCTTAAGGCCTGGAAAAGACTGCCTACCAAGGGACAATCCCTTACCTCCTTAACTTCTATCCGTCAGGGCCCCAAGGAACTATTATCCGACTTCGACTTCTCAGGTAGACTTTGCACCACCGCTGAGAGAATGTTTGGTGATGCAAATACTGATGCTGACTATGTAAAACAACTTGCCTTTGAAAAGCCTTTGATAGCCTGCCAAGCAGCTATCCGGCCCTATAGAAATAGGGAAAATCTCTCTGGCTACATTAAGCTTTGCTCAGACATAGGCCCCACAAAGCAGCAGGGCCTGGCTATAGCTGCTGCCATAAGGGAGGCCACCTCTGAACAGGCCCAAGCCTTTGCCATGGTCTTGTAAGAAGTGCTTCCATCCCAGGTGCCCCGTGCACCTAGGGCCTGTTTCTCTTGAGGCAACCCTGGCCATCTAACCAGAGACTGTCGTCACCGCCCCCCTGCTAGCCAAAAGCCACCCCCCCTTCCCAACTCCTGCCCCCCGTTGCCACAGGGGCAGACACTGGGCTAATGAATGTAAATCAAGAACTGATTCTTCAGGTCGCCCACTCCCTCCTTATCAGGGAAACGGGAGAAGGGGCCAGCCCCAGGCCCAGACAATCAGACTTATGGGGCAATCAGCTTTGTTCCCGCCAGCGGCAATCCATTTATGACCTCTGTAGAGCCACTGCAGGGAGCGCAGGATTGGACCTCTGTACCTCCTCCCACACAGTACTAACACCGCCTATGGGAGTTCAAGCCCTGCCTACAGGCGTGTTTGGCCCCATGCCAAAAAACACCTTTGGCCTAATAATCAGATGAGGCAGTTCCCTTATCAGTGGCCTCCAGATTTCTCCCGGGATCATTGATAATGATTTCACCAGTGGGATAAAGGTAATGGCTTCAGCCCCACAAAGTATTATCTCCTTCCCTGCAGGGCAACGGATCCCCCAGTTATTAATCCTCCCTCTAGTACAAACTGACAATACAGTAAAAGGCGGTGACTGTAGAGATAAGGGATTTGGTTCTTCTGATGTATTTTGGGCTCAAGCCTTTTCACCCGGCAAACCAATGTTGTCTCTACAGAAAAAAATTTACTGGACTCATAGACACAGGGGCAGATGTAACTATTATAAAAAAGAAAGACTGGCCCCAATCCTGGCCCCTTGTCCCAACGCTTACACATTTGACTGGCATAGGACAGGCTACTAACCCCGAAAGAAATTCAAAACTGCTTACCTGGAGAGACAGCGAGGGCAACCAAGGTTCAGTGCAGCCTTACGTCATAGCTAACCTCCCTATCAACCTCTGGGGACGAGACATACTTTCCCAGATGCAACTTATTATGTGCAGTCCCAATAGTGTAATTACAGCTCAAATGCTCTCACAAGGCTTCAAGCCAGGTAAGGGTTTAGGAAAATTTGAATCAGGCATCCCCCAGCCTTTATCGATAAAGGGACAATGTAATAGGAGAGGCTTAGGAAATTTAGCCTAGGGGTCATTGATCTTCCTGTACCCCATGCAAACCAAATCACCTGGCTTTCAGATGAACCTGTATGGGTCGATCAATGGCCTTTATCCTCAGATAAGCTACAGGCCGCCCAGCGGTTGGTGCAGGAACAGCTAGTGGCAGGACGTATTACAGAAAGTGACTCTCCCTGGAATACTCCTATTTTTGTCCTTAAAAAGTAATCTGGAAAATGGCGATTATTGCAAGACTTAAGAGCAGTAAACAAAACAATGATACCTATGGGAGCTTTGCAGCCTGGTCTTCCAACCCCTGTAGCCATCCCCTTTGGATATTATAAAATTATCATAGCTCTAAAAGATTGTTTCTTTACTATCCCATTACACCCGGTGGATCAAAAACGCTTTGCATTTAGCCTCCCCTCTGTGAATTTCAAAGAACCTATGAGGAGATATCACTGGAAGGTTTTACCCCAAGGCATGACAAACAGCCCTACCTTATGTCAAAAATTTGTGGCTACCACCATAAGAGAAGTAAGGGCAATGTGGGAAAACGTTTATGTTATTCACTACATGGATGACATTTTAATGGCTGGTAAAAAGGAACAAGATGTCCTAACATGTTACCATGATATGAAAACAGCCTTAAAGGCACACAGGCTTCAAATTGCCCCTGATAAAGTACAATTACAAGACCCTTATACCTACCTGGGGTTTCATATGGCAGGAAATAAAATAACCACCCAGAAGGCCAACCTCAGACTAGATATACTAAAAACCCTAAACGACTTCCAGAAGCTCTTAGGCAACATAAATGGGCTCCATCCCTACTTAAAATTATCTACAGGAGACTTAAAACCCCTATTTAACATATTACAAGGAGACTGTAACCTCAAGTCCCCTAGAAGTCTTACTCCGGAAGGACACCAAGCCCTTAAAATAGTCGAGTAAGCTATACAATCACAATTTGTCACTACCATGGACTATAGCCAACCCTTGTTTTTTGTCATATGTAAAACCTCTCTCACTCCCACGGCAGTATTCTGGCAAACTGCCCCATAATGTGGGTGCACTTACCCGCGTCACCCGCTAAAGTAATTTATCCTTACTACCAAGCTGTCGCAGATATTGCTGCCTAGGGAGAGAACAAGGCAAACGTTATTTTGGTAAGGAACCCAATACCATTATTCAGCCCTATACTAAGGAACAAATCAGCTGGCTGTTGCAAACAACTGACAGCTGGCCTATTGCTTGTGCATCTTATGCCAGACAAATAGATAACCATTATCCCAATGATAAGCTACTACAATTTTTGAGTATGCATGACTTCATTTTCCCCTTCACCACTTCTCTCCAACCCATCACTGGAGCCCTATCAGTATTCACCGATGGGTCCTCCTCGGGAATGGCTGCTTATGTCTTTAATAACAAAACTGTCTGGTTTCAAACCCACTCCAAATCTGCGCAGCTTACAGAGCTACAAGCTGTCATAGCTGTATTCTCTGCATTCTGAGATGCCTCTTTCAATCTCTTCACAGATAGCGCTTATATAGCTCAATCAGTCCCTTTGCTTGAAACTGCTGCTCAAATAAAGAATGTCTCAGAAGCGACAACCTTATTTACTCAACTACAATCCCTTATTCAAAAAAAAAATCACCCCTTTTTTATTGGTCACCTTAGAGCTCATTCCAATCTTCCTGGTTCCCTTACCCTAGGAAATCATTTAGCCAATCAAGCCACTCAGCTGCTGTGCTATGTTAACCAGGGCATGCATAACAACTCGGATAACCTTAACAAGGCTGTTAAAGCTCACCAATTACATCATATTAATGCACATACTTTAAGGCTTATGTTCAAAATTACCAGAGAACAGGCTCGTCAGATTGTTAAAGGATGCCCTTCCAGTGTAACCCTTTTACCTACACCTCATTTAGGAGTGAATCCTCGAGGTCTCATACCCAAAGCCCTCTGGCATATGGACGTAACTCATATTCCTGAATTTTGTAATCTAAAATATGTGCATGTTACTGTTAATACCTTTAGCGGCTTTATTTTTGCCACCCCACAAACAGGGGAAGCAGGAAAAAACGTTATTGCACATGTGTTAACTACCATGTCACTATTAGGAATCCCACAACAAATAAAAACAGATAATGGTCCCTGTTATACCATTCACATGTTTGCCACCTTCTGCCAATATCTGGGCATAAAACACATCACAGGCATTCCATATAACCCCCAAGGCCAAGGTATAGTTGAAAGAGCGCATTTGTCTCTAAAAAAATCATAGAAAAAATAAAAAAGGGGGAGGGTACCCTGTCAAAGGATCCCCCAAAAATCTATTATCCCACTCTCTCTTTATTCTAAATTTTTTAAGCTTAGATCAAAAAGGACATTCTGTGGCTGACCGCTTCTGGCACCTTAATACCAGCACAAAACAAGCCACAGTCCTATGGAAAGACCCTATGGATAATACCTGGCATGGACCCGATCCCATCCTAATATGGGGCAGAGGATCAGTTTGCATCTATTCCAAAGAACTAGATGCAGCCAGGTGGCTGCTGGAATGATTGGTAAAACAAATAGATAATAACAACCTATCCAGGGTAGAGAACTCTCCCTGAGATGAACTCTGCTTTCTTGCAGGAGAGCAACCAACGCTAAAACCCATGCAGCTGTACAGCCCCCCTGAAATCCTGTGACACCGGCACTCCGAGTCTTTAGTACAACCTAAGAGTGTATCGGCCAATGCTGCACACCACATCTGCCCATCCTTGCTACAGCCCCCTCATGTTTCTCTCTCCCCCTCTTGCTTTCACCTCCCCAAACCTCCATTATGAAACCGCAGTAAGAGAATGCAGTGCGTACCGCACCTCCCTCTGGCCTCCACACATTATAACCAAAATGGGAGCACCCTGACTGCTGGCAGCGGTTCTCAAATACATATGAACCCCGTCAGGTTCTGAGGTGATGAACTGGATAGCCAATGATGGGCAACTGGGCGTGATCTGTTCCAAGGCAGAGCCACCTAAGACAGAGACACAGCCTTTCACTGCTGTTGCATTCTCCATGATGGGTAAGGCAATCCGCCTAATAATTTGCATGCCCCGACCTAAGACAGGCACAGTTCCCCCCAAACTCAGGGTGCTTCATAAAATATAATAAAGAAGGGGGACATGTGGGGAGCCACCCAGAGCTACGTGCATTTGCGGTCTCCAACAACATGGCAGTTTTCATAACTACGCCTACTCCACCCCTGTGCTTCCGCCTTCTTCCCCTTTCCCCAGTTTCCCAGGCAAAAATTGTCATGCCTGCGCAACAAGATGTTGAACCCAAGACCAGCATTAAAGGGTGTAACAGCATTTTATTGCCTTATATGGAAGAGCCCCTTCATCAGCCTATCAGCCCCTGCTAATACCCTCCCCTTAGTATATATTCTGATGCTCTACCCTCAATAAACAGAGACTTGATCAGAATCCTGTCTTGCCTCCGTTTCTCTCGCCTCTTGTCTCCCAATTCCCACTCCCTCTTTCAGGTGCTGGTTCATTTGACCTGCGGGCCAGGTCAAATAATGATTAAGGCTTTGATTGGGTGACATCATTAGGACCAAGGGTGGGCACAGACTCATAGAAAAAGCACACAGCAAAGAAGAGAGTTGGAGTTTTTTGATGTGGGGTCCCCAGAAAGTAAACGCACAGTAGAAGAGCACAGAGGAATAGAGATGGCCCCATAGATATGGCAGAGGTCCTGGGAAGAGAGGGAGCCTGAGAGTCTATAGTTGACCTTGTGGAGAGAACAGAGTAACTCAGGTTCAAGAGAAATATCCCAGCCTACAGCTGATATTGGAAGAGACTGGTGTCACAGCCTTAAGAGGAAGAGGAAGACTGGACCTTTGCAGATGTTAGCAGCCATCTTTCTCCAAGGTGAGGCAACTGTCTTTGATGAGGGGAAATAACTTACACGTTATGTCCTGGCAACTGTAATCTTCTAACTGAAATAAATGTACTTTTTAAAAGCCAAGAGATTTCAGGCATTTGGCATGAGCACCCCTTTGGCTGACTAACATGCCTTCTATTTCTACTTTTTTTTTTTAAAGCAAATTGGATTTATCAATACATAGTAATAAAGCATACAATTCATGCAAATTTTACAATCAGTGGTATTTGGTATAGTCACATAGGTGTGTATTCATCACTTCAGTCATTATTAGAGCATTTTCATTATTTCAATAATAATGAAAAAAAACAGATAAACACAAAAATTCCTCATCTCTCAATCTCTCTTTCCCTTTCTGTGCTTCACACACCATATCATCTATTCATAGTGTATAATCAATGGATTTTAGTAAATCACCAAGTTGTATATTCTTGTCAAAAATTTTAGAAAAATTTCATTACTACAAAATGAAGACTCAGCATGCCTTAGCATTCCTTCCTCAGCCTTCTTAACTTTTGAAGTGTTTTTTCAAGAAAGTCTGCTGTATTTTGCCAAATGCTGTCTACATCAATAGACATGATCACATGATTTTTTTTCTTTTGAACCATTAATCTTGTGAATTACATACATTAATATTCTTATATTGAAACATCCTTGAATACCAGGGATGAAATCCACTTGGTCATGGTGTAGTGTTCTTTTGAGGTTTTGTTGAATAAAATTAGCAATTATTCTGTTGAGGATTTTAGCATCCAGTTTCATTAGTTTGGTCTGTATTTTTCTTTTTTATTGGCATCTGTATGTGGCTTTGATACTAGGATTATGTTGACATCATAGATGCGTTAGACAATGTTGTCTCCACTTCCATTTTCTGAGGAGTTGAAGCTGGATTGGTTTTAGTTCTTTCCAGAATGATTGGGAGAATCTACCTATGAAGACATCTCGTCCTGGGCTCTTCTTCATTGGGAGGTGCTTGATGACAAATTCAATTTCTCTACTTGTGATTTGGCTGTTCAGTTCCTCAATTACTTCTTTCTTCAATGTAGGTTTCTTGTGTGTTCCTAGAAATTTGTCCTTTTCACCTAAGTATCCATCTTGTTGGCATACATTTTTTCAAAGTATCTTCTTATGATACTCTTAACTTCTGTGGGATCAGTGTGATACCCCCTCTCTTGTTTTTATGTGTTTGTGTCTTCTCTCTTTTTTGTTAGTCTAGCTAAGTTTGTCAGTTTTCTTAATCTCAAAGAACCAATTTTTGGTTTTATTAATTTTCTCTAATTTGTAAAATCTCAATTTCATTTATTTCTACTCTAATCTTTATTTCCTTCTTTTGCTTGCTTTGGTATTATATTATTGTTCTTCTTGTTCCCCAAGGAGTGAAGTTACCATTAGATTTTAGCTCTTAATTCTTTTTTAATATACACATTTATGGCTATAAATTTCCCTCTCAGCATTGCTTTTGCTACATCCTATAAGTTTTGCTATGTTGTGTTCTCATTTTCATTGACTTCAAGGTAGGTACTGATTTCTTTTACAATTTCCCCTTTTGCCCACTGATTATCAAGGAATGCATTGTTTAACTTCCATAATTTTGTACCTATTCTGGTTCTCTACCCCATATTAATTTCCAGTTTCATTCCATTGTCATCAGAGAAATTACTTTGTATAATTTCTATATTTTTAAATTCTTTGACACTTGTTCTATGACATACCATGTGCCCTGTCCTGGAGAGAGTTCTATGTGTGCCCAAGAAGAATGTATATCCTACTATATTTGGGTGAATATGTCTCAGGTCTAGGTCCTTCAAAGTATTATTGAAGGTGTCTGTTTCTTTATTGACCCTCTGCTGAGATGTTCTAAAGTTGAGTATGATGTGTTAAAGTCCCCACTATAATTGTAGAGGCATCTATTTCTCTGCTTAAGTTTTTCAAAGTCAGACTCATGTATCTTGGGGCACTCTGGTTAGGTGCATAAAATTTATGACTTTTTCCGCTTTTTATTTTAATTTATTTTTAAGTTGTCTTTTTAAAAAAGATAAGGAGATCGCAAATATTTACATTGAAAAATATAAGATGTTCCCATATATGCCACCCCCTCCCTCTCCTCCCATATCAACAACCCCTTTCATCATTGTGGCACATTCATTCCACTTGGTGAATGCATTTTGGAGCACTGTTCTACCGCATGGGTTATAGTTGACATTGTAATTTACACTCTCTCCCAGTCCATTCAGTGGGTTATGGCAGGATATATGATGTCCAGCATCTGACCCTGCAATATCATTTAGGACAACTCCAAGTCCAGAAAATGCCCCCACATCACAGCTCTTCATTCTCCCTGGCGTCAAAACTACCATAACCACCATCCCTCCATCAATGAAACAATTTCTTCCATTGCTAGAGTCACAATCTTTCTTTAGTAGAATACAAGTAAGTCCACTCTAATCCATATTTCATTCCTCCATCCTGTGAGCCCTGGAGTGGTAATATCCACTCCACCTCTAAATGAAGGGGGGGGGGCTAAGATCCCACATGGCTGATAGATGTGACTCTTCTGCTTGCAGTAGTAGGCACTTTCAGTTCCCTGGTGTGGTGGTTGACCAACTTCAGGTCCCAATTGGCTGATGTGGGTAAGTATAATCAAATGGAGAATAGGATTTACAACTCTGCTGAGGCTCAGAGCTGAGCTGGCACATGGCCAGTCCAGAATTTCAGGTCTTCTGAGTATACACCAACCCAAGCACCAGCCACAGGTTCAGAAAAGTGACAGAAGAGGCATGTATAGAAAGGTCACATCTGAGTCCAACTCCATCACATTCCAGAGTACAAATTCCAAAGTAGGGCCTGCTGACAATCCACTGAACTCCAGAGCCATCCACCACTACCATAGAACCTGTAGGTCTCATGAAGACTTCAGGAGAACCAGTACCTGAGATTGTATCTACCTTGGCTGTATCGGTGATCCTGCTAAGATATGCATAAGTGCAACAACTCTGATGACCTCCTGACACATTTTGAAGTCTTTTTACACATATAAACTCACTTGTCTTTACCATTTCCCCTTCTATTCAAGGACTTTTTCTAGTTGCATCACCAGCTGGTGTTTGGTAGTAATCCCTCAGCACCAGGGAGGCTCATCCCTGGGTGTCATGTCCCATGCTGGTGGAAGGTAATGCATTTACATGCTGCATTTGACTTAGAGAGTGGCCACATTTGAGCAACATCGAGGCTCTCAGGAGGTAACTCTTAGGCACCCTGCAGCTCTATGCCTAGGTGAAATTCCAGGCACACAAGATTATAAGCATAGTCATCACTATCAAAGGCTCATCATTAGATGATTCTTCTTCACTGGTCTCTGCCCTTTCACTTGGGAGATTGTTGCTGTTCCATTGGGGAATGTGACAGAACTTCCCTGGCTAGGAACTCCGCACTCCCTCTGTTGTCATTTGTACCTCTAACTAGTAGGAAAATACCCAACGAATATCTGAACTTTCTTATTTACCCTATATATGTGCACTGAAGAACACCCTCCCAACCATGTGCCCCCCTTCAATATCACCCCACACCAGTGTTCCTCCCCTGCCTTGTGAGTTCCAAAACGTCTTAAAAAATGAAGTCTAATATACTGCATGGCTCCCACTCACATATGTTCAGTGATTTTTTTCTTCCTGATAGATTATCCTTTTTATTAATACATTGCATGCTTCTTTTTCTCCTACAATAGTTTTGAATTTAATATCTATTTTGTACAATATTAGTATAGGTACAACTGCCCTTTTTCATTATTGTTTGCATTCACTTGTAACATTCTTGTGTCTCTGGTCTAAGTGAGTTTCTTGTAGACAGCATATAGATGGGTCCTATTTACTTATCTAATCTGCCAATCTGTGACTTTTGATTGGAAAGTTTTATCCATTAACATACAAGTCATTACTCTCAATGCAGAAATTTTTTTTAAATTTATTATTATTTTTTATTGACTTTGTAATAATATTACATTAAAAATATATATGTGAGGTCCCATTCATCCCCACCCCCCCCACCCCCCCCTCTCCCCCCCCAACAACACTCGTTCCCATCATCATGACACATCCATTGGATTTGGTAAGTATATCTTTGGGCACCTCTGCACCTCATAGACAATGGTCCACATCATGGCCCATACTCTCCTCCATTCCATCCAGTGGGCACTATGAGGATTTACAATGTCCAGTGATTACCTCTGAGGCACCATCCAGGGCAGCTCCATGTCCCAAAGACGCCTCCACCTCTCATCTCTTCCTGCCTTTCCCCATACCCATCGTCCACCATGTCCACTTTTCCCAATCCAATGCCACCTCTTCTATGTGGACATTGGATTGGTTGTGTCCATTGCACCTCTATGTCAAGAGGAGGCTCAGATTCCACATGGATGCTGGATGCAATCCTCCCATTTTCAGTTGTAATCACTCTAGGCTCCATGGTGTGGTGATTGTCCTTCTTCAACTCCATCTTAGCTGAGTGTGGTAAGTCCAATAAATCAGATTGTAGGTGCTGGAGTCTGTTGAGGGTCAGGACCTGGCTATCACATTGTCGGTCCAGAGATTCAAATCCCCTAAATATATCTTAAACCCCAACGTTAACTGCACCTCCAGCACATTAGCATGAAAGTCTTATGAAGGGAGATCCCATCTGAGTCCAGATTCATCACACATAAACACCATTTCCAAAGAGGGGCCATCTGCCCTGGTAGTTAACCCCATCGGCCATGACCATAACTCTCATGGGTCTCTTTAGCCTTCAAAGGAACCAATATCTGGGGGTTGTATCTGCTTTATCTGTCTCTCTGACTCTGCTCAGTTGTGCATGAGGGCAATTCCTCTGCCAGCCTCCAGACTCTTTTTTAGAAACTCGTAGCCATATAAACTCATTTCTCCTTTCCATTTCCCCCTTACTTTAGGTCAAACAGCATTTTAAAGTCATGGTATTTTATGTAGACATGGATATTCTGCTGATCCGCATTGAACCTTCCGTATAAGGTCCTTTTCCAGTTGCATCATCAGTTGGTATTTGATAGTGGTCCCTCGTTGCCAGGGAGGCTCATCCCCGGGTGTCATGTCCCACGCTGGAGGGAAGGCATTGCATTTACATGCTGAGTTTGGCTTCGAGACTGGCCACATTTGAGTAACATGAAGGCTGACAGGAGGAAATTCCCAGGCACAATGTTGCTCTAGGCCTTGTTCTTATTTTAGGTTTATCAGCTCACAAGCATAGTCATTAGCATCAGGGGCTCACTGTTGAACCCTCACTCCCTCCTGGTCCCCGCCGCTGTACCTGGGAGACTGTCACTGCTCCCCTAGGGACCACGACAGAGCACCACTGGCCAGGAACCCAGTACCCCCCCTGCTGTGGTTTTTAATTGTTGCCACTATGAGTATATCCAGTCATTACCATGCACCCTGGACATATGTTCTGTACAGCTCCCTGTCAGCCATATATCACCTGTCATTGGTATCCCATACCAGTATCCCTCCATTGCCATTGTTGAAACACTCTGTGATCCAGAACTCCCCGAAATTTGAGGCCCAATATAATGTCATGGTCCCTTACTAGGGAATGGCATATAGCGATGGGTTTAAAGGATAGAAAAAGAACTTGGATAAAGTTAAATAAAGAACTTAGATAAAGAATGTTGACTTGAAAAAATTCCACATCCTATCCTTTTCCCCCCCCCTAATTATTCAGCATTTCTTCATAGGAGTCCTAGACCACAGCAATGCATATATATAATATACAGCACTCCCATACATCCACCACAAACCTTTTTCCTTCCACAGCGATACACTTACACCCTATTCACATCATATTTACTTAAGGTGATGTACAGAGTCTGAGATATTAGCTTTCTAACAAGGTAATATCTGTGCTTACATTATGGTGCATACTTTAGGATACACAGTTCTTTACATTTTTAGTTATCCTATGTTTTACATTATGGTTTACATTATCAGTCTGTCATCTCCTATATGTTATGGTGTAATATTACATGTTTTATATCCATCCTTGTGTACTCTCAAGAAACTCCTCTCTTGCCCCCCATTTACTTTGGTTCCACACATTTAACGTCCATTTTCCCTTCCACCTTGGTGCCCACAGTGACAGCCAACCTCCGTTTCCTGAGGAGCCACTTCCAGAGATAGATGGAATAGTGTTCAGGGCCTAACTTGCTCAACTGCCCCAATGCCCTGGGAGCCACCCTTTCTCTCGAGGGATAGAGTTCCCTCTATTTGGTGGCATTAGTCCTCCCCAGGATGTGGGTCCACCCCCACTCTCACTACTTGGGATTCTACCCCATGGTGTCACCCACTCTGGCAGAATGAGCATTTAGACATTCCCCAGGAGCCCGTCCTGCATCAGACCCTCCCCTCCGAGCATTCTAAACAGGTAACCCTCTTTATTATATTTTGTTATGATTTTCTCGGCATTTTACTCTCCACCACCTCCTGTCCCTCTCCTGTGTTCGTATGCTACCCCTCCCTCCCCCCACTTTTGGGCAACGTTACCCAACCGTCCCTCCCCAGCCACCCTCAAACCCGTAAAGCCCCAACCAAAGGCAACCCCTTGCCCCCATTTTATCTCTTCTTTGTGTTCATACTTACCACCATCTCGTCTTAAATTCCACTCCTGCAGACATCGGCTCATATTCTTCCTCCACCCTCCGATTTCCTGTAAGCCTATCGTTCATTCTCTTGCTATCTAGGGCAGCTTGTTTCTTTCATATCATTGAGGTCATGTAGTATTTGTCCTTCAATGTCTGGGTTGCTTCACTCAACATAAGGTTCTCAAGATTCATCCATGTTATCACATGTGTTTGTAGTGTGTTTGTTCTTACAGCCGAGTAGTATTCCATTGTGTGTATATACCACATTTTATTGATCCACTCATCTATTGATGGGCATTTGGGTTGATTCCAACTTTTGGCAATAGTGAACAATGCTGCTATGAACATTGGTGTACATATATCGGTTTGTGTCCTTGTTTTCAGTTCTGCTGGGTATATACCCAGCAGTGGTATTGCTGGGTCATATGGCAAATCTATGGCTAGGTTTTTGAGAAACCGCCATACTGTCCTCCAGAATGGTTGGATCCTTCTCCATTCCCACCAGCAGTGGATGAGTGTTCCCCTTCCTTCACATCCTCTCCAGCACTTGTATTCTTCTGTTTTTTTCATAGCTGCCAATCTTATGGGTGTAAGATGGTATCTCATTGTAGTTTTGATTTGCATTTCCCTGATAGCTAGAGATTTGGAACATTTTTTCATGTGCTTTCTTGCCATTTGTATTTCTTCTTTGGAGAAGTGTCTGTTTAAGTCTTTTTCCCATTTTTTAAATGGGTTGTTTATCTTTTTATTTTCAAGATATAGGAGTTCTTTATATATGCAAGTTATAAGTTTCTTATCAGATATATGATTGCCAAATATTTTCTCCCACTGTGTGGGCTCCCTTTTTCTTTCTGGACAAACTCCTTTGAGGTGCAGAAGGCTTTAATTTTGAGGAAGTCCCATTTATCTATTAGTTCTTTTGCTGCTCGTGCTTTTGGTGAGATATTCATATATCCATTTCCTATTACAAGATCCTGTAGATGTTTCCCTACACTGCTTTGTAAGGTTTTTATGGTCTTGGCTCTTATATTTAGGTCTTTGATCCATCTTGAGTTGATCTTTGTATAAGGTGTGAGATGGTAATCCTCTTTCATTCTTCTACATATGGCTATCCAGTTCTCCAGACACCATTTGTTGAATAGGCCACTCTCTCCCAATTGAGAGGGTTTGGTGGCTTTATCGAATATTATGTGGCTGTATTTGTGAGGTTCTATGTCAGAGCTTTCAATTCGATTCCATTGGTCTATGTGTCTCTCCTTATGCCAATACCATGCTGTTTTCACCACCGTAGCTTTATAGTATGTTTTGAAGTCAGGTAGTGTGATTCCTCCAATTTCGTTTTTCTTTTTCAGTATGTCTTTGGGTATTCGGGGTCTCTTTCCTTTCCAAATAAATTTCATAGTTAGTTTTTCTAGTTCCTTAAAGAAGGCTGTGTTGATTTTTATTGGGATTGCATTGAATGTGTAGATCAGTTTTGGTAGGATAGACATCTTAATAATGTTCAGTCTTCCTATCCATGAACAAGGAATAGTCTTCCATTTATTTAGGTCTTCTTTGATTTCCTTGAACAATCTTGTATAATTCTCGTTGTATAAGTTCTTTACCTCTTTAGTTAAATTTATTCCTAAGTATTTGATTTTTTTATTTACTATTGTGAATGGTATTTGTTTCTTGATTTCCTCCTGATCTTGCTCATTATTGGTGTACAGAAATGCTACTGATTTTTGCGCATTGATCTTATAACCTGCGACTTTACTAAACTCATTTATGTGTTCTAGAATCTTCGTTGTAGATCTCTCAGGGTTTTCTATGTATAGGATCATGTCATCTGCAAATAATGAAATTTTGACTTCTTCCTTTCCAATTTGAATGCCTTTTATTTCTGGTTCTTGCCTCAGTGCTCGTGCAAGTACTTCTAAGACAATGTTAAATAGGAGCAGAGACAGTGGGCATCCTTGTCTTGTTCCTGAGTTTAGAGGGAAGGAGTCTAGGATTTCTCCATTGTAAACAATATTGGCTTTAGGTTTTTCATATATACTCTTTATCATGTTCAAAAAATTCCCTTGTATTCCAATCTTTTGGAGTGTTTTTATCAAGAAAGTGTGTTGTATTTTGTCAAATGCTTTTTCTGCATCAATAGATATAATCATGTGTTTTTTTTCCTTCAATCTGTTTATATGGTGTATTATGTTGATTGATTTTCTTATGTTGAACCATCCTTGCATACCTGGGATGAATCCCACTTGGTCGTGGTGTATAATACGTTTAATGTGTTGTTGAATACGATTAGCAAGGATTTTGTTAAGTATTTTTGTGTCTAGGTTCATTAGAGAAATTGGTCTGTAATTTTCCTTTCTTGTGATGTCTTTGTTTGGATTTGGTACTAGGGTAATGTTGGCATCATAGAAGGAGTTGGGTAATGTTCTTTCCATTTCGATGTTTTGGAATAGTTTCAGCAGGATTGGTGTCAGTTCTTTCCGGAATGTTTTGTAGAATTCACCTGTGAAGCCATCTGGCCCTGGGCTCTTCTTAGTTGGGAGATTTTTGATAACTGATTCTATCTCTCTGCTTGTGATTGGTTTGTTAAGATCATCAATTTCTTCTTTCGTCAATATGGGCTGCTTATGTGTTTCTAGGAATTTGTCCATTTCCTCTAGATTGTCATTTTTGTTGGAATATAGTTTTTCAAAATATCCTCTTATGATAGTCTTTATTTCTGTGGGGTCAGTGGTGATATCGCCTTTCTCATTTCTTATTTTGTGTATTTGCATCTTCTGTCTTTTTTTCTTTGTTAGTGTTGCTAAAGGTTTGCCAATTTTGTTAATCTTCTCAAAAAACCAGCTCTTGGTCTTGTTTATCTGTTCAATTGCTTTCTTATTTTCTATTTCATTTAGTTCTGCTCTTATCTTTGTTATTTCCTTCCTTCTTCTTCCTGTTGGGTTACTTTGTTCTTGTTTTTCTAATTCCTTCAAATGTGCAGTTAGTTCTTCAATTTTTGCTCTTTTTTCTTTTTTGATATATGAATTTATGTCTATAAACTTCCCTCTCAGTACTGCTTTTGCTGCATCCCATAAATTTTGGTATGTTGTGTTATCATTATCATTTGTTTCAAGGTAGTCATTGATTTCTTTTGAGATTTCCTCTTTGACCCACTGTTTTTCTAAGAGTGTGCTGTTTAATTTCCAAATCGTGGTGTGAAATCTGGGCTTCTGTCCCTTGCAAATCTCCAGCTTGACTCCACTGTGGTCAGAGATAATGTTTTGTATGATTTCAATCTTTCTGAATTCGTTCAGCCTTTCTTTGTGGCCTAGCATATGATCTATCTTGGAGAATGATCCATGTGCGCTTGAGAAAAATGTATATCCTGCTGTGTTTGGGTGTAGCCATGTATATATGTCTATTAGATCGAGCTCCTCTAATATACTATTCAGGTGTTTTGTTTCTTTGGTGATTCTCTTTTGGGATGTTCTGTCCAGAGTTGATAGTGGTGTATTAAAATCCCCACTATAATTGTAGATGTATCTATTCTTTCACTTAGTTTTTCCAGCGTTTGCCTGACGTATTTAGAGGCACCCTTGTTAGGGGCATAGATATTTATGATTGTTCGATCTTCTTGACAGATTTTCCCTTTCACTAAAATGTAGTATCCTTCTTTGTCTCTCACAATTGTTTCACATTTAAAGTCTATTTTGTCTGATATTAATATAGCTACTCCTGCCTTTTTTTGGTTATTGTTAGCTTGTATGATTGTTTTCCAGCCATTCACTTTCAGTCTCCATGCGTCTCTGGGTCTAAGATGTGTCTCTTGTAGACAGCATATGGATGGGTCATATTTCCTTATCCAATGTCCCAGTCTGAATCTTTTGATAGGTGAGTTTAATCCGTTGACCTTCAGTGTTATTACTATCAAGGAATTATTTGTGTTAGCCATATTTTGATTGGATTTGTGTTTGTCATATTTTGTTTGTATATATTTTTTTGTCTTTTTTGTTGTTGTTGTTGGTCTTATACTCTCCTCCAACTTTGCCTTTCCTGTTTTTTCCTTTCTTCCTGCAGAAGTCCCTTTAGAATTTCTTGAAGGGGAGGTTTCTTGTTGGTATACTCTTTCAGTTTCTGTTTGTCTCTGAATATTTTGAACTCTCCATCATGTTTGAATGCTAGTTTAGCTGGATAGAGTATTCTTGGTTGGAAGTTTTTTTCCTTTAGTACCTTGACTATATCATACCACTGCCTTCTTGCCTCCATGGTTTCAGAAGAGAAATCAGCACTTAATCTAATTGAGCTTCCCTTGTATGTGATGGTTTTCTTTTCTCTTGCTGCCTTTAGGATTTTCTCTTTGTCTTGAGCCTTGGATAATTTGATAAGTATATGTCTTGGGGTGGGCCTGTTGGGGTTTATGACTTGTGGAGTGCGCTGTGCTTCTTGGATATGTACATCTGTCTCTTTCAGTAGATTTGGGAAGTTTTCAGCCATTATTTCCTGCAACACTCCTTCTGACCCCTTTCCCTTCTCTTCACCTTCTGGAATGCCTATAATACGTATGTTTGAGCATTTTGCATTTTCATTCAGGTCCCTAAATCCTAATTGGATTTTTTCTATCTTCTTATTGACCCCTTCTACTATCTGTTTGATTTCTGATGTACTGTCTTCCACATCACTAATTCTCTGCTCTGTCTCTTCTAGTTTGCTGATATTTGCTGCAAGTGTATTTTTGATTTCTTGAACTGTGGTGTTCATTCCCATCATATCTGTTATGTTTTTGCGTATGTCTGCAATTTCCCCTCCACATGATGTCTTCATGTTGTTAACCTCTTTCATTACTGCATCAAATTTGTCGGTGATAAATGTTCTGAGTTCTTTCATTGCTTGTGCCAAGTTTTGCTCCCCTTCGTGATTATTGGTTTGTTGATTGGATTCAGTCATGTTTTCCTGATTATTGGTTTGGTTTGTAGATTTTTGTTGCTTTCTGGTCATCTCTTTAATTTGACGAATTTAATCAGTTCCTTAGCTTCTTTGTCTATTTTTGGAGGTTAATTAGTTGTTATTTTTGCATAGGTGTTATATCTTCTCTTTGTCACTTTTTTCTTCTTATTCAAGTTACTTGTTGTTGGTTAAGTTCACTTTAGAAGAAAGTATTAGTGTTGGGGAAAGGCAATTGTGTCAGCAAGGGAAAAGTGTAAAGTAGTATTAGTAATGTATGTTAACAAAGCAAGAATATGAGATCTGGGAGGATGGAGGTTAGATTCATGTAGATTGTATAGAGTTATAGCTGTAGGTAGAGTACCTTTTATGAAGTAGATGACTGAATATAGGCAGAATATGGTATGAACTACAAAGCTATTGTTTTCATGAGAGAGGGAAAAAGAAAAGAAAGGTAATAGTTTCAAGAGTGGATAACAGACAGAAAACAGAACAAAGGTATTAGAAATTAAATGTTAGACAGTTTGTGGATCAAAGAATGGGAGGTGGGGGGTGGAATATAGGAGAGACAGTAGATGATAGTGGATATCAAGATGCAGGGGAAGGGGGATAGTGTAGGTAGCCTAAATCAGTTCACACAGAAATGAGGCAGTGGAGGATGGGAAAACCCAGCAAATATGACGTGTTCCCTGTAGCACCTATTGTGTACTTGAATTAAAATAAAATAAGTGGAAAATGAGGGACAAGAGGGAAAGAGAAAACCGAAAAAAAAAACACTAATTATAATAAAGAAAAAAAGAAAGACAAGAAGAAAGGAAGAAAGAAAAAGAGGATAGGCAAACGGTGGGGAACAGATAGGGGGAAGAGAGATACAGGTATACACGTGTCACAATTACAACACTATCTAAAACAACAAGCAAAAAAACCCCTAAATAACTGTATATAAAAAAAAGGACTTTGGGGGACACGCTAGGAGAAAAGACTAGGGGATAATGCAATATTAGCAATCAGGGCATCAAAAAGAGTAAAAAATAAGATAAAGTGAAAATAAAAACAAAACAATATGAACCAATAAAGATAAAATGCAAACGTTAAGGTCCAGGGCACTCAAGGACCCCAGGTAGACCCCAGGGCGTGATGGATTCGGGGGTGGAAAATCTGAGACACTGAAGACTCAAGAGGTGTGAGTCTGGGGTGTGGACTGCCAGAGTCCAGGGGACCCAGACCTGGCAACCTCAGATCTGGTCTACAGAAAGCTTAGGAGCCCCGCAGTGCAACACAGCCCTCAGGGATCCCCGTAGCTGGGTGCCAGCCCCGTGGGGGAAGCCAGATCCGCGAATTCTATATTGAATGTCTGATCCCTGAAATTCACCTAACTCCTCAGGGTATCAGCCTTTGGACAGCTCCCTCCCTGTGCTCCCACGCAACGGCCACTTGAGGGCGCCTCTACACCACGGCCAGTTCAATGACCCAGATCCCAAGCCCCGCCGGGTGGGGTGGGCTTCAGCTGGAAACGCCGAAAACAGACTCTAAGATCCGAAATCCCAAACTTCGCAAAATATTCCCCAATCAGCTTCCAGACGTGTTCTCCTCCCTCACTGCACCCTACAACAGTCTCCCAATTGTGTCCCCTTATTGTCCAAAATCCAATTCCGTTGCAGATCGGCAGCCGGACCTGTGGGGATGGGGCTCCAGGCGGAAGCGCTACCCCCCCTGTCCGGCGACTAAAACGTCCCCCGCTTCCCAGGGAAACACCGTCTGTCTCCGCAAATCAATCTGCAAAGGAGTCTTGTCCCAACAATCCCTCACCAGCCAGCCCAGTATCCGCGAATTTCTCAGCACCGCAAAGCCTCCAGAAAAAGGAAAAAAAAAAAACAAAAACCCTGGCCGCCGCGGCTCCGGAGCTGCAGGAGCGCCCGCTACCGCGTCTCCGCCCACCCAAGGAGGGAACTTCCTGCGCCCAGCTGGGACCTCCGTTTATATATTATAGACGTATCCTCTCTGTTACCTTCCCATCGAATTGACGTCCAGACACCTTCCAACCAGCAAAAATCCCCCCCATATTTTTTTAATGTAACATTTTGTGTGATATATGTATCTTTATAATAAGATAAAAATGAAAAAAAGAAATCCCAAGGGAAACTAGGAAATATCTTAAGATATATGAAAAGGAAAACAAAACAAAGAAAACTTATGGATAGTAAATGCTATGAGGAGAGAGAAATTTATACATCTAAATGTTTATACTTAAAAAGAAGATCTCTAAACAGAGACCTAAACTCATATGGAAGCCAAGTATCCAGGCTACCCTTCCTTAATTAAAACAAAGCCTGCAGCATGAAGCCACCTACCTGGCCCGAATATAAGTTAAAAATTAACAACCCTCCAAGGAGGGAATGAACGTAGAGCTGGTATCAATACTCCCAATATTCTCAAGGTGGTACACATCTTTCCTTATCATCAGACCCCATTTGTCTGCTCCATGTTACTAGCAGGAACTCTGCTCGCATTACCATATAGAATGTTCTGAAGCCCTTATGTTGTCCCTCATTTTCCTGCCAGTATGGGAATGCTATCTTCATTCCTGGGACTGCCACCACTAAAGACTCTTCTTCATAAGTACAAATAAGGTTTATGTCTCACTCAGTGCCAGGTACATTCTTACTCTACCAGGAGCTCTTACATTTGTCCTTCAGAAGTTGTGAGAGATTCATTGGTGAGCCAGCCAGGACACTGAAGGACCACCAGCAGTAGCAGGCATGAGCTCAGTGTATGAGAATTGGTGGGGGAAATCCCACAGTACACTATCATAATGTCCATGTGGGGAGATGTGGCTGCGCTCCTGGATGAATGGGGACTGCCAAGGGATTACAGGGACACCCTAATAACTCCAACAGGTATACTGGCTGTTCTACAATAGGTAGTAGAGCAGCTACATGTAAATAAGAATAAGGGAAACCATAAGATAACAGGGACTATAGCATGGCACCTGTTATGATACTTGTGAGTGGTTACCAAGGGAGAGCAAGTTGCAAGGCCTCTGTGTGCTGTGAGCTGCACAGGCCATAGAATTAGGAGACTCAAAAAGGCTGTGGAGTCCCAGAGCCCACTGGGTGGATCATGGGAGAGTGTGGGCTATGATGTGGACCATTGACTATGGGGTGTAGCGATGCCCAGAGATGTACTTACCAGGTGCAATGGATGTGTCATGATGATGGGAGAGAGTGTTGCTGTGGGGGGAGTGGGGGGTGGGGGCAGCGGGGTTGAATGGGACTTCATATTTTTTGAATGTAATATTTTTTAAAAAATGAATAAAAAATTAAAAAAAAAAAGCTGTGGAGAAAGAGGAATGGAGGCAAGGCAGCAGGAAATTCATGCAGAGAACATGATAGTCCTAACCATGTGTAAGATTTACAAAGGGAAGAAGGAAAATAGGAAAAACAGCTGGTGCCCCAACTCCAAGAACCCTCTGTTCCCTTGACAGAAGCCTGGCAGGTACCATTCATGCTACCACAGGGGAGGGGCCTACTTCCCCTAGTAAGAAAAATAGCCAAGGATCCTGGGGATCTGAGACCACATTTAGAGTTATTGACCCCCTACTAATCATCAAAGATTGTTAGCCTTAGTAGACACAGGGGCTGAATGTGTTTTAAATTAAGGCACAGTAGCATGATTCCACAGACAAGTGCTGGCTATAGTTGGGTATGGAGAAAAATAATTTATGCTAAGTAACAATTTTTAGTTTTGAAATTGGATGATTACTTCCGCAAAAGTATAGTATATATTTCTCCTCTATCCAAAATTATTTTAGGAATTGACATTCTGAAGAATGCCTCATTACAGACTACTATAGGAGCATTCTGTTTCTGATGCTGAGTAATAAAGGCAATATTATGGGGATAAGCTAAAAGGTCCCCAATGAAAGTGCATTCACCCTAAAGATTTGTGGTGAACAAACATTATAGACTCCAGAGGGGCAACAGGAAATTACTGTAACAATTAAGGAATTAGAAAGTGTAGGAAGAATAAATACCCATAGTCATCTCAATAGTCCTATATGCCCAGTATGAAAACCTGATGGAACATGGCACAAAACAGATTATCATGAAATAAATGAAGTAATATCACCATTTTTTGCAGCTGTCACAAACATTGCTGGTTTACTGCAAGAAATTAGAACCCAGTTATGTCACTATCACTTTGTTTTAGATCTTGCTAATGCTTTTGTTAGTACCTTCTTAGACAAAACAAGCCTGCCTGCATTTGCCTTCTATGGGAAGGCCAACAATGGACTTCTACAGTGCTTCCACAAGGCTATGTGTACAGTCCAACCATTTGTTATGGCTTCATGACAAGAGGTCTGACCACAAGAAGAAACCTATAGCTGTTTCCCTATTTCAGTATAGTCATGACATTATATTAATCAGTAATTCTCTTTCACAATTTAAAAAAACACCAGATACAATAATATTGCACCCTGAAAGCCAGGGATAGGCAATCAATTGGGACAAGCTGCAAGTCCCTGGCTGCTCTACTAAATTCTTTGGTGTTCCTTGGTCAGGTAAGACAAAAGCTATATCCTCTTCTGTAATCAATAAAGTATAATGTGTGCCCACACTACAAACTACAAAACAATTAATGGTTTTCCTGGGGTTGTTGGGATATTGGACACCACTCATCCCTGATTTAGCCCAAATATTAATGCCATGACATATGCTAATCAGGAAAGTTCACCATGAAAATGGGAGGACCCCCATCAGGCTGCTTTTGAAGAAGTGAAGAGGACAATAGGACAGGAGACACAAGAACTGAGGTGGGTGGACCTTGACTTACCCTATCAACTGGATATGGCCAACACTGATATTGGCTTTGGGTGGAACCATACCCTTTGGGTTTTGGTCACACTTATGGAAAGTAGCTAATATACAGTATAGTTCCTTAGAGAAGTAACTATATGGATCATACAACACTTCGTTGCAAGGGAAAAATTTAACTCAAAAATGTCCAGTCATCCTGAAGACAGAGATGAACCGCTGATACTACAATCAAACTTCACTCTGGCAATGCTCCATTAGGTACCTTAACAAAGTGGAAAGCTTACCTGCTACAGCACAGTGTCTTCAATTCTAGCCTTTAAGTACTGAAATACATGAGATCCTAGGCCCAGTGTCTTACGTAAAGATTCTTTGGCCCAAGTTACACCTCCCCCCCAAGGTGGCTGTTAAAGTGCCCACTAAGTAAAGCAAAGGAATATTTTAGCAAATGTATGGTACATGGACTTATCAGCTAATGGAGAGTCTACTGTATGGAGGTCTGTGGCAGTGCAGCCCAGCACTAAAAGTGTTTTGTGGGAAGGAGCACCAGGCAAAGCAGTCAGTGGGCTGAGTTGAGAACCATATGGATGGTCATACTACACAAACCCTAGGATACATGGACTATCTGTACTCCTACTTGGGGAGTATATATCTGGATAACAACTTCAAAACAGGAAAAAAAGATTGTCATAGGCTGCCTTCTGTGGCAGAAGAATCTGTGGAAGGACATTTGGGACATGTGCCAGTGGCAAGAGGTAACTAGCACATCCCTGGCCACTCCTCTAACAATCCCCTCAGGAGTGTTGAGGCGATGCCCTTGGGAAAGTCTGGAGCTGTAACAGACTAGTGAAGCAGCAGCATAGATCCATGAAACAAAAGCAGACATCGTGGTTACCAACCCTGAGGCACTTGGCCCAGCAGCTCCAGCTGCCCGTCACTCACCAGCAGCTTGTGGACATCACCCAGGAATGTCCACCATACTCACTCTGATGACCACCACAATTACCTCAGCACAGAGGATATATTGGCTGAGCATAGTTCCCAGGAACACGCTAACAAGTAGACTACACTGGTCTGCTTGTCCCCTCCTGCTCTTAAAGTGGGCAAGATATGTTTTCACTGCCATAGACACTGCCATGGGCCTCTTGTTGGCCTTTCCAGTGGCCAGGTGACTCCATTCACCAGTCACCTCTGCCATCCTGGGCAA